>NW_027185777.1:28921904-28957156 GCF_028583685.1 Petaurus breviceps papuanus
AGAAGAAGAAGAAGAAGAAGAAGAAGAAGAAGAAGAAGAAGAAGAAGAAGAAGAAGAAGAAGAAGAAGAAGAAGAAGAAGAAGAAGAAGAAGGAAGAGGCAGAGGAAAAAGAAGAGAAGGAGGAGCAGGAAACAATTATATGTAGCATGAATAGTCAATAGGGTGCTGAACTTCAAGTCAGAAAGGATACAAATTCAAATCCCACCTCATTCATTTACTAGATGTGTGACCCTGAGCAATCAATCAATCACAAGGTGTATAATGAGTGACTCCTATGTGCCAAGCATTATGCTATGCACTGGAATATAAATATAATAACAGAACCATCTTTATCCTCAAGGAGCTTGTATTCTAAAGGGGGAGACAACATTTAAGTGGAAAAAATATACACAGAGTAAACATGGGAATAAATATAAATTGGTTAAATGTAAGATATTTTGAAATGAAGGCACCATCAGTTTAGAGGATCAGGAAAGTTGTCAAGTAGGAGGTGGTGTTGAGATGAGTCTTGAAGGAAGAATGAAATCATATCGGGATGGGGATAAGAGTGCTACTGACTTGTAAAGACCTGTCATACTTTAGATATAGGATATTACAATTTCTATCTTTGAGAATCTTATCTTCTTTCAAGACTCACATCATAGGTAGCTCTTCAGAGGGTCTTCCCATAATTTACCCCCTTTCTACATTTGTTATTACTCTTTCTGTCCTCAAAATTATCTTATATTTATTTGGAAACCTTCTGTATGTTGATTCCGTCATTTTTTTTAAAGAAAGGATAAGCTGGGAAGCAGATAGAGGAAGACAATAAAAAAAATAGCGAAAAGTTCTTGCAATTATATCGCATCAAGCATCTGTTAAATTAAAGGAAGTGGGGAGGTTTGACTAATTAAAAAGATAGGGTAGCTTTGTTCAGGTTGAAAGTTTGCCACATGAAGGAGGGTTCATCCCAAAGGTCTGAACTAGGTTTATGAGTGAAAGTTCAAGAGAGGCAGATCTAGGTTAAATATGTAAGCAAATACTTGGGATTTATCAGCATAAAAATTAGAAAACTTCAATTTGATTATTTATTGGAATGTGGGATTGTAGATTGGTATGGCTCTCTTAGAAGGCAACATAAAGTAGGTATGGTATATATAGTTGTTGCTGATTAAATAAATAGAATGGAATTTGAAATTAGATTGTTTCAGAGTTGAAAGGTGTTTTTATCAATCAAAATTGACTATTTGTAATTGCAGAGGACATTTAATGATTTTTCCCCAGAATTTTAAAAAAAAGTCATTTCAGTGAAATCAGTTTGTGAAACAATAGCCTTAACTAACTCATAAGAAGAAAACATGCAAGCGTGCGCACGCACACACACGCACAACCTATTAAATTGACTTTATGTTGACAAAAGAAAATAGGTTTATTGTTCTTGGTTGTGATAAAAAAAAATAAAAAATTAAAGTAACCAGGCTTCAAAATGCTGTCTGAATTGTAGCTGATATTAGGAGGAGCCACTGAAACAAGAAATCATAAGGGCAGCTCATTTTCTTTTAGTGGGGGATTACACCATCTCTATAAATCCTCAAAATGCAAGTAAATACCAATTTATCATGTTTCATGGATATAAAATGGGGAACTGGTCATAAAACAGAAGGCAATGAAGCACAGACATCCAGTGTTTCCACGGGAACACTTGTAGTATGATGATGAATAATGCCAGCCAAATCCATTCTGGGAAAGGTTTCCTAACCTGATTGTCTCAGTAAACATAAAAACGTTGACTTATGCATCTGACCAATCCTAGATTCAATGTATTCACCACACAGGGCTATGCCCATCATTTTTCCCTTGGTAACATGACACAAAATATAAAAGATGAAAATAGTTTCCATCTTTACGGGAAAGGATCAATTTGACTTTTAACCTGCTCCAGTCCTCTCAGTGATATTCAATAACAATTTATCCTTTAAATGCTACTTAATTTACGCTTAATTGGTTTCCTGGCAAATGTCTTCAGGCAAAGAGCAAGTTTGTATTCAATAAAATCCCATTCTCTCTTTTTAAGCAGTGTACTTTTAAAATATATATCGAATCCCATGGAGTTTTTAAAAGTACTTTTAAAAAGTTCACTTCCTTTAGGGTTGGGGAAGGGAAAAAACAATCAATTAACAAATATTTATTGAGTACTTATGATCAAGGTGACAGGTTAGAAGCCTCAGAAGATACACAATGGGTTAAATTATAACCTTTAACAGGAAGAGGCTTATAACCTAGATGGGGATGGAGGGGGGAATGTAAACACACACAAAGTTAAATCAAAATATATTAGTTCTAAGCCTAGAAAATATGAGCTGGAAAATATGAAGATAATAAAACTCAGACTTCCTACATATCAATACCCAAGTATTCAAAAAGATTTGTTATCTCAATGATTTGGATATCTCCTCAGACATTACACATCATAACCCATTCCTTCAGCAACCCATCCCCACACAACTATTCAGTGTTATTTTATTCCATGTCATCCCACGATTTTCTCACAAAGGGGTCCACCTACAGTGCCAGAGTCCTTGATTTTATTTTGAAAAGCAGACATTACCATCAGAAACCTCTAGCTGTCCACCTGTCATCTCTCAGTTGGGCTCTGTGGCCTGCCCATCTTCTCTTCTTAGCATACATTTCCCTGATGATATCATTTGTTCCTGTTATTTGAAGTTCCTCAGTGAGTATTACATATCATGCAGGCTGCTCAAAACCACAATGCACTTCTGAAGTTCTTTTTGTGTAATAATCTTTTTAAGTAGAAAGTTGCAGAACAAGCATATGAACCCAGGGCTCTTCCTATGCATCTAACCATGGCACCAGACTGTAGGTATTAAGGTTATGATGAATATATGTTGATTGCAGAAAATATACTGAAAGTTACCCTTTTGAATCAAATGCTTAATAAGAGATAGGCTAGGTAGACTTTCAGGTGTTCTCCAACTCAAAGATTTCACGATACTGTGATATGCAGGCATTTCAAATATCTTCATTTCCATGAAGCTTTTCCAGACCATTGCAACTCATCTTTTTCTCCTCTGAAATAAGAGCTTTTTACTGTCTTGTGTAATTAATCACGTATTGCCTCATGATTTTTTTTTTTACTTTATTGCCTTATAGAATAACAATAACAGATTAATTCCTATTAGGACATAATAGGATTTTGAAAATCATTTTCCTGAATACAACCTGTGAGATAAGTAGTCACTGTATGGAAGTGAAACATGGAATTCAGGAATCTGATGAACTAAAAATGAATATTATAAAGAAAGAAATTGAGAGGTGCATTATAGATGTGAGCAGGCTGCATTATGAGCAATAATGTGATATTAGGGAAATAATTTAACTTCTCAGGACAAGCCATTTGCTCATCTTTCAAGTCATGGTTTCACTAGATGACCTCTGGCCCATGTCAGCTGCAAATCTATGATCCCATCATTTAGTAGGATAAATGCTATGTAGTTGTCAGAGAAAAAATTAAAGTTAACTGAAACCTAGTTCATACAGATAGTGTCAGAGGTAGGATTTGAATTCAGGTCCTCCTGGTTCCAAAATAAGCAATCTATGCAGAATAATCTACATAGTCCCTTTATATCTGCATTATGTTAAAAGGATGTTAAGGAAGTCTACCATCATGACGAACACCTTTGTTGAAGTTATGGAAGCGTAGTGAGAAGAGTCTCACAGGATATGGTGGTATGGTGGGTTGTAATCTACTTTACTGGAGAAAATACCCATTTGGTGAATGCTCAGTTTCATTGGACTAGGGGCACATTAACATATGCTGAAAGAAATAAGATTTTACTAAGCTTATGATCAACATATTATAGAAATTGTTCCTCTACAGGTACACAGAAACTTCAATTAAACAGAATATTATTGTAATGTGGCTTAATTAAATTATGTACTTGACTTATACTTAACCAGTAAATATTTGTTGTTGTTCATTTCAACCTTTGTTGTAGGAAATCATTTAAAAATATAAGTCCCCATTTCTTTCTTTCTTGAGAGGGGAAGGTAAAGCAATTGGGGTTAAGTAACTTGCCCAAGGTCACACTGTTAGTAAATGTGTTGAAAGTGTCTGAGGCTAAGATTTGAACTCAGATCCTCCTGACTCCAGGGTCAGTGATCTATTCAGAGTGCCACCTAGCACTCCCCCATTTCTTTCTTAGAGTTCAGTTTGCTGAAAATAATCATATCATATCCTTATGTAGCAGCAAGCACCCCAGCATACTAAGGGTGGCTGCCACCACAGGTTCTTAGATCTGCTTTTCTAAAGGAAAGCAACTCAAAATGGGTTAACAATCTTGCTTTAATCAATCAAACATATCATTTACCTTGTTCAGGGGAAAAAGTCAGCAACCTGAATTTCAGGGTATACAGACAGAAGTCAAAAGAAAACAGAAAAACATAACAAGCAGACAGGCCTCCAACTGTCTTGACCATTACTTCCATACCTAGTCAGTCACCAGAGAGGGAAACATCAATATCTGGGTTTTTCAAAGCCAGGGGTCTCTCAATGGCTCCCCAGAGTCTTGTCTGGTCAAATCACACAACATTTCTCAAAGTGAGCCCCCAAAACAAAGTCTCACATCAGGGATTATATAGCCTTCTCCTGGGTCAGAGAATGCGACAACCCTCTTGACCCACTGCCCAATCACAAAGCACCAAAGTGTGGGCATTCCTGAAAAACAAACCTCCCACCACAGGCTCCATGTGCACTTCACCTAGGGGCAGGGAAGATGTTAAAAATTTACATTCCTATAACACCTTACTTGAGTAATATGAGTCTTGCAATGCCTTAGGTCTTATTATTACATAGTACCACGAATGAGAACTTTCCAGGAGATGTACTGATGTACATATATGTGTGTGTGTGTGTGTGTGTGTATACATATATATAATATATATACTATATATAATTGTATTATATATATATGTAACTAAAATATAGATTTTTTTTCCTAGAACTGTCTTTTTCAAGGTATACTTACAATGTAAGCTGCCACTTTCACTGACCTGAAGGTGCTTACTATTACAGAAGTCAAACTCTCACTAACAACATGTTCCCAATATTTTATCTATTAGTGTGGATCATGACACACAATGAAGCAAAATTTAAGAAGGCACAGAGGAAGAAAACTGTGAAAGATGGATAGTTAATGGAGGCATGTTTGGGTTGGTTTGTTAATGCAACCCTCCCCACTCCTACAGTAGAATATAAGCTAATTGTGGGTCAAGACTATATAATCCCTATCTTTGTATCCACAAGGGTGAATTGAATGAAACAGAATCTAGGTTATTTTCTCTGAAAAGTGTGTACATCTCATAATTGAGAGTATAAAAATATTTATGTTTCACCTTCATTTTTCTGTTTTAATGATGGATTAGCTAGTGAATTTGTTAATTGTTACTTTTGGAACCTCTTCTTCCTTCTTAAGCCTATGAAAAAGAAAACCTTCACCTCATCACTTTACCTCTTCTTTTAGGCACTTTATACTTTCTTGGGAATTGGTGGAACACTGTGGCATATGTAATTTTCAGTATACAGAAATATATAAGCCCTGGTTAATAGTCATATGTAGCTATGGATCTTGTGTTAAATTTTCTTAGAGTAAATTTGCCTCTACACTCTATTGTCCTTGCTTTATAAAAAGTCACATCCCCAAACGTGGCAATCTTATGGAATATGCTATCAAATATGTAAATTATGTCATTTAGGAGACATTGTGGCTCACCTACCATGTTACCTTTCTATTCTATGTAAAATTCTACCATTAATAATGCACAACAACAAAGATTTACTGGTTAGATAGATAGATAGATAGATAGATAGATAGATAGATAGATAGATAGATAGATAGATAGATGATCACATGCTTCTATTTAAAGACAACTTCTTTACTATGCTGCTTCATCATAAAATAATAATACCCTAGTATAGATTAATTCCTTAAAATATGCCATCTTTCACCTAGAAAGGGATAGGAATAAAGAAAACATATGTAGTAAACAAATAAAAAGAGGACCCAATAAGATTAAGTACTATAGAATTGTAGATAATGTCTATGTATAAAATTGAAAAGAAATTTTAAATGAAGAAACAGTAACTAGAATAAGAAAAGAAGCTCATTATTTTGGGAAAAATATTTGTGTCATATATGTGTGTATGTGTATCTCTACATGCACACATATTTGTCAACTATCCAATATATAAAAACAGACTAATATAAATGTTTAAAAACAGAATTCTTTTCCAAATGGATAGGTGGAAAAACAAGGAGAGTTTTCAAAAGGATTGAAAACTATTAATAGGGAAATGAAAAATTATTCAAAGCCATTAATATGGTAAATAAAAATTTAAAAATTGCAAAGTCTCAACACAGACATCTCAAACTGGCAAAAAACAAAACAAACAAACAAACACAACAACAACCAAAAAAAGTGGACATTTTCTGTGTTGGAGGAGCTGCAGAAAAAAGACAAGTGCACTAATTCAGCATTGATGAAGCAGTGAATTGTTCCAACTATTCTGGTAAGCAATTTGCAACTATGCTAAGAAAGTGACTGAACTATTCATGCCCCTTGAATCAGAGATTGCATTTGTAAGAATCCACTCTAAGAGTCTAAAGATGAAAAAAATAAGTTTCTCATCAACACCAAAATATTTACAGTAATATCTACTAGCAAAAAAAGAAAAGTAAAGTAGAAACTCATCTATTGGGAAATGGTTAAACAAGCTGTGGTAAATTATATACTGAAATGTCACTGCATTATAATAACTGATAAATATGAAAGATGAATTGAAGGCTGGCGTCACATACCAATTCATGCAAAGTCAAGGAAGAGGAACCAAGGAAATCATGTACACAGTGACTACAGCAATGTAAGTGAAAAGAACAAAGCAACAATAACTATGCCAAATTAAATATTATACAATGACCAAGTTTGTCTCTAAAGAAGAGTTATGAGAATGTTCCCTTCCACTCTTATCTATAGAATTGAAGGACTGTGGTTACAGAACACATAAAATGCAAAACTTTTTAGAGTTGTTGTTTAATTGTGCTAAACATATGTTTACCCCCTCTTTCTTTGTGATTAGTTATAATAGAAGGCTTGGTAGGGTGTATGAGTGGGAAGGGACATGTGAAATGCTGTTATGTAAAAACAGAAAATGTCAATAAATGTTTTAAATACAATTAAAAAAAACTCAACTTGTCTAAATAACCATTAGAGATCAAAGAGATAATATGTATGAAAGAAACTCATAAAAGAATACAGGAAGGGGGAGGAGGAACAGCCAGAAGTAACTCAGGAGATAGAAAGAAGGAGAAGATGGAAGAAATAAATCATTATTTCTTTGAAAAGACTTTAATAGATGAAAGATCAGTGACAAAATACACAGATAAATGTGGAGACAGAAAGAATACTGTAGAATCATTAATATCCTGACTAAGCAAAGGATACAAACTAAAGACCCTTTAGAAGCAACTCCAAGTCTGAGGGTTGTTAAAGAAGAAAGGGAGATCCTACATGGGAGTAGGAGAATTTTCATGGGAGAAGGAAGGGTTATTTCCTAATTTGAAGAAAGAATGGAATTTCCTGATTTTCTGGTATAAACACTCAATTTTTTGAGTGGAAGAAATGGAACCCAGCAGAGTAGAAGGGTAGCATATAACTACAGCAACTGGTCATTGAACTGCAAAAAAAAAAAAAACAAAAAAAAAAAACTCATTCCTCCAAACCTTGCTGATTTTTTTTGGGGGGGAGGGGGTCAGACAGTATTTGTGGGAATGAGAACACACAAAAGAACTCCCTTTCAAAAAGATGGAAAAGGAAAAGACTGAGGGATTCTGAAGACCCTAACCATTCTGGGCAAGAAAGAACAGGTTACAGTATTTTAGAAATCTTAACTGATCTGAGGACCCTTAAAAAGAAAAATGAGAAAGCATTTATGGACAAATATGATTATAGTAATGTCAAACAAAAGAGAAGAAAAGGAGGAGAGAGATGAAAAGAATCTGATTGATATATCTTGGCATGGAGGACCATTACAAAGTTTAGTCAAACCAGAAAACAAGAAGATGGGGTATATGCAGAAGAAAATCCAGAGTAGCACATCTATAAAACCTAAGCAAAGGAGGAGGGAATAAAAACCAATTGATTTCTGAAAGTCTAATTTTTGAGTTATTAACAGAGAAATAAAACACAATATCCCTGGGAAAACTGTATAAAGAGAGGAAAGGATTTATCCTAGGGTTTGTGTTGTAGGGCCCATTAAACTCTGACTATTAAGAATTATTTCATAATGTTTAATTTATGGTTTCTATGACCTTTGTGATGAAATATAAAATGATATATTAACTTTGAATTTTGTAGCCCTAAATGCTATCCTCTGGAGAGTATAAAAGACCTTGGTATTTCTCTTTGAAAAATGTATACATGCATGTAGACATTTATACTATATGCTATTACATTAATAAGTAACTTATTTTATACTTGTTAGGACCTTTGTATTTTAGAAATTTATTCTTCCTTCCCTAAAGGATCTGGCCAAAATTCATTTGTAGACTCCAAAGAAGAATGGGGGTGGGGAGTGTGGGGGGGATTTATAAGCAAACTTGGAAAGGCTGAGGTCTAAGACTTACACAATATCTGACCCATAGTAAGTAGTTAATAAATATTGGTTACTTGATAAAGGAAAATAAGGCCACTTTGTTGGCACTGGCCATCCAATTTGAAGTTAATACTTCCAAGGAAGATACTTTTTTTTTTTTTTAAAGCAATCGGGGTTAAGTAACTTGCTCAAGGTTACACAGCCAGTTATTTCTGGGTGTGGTGCTGAGTGTCTGAGCTCAGGATTCGATCTCCAGGTTATCCCAACACTGGAGCCGGTGCTCTTACTCACTGTGCTACCTGGCCACCCCATGGAAGATTCTTTTTTAAAATTTTTATTAATTTTTTAGTTTACATCTTTCATTTCCACAAGATTTTTAGTTACATATTTTGTCCCCATTTTTCTCTACCCACTACCCCAAAAAAGAAATCTCACTGAATAACCCCTCCCCCAATCTTCACTCTCCCATATCTTCCCTTATTCCCCCTCCAACTTTCCAGTAGGGCACGGTGGATCTCTATGCCCCAGTTCCTGTATATCTCATTTCCCAGTTACATGTAAAATAATTATATATATATAAACATTTGATTTTAAAACTGATTTCCAGATTCTTTCCCTCCTCCCTCATCATGCACCCTCACTGAGAAGACAAGCAATTCAATATAGGTTGTACATGTGTAGCTACGCAAAATATTTCCATAATGGTTATACTGTGAAAGACTGACCATATTTCCCTCCATCCTATCCCACCCCCCACTTGTTCTATTCTCTACTTTGATCCTATGTGTTTTCAAAAGTGGGTGCTTCCATCTTCCCCCCCCCCAGCCTGCCCTCCCTTCCATCTTTCCTCTCTCATCCCCTTCCCCCTACTCTCCTGTAGGGTGAGATATCCTATTTAGTGTGTATGTCATTCCCTCTCTAAGTTAAATTCAATGAGAATAAGGTTGACTCATTCCCTTCTGCCTTCCTGTTTTTCCCCTCCATTGTAACAGTTTTCTCTTGCCTCTTCTATATCAGATAATTTACCCCATTCTGTCTCTCCCCATCTCCTCTCATTATATTCCTCTCTCACCTCTTAATTTCACCTTCTAAGTATCAAACCTTCCTATTCAATTGTCCCTGTGCCATCTGTTTATGTACACCTGTACACATATATACACATACTCAAATATGTCTTAATAAACCCATAGACCCTCCCACATAGACATATATATGTATGCATACATACATATGTACATACATTTCTATTCCCTTCAGCTATTCTCACACTGAGAAAAGTTTCATAAGTTACAATTATTTTTTTATGTAGGAATGTAAATAGTTCAACTTTGATAAGTTCCTTGTGTTTTCTTTTCCATGTTTACCTTCTCATGCTTCTCTTGCTTCTTGTATCTGAATGTCAAATTTTCTAATAAACTCTGAGTCTTTCATCAAGAATGCTTGAAAATCCTCTATTCTAATGAATGACCATATATTCCCCTGAAACATGATACTCAGTTTTGCTGGGTAGGTGATTCTTGATTTTAATCCCACCACCTTTGCCCTCTGGAATATCATATTCCAAGCCCTTCATTCCCTCAGTGTAGAAGGTACCAGATGCTATATTATTCTTATTGTGTTTCCACAATATTGAAATTGTTTCTTCCTAGGTGCTTGTAATATTTTCTCCTCGATCTGGGAACTTCAGAACCTGGCTATAATATTACTAGGAGTTTTCTTTTTGGGATCTTTTTCAGGAGGTGATCGGTGGATTTTTTCAACCTCTGCTTTTCCCTCTGGTTCTAAAACAGCAGGGCAATTTTCCTTGAGAATTTCTTGGAGGATGATTTCTAGGTTCTTTTTTTTTTGATCATGGCTTTCAGGTAGTCCAATAATTTTACAATTATCTCTCCTGGATCTATTTTCCAGGTCAGTGGTTTTTCCAATGAGATATTTCATATTGCCTTTTATTTTTTCATTTGTTTGGATCTGTTTAATAGCATCTTGATTTCTCATAAAGTCACTAGCTTCCATTTGCTCCAATCTAATTCTGAAGGAATGATTCCCTGCAGTGAGCTTTTGAGATTCTTTTTCCGTCTGGCAAATTTGGCTTTTTTAAGCCATTATTCTCCTCATTGCCTTTTTGAGCTTCTTTTGCCATTTGAGTTAGTCTATTTTTTAAGGTATTATTTTCTTCACTCAGGTTGTTGGCTCTCATTTCATAATTTTCTTGCATTGTTCTCATTTTTCTTACCGATTTTTCCTCCACTTCTCTTATTTGGTTTCCAAAATCCTTTTTAAGCTCCTTTATGGCCTGTAACTAGCTCATATATTTCTTGGAAGCTTTTGGTGCAGGAGTTCTGACTTCATTGTCTTCCTCCTGTTCCTTGCTTTGATCCTTTTTGTCCCCCAAATAAGAATCTAATGTTGGATTGCTCTGTTTGCTTTGCTTCCTTTGCTTGCTCATGTTTCCACTCAATTACTTGACTTTTGAGCCTTTTGCCACAGTAGGACTCTACTACCAGAGGGGTGAGATTTATCCCAAATGCTGAGGTTTTCTCAGATGCTGGAGCTATTAGTTGGGTGTCTTCTCTGAAGCCTCCACATGCTCTGCCAAGCTGTTCATGCACCCCAATACCTCCACCCTGGACAGCAATCCAGATGCAAGCAGGTTAAAGCAAGACGGATTACCCCTCAGATTGATTGCTTGGTCCTCCTACCATCTGCAGACCAGCAAGTCTGAAGCAACCATGTGGTGGCAGCTGCACGGCCATAGCACCTCAGCCACTTCTCGCCTCAGGGGGCAAAGGCTGGATTGAACTTCCAAACTCCCTGTTCCTGCTAAGTCTACACTGACCTCTCACTTTGTCTTTGGCATCTATATGTTGATCATTCTGGAAACCGACACAGCTGCTGGTGATCTGAAGTCCCTCCAGGCAGCGGCTGTTCAGGTCACTCTGAGTTTAAAACCTCTGGCTCACTTGGGGCTGAGCTCAGCTCCCAGAGTGCTGCACTTGGCTCCCAGAGTGCTGTGCTGGCTGCTTCCTGCTGGCTTGTTGGGCTGTCTTCAGTGGGAGTTTAGCATCGCTGTGTCATTTTGTGGGTTCTGTAGCTCCAAAATTTGTTCAGCGTCGCCTTTTACATTAATAGGATCCAAGGAAGATTCTTGTCTGTATTGCTGATTTTCCACTTTACTGTCTACATTCGCTCCTTTATCTCTCTCTCTCTCTCTCTCTCTCTCTCTCTCTCTCTCTCTCTCTCTGTCTCTCTATCTCAGTCTAAAATTTTAGTTGCTTCCTATTTTCTTTTGCATTCATCTCTGCTCCCTCCACCTCCACCCCTACCCTCCATTGAGATGAGAAAGATTATCTAGTTAAGACTTTATAAATAAATGTCCACCTAGTAGTACAAATGGCCCAATAGTACTTTTGTTCAGTGATTAATACCCTCCATGTTTCACTTATTAACCAGCCTTGAGTCAATTTGGAAGCATTCCATTCCTATATGCTCATCCCTCTCAATGAATTACTGCTCTCCAAAGGTCCCCAAACATAAATATGAATGAAGATATTTCTGTTCTGCCCACTACTGACCATTCAAGAATGTCAAAAAAGGCAAAGTGGGGGGAGATATCTAATACGTGTTATATATGGAAATTCCCTGTACAAAAAGAGAAGGCTAGGAAGGCATATGCGGAACTACCATTCCATCACCCCAATCTAGACAGAATTGGAGGACCAAAGCATTCTACTTTTGTGTCCAGTCCTCTGGAGAACTTGGTTAGCTATATAGAATATCCTTGATTGAATCTTTTTTGAAAATTTTTTTGCATGTTTCCACCTTCCCCACTCAATCCCCCCCCCTGCTGTATACAAATAATAACACATTTGAAGCCACTTTTGTCATCAAATGGAGCAAGAGTCTTCAGCTGCAGTGATTCTCCCCAATTTTGTTTAAAAGGAATGTGGGGAAAAAGAAAAAGACAATGAAATCGTGGAATTAGATAAGAGGAAATGGAAACAATATGGATAAATCCTCAGAGTTTGTTTCCCTTAGGAATTAAGATGGGAATATGGTGGGAAGGGAATGAGTACAGTCCCTACCATGAACCAATCCTTGTGCCAACTCTTTTTATAGATATTAGTTCAGTTCATCCTTACAATGACACTGCCAAGTAGGTGCTATTGTTATCCCCATTTTACAGTTAAGGAAACTCAACCAGAGATTAAATGACTTCACTAGGATCATATAACTTCTTCGGGTCAGAGAACACATCTAACCTCAGCTTTTCTTGATTCTCTGTCCAATGCTAAATCTACTCACTGCTAAAGCAACTGCACAGAGATTGATCACATGATTTTTTGTGATATGATGCTTAGGGAGAGGAGCTAGATTTGGATCAGATCTTTGGTCTTTGGATTTGGATGGTCATTTGCCATAACACACTCTGTCTTTTTGTGAATGATTACTTCAGGGAATATGGCTCCAATGATGAGGGTCTTTCAAGCAAAAATATGAATAAAGGAGTAATGGCAGTTTGATACATCAATTGTGCTGCCATTAGAAAGTGGAAAAGGAGAAAGAGAAGTCATTGTCTTATACAAATTTCATTTTGTCTTATACTCAATGAGAGACTCAGAAGAGAACATTTATTTCCCATGTCACAATTTTAGATTTTATGAAAGTGGAAAAAGTGAATTGCTTTATCTTAAACATGTATACATATATATATATATACATATATATATACATACACATATATACATATATATATATATAATAAACACCATTCAAATTATCCAGACCCTCAATTCATTAACAATCACTGTATCACTTCTTTTGCAGGAAATTCATCTGTTTTAACCCTAACACATCTATATTCCTATTCTGATTTTAAGTGGGAATGGCAGAGGGAAATGCACTAAGCAACTATACCTGGGACTCCGAATGGTAGAAGATAGCAGAATGTTGAAAAGAGAATCCATCAATTTTCTACATATAAGAAAATTTTGAAGTCAAAAATGATCATGCATGTTGTCTATGTTTATCTCTTTTCTCTAGTGATGTAATAACCAGTGTAAAGGTTCTCCTTGTGTATGCATGAGAAGAACCTTTACTTTGTGATTATGAATAATTCAATATATTTTATATTTATTTATTTAATATTGTAAAATAAATAAATAAAAATAATATTAAAATATATTATATATCAATAAATATATTTAAATATAGTCCCCTGACACAAGTCTTTCTCCATTAGTTTCAAAGTAATCTTCCTAAATTCTGGGATATCATTCCATTACTCAAGAAGATCCAGTGCTTCCCTATCAACTCCATGATCAAATCTAACCTCCTGTTCAGCATCCAAAGCCCTTTCTAACTCCCTCAATAACCTTTCCAGCCTCTTCTACCTCCTACTTCCACCTACATATCACATATTCTGGAAACCAATGATACTGGCTGTCATTCTATTCCACAAACAAAACAATCCCTTTTCTGATTTCTGGCATTTTCACTTATTTTCCTCCCTATATAGAATGTTCTCATGCTCTCTACCTCTTTAGTACCTATCCTTCCTTCAAATTCCAGTTAAAATCCCACTTTATAAAAAAAAAAACCAATTTTGTTCCCTATTAATACTATTATCTTCTGTCTGGTGAGTATTTCCAATTTATTCTCCATCTAGTTTGGTTGTATGTAGCTGCTTGCATCTTATCTCCCTCATTAGAATACAAACTCCCTGATAGCAAGATTCTCTTTTTCCCTCTTTAATTCTGTAGCATTTAGCACAGTGCCTAGCATAGAAGAAGTACTTAACAAATGTTTTTTGACTGATTTATTAAAACTAATATGTTCTCTGTTAGGGGGTGGGGGACTCATTAACTATGGATTTTTCTTTTTTTGGATAATAACTTAGAAGTATCTTGAACACATAGGAGCTTTCTTGTGGCCCAGATTAGATGGAAGGATTGCGTGCTTAAATTTATCAAGGAATCATTTAATTACATGCATTAGATTTACTTTGTTTTATAGAAAATATAAGCCTTCAATTCGTTATGCATATATCAGTTTTTATTTTGAAATAGACAAAAAATAATAAATATTATTTGATCCTATGTTCTCTGTTGCTGCCAGTCAGTTTTAGAACTGAAAATATCTAATCTGCTATAAGTACATTTCAAAAAAGCTAAGAATTTTCTGGTTCATTATACACATATATACACACACATATGTATATATACATATATATGTTAGGGTTTTATAGAGATGAGGCAGTAGGCGTATGAATTTGCTTTTGTTGGACACTATTCATTTTCTTTTTCTTTCTTGTTTTTTCTTTCTTCTTTTCTGGTAATCATACTATAAAGGACCTCTGTAGTGTCACATAAGCAGAGCTGGTTGAAAAATCAGAAAGACCCAAATTCACATCCTATCTCTGAGGCATTCTGTTCATCTGACTACTGACAACTCATTTGGCCCCTCATTGCCCCCATGAAAGTCTCTAAGACAATGAGTAGGGGAGTAGTTGCCAACCTCCTTTGGTAGAGGATGTATACATGACAGTAATTGCATCACAAAGAAAATGATAGGTTGTACCCATGAAAAAATCACCTCTGATTTTTCAGTCTTTGATAGCTTTTTTACATATCTTAGGAATCAATCTTTCAATAAGATCAAAATAATTTTAACTCAATCATTTATTTCCTCTATATATAGTTGGTGCAGCTGCTTTTCCTATCATTTCTTCTTTAGTGTTATTTTCACTTCCTCGTATAGAATACACAGAATTAAAATTTTAATGTCCAAATGTGATGGTACCATGATATTCTGTAGTGAAAATAGCCTGCTAGAAAATTGATGACGGAGCTATTGTTTTACTTCATTTGTGGTGTTATTGTTTTTCCCTAAAATTGACCTTTAAATGTTGTTCAAATGATCTGGCTCAACTGGGTCTCATGCCAAGTTGGCTGCAAACTCATTTTTCTCTTTCTACTGATTCTCACCATGCTATGTTTTCTGATTGATCTGATTATATCCAATGCTCATCCTTTTATGATACCAATATTCTGTGTTAAGTTGTAAATATTTATGCACTGGTCTAACCCTTCTTAAAAGGAATGTAACCATTCTTCCAGACTTGGAATGAGTGCTGTGCAATGGGAGTAAGTTGCTAGATACCTTGGCAATTGTACTTCTGCTCATCATGAGAAAAGAGGGCTGTTATGGTGGCATCAGGATAAAAGGGCAATTTGGAAAGGGATAAGGAATGTACTTGGAAGTGATAATTGAAGGGAAACCATGGGAAAGTTAGTAGAAGAGTAGGAATGCAATGGAGGTGTCAGTCAGAAAAACATTCCCAGCAGACTCACTTTAAGCCTTGTTGTGCCTGAAGCTTTTTTTTCTTTCAGGTTACTAAGAGAATAACTGAATTCTGACTTTTCTGAGAAACTTCTGTAACTATGGCAAATCTACTCTAACCCCAATTTCTCCCTTTCATTTTTATTTCCCCAGAAATTTGTGGCAAAGTTCATTATTAAGGGTTTCTTTATTATATAGAGGTTTACCTTATTTACTGGTTATTTATATTTCTGGTTAATAGATTTCTAGAAAATGGTAAGATAAGTTTAACTGCCTCCTGAATTTTTGGTTTTGTTATAAAAAGTGTGAAGGGGAAGGGAGACCTTTGGACATTTGACTGTTAAATTCACAGGACTTAGAAAGAGAGACCATTGGGGTGGCTAGGTGTTACAGTGAATAGAGCACTAGCCCTGGAATCAAGAGGACCTGAGTTCAAATTTGACCTCAGACACTTGACACAATTATTAGCAGTGTGACTTTGTGCAAGTCACTTAACCCCAATTGCCCTCCAAAAAAAGCAAAAAGAAAAAAAAGAAAGAGAGAGCACTTTTCCACAATTATAATCTAGAAATTTCTTGGGGGATCAAATTGAGATTTTAGCCTTAGCTCCAAATTATGACTATACTAATCTCATTACCTCCAAGATGATCAATCATTTTGCACCTGGGACTTTTGGGTTCTGCCTCACTGAAGATGGAAAAGAGTGGAGTAGAGATTTTAAGAGAATGTGATTGTCTGATCCAGCAATAGTGACTGACCTCTGATGGACAATAGTTAATAAGCTCATTAAGAGTAAGGATTATTTTTCTTTTTATTCCATGAAGCACTTCAAAAATTTTGCTAAAATACATTAACTGAAGTCACTCAAGATTGACAAAAGCAATGCCTGTCACTGATAATTAGGTTGTTTCCCAAACTTTTAGAATGCTTTTATTTCCCTTTCTTTGATAATCTCAAACTTAGATGCAACAGTGCTTCTTCCTTGGCAGGCAAATTTGGAAAATGCACAGATTGAGCACCAGTGTGGGAGGAATGATATAGCTGAAAAACATTTCATGAACGGATCACTGGTATTTCAGTTTGCTTCGGGATTAAATATAGTCTTACAATTTCCACATCAACCCAAGCTGTGGGTTAGAAGGGCAGACTGAGAGAATTGTCATTCTTGATGTGAAATTGTCATCCCTAGATGGGGAGTGGGGAGCATAACGGCTAAAATAAAATTCAAATATATTTTCTCTTCAAAGTGAAGGGGGGAGGGAATATAAAATATTTATGTTAGCAACATGGAGTAATAGGGACTTAGATTGGGAAGTATGAGACAGAGGTTGGAGTCTAGGTTCCTTTACTATGCATTGCATACTGAATGAATGAAATTAATGAAAGGGGGGTGAATTAATGAAGTCATTATTTTCCAAGAAGTACTCTACCTTTTAGGGACACAAAGAGACAACAGAAAACCATCTTTGCCCTCTAAGTATTTATATTCTAATACTGGGGTGAAAACACACATAGGAGAATGGTCGCCACAGAGAAAGTTTCAGAGGTAGGAGTAGTTCCAGTACCAGACTAGAATCTTGCCTTTACTTTGTGCAGCTTCCATAACAATAATAAAAAGTTCTGACTTTGTATTGTTTTCTAGGGCAAAATCTCTCCATCTCTCATACTATTGCCATCTATGTTTATCGTCATAGATAATTTTATATTGGTCTATTTTCTTTCTGTAAAATGGATGGTGAGGTTAAAAAAAAGACAAGGTCCATTTTTTAAAATGTGTATATGTATTTGTATGCATATGTATATCTGTACATGGACATACATGGACATATGTGCACATCCACTACATATGTATCGTGTTTATATGTGTAATTTTATTGTGTATATGTTAACAAATTCTAGATCACTGACAAAAAGGAGTCTCTCTACCTGACACATGCACCATTTGGCAAGACCTATCTTTCAGTTCTAAACTTTAGCATTCCAGATCTGAATGTATAAATAAATCTGATAATTGATAAGCATTTATAAAAAGATAAAAAATACATCATAATTGAGTGCTTGCAAAAAGTGCTATTTTTTCAAATAGATTTTTACTACTTTTGTTTCTGATATCTCCTTAGCAATATACAATTCCATTTATGATTTGGCTGCAATTTAAATATGCAGAGAAGAAAAATAACTATTCTACTCTTTATCTCAGTTTGCATATGTAGATGCATTGTATGTATATATATATAGTATGTATATATTATACATATAATACATTGTATGTATATATAACATATATGTGCTAATATTACACATATGGAAACAGACTGACAAAATATTATATATTACATCTCAATCTATATTACTATATATATATTACTTCATTTCATCTTAATAACAATGCAAAATGGGATGAAGTAGTTTGTGTATTGCTTTTCTCCATTTTATGACAGCAAAAAGTAAGACTTGAGTGGGTTAAATGACTTAGCTAATGTCACAGATTTAGACTTGAACCTGTGGCCTCTGACTCAAAGTTCAAATCTAGTCCTCTTTCTATATGCACATGTAATCACATGCCAACACATCAGAATAAGAGGGACAGATGATCTTCAGTTACACGAAGAATACAATTTGGAATGGTCTGTGGGAACAAATTTCTCATCCTTCCTCAATGATATATATGTATCATATTAACAATATGTGCTGTAATTTGAAGTCACATCCATATGCATATTTTACACATATATTTTACTTATGTAGGCTTAAATACTGAACATGAGATTTTATAATTTTGGGCAACTCTTTGATATAGATTCTCTCCCTTCATAATATAGGGAATGGGCTAAAAGTCTGAGTGGATGTGACCCATCCAGGGTCACAAAACCAGTACGTGTCAGAGAAGACCCTGAATCTAGCTTTTCTAGGCTTTGAGGAGGCTCTCAAACCATTATGCCATGTTGTCTATCATGCTAAATAAATATTGATGTATAATTTGTAAGGGGACCTTCAGATTTTGTATTAGATTAATATAGTATAAAAGGCACAGTTGTGTGTTGATGTATGTGTTTCTGGTGTGTGCCTTATTGTTGCTAAACAAATACACATAACAAATGTAGGAATATGGGCCTGCAGTGTTGAAGACAAGAGTTTGTCTGCTTCAATTAGTTTTGATTCTTCCTCAGTATCATTTGCTTCTTCTCTTAAACCTAAATTGTTTTGGGACAGGAACTGATTTTATCTTGAGGTCAGATACTTCACAGTACTGTATGCACAGCTTTAACAAAGGTTTGCTGAACTAAATTTGAATGGAGCTGGAGTTAGGGCTTTTTTAGCTTATGCAGAGGTACAAGGTATGTCCATCCATGTGTGTGACTGAACTAGAGTGAGACAGAGGTCATGGGAGTTGATGATGGTATTTTGAAGGGTCATTATTATAGACACGGATGTCCTCAAAGATGACAGCACAGATTGAGACAAAGAGAGAAAATGGATTATATTTTAACAGATAGAAAATGACATATTACTGAGGTAGGAGTTTTACCTGAATCAATTGGCCATGCACAGGGAGCCAATTTATTAGAGCAAGATTAAAATGTTAACAAAGATAGAAGAAAGAATAAAATATAGCATGCAACTGAAATAACTCCATCATGATCTATTTAAGAAAGTATTGAAAATGAAAACTGGGTAGCAGACAGGAAAAAAAATCATAGATAAAGACTATAATAATTTCATATAGAAGTTTACCCAGTGTAAAAGAATTTCCATAACAAGAAGACTAAAAGAGCCTGCAAAACACCTTACTCTGTAACAAATGACTGACTTTCAAAGTGAATAGATAACTAAAGGCAATCCAGCTTTATAATGTAAAATTGTTTGTAAAATCTCATGGCTAAGGATGATAGAGGATTATGAGTTTTATCGCATCATAAAACAGAATAGGAGTAGCCATGCCAGTTTAAAGAAGTTATGTTCAGAGACCCCATTAGCAATGTCATCCTGAAGGCATTTAAGAATGAAAATGGAAGAAAAACAACTGAAAATGGAGGCAATTGGAAAAAATCTTCAGAGCCCCTATACTTGGATTCTAATAATGACAAATTTTGATGGGGTAGAAGGGCACTTGAAATGTTAGTTAAAAAAAAAAGACAAAAGAAAAAGCTAACTTAAAGGAGATTGGTGCTAAAGGTAAAAAGAAAAAGTCAGGGTAATGAGAAATAAATTCACCATGTGTGCAGAAGGAGAGGAAGATGTTGAACACATAGAAAAAACTATTTTAGACAACATTAATAATTTTTGACTTGCTTTTCATGATTTTCTTGCATCATTCTCATCCCGCTTCCCAATTTTTCCTCCAGTTCTCATTGATTTTTGTTTTTTTTTTTGCTTTTTTGGAGGACAATTGGGGTTAAGGGACTCGCCCACGGTCACACAGCTAGTTTTTTGTGTTAAGTGTCTCAGGCCAGATTTGAACTCAGGTCCTCCTGACTCCAGGGCCGGTGCTCTATTCACTGTGCCACCTAGCCAGCCCTCTTACTTGATTTTCAAAATCCTTCTTGGCTCCTCCATGGCCTGTTACCAATTCATATTTTTCTTGGAGGCTTTTGGTGCAGGAGTTCTGACTTCATTGTCTTCCATTTCATGATTTGATCCTTTTTGTCACCCAAAAAGGATTGTAAGGTTTGAATGCTGTGCTTGCTCATGTTGCTACTCAATTACTTGACTTTTGAGCTTTTTGCCACAATAGAACTCTGCTTCCAGAGAGGAGAGCTTTGTCCCAAATTGCTGGGGTTTTCTCAGCTGCTGGATTTATTTGTTGGCTGCCCTCTCTGAAGCCTCTGCAGGCTCTGACACCTGGTCACACACCACAGGACCTCCACCCTAGACCACAATCCAGATCCAAGCAGGTTAAAGCAAGAATGATTACCCTCTGAATGGTTGCTTGGCTTCCCCCGCTATGATCTGCAGGCCAGGAGCTCTGAGGCAGCCATGTGGAGGCAGCTGCATGGCTGCTGCACATCTACCACTTCTCACTCCAGAGGCAGAGGATGGACCAAGCTCCCTCAGTACCTTCTAATTCCAACAGAGATCCACATTGTCCTTTTACTTTGTCTTTGGCATTTATAGTTTGATAAGTCTGGATACCTCCACAGCTGCTGGTGATCCCCTCTCCTGAAATCTGCTCCAGCCCCTGCTGGTCGGGCTGCTCTGAGGCTAAAACCACAGGCCTAAATAGGGCTGGGCCTCGGCTCCCAGCACACTGTGATGGACCCTTTCTGCCAGCTTGCCAGGCTGCCTTCAGCAGGAGATTTGTTTCTCTCTGTCACTTTGTGGGTTCTGTAGCTCTAAAATTTGTTTAGAGTCATATTTTATAGGTATTTAAGGTGATTAATGGGAGCTCACAGAGTTTTCCTGCTTCTATGCCACTGTGCTTGAAAATTAAATTTAAAAAAACTGGCAACAACTGACCTAAATACCTATTTCCCACTCTATAGATACAGTAATTTATGTATTTATATTTTTTGTTCATTTACTAGTATCATTTTCAAGTATATTGAGGGCATGCTCAGTGAGGATATTAATGGGAAAGAAGCAGGCATGGTAGAGTGGAAAAGGTATTGGTTCTAGAGTCAGAGGCCTAGGATTCAAATCAAACTTCTGTATATTACAAGATCATTGTGTAACCTTGGCCAATTCACTTCACTCGTCTGGACTTAGTTAACCCTTTGATAAAATTAGTAGGTTAGACTAAATGACTTTTAGGTTCCTTCCAGTCCCAGACCTATGATCCCTTGGCTAAAATAAAATGGATTGCTAGTAAACAATAAGAACATACAAAATGTAGGAAATCTATTTTTTGTTTGTTTATTTGTTTTGTTTTGTTTTTAAGATGGAGAACTATGTCCACATTGCCAAGGAAATCAAAGTAAATAATTTTACACAACAATTAGTACATGGATTTGTGGTTCTAAAGACATGGTTTCTCTTTTAGTCTTTGTCTTTGTCTCTAAGGTCAAAGCTTTTGGTCAATGTTTCTGGAAACATGGCTAGATTTTTGACACCATCATTTCCATTACAGCACAAGGTGTAGTAGCCAAAGGCAGTTTCACATTTGGGTTAGTGCAGTGATAAACTACCTGGCATGCTTGAGCTCAACTGTTCTCTGGAAGTACCAACAATGTTTTAACATGTTTGTCTTCCATCTTTCCCAGTTTCCTCCCTCCTCTGGGGGAAAGAGAAGCATTTGGAGTCATGCAGGACTTTTCCGGAAAAGAATTTTTCAATCTCCCGTAATCATTCCAGGGTGGTATTTAGCAGATTAGCCATGGAGTTAAGATACTACTAAAATAATCTCCACAATCAACAAAGCTTTAGGGATGCTCTCTTTTCAAAAACAACAGTATAAAAATGTGGTGCACATTTAGCCTAATAAAAGATTCATCCCATTTTATAGTTTGGCTCCACCTTTGCTTTAGGGATAACTTTGAATGGGTTCTCTCTCTAGCTTATATGACCTTTCAGGATTCCCCAGAGGTATATTGCTTTTGGAATATGTTCAAAGTGCTTAGAAGACTGGGCTTCCTTTAGCTAAACAAGATCTTTACTATTTTAAATTGATCTCAAAGCTAGTACTCGACAACTGTGTGAGTAAGAAGTTTAATTCATATCTGTTCTCAGTATATGACTGTATGACCCCTGGATATAAAAAAATTAATTATTACTTTCAAAGGTTTCCCTGAAAGCCATGGGATTGGAGATCTTAAAGGGTTAAAATTACTTAGGCTGTTCTACATTATCAAATGTATTAGGACAAAGACTAACCAGTAATATCAACATTTTCATCAATATTTTCAACCTCCTACAATCAGTCTTTAGAAGTAGGAGTCTTCTTGTTCTTATTTTTGTTATTGAGTCATTTCAGACATGCCCAACTCATTGTGACCCCATATGGGGTTTTCTTGGCAAAGATGCTGGAGTGGTTTGCCATTTTCTTCTCCAAGAAGGAGTCTTAGAGATTATGTAATGCACTCTTTCATTTTACAGAAAAAGTGAAAATGAGGACCAAGGATGCTAGGTGACCTTACAAAAGTCAGAGAGGTAATAGTAAAGATAGGATTCTAACTGAAGTCTCCTGATAGCAAATAAAAAAGATTTTCACTGTGCCATTAAAACTCTTCCAGTGCTTATAATAATAGCCTTTCCCACTCTAAAGTTATAGTCCTTCTCATCTTATAAAACCCTTTCTTATTAATCCAGTTTAGCTTCTTTCTATTGAAGTGACCATAGGTTAGTCATTTAACCAACTCTAGGCTTCAATTACCTTATCTCTAAAATGGAAAAAAAAAACCATAGGCCTCTAAATCTAGAATCAAATTATATATATGTATATGTACATACCTGCCTTTGATAGCTTTGTCTTTTTACTCTCTACTGGTTAATTGCCTCTTATTTTTAACCAAACTGAAAAACTTTCTCCTCAGCCTTGCCTCCAATTCTAATTAATGTAATGTCTTCTGAAGATTCTTTAGAACAAAGTCTCAAATGAGACATCTGCAAATTTCAATTCTACAATTCTTTCAGCAAAAATACAAACACACAATCTATAACTTAATAAATTAAATTACATGTATAATTAACATGTGTTGAAAATATTTATGTACAATGTTCACACATATACCAATTCAATGCATATGTACTATTTATATTAAATATGTTTGATACATAAATAAAAAGTATTCCCCAAATCAATGCAGTTTTAAACTATTTAGGCTTAAAACTGACTTAAAACTTTCAGAATATCTTGTATGAGACTATATCGTTCAATTAATTAATTAATCAACCAACTTGCAAATATTAAGGCTAAATATGTTCAGGCACTATGTTAGTTACTGAGGATACAAACATGAAAAAAGAAACCATCTTTATTGTCAAAAAGTTTGCATATTGAATTTAATTTGTCTAGCTATAGATTATAGAACTAATTATTTTGTTTACCTAAATTAAAATTTGTGATCAATTATATGTAGATAAATACATTTACAATATATATAAATGTTATATTTTCTATATAATTGTATTTATAGTTTTACATGAATAATGCATTTATAATATAGTGTTACATAAATATACCAGATATAGAGAATATGTAAAACATTTTTGAATAGAATTTGCATGTATTTAAATGTATTTCTAAATAGATTTATATGGAATTAGTAGTGATATTTGATAAGAATTTATATGTTTGTTTAGTTAGAATAAAGCAAGAAGAAACCTTAGAGAACATTCTAGTGCCCTCAGTTTACAGATGAAACTGTGGTCTAGAGAAGGAAAGGAGTTTACCAAAGGTGACAAAGGAATAGACGGAGACTAGCCTAGAACGGAGGCCTCCTGAATTTCAGAAAGCGTGACCTTTCAATTCAGACAAAAGACACCATGGTCTTGAAATACTGTACTTTGGGTTCATGAAGAGTATGCCAATAGCAAACTCTGCAAAGCCTGCCAGTGTCTATCATGTAAAGGTCTAAAACTCTAGTTTATCAATCAATCATCAAACATTTATTACTTTCCTACTATGTGCTGAGTGCTGGTCTGGGCCCTGAGGATACAAAGGTTAAAATGACATACCTTCTCCATCCCCATCCCTCCCTGCCTTTAAAAAACTTGTATTCTATCAAGGGATATGAAACATACATTTATAAATACATGTTGTTGTTTGGTCATTTGGTCAAGTCCCACTTTTGGTGACCCTGTGGGCAATATCACTCCAATATCGTCCATGGGGTTTTCTTGGAAAAGACACTAGAGTGGTTTACCATTTCCTTGTTCAATGGATTTAGGCCAGACCTGTACAACATACAGTCCACCAAAAGGAATTTGGGCAGTCCATGGAAAATATAGGGTCGCCACTGCACACTTTCCTGTTTGTCATATGACTAGCGACAACCAAACATCATCAGCCTTTCTTTACTCTAACCTATCTTTGACCATAAGTTTACAAATTGTACTGGTCTGGATTAGGCAAACAGAGGTCAAAAAACTTATCCAGGGTCCCACAGCTAGTAAGTGCCAAAGGCTAGATTTGAACTCAAGTTTTCCTCACTACAGGCTCAATGCTCTACCTACTTACCCACCTACCTGCCTCTATATAAGTACAGAGAAAATGTATGTAAAATAAATTGAAAGCTGTTTTTGGGGGTATGGGGGTGAGAAGTAATGAGAGAAGGTGTTATTAGCCAAGAGGACCAGCTAAATATGGAGAGGCTCATCCCCGATGGGCTGTAAGGTATATTGTACTACTTTCATCACTCTTATAAGCCTTGGATGACCTTATGGAGGAACTGTCATCTGCTTTGGGGAAAGTAGTATCCATACTAACAATATCAGAGGCTATTGTGATATTGAGGCAAAATAAAAAAAAAAAACAACAAACCCCCCCCCCCCCCCCAACACTACCCTCAATTGGGAAATGTGTTTTGGAAGTGGTGCTTTTCCTGCTGTTGTCCTGTTTTATGAAGTGTTGCTGTTCAACTCTACTGTCATTTCCCTCTTCTAAGCGAAGCTAATACCATTTTCTCAATTATGTCATATGAAGTTACATCATAATAACTTCAATCAAATATAATTATTCAACACATACTTTTAGTATGATTTCTCTTTTGATAGGGGAAAGTATAATTTTCCCTTTTAAGTAGAGAATTAAATATGATTTCAGTTAATCTCTCACAAATAATACACATACATATGACATATATGTATGCATGTATATTTACCAGAATTTATCTATCTAATCTACCTGTCTACCAGAACCTGCCAAATCTACACCTTTCTCTTATTCTCTAATTCTTTTATTTTCTAAGAATATTTAATTTTGTTCTCCCGGTGAACAGAGTTCAAGCTATACTTTTTGATTCTTCTTTTATTCAAGCTATTGCATACAAGACATACAAGTGATCTCTGCTCTCCCCTAATTGTCTATATTTCTAACTCTTTAAAAGATCAGAAGGGCAACGATGTGGCAGAATGGATAGAGCTCCAGCCTTGGAGTCAGGAGGACCTGAGTTCAAAACTGAGCTCAGACACTCACTACCTGTGTGATCCTGGGCAAGTCACAATACTTTTTGTTTTGAGTTCCTCTTCTGTAAAATGAACTGGTGAACTCGAAAAGAAAATTGCAAACCATGACAGTATCTGTGCAAGAAAATGCAAATGGAATCCTGGAGAGTCAGACATTACTGAAACAACTCAACAACAACAAAGGATAAGAAATGTCCAATTCAGCTCTCCTTTGCCATACACATGGACAGAGTCACAGATACATACACAACCACACATATTCCTTAGTAGGCTTACAAAGAGAATATGTCAGAGCTACTTTTTGAAATTTGTGGGTCTTATATAACGTTTGGGTAATCATGTTACAACTAGTGATAAGGTGAAATGACGAGTAATTAATTGTAGAGAACCTTGCCTGGGCTGAGGAATAAGGTCAAGAATTCCCTGTGTGAAGGTAGAGAGAGACACATAGAGCTGCAGGGGATACAAACTATGATCACAAATTAGACTTCCTGCTTTCACTGCATTTTATTTATTTATTTTTTTGGTCAGAGCTTCTTCTGTTCAGAAGTGGACATTTCCAAAGCTGGTGTGTGTGTGTGTGTGTGTGTGTGTGTGTGTGTGTGTGTGTGTGTGTTTGCTGGTGGGTGGGGCATGGTAAAGAGGGTGGCTCTTCTAGTGTGGGACTCCAAGTAACCTTCAGATTGTAGCGATGTTACTTCCTGTTATATCATTTTTTTTTTTTTATTCTACTCTTGCTAGAAGCAAGATTGGCTATGTATTTGAGCAGATCCAACTTCCGGGAGTGTGTTAGAGCTAACTCATACTGGCTTATAAGAGTTGACTTTTAAATTTTCAGTGTGAATATTTATACTTTTGTAATACATACAAATCAGTTCTTAATTTATAGTTGTCTTTTTTTGTCTGTACTTAAGAAAGTGTTGGCTAAAAAAAGTGTCAATAATACAGTTAATCCAAAATTGTATCACATACACATTTCTCCCCCCAGAGAACCTGATGTTAAATATTTACCAGCATACCTGGGTCTCACTCAAAGGGGTACAATTTTAGAGACAATGAGAGATTCACTTGAATAAAAATATATTCCTTATACAGTTTGCCATAAAGATTACAGTTCCTAGAATGACTCTGAAAAGCAACATTTACTGGATTATATTATTACCAATAAGAATACCATCACCTGAGGACAGCTAGGTGGTACACAGAACAGAGCACTGGCCCTGGAGTCAGGAGAGCCTAGTTCAAATCCGACCTCAGATATTTAACACTTACTAGCCCTGTGACCTTGGGCAAATCACTTAACCCTAATTGCCCTGCCTTACCCCCTATAAAAAAGAAAAAAAAATGCCAATCACCTTCCATTTGTATATTGCTTCATCCTTTCCAAAGTATTCTTGTTTATGTTATCTCATCAAAAATAACAATGTTGCATGAGTTTACATAAGCCTTGTGCATGTCTTTTTAAAATCATCGATTCCCTCATTTCTTACAGCACAATAATTCCAAGAGAGAAGTGCACAAAACACCCCTCCCCAGATGGCCCCCACACACTGATGTCAGCAAGTTTTCTGAGGTTGGCAGTTTCCTATGAGTCTCTTTGCTTCATTTGCTTTAATATCCCTTTCTAAAAAAAACTCTTTAATGCACAATGAACTTTCCTGATGTGTTTCCCTCCTTAGAAACAGCCTCCTTCAATTCATCCATCTTGTTCTGTATTTGCCATCTTGCTGTAAATGACTGCTAGTGAACTGCAAGAGCAAGCACAGAAGTTAGTATCCTTCAAAGTCTCCTTTTTTCTCCTTATTGGTACAAAGGAGCAGGAGCAGCAGCAACAACAATTTCTCTGCTAAAGTTTTGGGATTCCAGAGTTCTGGGAAAGTTTTCCTCCCTATCTGGCCTGATGGGCAAATTTCTCTGATTTAGTGAGACCATCTATGCTCAGGATGATCACTCCCTTATATATCTCCTGTAAATAATAATATACACTTTTCTCCAATAAGTATACTATCCCTTTTTGCATATCCACCTCTGCTTAATGACTAGCCATCTTTCTTTTTCTTTGTTTCACACAATACACTGAATAATGTTTGGTTTGTGAATAAGGAATCTCTTATTCCAGGCTCATTTCAGATTTCTTCAATCTGGGTATCTCCCCTAGCTGTCCAGAAAAAAGGCTTCTTTTTCACTCTTAATTGACTCTGTATTGCTATCATTTGACCACAACCACCAAGAAACTAAATCGATAAGTACTAAGCCTCTTGAGTGTCCCCAGAATTACACTATAGCTCCAACACATTCATAAACTCCCCCTTAGTCAGGCATCCCTCAATTGTTTGATGTCCTCTAAAGCTAGTCTGCACATGGCATCACATGACAATCTATTTATGTCTTATGTGGTCCTAAAGACAGTAGTAAGCCATAGAAGATTTTTGAAAAAGAGAGTGAGAAGTACCATAGGAAGCAGAAGGTTGGCAACCAATGTATTTTTTTGCCATGAAAACATCTGCTAATGCAAACAGTAATCATAATCTTTATTAGTGGAGATAGAACTTATAGCTATAAATACTGCATATCTGAAGTATTACAACATAATTTAAAATCTCTTAGTCAATAAGATGAGAGGGGGATTGGGATATGAGTATGACCTGTGATTTCATTAAAATAGGAAATTCTTATATAAGAAAATTTCCTCTACGAAAGCAAACTGGCATCTTATTTGCAAGATATAATTTTAAAGTTGTCTAGGACATAGCACCATTTTTTTTTCTAGCAATAGTCTGAGAACGGTCTAGAGTATTGAGAGGGCTAGTCCCTTTCTTCCTCCAACTTATTTATCCATGTATGACCTTGGCCCTTTTAAGCAAAGGTCATTTCAGGTTCTCACTTTGAATGAGGCAATGCCCATTCAGTGAATAAACATCTTTAAGAAGTGAGTCAAAGAATGGCACCTTAAATAAAACATTAAAAAAAAATCAAACTGGGAGGGGTAGAACCTCAGGTTGCTAGCCAAAAGAGAAACAGTTACTATTTACATTCACTCTGAACCAGGAGGGCACAAAAACATAACTATTAAGTGGTACTTGGGAAGGGACCTATTGTTCAATCAATGAGATGCAGAGTGAATTGGGTTTAAGGCTTGGTCTTTGAGAATGAAAACTAGCCAGTAAACCCGAAGTTAACTAGATAGCTTTTTTTCTATGACAAAATGAAGGAGATGCACAGTCAAGGGAATGGTTCAAAAGACAGTAACTTTCTTAATAGGGTGCACAATCTTGATTTAATTTTCTGCTGCCATCATACATGGATAAATAATTTGGAGGAAGGAAGGGACAAGCCCTCTTACAAGGTTATGTCTCTGTCTGTCTCTCACTTT
Source organism: Petaurus breviceps papuanus (assembly GCF_028583685.1). NCBI lineage: Eukaryota > Metazoa > Chordata > Mammalia > Diprotodontia > Petauridae > Petaurus > Petaurus breviceps. The sequence goes on from NW_027185777.1 coordinate 28,951,325, forward strand.
CTCTTCTTTTCTGACCAAACTCCTTTCCATAGTGTTTACTTTCTCTCAGAACAATAAACAATTTAAAACAGAAGTTCTTAACCTGTGTTCTACATGCCTCTATAATGTCCAAGGGCAATAAATTGGTGGAAAGAGTCTAGGACTTTGAATAGGAAAAATTAATTATTTTCATTAATGAAAAATTGAAATTTAGCATCTCTCTCTATTGTGAACATAGGTAATTGAACATTACTCTAAAAAGGGTCTCTAGGCTTCAAAAGATTGCTGAAGGGGTATATAACACAAAAAGGATTAAACATTTTTGATTCAAAGGAATTCTTCCCTGCAGTAGAATGACAGAATGTATGAATACACAGAGACAGTTGAGGATCAATTGAAATTACAAACTTATGCAACTTAATTGTCTCTCAGCACACACACACACACACACACACACACACACACACACACACACCATTAAATAATTTCTTATAAATCCCTCATCTAATATGACTCTACTCTGTTTCTAAAATAAAGGGTCTTCCACTAGTCTATTGGTTCTCAGGTTTGTGGTTTGTTAATTATATCACATTTTTATTCCACTCTCAGGTCAAGTCCTAGAAATTTGTTTTCACTTCCTTGAGGCCTCTGGACTAGTAAAAGAATTTTTTTTGTCTAAACTCTAATTTGATGTCCCTTTAGCTTCCTGTTAAAACTATTATCCTGGGAATTGCTATATTACACGTTAGTTTATATAGTCCTGATTTCTGCCCCAAAGATTTAGGTGATAAAATAGATGAAGGGCTGGATTTAGAGGTATGGAAATGTGAGGATAAATCCTATCTCAGACACCTACTAGGTATATGACCCTTAACAACTAATTTTAACTTCTTTGTTCCTCAGTTTCCTCATTTCAAAATTGGGGCACCTATTTTGCATGGATGCTGTGAGGATCAATTGAGAATATACATATATATATATATATATATACACACACACACACACATATATATATATATATAGTACTTTCAAAAGTATTAAATTCGTGTGTGTGCATATTATAAATATATGTCAGATAGATGATGATGATGAAGATAGATAGATAGATAGATAGATAGATAGATAGATAGATAGATAGACAGACAAGCAAATATTCCTCTCTTTGCTCCTTTATGGTTGTACACTTAGTTTTTTATCCTGACACTTCTATTCTGGTTTCAGATAAACTTCAGTTCTCTCAGGTCTTAACTTCCTCTCATCATTACTATAAAATATCTTTTCTAATAATAGTTAAATTTTCTAACATTACCATTTTACTTGAACTAGCTGGATATTCCATCATGTTTGCATCAGAATCCACTATATTCTTTCCAAGCATTCAAAATACACATTAGTTTGATATGGAAAATCTCTATCTATCCAGCCATGTCCCCATGTCCATAGTGCTGTTTGACATGTTTTAAATCCACATATAGATTTTTTGACTCATTATTACCTTCTCTGCTCCTCCCATTCCCCAAACACCTGCCATTCACCATAAAGTTCAGTTTTAATCCACTGGATTTGGAGTGAGAAAAAGTGGGGAAAGAAATGAGGAGACTAAAGGGGGAATTTTTCCTATGCCTTCCAAAGATTCTAATTTCCTAACAAGTGTTCAGTTTGCATATCGGTACAGCATTTGGTCCTAGGTATTATTTATAATTTTCTCTCCTATGTAACTTTTCCAGTGTTAGTTAAGCGTATTAAAATTCATTACACTCAATTATAAATTGTCTTCTTAAAGACGTGTTGTCAGCATTCCTAAATTTGTTAAGGAGGAAGAAAGACAAGCTGGACAGCGTTCAGAAGGGGATACCATTCAATGATCCATAGAAGGAAATGAGCATGTTCATCTGGAGAAGAGAATACCAGGAACACATAACAACAGGCTTCAAGCATTTAAAGAATGGTCATGGGAAATAGGGATTAGATATGATCATCTTGTCTCCATAATACTGAACTTGGAACAACCAATAGCAGCTAAAGAAAAGCAGATTTATGCTTGATGAAAGGAAAAACTTCCTTCAATTACAGCTGTCCAACATATAATGGGATGCCATGGGAAGTAATGAGTTCCCCATCCAAGGAGGTCTTCAATCAAACGTTAGATGATTACTTGCTGAGGCTGTTATAAAGGGTATTTTGGGCTTCTTGAAACAACTTAAAATGTAAGAACAGTGACATTTTCGTACCTAATAGCATTTTTCTTCCTTATGTTCCTTTATGATTTTGTGAAACAGTTTTCAAATTGCGACTTCACTGTTAACTTTGAGAATGAAGATATTAAGATGTCTATTTTTAATGTTTACAGTCATATAAGGTGCTTGCTTATTTGAATGAAATTACATTTAAACAATACCAATAAATTCAATTAAAGTTAATTCAATGTTTATGAACATCTGCTATGACCCCATCACTGAAATATACTGATTCCATCACTAAAAGAACTAGCTTTATATCAAAAATATATCTTTCTGAAATCAAATTTTTGGGGGGAGAGAGAAAAGAGGAGATAATATGATAACTGATATTTCTTTGGTGCCATGCATTTCTTATTTCAATATTCTCTACAAAGCACTTTGAGAAATGGTCCTATTAAAATTAAATCCAAAAAATACAGCTAAGACTTGCTAACTATTTTAAAAACAAGGAATTCTTTCCCCCATGTCCTACCCCCAACTTTGAAATCAAAGAGGTGGAAATTACCAGTGAGAAGTCTTCACTGTAAGATAACCCAATGGAGAAGGGAAGAATTTGCTGCTACTTAATAGTACCTGCTGCCCAGATCAGAATTTGGGGGCAAAATTTAGGGACTGATAAAAAATTATGTGGTCAAAAAGGCAAATCTTTTTCATTTTATCCCACTTTTTTTGCATAATTTCTGGATTTTGCTCCAAACACAATACAAAATTTGTGGTACATGTCAATAACTGAAAATCGGCTTTGACTAATTTTTTTTTTCAAATCTGCTTTAACAAGGGAATTATATTTTCTCAAAACTAAACTGATTGTTTTGGTCTTTGAACAAAGTTCTATCCTGAAAATAATGCAGTAAAATTATCTTTCAAAGAACAGGCCTTATTTTCTATTACAGTAAAGGAGACCTTTAAAAAGTAATTCTTTGTGCAAATATTCACAACTAATGTAGCAAGGAGCCAATAGGGTACAATTGACTTTAATTAACCTCTCTCTATGTTCTGACTTCATTTACTGAAAAAACCATGGTAAGGGAAGAATACACAAGAGGGGGAACTGAAATATCTTCAGATTTCATTGTTTCCAAAATAGATTACAAGTGAAATTGACAGAATTCAGAACAGCTTGTTTTTTTCCTCCTTAAATGTCATAGTAACACAAACCAGTCCCAACAAAGGCAAGGTGGCCTTAAAAATGGAGAAAGGCCCCAGCTCTCAAATTCCTTTGGCTTCTACTTGAGGAAATGCAAAGTACAAGCCAAAGTCAGTATGGGAGTGTAGGGAGCAGTAGTTTGAAAATCATGTATTGACTCTTTGGTGCGTAATTCGGCAACTAGACTTTATCATGTGGGGACAACAAAATAAAAAAAGTGAAATTTGTGCTCTAATGAAAGATGAGATCAGCTTTAAATCCTTCACAAACTCAAGATCATACTCCTCACCACAACACAGTTAATCCTCCACTGGAACAGTATCAACCTTTGAAGGCTGACATAAATATAACAAGTTGGCTGCATACCATCTGAGATGATGCCTTATAAGGCAAATGGAACCAACAGTTTGTCAAAGATGTTATTACGTGATGAAAGGGGGTGGGGGTGCAGCAGGGATGGAGAAGGGGGTAATAGAGTGAAGGATCGTGAATTTCAAAGCTACTTCCTTGCCAGATGAGATGAGCACTAATAAAACTCCATTTGGAAAGTAGAGAATAAGAGAGGAAGGGAGAAAGGGCAGGAACATACAAAAAAAAAAGAGAAGAGGGAAGAAAGGAAAAAGGAGAAAAAGAAAAGGAGAGAAGTAAGAAACGTCAAAGTTATTGTAGATAGATTATAGGAGTTAAGGGAATTAACTGATTTAGACAGACTAGATTTTTGTGAAATCATTCTAATAGATGATTTAAAAATAGTTTAACATACATTAAAAAAAAAAGTTTTTTGGACCCAAACTTTAATTTCACTGCTATAGAGAACTACCATCAAGAAAATTTCCTCTAGGGGTGGCTAGGTGGCCCTGAAGTAAGGAGGACCTGAGTTCAAATATGGCCTCAGCAATACCATAATGCTTACCAACATACCTCCTTCAGATTATTGCCTGATTTATTTTCATTTAATGAAAAACTAATACTGATAGATAGCATGGAATAGTATAGAGAGTTGCCCTTTGAGTTTTGGAAACATAAGTTCAAGTCCTGCTGCACAAGGCACTCCCTTAAGCTCTTAGTGCCCTTGAAAACATTCTAAGATTGTAAATTGTAGAGAAGGTACAAGAAATTTCTTTACCTAAGTCTTCCTTATTTCATTGTTTTCATAGCTCCAGTCCAAAGAGAGAGACTCAGAGTTAAGAAAGATCTGGATTTAAGCTTCACCTCTCATGCTTACTTGGTATGTCACCTTAATCAAGTTTCTCTGGCAAATCTCTCTCTCCCTCCCTTTCCCTCTCCCTCCTTGCTAGTCACACAGCTAGTAAGTCTCTAAAGCCAGTTTTTAACTTGGGTCCTCCTGACTCCTGGGCCAGCGTTTTATCCACTGTGCCACCTAGCTGCCCTTGCAATTCTGTAAGAAGAGAAGTTGCAGGTTAGGGAAAAATTTGTATCTGCAACAGTAGAGGAAGGTTTTTTTTTTTTTTGAGGGGGGAAGGCAGGGCAATTGCAGTTAAGTGACTTGCCCAAGGTCACACGGCTAGTTTTGTGTTATGTATCTGAGACTGGATTTGAAATCAGGTCCTCCAGACTCCAGGGACGGTGCTTTATTCACTGCTCCACCTAGCCATCCCCCAAATCGACGATTTTAAATTTAAAACCTGTCAATAGGCCATTGTAAATATTAGATGGACCTCAAATTTCATGGGAAGAAAATGAGTTTTTTTTCTTTTTCATTTCCCTTTGCCATAGATTTCTTTACTGAAGCAACAACATTCTTTATGAGGCAAAAGACCATTTAGATACTTTGTGTGTGTGCACGTATGTGTGTATAAACACACACATACATATATACATACATACATACATATGATTAAAAAGGTATAATTATGAAGGAAGGAAGGAAGGAAGGAGAAAGGGAGGGAAGAAGGAAGAGGGGAAGGACATATAGATGATAGATCTTTCTGAATCTGGAGATTTGGGACATTTAAAGCAATATTTTAGGCTGACTGAAATTCAGTCAATAAAACAGATATGACTTGCTACATGTTTGTTATAGTTGATGATAATATACAAGCATTGACTTCTACACAAATTTCTAGACCAATATAAACAATCAAATATATAAAAAAATGACTTCCACAAGTTAAGACTATAGTTATTAACTATAATTTTAGAGATAGGGAGGAAGAGGATTGGAATTAGTTTATTAATTATTACCTCTCAGAGTCAATTTGGCCTGGTTTATTTTACCAAGTTCATGTAGCCTACAAGTTCTAAAGTAGGTGTAGGGAGGATTATGAAGAGACAGACAGACACAGAGACAGACAGAGACAGACAGAAAGCCAGAGACAGAGACACACAGAGAGAGACAGAGGAAGGCAGAGACAGAGAGAGACAGAGAAATAGAGAGAAAGGAAGGAAGGAAGGGAGGGAGAAAGAGAGAGAGAGAGAGAGAGAGAGAGAGAGAGAGAGAGAGAG
>NW_027185777.1:28972156-29030949 GCF_028583685.1 Petaurus breviceps papuanus
GATCCCTCAGTGTAGAAGCTGCCAGATCCTGGGTTATCCTGATTGTGTTTCCACAATATTCAAATTGTTTCTTCCTGGCTGCTTGTAATATTCTCTCCTTCATCTGGGAATTGCGGAACCTGGCTATAATATTCCTAGGAATTTTCTTTTTGGGATCTCTTTCACGAGGTGATCAGTGGATTCTTTCAACCTCTATTTTGCCCTCTGGTTCTAAAACATCAGGGCAGTTTTCTTTGAGAACTTCCTGGAAGATGATTTCTAGGTTCTTACTTTGATCATGGCTTTCAGGTAGTCCAATAATTTTTAAATTATCTCTCCTGGATCTATTTTCCAGGTCAGTGGTTTTTCTCTTGAGATATTTCACATTGCCTTCTATTCTTTCATTTGTTTGGATCTGTTTAACAGCATCTTGATTTCTCACACAGTCATTACCTTCCATTTGCTCCAATCTAATTCTGAAGCAATGATTTTTCTCACTGAGCTTTTGAGATTCTTTTTTCCATCTGGCAATTTCAGCTTTTTAAGGCATTCTTCTCCTCATTGCCTTTTTGAGCCTCTTTTGCCATTTGAGATGGTCTAATTTTTAAGGTAGTATTTTCCTCAGCTAGGCTGTTGACTCTCATTTCGGAAATTTCTTGCATTGTTCTCATTTCTCTTCCCAAGTTTTCCTCCACTTTTCTTATCTGCTTCTTAGGGTCCTCTATGGCCTGTAACCAGCCAGTATTTTCCTTTGTAACTTTTGGTGCAGGAGTTCTAACTTCACTGTCTTCCTCCTGTTCCATGCTTTGCTCCTTTTTGTCCCCAAAATAGAAGTCTAATGTTGGAATCTTCTGTCTGCTTTGTTTCTTTGCCTGGTGATGTCACCCCTCAGTCACTTGATCCCTAGGCTTTTTGCCAGAGTAGGACTCTGCCACCAGACAGGGGAGCTTTCATCCCAAACTCTGGGGTATTCTTAGCTGCCAGAGGTATTAGATGGGTGCCCTCTCTGAAGTCTCCACACTCTCTGGCAAGCTGAACACACACCCCAGGACCTCCACCCTAGACTGCAATCCAGATCCAAGAAGGTTAAAGCAGGAGCGATTACCCCTCAAAGTGGTCCTTGGTCCCCCTACACTGTGCAGGCCAGAAGCTGATGCTGCCATGTGGCACTGGCTGGCTGTGCCATCTCAGTGGCTTCTCAGCCTGGGGGCAACAGCCACACACTCCCACTTACTGGGTCCAAAAGTCCAGACTGCACTGACTTCCACTTTGTCCTTCACATCTATGTGTTGATAAATCTGGAAACAGCCACAGCTGCTGCTGATCTGGAGTCCCTCCTGCCAGAGGCTGGTCGGGTCCACCCTGGGGCTAAAGCCTTGAAGTGGGGCTGGGCTCAGCTCCCAGAGAGCTGAGCTGGCTGATTCCTGCCAGCCTACAGGGCTGTCCTCAGTGTAAGGTTAGCTTCTCTGTGTCATTTTGTGGGTTCTGCGGCTCCAAAGTTTGTTTAGAGTCCCCTTTTTACATGGATTGGGGAAGGTGGGAGTTGGAGCAGTGGGGAGATCCTGCTTCTACTCCCTAAGCTTATGTTTTCACAAAGAAGTAGTAGATTTTACTAGGTTTTGTCATGTGGCAACATATTTTACCAGCTATGTGCCAAATATCATGAGTTAGGAAATATTCATGTCCCAGTCATGGATCCACATCTGATACTATGGCTCACTGAAAACCTGAGGATTAAGATATGAAATTTCTTTTAAAAATATATTTAGTAACCCTCAGGTAAAACTACTGCAGGGCAGTAAAAACACTCTTCAAAGAGATAAAAGCATATGGAAACAGCAAGCGAGGACATAAAAATATTCTACCAGAAGGATGCCTGGTGTCTCAGGAATCACTGATACAGCCTTAAAGCTATTTTTTTAATACTCCTTCCCTAAAGGGCCCACATCTGGTTTCCAACTCAAACAAAGTAGGAGTAAAGCTAAGTCTAGCGGCATCAGGTCTGACTTACAGCTTCTTGCTTTAAAGACTTATGCCTCAGGTTTGGGAATGTATTGGTTAACACAAATCACTTCAGATCTCCTAGTATCATATCCCACACAACAGGTCATATAGGGAGAACAAGAATGAACATTTAAAATAGTCATTGCTATCATTCTGTATTACCAAAATAGTTTAGGGTGGTGGGGAAAATGACTTTGCACATCACATGCATTCATAACCAACTCCCCTGGCACATACTCTTCATGCGGCAGCGTCTTTTGGGGACCAGCTAGAGATATTTGCTGGGAATCTGCCACTTCTGCTGTTCTGATAATCCATCTTTATCCAATGTCAACTTGGAAGGAGGCCTCCAGTGACGTGCCCTGCTAACCTATGCTTGCCTTTCTGTTATTTTCAATTTTTATCAATGATTTGTATAAAGAGATAAAGGGCAAGCTGATCAAATGTGCCAATGTTATACATGCTAAACCATTGAGTGACAGAGTCAAGATCCAAAATAGCCACATATAATGAAATTAAATTTAATAGAGAAAAGTGTAAAGTCTAAATCTTGAGTTAAAAGGGATGAATGTGGGAGTAGAAGCAGGACCTCGGAGTGGCTCCAGGTCCACCTTCCTCAATCAATGTAGAAAGGGGACTCTGAACAAACTTTGGAGCTGTAGAACCTACAAAATGACACAGAGAAGCTAACCTTCCTCAGAGGACAGCCCAGCAGGCCGGCAGGAATTGGCCAGCACAGGTGAGCCTGAGGTTTTAGCCCCAAGGTGGGTCTGACCAGCCTCCAGCTGGAGGGACCCCAGATCAGCTGCAGCTGTGGCAGTTTCCAGAATTATCAACACATAGATAAAAGGAAAAAGTGAGAGGTCATTACACTCTGGACCCAGTAAGTGGGAGTACATTGGCTTTTGCCCTGGGGCAAGAAACCATTGAGATGCCCAGCACAGCCAGCCAGTGTCACATGGCAGATTCAGCTCCTGGCCTGCAGAGTGAAGGGGGACCAAGCGACCAGTCTGAGGGATAATTGCTCTTGCTTTAACCTGCTTGGATCTGGATTGCAGTCTAGGGTGGAGGTCCTGGAGTATGCATCCAGCTTGCCAGAGTGTGCGGAGGCTTCAGAGAGGGCACCCATCTCATAACTCCAGCAGCTGAGAAAACCCCAGCATCTGGGACGAATGTTCCCCTGTCTGGTGGCAGAGTCCTACTGTGGCAAAAAGCCCAGGGGTCAAGTGACTGAGAGGCAACATGTCCAAGCAAAGGAAACAAAGCAAACAGAAGATTCCAACATTAGACTCCTATTTTGGCAACAAAAAGGAGCAAAGCATGGAACAGAAGGAAGACAGTGAAGTCAGAACTCCTGCACCAAAAGCTTCAAAGGAAAATACTAGCTGGTTACAGGCCATAGCGGACCCTAAGAAGCAGATAAGAGAAGTGGAGGAAAAAGTGGGAAAAGAAATGAGAACGATGCAAGAAAATTACAAAATGAAAGTCAACAGCCTGACTGAGGAAAATAATACCTTAAAAAATAGACTAACTCAAATGGCAAAAAGAGGCTCAAAAAGGCAATGAGGAGAAGAATGCCTTAAAAAGTCACATTTGCCAGATGGAAAAGGAATCTCAAAAGCTCACTGAGGAGAATCATTGCTTCAGAATTACACTGGAGCAAATGGAAGCTAATGATTTTATGAGAAATCAAGATGCTTTAAACAGATCCAAACAAATAAAAGAATAGAAGGCAATCTGAAATATCTCATGGGAAAAACCACTGACCTGGAAAATAGATCCAGGAGATATAATTTAAAAATTACTGGACTATCTGAAAGCCATGATCAAAGAAAGAACCTAGAAATCATCTTCCAGGAAGTTCTCAAAGAAAACTGCCCTGATGTTTTGGAATCAGAGGGCAAAATAGAGGTTGAAAGAATCCACCGATCACCCCCTGAAAAAGATCCCATAAAGGAAATTCCTAGGAATATTTTAGCCAGGTTCTGGAATTCCCAGATGAAGGAGAGAATATTACAAGCAGCCAGGAAGAAACAATTTGAATATTGTGGAAACACAATCAAGATAACCCAGGATCTGGCAGCTTCTACACTGAGGGATCAAAGGGCTCAGAATATGATATTCTGGAGGTCAAAGGAGCTGGGATTAAAACCAAGAATCACCTACCCAGCAAAACTGAGTATCATGTTTAAGGGGGAAATATGGTCACTCAGTGGAAGAGAGGATTTTCAAGCATTCTTGCTGAAAAAACCAGAGTTGAATAGAATATTTGACATTCAAATACAAGAAGCAAGAGAAGCATGAGAAAGTGCACAGGGAAAAGAAATCATAAGCAACTTGCCAAAGTTAAACTGCTTAAATTCCTACATAGAAAAACAATAATTGTAACAGATGAAACTTTTCTCAGTATTAAAATAATTTCAGGGAATGGAAATATGTGTGTGTATGAGAGTATATGGGCATATGAATACATATGTGAATGTGTGTATATATGTTTACAGGTAAATATAGAGGGCACAGAACCAATTTAATAGGAAGGGATGATACTTAAAAGGTGAAATTAAGAGGTGAGAGAGGAATATAATGAGAGGATATGGGGAGAAACAGAATAGGGTAAACTATCTCATATAGAAGAGGCAAGGGAAAATCGTTACAATGGAGGGGAAGAATAGGAAGGCAAAAGGGAATAGCTCAACCTTATTCCCATTGAATTTGGCTTGAGGAAGAAATGATATACACGCTAAATAGGAGAGTACGGGGGGAAGGGGATGAGAGGGGGAATGATGGAAGGGAGGGCAGGTTGGGGGATAGGGAAGTTGGAAGCAGCCACTTTTGAAAAGGGACCGAAGGGATCGAAGTAGAGAATAGAAAAAGTAGGAGGTGGGATAGGAGGGAGGGAACTATAGTTAGTCTTTTACAATATGTCTACTATGTTATTGTTTTGTCTTAGCCACACATGTACAACCTATACTGAACTGCTTATCTTCCTAGTAAGGGTGGGTGACAAGGGAGGAAGGGAATAAATCTGGAATTCAAAGTTTTAAAATCAAATACTCAAATATATACACACACACACACACACACACACACACACACACACACACACACACACATTGATACTATTTTGCACGTAATTGGGAAATAAGATATACAGGCACTGGGGCGTGAAGATCCACTGGAAAAGTCGAAAGGGGTATGGGAGAAAATATGGGAGAGAGCATATTGGAGGAGGGGATATCCTGTGGGACTGCTATTTTGGGGCAGTGGGTAGGGGAAAATGGGAAGAAAATTTTCAACTCAAAATCTGGCGGAAATGAATGATGTTAATCAGAAGTTAATAAAGCATTTGAAAAATGGAATAAAAACATATGAACTCTATACAATTTGGGGAAATATGGCTAGGTGGCAGTTTGAGAAAGAAGTGGAGTTTTATTGAATTTCAAACTCAGTATGAATCAAGAATGTGATTTAAAAACCATAAAATCTTCACCTAGACAATTAAAGTATTTCACATCTTGGTTCCAGCCTATCTTTAAAAAAATTGTGATATCATTCCCTTTCATAATTGTATCTTCCAAGCAAGCATCCTACTCAAGAAGTGATGTGTGCTAACCAGTACATTCCCAAAGAAAACTCAAGAGAGACACGACAGCTGTCTTCATCTAACTATTTGAAAGACATGTAGGTGGTGCCGTGGATAGAGCATTGGGGGTTACAATGAGGAAGACATCCTCATGAATTCAAATCCTGCCTCAGACCCTAACTAGCTATGTGACCCTGGATGGGTCACTTAACCCTGTTTGCCTCAGTTTCTCCTCTGTAAAATGTGCTGGAGACATTAATGGCAAACCTTTCCAGTAACTTTGCCAAGAAAACCCCAAATGGGGTTATGAAGAGTTGGACACAACGGAAATGACTCAACAACAAAAACAAACTAGTTTAAAGACTATCCCAGCGAAGAAAGAATAAAAATGATCATAAAAAATCAGCTGTATTAATATAATTACTGTATACTTTGTTGACCAAAAATTTAAATTTGAAAGGGGCCTTAAGATCATCTAGTACAAATCCATTAACAGAAGAGGAATTAACCCCAGAGAGGTAGAATAATTTGACCAAGATCACATGTGTAGTAAGTAGGAGAGACAGGATTCAAAGCCAGGTCTCTTACTCAAAATCTAGGACTTTTCAAACTTAGGTATCTCCACTGTCTCAAAATCCAGTACTCTTTTATACCATACTTTCTCTGCTAATTCCTAGAAAATATTCCTATTAGCAATAAGTGAAAATTTCAAATATCCAAATTTAGGTAAAGGGAAGGTCTAATAATTAGACTTATCCAAATATGAATGGGTTTTCCTGAGATCTTGAAGGTTTAACAATTCCACTGTGCATGCATTCATGCTAGGAAAGAGGAAACCCCTCTGCCACAGAAGTCTACAACTTTATACCAGATGAGTTGGTGTGGTGCTGCTGCTAGAGTTTGCGAGCACTTGTGGCAGCAAGCACCCTAGTATACCCAGGATGGCTGCCAGCACAGGTTCTTAGATCTGCTTTTCTAAAGGAAAGCAACTCAAAATGGGTTAACAATCTTACTTTAAATAATAAAATATATATCATTTACCTAGTTCAGGGGAAAAAGTCAGCACCCTGAACTTCAGAGAATACAAACAAGTTTCAAGCAAACAGAGAAACAGATCAGCAGACAGGCTTCCAACTGTCTGATCATTATGTCCATACCTAGTCAGTTACCAGAGAGGTAAGCACCAACATCTGGGTTTTCAAAGCCTGGAGACTCAATGGCTCCCCAGAGTCTCATTTGGTCAAATCACACAACTTTTCTCAAAGCAAGCCCCAAAACAAAACCTCACAAAAGGGTATATATAGCCTCCTCCTGGTAGAATGCAACAACCCTCTTGACCCACTGCTTAATCACAAAGCAACAAGGTGTGAGCATTCCTGAAAACCAAGCCTCCAGCCACAGGCTCCATGTTACAACATTCAGCCTATTAGGAAGCAAAGTATATTTTCAAATCTGGGAACATTCTCAGATTCACTTAAGCCTTTAAAAGGGTCAAGGGGCAGGAAAGATCTTCAGATTCCCATTCCCATAACAGCACTCTAGAACAAAGCATTTTTTTCTCCCCATGCTATTTACAACTCTGGTGGGTTCTCCCTTTCCCTGGAGGTGTTTGAGGAAAACCTGAGTGAATCATCATTTGCTCAGTAAGTTACAGAGGGCATTGTGGTTCAAATTGGAGAAAATTAAACCACTACTAAGCAAGGGAAATCACAGGACAAAAGAATCCTAGACATTGGACTACAAAAGCGGTATTAGTGTAGAGCTTATAAACAAACAAATCTGCAAACTTATATGGAACATACACTAACAAAAAACAGACATGAAAGTTTAATGACTTCAAGTGAAAAAGACAACTTAATCACTGTCCCAGTTATCAAAAATGTTCACTCTGATGGTCCATCCTTCATTGTGCATTTTTTTGCAAAATGCGAAACTATAACTAAGTATTTTTAAAGTGTGTATTTGCTGTGCTCTTTATTTGGTATTTAAGATCTTAACTATGGGTACATGTCAGGAATAGAATAGCAAGTCACTAGGCATGAGTTTGTTTGTTTTCCTGTTTGTTTACTTAACTTTCATAAACAATTAATGAAAGTAAAGATACTTTTAATATACCCAGTCTAATGGTTTACCTCATAAACCTCATAAACTGAGGTAAGGGGAATCAAAACAACAAAAAAAACACTAAAGAAAATCCTTGAGCCTTAATTGGAAGAGAAATTCATGACCGTGGGATTATTATTTAAAGGCTGTTTTACCAGATGAGTTAAATTTTTTGTCCTGTCATCTATGTTGTGGTATTTTTCATTCCTGAAAATTGATTAGTATATTGTGTAAAATTTTCCAATAAATGTTCTATATTTTCCCCTCATATTATCAAAGGTCAAACACACATACCAGAGTTAAATAAAAAAGAAAGAGATATTTTGAAACCTGATCCTCATATTTGGAATCTTAGTTCTGCTTGTAATAAATCTCTCTAAATTCTTTACCCTTTGCAGAAGACATTTTATTCTGTCAACTGTTTTCTGATTGTATCTACTTGTAAGGCAGGAATGAACAGAGTAAACATTTTTACAAGCTTTCCTGTTTGTCAGCCCACTGGGATTGCAAAGAGATTGTGACCACACTCTTGAAGAATACACTGCTTTGCACGTTTATCTTACATCAATGTAGTTCCTGGGGAAGATGCTAGTCTTCAGAGTCACAGTTTTGTCAGCATATAATAAACATGATCCAGCAAGTTACCCTCAAATACCTTTCACAATAGCCCACAACTTGTAATAGCCATTTGTCTAAGACCATTGCAAAACTGAAATGGTGTTAGTAGAGAAAGGTATCAATAGATTAGGAATTTAGCTCAAATGAATTTGTCAGAGAAGCAAGATCCTACCTTGGAAAGGAAACTCAAAGTGCTTACAGAAAGGGAACATGACGGAAATTCAGAACTTAGGCAATATCAACTTAGATGAGCATTTTCATATAAAAAGCAAAAGAGAAAACAAGGATTACAGATTGTTATAAATCTGTGCCTTATAGAGCTTGCTTCTCCCTCCAGTTGTAGAAGATATTTAATAAATTTTCAAAGATCACTTATTTGTCTCTTTTTACTAACCTTCCTTTTGCTCTAACTGCACCTTCTTTGGCATGATTATGTTAAAATTAATACTTTTTAAAACTATGTAATAGACATTTGCAATCTTTTTGCTTACTTCTTTAAAAATATTTAATTCATTACTTATTTTAAACTTTTTTTGAAAGAAAATTTGAGTTTCAAATTATCTTTTTTTTCCCTCCCAAATCCTTCCCAACCTACTCACTGAGAAGACAAATGATATAATAGGAATTAAACATATGAAATCATGCAAAACATTTCCATGATAGCCATATATCAAAAAGAGCAAAAAAAAAAAGAAATTTAACTTCAATTTGCACTCAAAATTCATCAGTTATCTATTGAGAGATGGATAACATTTTTTCATCATGAATCCTCTGGAATGGTCTTGGGTCATTGTATTGATCAGAGAAGCTAAGTCTTTCGTGGTTGGTCATCATTATATTTTATTTTTCAAATGATTTATTAACTTCTGATTTACATCATTCATGGTCATCAATATAATACTACTGTAACTGTGTCCAATGATCTTCTGGTTCTGCTCACTTCACTTGGCATCAGTTCATATAGGTCTTCCTTTTGTTTTGTTTTGTTTTTTCTGAAACCATCCATTTTGTCATTTATTGTAGAACAATAGTTCTCCATCACACCCATATGCCACAAGTAGTCCAGTCATTCCTCAGTTGATGAGCATTGTCTACATTTCCAATTCTTTGCCATAACAAAAGAAGATGTGTATTTTTTAAATAGATAAGTCTTTTTAATTTTTTCTTAGATCCTTCTGGTGGACAGTCCAAGCAGTGGCATAGCCCTTTACTGGTGGTTTTAAATTGTTCTCCAGAACTGTTAGACTAGTTAACAAGTCCACCAACAGTCCATTAGTCTGCCTATTTTCCCTAATTCCCTCCAGCACTTCTCATTTCTGATAGGTGTTAAGTAGTACTTTAAAACTGTTTTAATTTTTATTTTGTTAATATAATGTAGGTTATGTATGTGCAATCATGTAAAATACTTCCGTATTCGTCATTTTGTATAAGATTAAAAAAGAAAGAGAACAAAAGAGTGAGGAAGGCAGGAAGGAAGAAGGAAAGGAAGGCAGAAAGAGGAAAACAGTTTGCTTCAGTTTTCATTCAGGAAATATTCGTTCTTACTCTGGAGGCAGACAGCATGTTGCATCATGAGGACTTTGGGATTATCTATGACTTTCCCTTCCTCCCAGTTTATTCTTGTTTATCTTTTTATCCTGTTCCTTCTAAAAAGTGAGAAAAAAAAGTATCCCCATTCTACCTCTCCCTTCCCCCTTTTCTTAGTGCATTACTCCTTTTCACCCCTTCATTTTTTTTTGAGACCATCTCAACATGATCAACATACACTTATGCTCTCTGTCTTTGACACAGCTTCTAACTATCATAATGATAATAAAGGTTTTAGGAGATATATGTATCATCTTCCTATATCAGAATGTAAAAAGGTTAATATTATCAAGTCATTATAATTTCTTTTTCATATTTATCTTTTTGGGTTTTTTTTTGTTTTTCTCTTGAGTCTTGTGTTTGAATGTCAGATTTTCAATTGTGCTTTGGTCTTTTGATCAGAAATTTTTAGAAGTATTCTATTTCATTAAATACCCATTTTTTTTACCCCTGAAGGATAATTATTGTTCATCCTTTATTTTTGAAGAAGACTAATGACACCATGGAATGATGTCTTAACTTGCACACGAATTGAATTTAAAGAAGGCAGGGTTGTACACCTCCCTCAGTTGTCAGTCTCACACTCTCTTCCAGAGTCATTGAATCTAGTGGCAGGATAAAAGTCAAGAAAACTAGTGATGATCTGAGATGTAGAGGATGACCTTGACTTCTTTACTGCCTGACCAAAGCTTATGTCCTCTACATCACTTGCTTTAGCTGTTTTCATGAGTATCGGAACAAATTGTTTTCCTTCACCCATTCTGTAGGCAGAAGTCATACCATGCTTGGGGCAGATGTTCCCCTACTTCACCAACTGTGTTTGAATGCCTGTTGGTTAGTCTCAGCCAGGTTTAGGTAGTCTGCTGAGACAGTCTTACCAGGGTGTGGTCACAGAGCATGCTATAGCTTCTTGGAGCCATAGGTAAGAGTTTGGTGATGGGTGGACACCAAAGCCCTCACACTAGATGTGCTAGTCCACAATGATCACCCCATATAGCCCAAAGGGTATATTCAGTTTGCTGTGTAGGTTATTCTTGGTTGTAATCTTAGCTTTCTTGCCTTCAGGAATATATTCCATGTCCTCCACTTCTTTAATGTGTAAACTACTAAATCTTTTGTGATCTTGACTGTGGCTGCATGGTATCTGAGTTCTTCTTTCTGATTGCTTGCAAAAAAATTTCCTTGACCAGGGAGCTCTGGAATGTGGCTATAATTTTCCTGGGGGTTTAAACTTTGCAATCTCTTTCAAGAAGAGATCAGTGGATTTTTTTTTCAAATTCTGTTTTAGTCTCTGGATGTAAAATATCAGTCCATATTGATAATTTCTTGAAATATGATTGCTTGAACTTTACTTGATCATAGCTTCTTATTCTAAACCTAATTTCTGCCACAGAGTTTCCTAGCTTTTCTACCAGTTTGTTGCTGTTGTTCCAAATAGTTCTTGCCCTGGAAGTCTGATGTCTTGGGGTTTATCAAATATTTACTATTGGAAGCATTAGACTTTGTACATTATATATTTAATATCTTCTATTAATCTACTTCTCTACTCTTTAATCAGTACTAAATGGTATTGACAATTATTACATTTTAGTACAGCTTCATTTTCTGTATTTCCCTCCCATTTTAATTATTCCACTTGATTTTTTAAATTTTTTCTTACTAAAGATGAATTGTGTTCTCACTTATTCTGGTACCAAATTGTAATCCTGTGATATTTTAATATGGCTCTGAATAAATAAATGCATATAAGTTGTATTTTTCATTTTTAATATAATGAACTAGTTCAACCATGATAAATTGATGTCTCACATTATTCAGGTCCTTTATTTCTATGTTAATTGTTCTTCAATTATGTTAATATATTTCCTATGTGTGTTTTGATCAGTAGATTATCAAATATTTTGTACATTATGTTTAAGAATCTACAGACTCCTAAATAATTCATGTGTGTGTGTGTGTGCGTGTATACAGTAGAACCTCAGTTTTCAAGTAAGCTGGTTTATATATACTTTGTTGGACAAGGAAAATTTCTTTCAAAAAATTTGCATTGCAATACAAACAAAATTTCGCAGTATGAACATAATATTTGGACTTGAGCTGCCCACAAAGAGATGACACTCAACTAGAGTAATGTTTTTTGTTGTTGTTTTGCTTGCATATGTCCAAAAATGTAACCTCAGGGCAGTATACTACCAATTTGGCCTCATTTGGTGTTGACCCTTTGTTGAGGCAGCATCATTCGCTCTTAACAGTACCATTTGTGTGCAACAGAATGCACCTGTGTGTGTTCATATGTGTTTGGGTACATACTGTAGCACTTTGCATAAAAATGTGTGGTAATGACTGTGATCTACAACAATATGTGTAACCCTGGAGGAACACAGCCAGAAGCTGACAATGGAAGAACTGACCAATCTGCATGACAAGTAAGAGTGAGAGGTTGTGGCGGATATCTCATCTGAGGAGGAAGTTGAGAGGTCAGAGGAATCTCTCATCTCAAGTGAGATTAGGGCGGTTTATCCGATGTGGGGAAAACTGGAGAGTTTTGTTGAAAAAGATCACCCAAATAAGGCTTTAGCAATGAGAACCACAAATATTTTAAATAATAATGCAATGTCACATTTCCATGACATTCTTAAAAAGAAAACATCAAAAACAAGTGTCTTTAGATAGATTCTTAGTCAGAAGCACATGTAAAGAAAAAAAATCAGTGAGTCATAACATAAAAATGATTCTAAAAAATGTAAAAATAAGTGAAGGCAGTAGTGTTATTCTTGCTTTTAGTGAAAGTAGCATAAGAAAGAACACTCTGGATATTGAAATCCCCAATGTTCTCATGGAAAGAGATTTTCCTTTCAAGCAAAAACCCTTCCTTCTCTTTCCCTCTTGTCTTCCTCATGCCATACACGACTCTTCTCAAAGATAAAGTTCAGGTTAATTTGTTTTATTTTCAGTTTGTACTGTGTACTAAGCATTGCTATTGTACTTCAGGTTCATTGTGTACAAAAAAAAATATTTAAAATTATAAATAATTATATTTATATGAATTTTGGGGGGAATTTGGTACTGAATATGCAACTTTTCATGTTTTCCTATGAGAAAATTTCCTTTGCAATATGAACAAATTGTATGATGAACAGAATCTTGGAATGAATTAAATTTGTATACCAAGGTTCTACTCTGTGTGTACACACACATGTGTATGTATGTACATATATATTATATAGGTATACATACATATACTATATATATGTATATGTGTGTATATGCACACCTATATACATGAGTATAGATAGATAAAAATAGATAGATAAATTTTAATAGAATTTATTTTTCCAACTCTTGGGTTTTGATAGTAGTATATAGAAAGAGTTATTTATGTGAAACTTTTACAACCTGCTACTTTGCTAAGTCACTATTAGAAAAAAAAATTTTTTTAGCTGATTCTATAGGGTACTCTTGGTAGACTATCTGATTATCTTCAAAATTCAGGCATTATTTTTGTTCTTCACCTATACTTAGTCCCTCAATTACTTTGTCTTGTTGTTATAGCCAGCATTTTGCTGGTCCTATAACCAAATAATGATGATGATAATGTATATCTTTAAGATTAAATAATGATATATTATATATAATATAATGATATATTATTATTAAGATAAATATAATGATAATGTATATCTTTATATCTATAAGATATACATCTTATCTTATTGGAAAGGTTTCTATTTATCTTCAATCAATATAATTTTGGCTCTTGCTTTTAGATTGATACTATTTGAAAAGGTCCATCTAGTTATATACTTTCTACTGTAAGTGAGGGATGGGTGTTTGGGTGGGTGTATTCACTTGCATGCATATGATCCTTTTGTTGAACAAAAATAGACTTGTATTGTTTAAAAGCTCTTTTTTAACCTATTGATGCAATCAAATGATTTTTATTATTATCGTCATAAAAATAGCACATTATCATCATCATTTTCATAGTAGCTAATCAGTTCTTTATTCTTAGTATAAATTCAACCTAATAACAATGAATAACTTCCTGATATGTTTCTATGTTTTCTTGACTAATATTTAACTTTAATTTTTTTCTATTTATTAAAGATATTCCTCTATATTTATATTTCTCTATCTTGTCTCTCCCTAGCTTGGATATCGATATCATATTAAAATCATAGAATCAATTTGGTAGGTTCTCCCATTTTTAATAATAGCAAAGCATATCTTAATATATATTAATGATGCATAGAATTCCAATGTAAATCCAACTGTTTCTTTTCACCCTCCTTCTCTACCTCTTCTAATGTACCTTCCAATTGCGGGGGTATACTTTTTGGGGGAGAAGGTCTTAAGATTCAGCAAGAAAGAACTAGTTGCATTGGGGAAGACGATGAAAAATGAAAAGTAAGAATAATAGTTAAAATAAAAAGAACTTTTGTTTTCTAAGGCAGTTTGTAGTTGGATTTATATGTGGCCATTTTCTGTATTGTCAATCCTTGTCACCACATGCTAGTAGTCAATGGGAAAAAGAAGCCACCATACAGGGACACTTCTATAATATCCAGAGTTAAGTAGTCATTCTTTTATTGCTTTCATCACTAGTCAGGTGGGCTTCTATTCCATAAAAGCCAATCACATTCAACTCAGCATTGTGTCTCAGGTTCTATTTGCTAAGCTCTTTAAGTTTTTTGTTTGTTTATTTGTCTTAATCTAAAACTTGGGCCTATACCTCTCATGAAATTAAGTGATTTATTTACGCTAACAGAAGAAAATGACAACCTGTATTTATCTCTTAATGGAACCTAGACATGAATTCTTAATGATGACAAATATAATCCATAACTTGACCTTACAAATCTAACGGAGTTAAAGTGAATTCAGGGCAGAGGGCAAAATTTTTGTAAAGGGCTTTCTTTTAACAAAGTGTTAGAAGAGAAATGGCAGAGTATTTTGTGAAGTTTGTTTTGATTTTGAAATCCTTTATGAAGCCTTGTTGACTGTGACATTTAAACTCTCCCCCATCGTTGGTCTAGTATCAATTAAACTATGGCATTTAACATCTAACCAAATTCAAAAGGTTCAGACTTTGTTCACAGTGCAATGGTGCACATGTGTGCTTTTCTGTTCTTGCTAAAAATACCTGAAGTGGTTGAAAAATGCCTGTATTTTAGTCTCTCAAGTCTGTTCAGATAACAGAAAACAATGTCTCTATCTGGACTGCCTATCTTCCATTTGTCCCTACTAAGGCAGCTCCTGGTAACTCTGTAGATCCTTATCACTGTTTCAACACACACACACACACACAAATACACACACATCCCTAATACACATAGAAACTCTAGGCTAGAAATTCTTTTTTTTTCATCATTTACTCTATTTCCTTTCCTTAGTTCAAACATTTTTCTGAAGTTAAATGATCTTTCTCAGGCTAAACAGTTATTACTTAGTTTTATGTATTAATATTAATTATGTCCATTTTAAATCCTTTTGAACCTAGTACTTATATGAATGTTTTCTTAAATATCTATCTATCTATCTGTATATATATATATATATATATATATATATATATAAATTAAGCAGAGCACCTAGTATATTCAGGCCCTGTTCATAAAGATATGACAGAGCACATTTAAAAAACATATAAATTATAAGTGCTTTTTGGGGGGTGAGATTAAAAATTCATATCACAGGGTGAACAGAGACCTTCACAATAGCCTTCACCATTCCTTGAAATATTGAGCTTTTGTTAGCTCATTTCCAGATATTTAGATTTCACATCATTAGTTAAAGGTAACTTACTCAGTTGTATGATTTCATCAATGTGATTATGCAACGTGCTATCTAAGATTATAGCCTCTCAACATAGATCCCTAAATAGGAATCTTTGCATCAAAACCAAGATGATAAATGATGCCCATGTGAAGTAGAATAAAGCCTACAGTCTATGGAGTTGGAGAGCAGACAATAGGGTAGAGAGACATTCACTAATATATGCCAAGTAATACTTATCCTTGTTGCTTCTATGCTGGTATAGGAAGGGAAGTACTGTCAGAATTCATTAAGTTTGCTGCCTTGGAGCAAAATTCCTCTCATTTGCCTGGTGATAGTTGGGCTTCCCCCCCTTCTTATCTGTGAGGTGACAACTTGCCATTTTTTTCCTTAAAAAAAAAATTGTTTGTGTGCATTTTGCTTTCAAATAAAAACGTTTCTATGATAGCTCCAAAATTTGAGTGTGTAAAGAATAACTCTATCCTTTGGGGAAGATGTTTAGATATTAACATTCACAGCTGCCAACTGAGCAAGGGCAGATAAATTAAATTAGTGAGAAGAGTGAACTGATATTTAGTCTTCAGGGAGTTGAAGATGGTACTGACAAGGTGTATCTTGTCCCCTCAGGTGAGGAGAGGGTTTCTGACAAAGGGTTAAATGAACAAAATTCAAAAGGAAAAACCAATGGGACACTGAATGACCTGATATGGCTCTTGGTGGGTTTATGAGAGAGAAAGAGACAGAGAAGACAGAGAGAGAGAGAGAGAGAGAGAGAGAGAGAGAGAGAGAGAGAGAGAGAGAGAGAGAGAATGAATGAATGTGGATGTGATTTGGTTACTGGGGATACCATATGGTAGTTTGTAATTGAGAGAGAGGAGGTACTTTTGGGAGCAAAATGAAAAGTTCTGCTTTAGATATTTGGAGAGTGATGTTAAAATAAGACAAAGAATTAAAAGTTATTAAAAGTAAGCACTAACTTCTTCTTTCAATCTTAGTGGTATGAGTAATATTTAATCATGTTTTACTCTTTCCATGTGGAAATCCAAGTGTATACCATAGGAAGTCAGTAACTGAACAAAGTGTAAGACTTGAAGTCTTTCTTTGTTGACTCAGGTCAGAAGTACGGATATTACATCAAATAATCAACAAATATTGACTTAATATCTATTGCATACCAAGCATTGTGCTTTGTGCTGAGAACACAAAGAAAAAGCAAGACACTCCGTGCCTCTCCTCTGCAAAGCTTATGTTCTTATTAGGGGTTTATTGGGAAACACTTGCAGTGTTAAAAATAAAGCATAATTTTTTTTAAACAAGAGTTCCTTTGAAAAAATTTATGGAACACAGACTCACAGGAAAACCAAAGAGATGAATTTAAGTTGTAAGTAACATTTGAACTCATCTTCTTGATCTCAAGTCCAATACACGAAGCACTATACTATATTCTCACAAATATTGGAGAAAAGAAGGTAAATTAGACCTGTGGTTTCATTGGTATAAGGGAAGAAAAATCTTTCTACATGTCTGCTAGCACATTCTAACTTATAGTCTTGGAGAGCCTCCTCTAGCTCCAAGATGAATGTCTTATTCAGTATCTGTTAGAAGTAGGACCTGGACCTACATATTTCTAGCTATAATCCCAGCTCTCTATCTGCTACACTAGTCTCTCTCAGAGCTATCATATTCACCCAAAACTGGCATTCAAAGAGTATGTATCTGGTCCATGGGTTAAATAAAATGACACCAAAAAAAATCATGTCCCATTATGCAGAAATGACCTAGGTTTTTCCCAGATTCAAGGCTGACCTACCTAGATTTTTCAAGGAAAAAAAATAACCAGGCACAATTAATGGAGTACTGGGTTCTGGAGGCAGGAAGACCTCAATTCAAATCTGACCTCAGACACTCACTAGTTGTATGACTCTGGGCAAGTTACTTAACCCTGTTTGCCTCAGTTTTCTCATCTGTGAAATGAGCTAGAGAAAGAAATGGCAAACCACTCCATTACCTTTACCAAGAAAATACCCAGTGGGGTCATGAAAAGTCAGACATGACTGAAATGACTCAAGAACAATTGCAGAGAAAGGAATAGGGCCACTCACATAAAGAGAGCCAGCAACAATTGATGAACAATCTATGCATTCTGTAGTTGCATTCTGTAGTTACCTATGTACTTTCAGCTCAAGAAAGACATGCAAATTGGTAGGTGGTACATGGTAGAACAATAGAAAGGCATGGAACAATTTGCATAGGATATAAGGCCAAGGGGTAGTTGTAATTTACATCAACAGAGCTTGTGTATGCTCACTGATGATATCAGTAACCTATCAAAGCATCCACAGATTTGGCAAGAGAGGGAACACTGTAAGTAACAGTTCCTGGTTGGCAAGCAACTAATACATTTATAAGTTCTAGTGAGATGCCAGCATGAAGCACCATTATCTTCCCAATACACCCAGAACCAGTGCACTATTCAGTCAAGTGAAACTGTGGAAGCTCTGAGTTGATCTTAACTTTATCAAATTCTGGGTAACTCTCTAATGGTCCCTTTTGCAAAATAACTATGGTACTTACTATAAATAAATTGGTAATTATGGAGCACTATATGCTTGGCACCATTAGATGGATATATACTCACAGCCTTTCAAAGAATACTATGTGATAAAAAAATTGCATGCTTAAAAGTATATATTTCTTTTTTCATAAAAAAGAAGGAAAAAGATTCCTTGTCATTTAAAAAAATCAATACTCACATTCCTTAGATAGTCTAGTTAAACTTAGAAATTCTCAAAAACTCAAATTCAGTTCCAGATTTAGAACTGATATCTAATTTTATTCTAGGCAAAATGTATTTTCCCATTCATATGAGTGCTAGGTTACCTTTTT
Source organism: Petaurus breviceps papuanus (assembly GCF_028583685.1). Classification (NCBI taxonomy): domain Eukaryota; kingdom Metazoa; phylum Chordata; class Mammalia; order Diprotodontia; family Petauridae; genus Petaurus; species Petaurus breviceps. Next base: position 28,990,692 of record NW_027185777.1, read on the forward strand.
ATTCCATATAATAGTATCGCCAAGTAAAATATTAGTGCTTTTTAGTAGTATCTTCCGAGAAAGAAACTCAATAGTTTCTTAAAGTAATTTTTTTTTTAAAGCTTGAAGCCTGGAGAAAGAAATTTAATCTAATTTTAAAAAAATCTTGTAATCATAGAATCTTTTAGTTGGAATGGACCATGAAAATTATCTCATTTCAATTCCTACCAGGAAAGGGAATCCTTACCTATATTGTCTATGGTAAGATGTCATTCCATTTTTGCCTGAGTATTTACAGAAACAATGAACTTGGAGACATTGTCCCAGCTACTGTCATAAAGGTATAGGGTGTATTTTTCATCTTTCCTTCACATGGTATTCCTCGAGATAGATTTGAAAATAGAGATCTTATTTCCACTAACACCAGAAATATCCAGGTTAAATAACACAATTGCTTAAACCAACTGCTTAAAATGAAGTGGATTTCAAGTCAGAAAATGTTGGTGCAAATCTCACTTGCATATCACATGTGGGACTATGGGAAAATCATTTGACCTCTTTGATCTTAGCTTCTAGATTTATAAAATAGAAACAAAAATTGCCTACTTGTCTCATAGGGTTATGGGAGGAAATTGCTTGATAAATATAAAAGAGATCAATAAATACAGTCATTCTTTAAAATGTAATGTGTGCTTTTGTTACATACTTTTTTTGTTGGAATGAAACTGTAGGATACCTTCATTTAAAATAATTTTTAAAAATAAGGTTTATAGCAGCAAATGTGAGATATCATAATTAAAAGTCCTTTATCTTAGAGGTAAGTGCTTTGCATGCCAAGATGAAGTATATTACTGAAAGTCAACCCTATTCTGATTGGCAAAAATGATTAATCAGTCTTATAGAATGTGAAAAAAAAATCATTTCCCTCTTCTTGGTTTAAAAGTAGGGGCACCAGACTATGATACCACATGTCCTATCAAACATGGTCAATGCAATAGCTGTTTGTGCTTAAATCTTTTTTTCCATTTTTTTCTTATGTTAAATAAGAACTCAAATGCTATTTGGAAAGGATAACATAAAAAAAGCAAAAGGTATCCAGAAATACAATGTGACGATACATCAATTTGTTTCCAAAGCTTTGCTGAACTCCAGATTCCCTCCAATAAATCCAGTTTAACTCTATAAGCTTTTATTAAGCAACTACTATGTACAAGGTACTTTTAGTGAGGCACTGTGTCAAATGTCAGGAATATAGGGAGAAAAACTAATCCCCTTGTCCAAATAGATAAAAAATGAAACAATGGTTCAAAATTAAACGGATCTTTATTATGCCAGGAAACTAATTTTGATTTAGAAGCCTACCCCTTAGCAATTCTAGGTGATAAAGCATTCTAAGAAATTAAACTCACTTTTAAATCTCCATAAAGAATAAAAACATAATTTACAAAATCATTTTCAAATCTGATAGGAAAGAATGAATTGGAATCTTACCTTGCATTTTGCTGTATAAAAATTCAAGGATGTTAGGCTGAGAATTTTGCACCAGAATGTGCTTTTCTGAGTTCCTAGAATAGAAACAGATGCCTAAAGCTAGAGTTTTTTTAAGAGACTCCTTGGGAGCTTAGTGGCTAAAATGCTAGATTTGGAGTCAGTAAGATTTGACTAAAAACACTTAAACATTTACTAACTGGGTGAGGGAGGGGTGATTTACTTAACATCTGTGAGCCTCAGTTTCCTCATCTCTTGAATGAAAATAATAAAAGTATCTACCATGGATGGTTACTGTGAGGATCAAATAAGATAATATATGAAAAACACTGAAAATTTTAAATTGACATAAATTAAGAAATATAATCTGAGACATAATAGATAACTTGGAGGGATTAAAAAAAGCATGATTACTTAGTCAAGTTCATGATGGATTTGAAATTCGGGAATCATGATTATTTATTTACTTTCATATTCAACTTCCAATGAACCAATCTTGTTTGTAATGCTTTTCTGAATGCCAAGTTATAATTAACATTCAGTGTCTCAGTCAGTGTGAGAGTATACACTTCGTTCTATATTCCCTAGACTAATTTTAATCAAAATAGGGAGAGAGGCATATTCTAAATCAATTGACTTTCTCTCTCATCTTATTTTAGATAATCATGATCACAGAACAGTCTTTAAAAAAATAAAATTATTGGATACAGCTTATCGAACCTGTCTCAAGTAAAATTTAAAGCAAATAAGGTTGATTTTTGGTCCTTCCTTCATCCACTCGAGCAGTCCAATGCCCAGGTTTGTTCAAGGTTCCTTCCCTTTAAAATTTTGTAAATTAATCTATAACTTTTACCCCTGTAGTACCCTGGGGTGTTGACAGTTTCAGTGATTTGCCCATGGTAACTTGACTAGTATATATTAAAGGCAGGATTTGAATCTACTACAAACTTGGGTCTCATTCCAGTGTAGCAAACCACACCAGTCCATGATAAAACCCATCATAAAAAACTTTAGCTTTTTTAGACTCCCAAGATAAATGTACTTCTTCCATTTCTAGTTAATCCTATTGATTAATCTATTAGTTTATATGGAGATTTTAATAACCAACAAGAAATATTTTTAAAAATTGGTGTGAATAAGAAATTGTGAATTTCCATCATGCATCATTCAAAACTAAAACACATATGTGTATTGTTTGTATATGTGTATATATACATGCATGAATATATACTATATAATATGTATATATGAAATTATATGTGTATATACATATATGCATATGTATAAAAAATTCCCCCTAGAGTAATAACCAAATTGCCACTTGTTTGTCTCTTTTTGAGCTTGTTTTTGTTTCTTTTCTCCCATGCATTTAACATTTTTTTCAATGATGTTCTCTTATTTTGTCTTAATTGCCATTACTCTCTAATCTATTTTCCCTATTCCCCTCATTCCTTCATAGAAGACCTCCCTTATAAATAGTAATAGTCCAGCAAACTTAATCAGGACAATGACCATATCAGGCAATGCATATTTCATTCTCTGTCTTGAATTCATTTCTTCTATGTCCATAGGTGGAAAACATTCTCCAAAAGCCATTGAAGTCACTATTGTTCACTGTTTTAATGATAGTTAAATGTTTAAAAGCTGAATTTTTTAAATATTAAATTGTTCCTGTGGATCTACTTATTTCACTCCGATTCAGTTTTCAGTAGTCTTCTCACATTTCTCTGAATCTGTCATATCTGCCATTTTTTTACAATGCAGTAAGATTCCATTGCATTCATATATCATGATGTGTTCATCCATTCCCCAAATGAATGACATAAAAGGGAAAGCTTCTGCATGTGCAAAATAAATGCAGTTAAAAATAGAAGAGAAACAATTAATTGGGAACATTTTTCACCACAAGATTTTCAGATGTAGGAATAACAAGATTAAAAAAAAATGTTACACACATACATATGTGTATATAAACATATATATATATATATATATATATATATATACATATATAAAACATTTCAAATGTTAAAGGGATAGGCATAGGTAGATCTCCGTAATAGCAAGCAAAGTCAAACTTTTTGCTGCTTTTTGAATTGAGTTTAGCCAATCAGGTGCCTTTGCTAGAGCCTTGCCTTGGATTATATTAAGAATCTTTGATTGAATTAAGAATATTTAATTGGAAACAGTATATATTGCATTGCTTGGAGGGAAAAGAGAGAGCAGCTGAGAGATAGAGAGCAGAGTTGAAAGAGAGAAGCAAGTGTGAGTAGACTGGGAGAACTTGCTTGTGGGGAGGCCTAACAGAAAGAATGTTTGTGATGTCAGTACTCTGTCTGTTGATCTCTGTTAATTTCTCAGACAGAAGCCCTGTCTGTCAATCAGTGTTGATTTCTCAGACAGAAAATGATATTGTTGTAGCCCTTGTTAAGCTTTGTCTTACTAGAAGCAGAAGCTGTAGGCAGGAGCCCCTGGAGCCTGCTCTGAATTAGGAGCAGGAAGAGCTTGTAGTGGAACAGCCCCTGTGAGCCAAGACAAGGAGCAGGAGCAGAGAGCTGCTAACATGTGAATCCAGGAGAGTCCTATGGATCCAGGTAAGAGCTAGGAGGGCTCAACCCACAGAGGAAGAGCCGTGGGACTTGGAAGTCAACCTCAAGTCAAGATGAAAGAGGACTTTACATAGTGTTGACTGAGGAGATTGTAACTTTGACCTAGGGGTGGATAGTGTCCATATTTTCTGCTACTCCTTAAGGACATGTTATGCTAGGAAAACCCTAGCCTGTGACCCCCTGACTTTTGCGATACAATAATATATGATGTGTGAGAATTCTGAGGAGTATTATAAGATGTACTGAATGATATGTTTTGCTTAAGGCTATGTGGTCACCTTGGTAATAAGTTGTTCTGTTGTTGTGAATTTTATGCTTTACCTCATCGAACAATGTTTAGTTCTGAATGGATAGCTCATTATACTATGTGATTAGGCCCTTAAAATTATTCATAGCAGCAGTCCTCAGGAGAGCTGACATAATTGGCTTTACACTCTCAAATGAAAGAAGCACAAACTATTAACAATCATATGGAAAATGACAAGTTGCTAACAAATAGAGAAATACAAATTAATATAATTAATTGATCAACTCCCTCTCATAAAATAGATAACATTCATACCCTTCTATCTTTTTCACATGGTCACTACCCTAGTTCAAGCCTTTAAAATCACTAAACATGTAATTGGGGGGGGGAAGTAATATATTATTTAAAATAATCTAAATAAAGTCTTGCCTTTACAACCTTTCTCTTCCAATCCTATCTCCACAGTACAGCTAAGGACATAATACTAAAGCATACAGCCAATCAATTCATTAGCTTACATGATGCAATTACCAATAGTTCTCCAACAAATCTATGGTCAAATAAAAAACTCTTCTGTTGGCATGTAGAGATCTGCATGACACAATTCCATATGTTTCCATTGTGGAAAATCATTCCTGATTATATTATAAGAATGTAGTATAATGGAAAGAATTTTATGCTTGGAATCAAAAGAGACCTGGGTTCAAATCTTAATTCTGATACTATTAGTGTGATAACAGAAAGGTCACTTGACCTCTTTGCCTTAGTTTTCAAATTTATAAAATAGTTTAAAATCATTGTCATGTACATTTTACAGGTTTGTGTATTAACTGAAATAACACTAAAAACTCTGACAAACTTAAAGAACTAAAGAACACAAATGACCAGGATATAAACATGGTTACCATTTATTCCTTTTATGCTACAATAATCAGTTTATCTTGGTGTGTGGGTATGTTTGTATGAACATCAATACATGCTTTTTAATGTCAAACCTACGTTCAATGTATTCTCTTTTTTTATTTTTTTGCTTTTTGTAGGGCATTTGGGGTTAATTAAGTGACTTGCCCCAAGCTCACACGACTAGTTTTTTGTGTTAAGTGTCTGAGGTCGGATTTGAATGCAGGTCCTCCTGACTCCAGGGCTGGTTCTCTATTCACTGCACCACCTAGCTGCCCCAGTTCATTGTATTCTTAAACCCAGCATATTTCCTATTCTAAACACTATTGGTGTAATTCTGGTCGAGTCCCTTTACCTACCTGATCCTCTGTCTCTTCCCCCATGAATAGGAAAAATATCTCTAGTAATGACTTTAAAGGGTTGTTGTGAGTAACAAAAGAAGTTAAGGATGCAAAATGGCCTAAAAAGATTTACAAAATCTTAAAATATTATTATGAATGATTATTTATAATGGTGAAGCATTCAAAGAAATAATTTGTCTTCTAGAGGAGGTGAACTATGTCATTTTCTTCTAATTCAGGCTTTGTGTTATAAGAAACCTCAATTGATTGCAATCCTTGTCCTTTATCATAAGTCTCTGATGTGTTTCGTGATGCAGAGTGGCATCAGGAATGTCTTGCTGGGTGTTACTATGACTCAAAATTTCCTTAAGTTGTGAACCATTAAAAAAACAAACAAACAAAATCCTTATAATAAAGAGCAGAGTTTTTTGTTTTTGTCTTTTTGTATTTTACTGTTTCCTAGAAAGCTGCAAAATAACTACTTGGCTGTGTATCAGAATTACTAAATGATCTCCTAGAAGAATTGTGTACACCTAGCTCTGATTTAACAATAAAAAGAAATTTAAAATGCTTGACAAGACTTGATAGTGCAATTCAGCAATGGTCACATGAAAATAAGAAAATGATTTTCTGTTTAAATATGGAAATTCACACACAACTTGTTCCTTTAGAGGACTAATTGCTGTGCTGTTTAAAGATTAAATTAAACATTACAGAATATTCCATTTCAACATGAATTCCTGCTCAAACATAATACATTTCTAGAAAGCTTCCTAGGGAGTTCCAAGCTGCTTTTAGTATGCACTATTACTCTGGTCAGCTCAAACTCTGGCCTAACAGACTGATGATTAATAATCTAAGATTTCTCTAATGAGGCTTTGATGGGATTGCTCTAGAGGAGACAATGCTGTCTATTGGGTAATTGATTTTTAAAGTCCACATTCCCTTTGTACTCTGTTATTAATCAGTTATAATGGCTCCAGTGGAGGTATTCTAATTAATAAACCCTTCTGATTAACTCCTTGATATTTCCCTGACCCAATTTGCATTATTGTTTTTTTTAATAGTCCTTCGTCATACTGTCCAAGCAGTCTACAATGGGTCCAAAGGAAACTTAACATGCATCACAAGTATTTTTCACTAGCCAAGGAAAATACCTTCCTGTGGATAATATTCAGCTTGATTCCGTAAGGCCAATAAACCTATGAAGAAAAATTCTCTCTAGTTATTCATTCATGAAAGTAAGGCAAGGATAAGACAGAATGATTAAGAGCTCTGTTTTATCCTCTCTTAGCTTGGTTCAGTCTAAAGAGTTTGGCGGCTTGAGTAAATCACTTCTCATCTCTGGGAGTCAGTTTTTTCATCTGTCAGTTGAGGGGACTGGAAGAGTCAATTCCTAAGAGGGTTGGAAGAGGGGGAAATAAAACCAGACTAATAGCCAGAGGACCTGGGTGCAGATCCCATTTTGGACTCTTACTACCTGTATTACTTTAAACAAGTTCTTTATCTTCTCTTGGTCTTGGTTTCTTCCATCTGTAAAATGACTAGTCTACTTGGACTAGATGGTTACTAAGATCCCCACCAATTCTAATTATTAGATGCTAAGGCATCAAGTTGCCTAGTTTACATTCTTCCCTATACCATGAAACTGTTTCTGAAACCAGAACTTAGAGGCAAATTCAATTGTACATGATTTTATTAGCCAAAGTATGGGTATCACGTGGTCTGTTATTGATTCCTCTCTCTCTCTCTCTCTCTCTCTCTCTCTCTCTCTCTCTCTATATATATATATATATATATATATATACATACATATACATATACATATATGTTGTACATATATTTAGAGCTGAAAGGAAAAATGGAATATTTAAATTCAGTAGTTTCATTTTAGATATAATGAAACTTAAAACCAAAGAGGGTATGAATCAGTCAGCTAATAAACATCTATTAAGTACCTACTATGTGCCAAGTCCTGTGTTAAGTGCTGGGGATGCAATAATGGGACAATACACAGTCCCTGCCCTCACAGGGAGCACATGATAGGAGAGACAATATGCAAACAAATAAGAAAAAAAATAAGCTGGGAAATAATTAAGATAGTGAAGAAACTAAAATTAATAGAAGTTGGGAAAGGTTTCCTGTAAAAATATAAGATTTTAACTGGGTCTAGAAGAAAGTTAGGAGGAAGGGATGAGGATGGAAAGCATCCCCATGGAGTTGAGAGATGGAGTGTTTTGTTCATAGTACAGCAAGGAGGCCAGTGTCACTGAATCAAAGAGTAGGTAGCAGGGAACGAGAAGATAGGTAGTTAGGGGTAGGAGGGCTCTAGGTTATAAAGGCTTTGAATGCCAAAAAGAAGTTTTGTATTTCACTCTGTTGGTGTTAGTCAATGGAATTTATGGAGTAGGAGGGAAGGGGAAGAGAGGTTTTACATTTTAGGATAAATGGAACATAGATTGGAGTAGAGAGAAATTTGAAGTAAGTAGACCTATCAACAGGCTATTTCAGCAGTCCAAGTATGAGGTGATGAGGGCCTACACTAGAGTAGTGGCAGTAACAGAGGAGAGAAGATGATGTATTTGAGAGATATGACAAAGGCAAGGTAGATAATGGGACAGACCTTGGCAATATATTGGGTATGGGGCAGTGAGAGATAGTGAGGAATGAAGGATGATATCTAGTTTGTGAGTCTGAGGGCTTTAGAAGAATAATGTTGGCATCTACAAGAAAAAATGAATTTATTAGTGATGTGGAGAATTTAGAGAAAAAGATAATGAGTTTTTGGACATGTTGAATTGAATATGTCTACTGGATTTCCAGTTTGAAATGCCTGAGAGGTAGGTAGAGATATGTGATTAAGAAGTCAGCAGAGAGGCTGGGACAGGGCACGCAGATTTGTGAATCATCAACATAGAGGGGTAATTAAATTCATGGGAGTTGATGAGACCACCAAATAAAATAGTATGGAGAAAGAAGAGAAGGCCAGGACACGACTCTGTGGGACAATTATGGTTAGAGGGCATGATGTGGATGAGGACACAACATGGAAGACTGAGAAGGAGTGATCAGGTAAACAGGAGAAGAACCAAGAGAGATAAGTTTCCTGAAAACTTGGAGAGAAGAATTTCAAAAAGGAGAAAGTGATCAACTGTGTCAAAGGCTGCAGAGAGGTTGAGGAGAATGAAGTTTGAGAAAAGGCCATTGGATATGGCAGTTAAGAGACGATTGGTAACTTTGTAGAAAACAGTTTTGATGGAATTATAAATCCAGAAATAAGATCATGAGAAGTTAAGAAGAGAGTAAGGGGCTGGGATGGAGTGGGGGGGGGGAAGTAAGGTTACCAGTCACAGATAGGCTTATCCAGGAATTCAGCAACAAAGGGCTGAATGGTATAGGACAACAGTAAGCAGGGATTAAAGGATCTAGTGAGAGTTTTTTGTTTTGTTTTGGAGAAGATAGGGACATTTTTACAGGCAATAGAGAGGAAGTCAGTAGACAAAGGGAGATAGAAAATAATTAGTAGAATGGGGTGACAGAGGAGGGAATGTACTGAAACAGAGTAGAATGGTATCTATCAGCTAAAGGGGTTAGCCTAACTAAAAAACGGGTAAGTCTATGTCATCATGTGATATAGCTGTAGAGAGTATTGTAGCTGAGTGATAGGATATGAGGAAGATAGGAGAAGGAGATCATGGTAAATGGCATATTATTTTTTCTGTAAATTCTGTAAATTTCTGTAAAATATGAAGCAAGGCTCTCAGCTGAGAAGCTGGGGCATTGGGGTCATGGGAGGTTTGAAGAGAGATGAAAAAGGTTTAGAAGAGCTGTAGCAGGAAGACAGAGAGTGAATTGATAAGGCAGGTATATTAGGATTGCCTAGCAGTAGTGAATGGCTTTTTGAGGCTATGGAACAACTTGTAGGGGACTCAATCAGAATGTTGTGTGTGTGTGTGTGTGTGTGTGTGTGTGTGATTTTTCTCTATCTTTATTCAGCAACATGTGTGTAGGAGTGAAGGGGGCAAATAGTGGGAGTGATCCAAGGCTGAAGCTTAGCAGAACATAATCAGTGAAATGATAAGGGGATTAAGGATTCAAGAGAAGACAGTATAGAGTTGAACTGGTTTGCCAAGTAGTCAAGATACAGAAAAGAGGGGAGAGGGGCTAGTGCAAGGGATATAGCCTGGGAAAGAATTGAGAGGTCAAATAATTGGAGGTCATAGGGTGGACAAAAATTGGGTTTGTTAAAGAAGGCAGAGGGAGAGGTGAAAAGTCAAAAGATATGCTAGATAAAGGGATTTTGGAGTTTTTGATATGGTACATGTGTGGGTGATGGCAAAATTAAGGGTAAGATAATTTTTGTGTGTGGCAAATGTAGAATAAAGGAGTAGGCCATGGTAAGAGAATAAGCAGAGGAACTCAGTGTTTAGGGTGTTTGAGGGAAAGACAATTTCTATGTTAAAGTTCCCTAGTATTAGGGAAAGAATTGGAAGGGAGAGAAAAATCATGATATATCTACCAGACTTAATGAGGAAGGAAGGGGAGTGAGCTGGGTTTCTGTAGCTAATAGCTACCAGGGTTTTGACTGGGTAGTAGATATTAATTTCGATCCTCAGAGAAGGAATGGTTGCAGTGATAGAAGCAGGGAGAGAAGCTGGAAGTGGTAATGAGGAAAAAGGAGGAATCTACCTCCCCTCTTCAACCAGTGAATGAGTAAAAAGTTATAGCCAATATCAGGAGGGAGCCAGGTTTTAGTAATAGCTAATAGATGGAAAAATTGCGAGAGGAAAAGATTTAGGATGAAGGGAAGTTTATTACCTATAGAAAAAGAATTCTAGAGTACAAAGTGAAAGGATTGGGTGGAATTTGGTTGACATGTTGGTATGAGAGGGTTGAGGAGGCAAGCAATATGATTTAAATTAACCATTCAAAATGCATGTTCATATTAGCCATTTTTTAAAAGCAGGAAAAATAAAGCAAGCAGGAAAATAATAATTCAGTTTGCACTCATTGTCCATCAGTTCTCTCTCTGGAGGTGGACAGCATTTTTCCATTATGAGTATAATTTTCTTGGATCATTGTATTGATCATAGTAGCCAAGTCTTTCACAGTTGATCATCATTATAAAATTGCTGTTATTATGAACAATGATCTCCCTGTTCTCATTTCACTTTGCAGCAGGTCATATAGGTCTTCCCCTGGTTTTCTGAAATGATGCCCTCTCATCATTTCCCACACCACAATCCACATTTCCTCAATCACAATCATATTCACTTCTTGTGCAGCCATTCCCCAATTAATGAGCATTCCCCCAATTTCTAACTTTTGCCACCATATAAAGAGGTGTTAAAATAGTTTTGTACATATTGGTCCTTTCCTTTTCCTTCAATCTTTTTAGGATATAGATCTAGTAGTTATGTTGCCAGGTCAAAGGGCATAAAGAGCTTTATAGTACTTCGGGCCTAGTTCCAAATTGTTTTCCAGAATGGTTGGACCATTTCACAACTCTACCAAGCTTCATTAGTGTACCTGTTATTTTTTTCCTTATTCGCTCCAGCATTTATCATTTCCAGTAACTTTAGTACCTCAGAGTTTTTTTTTTAATCTGTCCTTCTCTAACTTAAGGATTTAGAACAGTTTTATAGAAAACTTTGATTTATTCATCTGAAAACTACCTCTTTATATCTTTTAATAATTTATCAGTTGCAGTGAAGGTTTTATTTTTTATAAATTTGACTCAGTTCTATACTCAGTATATATGAAGGGGGAAAATGAGGCCATTAGCGAAACTTGCTATAAATTTTTTTTTAATATTACTTCATTGTCTCTGCTACCTTTTAGAAAAAATGTAGTTTTATTATCTCTTTTAATTAAGTCTATTTTTGCTTCTGCTTTGAGATCATGATTGCTACTCCTGCCTTTTTAAAATTTTCCTGATGCATATTAGATTCTGTTCCAGCCTTTATTTTAACTCTGTGTGTGTTTTGTTTAAAGTATGTCTCTTGTAAAAAAATATATCTTTTAATTCTGTTTTCTAATCATTCTGCTATCTGCTTCTGTTTTATGGGTAAGCTCATCCAATTCATATCCACAGATATGGTTACTGTGATTTCCCTCCAACCTATTTTCTTCTGTTTCTTCTTCTCTCTTTTTATCCTGCCCCTCCTGAAAAGTCTGTTTTGTTCTAAGAGCTGCCTCTCTTAATCTGTCTTCCCTTTTATCATCTATAATACCTTTCTCTTATGTTATCCTACTTCCCTATTGCATGTTACATTTCTATAAACAATTGGATATATATATATATATATTCTTGCCTCTTCAAGCCAATTCTGATAAAAATGACATTCAAGGAGTGGCCAGGTGGCTCAGTGAGTAAGATCACCGGCCCCAGCGTCGGGATGACCTGGGGGATCAAATCCGGGCTCAGATACTTAGCACCACACCCAGAAATAACTGGTCGTGTAACCTTGAGCAAGTTACTTAACCCCGATTGCTTTAAAAAAAAAAAATGACGTTCAAGCATTGCCTACCTATTCCCATTCTCTCCACTATAAAAGTTCTTCTCTGTGTCTCAGAAAATTTTTCCCATTCTACCTCTCCCTTCCTCCTTCTCCAAGCGTATCCTTCTACCTCACCCTTTCATTTCCTTTTTTTTTAAAATTAAATTGGTTTGTTTATTTACTTTTAGTTTACAATATTCAGTTCCACATTCCCTTGAGTTTCAAATTTTCTCCCCCTTCTTCTATCCCCCATCATGGCGGCATGAACTCAAACATAGGATCTACAAATATCTTTACATTAATCATTAGTCAGGTTGTAAAGAAGGATTATAACTGATGGAATGATCAGTGGGAAAGAGGAAATAAAACAAAACAAGAAAAAGAAATACAGCAAGTAGTTTGTTTCAGATGTGAATATCTCTTTCGATCATGAGTCTTTTGGAGCTGTCTTATAACCTTACACTGCTGAGAGGATCCCAGGCTATCGAGGTTAGTGTGTCTGTGATTGTGTAAAGATTTCTTCTCGTTCTGCTCTTCTCACTCAGCATCAGTTTATATAAGTCTCTCCGTGGTGTTATGAAGTCTGTCTGTTCCTCTTTTCTTATGGCAAAGTAGTATTCCATTACATTCATATACGACAACTTGTTCATCCATTTCCCAATTGAAGGGCATTCCCTTTATTTCCAATTCTTTGCCAACCCTTTCATTTACTTTTAGGGATCATTTCAAAATATAGACTCACATTTATGCCCTCTGTCTATGTAAATATCTTTCAACCGTCCTAATAATGATAAAGTTATTAGGAATTGTATAAATCATCTTCCCATAGAAGACTATAAATAATTTAGTTTTATTGAGTCCCTTATGAGTTCTCTTTCATGTTTACATTTTTAAGCTTCTCTTAAGTTTGGTCTTTGAATGTCAAATTTTCTGAGGACAAGAGAGTTGCCAATCAGTACCATTTGTACCCAGTGCCAATAAAGGTCCACTGTAATCCCTTTCTAACCAATTATCTAACCTCCTTACTTTCTGTCTCTGGGTTGAAAGCTCCTGAAGCTACTTCAGAGGCTGCTGTTGCTGTCATCCCATATGTGGGCTCCAGAAAGTCCCTCACCCCAAGGTCAAAAACTTTTCCTGCTGACCTCCTCTTTTCTTCATTGGAAGGATTATTTTAAAGTTGTTTTAAGGGGATTGTTGATAACCTTTAGATAGGTTGCCTGTAGTCTGCTATCTTGACTTCAACTACCTATTATAATGTATTGATTCCAAGCAATACAATACTGAATGTCACTGTCCCCTCTCCACCTCTTCCCCCCACCAAATGTATATTGTATGAATTGCATGTGATAGTAAAAAAAAAAAAGTTGCTTTCAAAATGCAATGTATATATATTGAATTGTTCTTCTTGTAACAATCCGATAAGGCTGTTCCAACCCCAATGTACATTTAAAGGTAGGGCAATCAGAACAAAAGGTGATGCAGTATTTTATCAAGGGATGGACTTACTCAGGGATACTTTAGGCATTCAGAAAAGCTTGAATATTAAGATATTGCATCCATAAAGAGCTATGATTCATCAAAAAGTCACAATTCAGTAGTTTAAATACTGTGGAAAAAATGAAACAAGGGTAGATGTGCCCTAAGAAGATTTTAGATATACAGAGAAGCTGAGGAGACAATTTAGGAATCATTTGGGAGATAGGGCTAAGAAAGATTTTTGAAGAGTCATGTAGTAAAATAGAGGAACTGTTCTCCCAAGACAAAGTAAGGTGGAAATAAGGTTTGTATGTGTTTCAATTTGGCCTAAGGCCTATGTCTTTCTACATGAAAATCTGACAGATACGAAAAATGAATCAATCATATTTTCTCTGACATACATACTCACAACTGGAAAAAACAGACATTTCCCAAACCTCTCAAAAAATTATGCTTTACCAAAAGAGATACAGACACACACACAAAGTGAGAGAGAGGGAGAGAGAGTAAAACAAAATATAAGAGACTTTGAGCTATCTTCACAATTAATTAAATATATTGACAAGGAAGGATATTTCAGAATGAGTTTGTCTCAAGAAAATATTCAAATTCTAATTCTACTGCCTAACATTGCCTCCTTGACCACAAACATTTCCTCAACTACAGTACATCTTAACAGTCATAACAATTTGACATTTGAATACACATGAACAAAGAACATAAGCAGGTTTCTAGAGTGACAAATGCTCAAATTATAATGGACTCTGCTCCGTCTAAATTCTGTCTGATATTCCCTGATGAAAAGTGTTGGTCCATTGTTCTTTGGAACCTTTTTCTGGACTTATTTCTTTATTGTCCAATGCCATTCCAAATTAATTAACTTCATAATTTTTTTTTGCTAAAAATGGTATATTTCTACTTACACATTAGAATCACATAATGCTAGAATGAGAAGTAATTGCTGGAGTAATAACAATAGGAATAATAACAAAAACTCATATAATATTAATAAGACAAACGTCATCACCTTAAAAGAGCTATAGTAAGATTAGTACTATTGGCCATAAAGAAGGAAAGGAATTCATAGATATTCACAAAGAACATAGTAAGCAGATCAAAATCTTACATAAATACTTATGGAATAAGTAGATATTATTTAAACAAACAAAAGTAAAAGATGATGACAGATGCATTTTTTTTCTAATGCCATCAAAACCAGTTTATATTTAGACAGAGCCCATGACACAACAATTTACCAAGATTGCAATCAAATGATGTTCCATGGGTGATATCCACACAAAGTCAATCAAAACTATGTTGACAAAGAAGCGTCCAATAAATTATAGACGCAAACAGATAGTCTTTGAAAAATAGAGGGATTTTTAGAACCAGGCCGTTGCCACCAGCAATTGTAGGATTACTTTAAGAACCCTGAATTCCAATAGTCAAAGCTAATTATCAAAGGGAATGGGAAACTATGCATGACGTTAAGGAAGACTGAGACAATTTAGCACCTATTGAATACCTAGCAAGACATGACCTGGTAGGCTAAGGAGTAAAAGACTAGTTCCATGGAGCTAAATCAACTCCTGTACTCTAGGCCTGTGCTTAGCGTCTCTGCTACCAGGTAAGTGTTGGTAATTGTTTTGGGGATATTAGATAGTTCAGACAATACTGATAAAACTATCCTCATTATTTGAGATTTCTATCCCAAAAACATATTTCCTGAGGCATTTCAGAAATCTTATCATGAATATTTTTATTAATCTATTATTTTTAGAAAGATATCTCTCTTGCTTAAATCAAGTTTGGTCAAATATATATTTTTTAGTAATGAATAATCTCCATAGTCATAAAACACACATCAAAAAAAAATTCTTTGAGTAAGTTCTAAGTAAATTCAAACTCAATGAATGTCATTGTCATCTTTAGCAGTCCATCCATGAACCATAGGGGGAAAAAAAAACTAACTATATTTTTGTCCAATGAACAATATGTCCAGAAGAAGTCAGGGATTTGAAAAATATATTGCAAGTGAGAGGATAGCATGCACAGCAAAACCAACATCTAAGTTAAGAGGGAAACACACTGGCCTCTTACAAATTCAATTTGCATGCTAATTTAAAAACATGATGTGGAGTCTTTGAACTATACAGACATTTGCCCGCTGTTTGTTTGTTATCAAGGTCACACAGCTAGCTGGTGGCAGAGAGTCTGAGCCAGGGACTAAGAGCCCACCATGAGCAAAATTCTCTATAGGAATGGTAGAGAATATAAAGATGTATAAAATGGGATTCCTACCTTAGAAGAGTTTATCATCTAATGTTCCTCTGGTATTTCTCAATTCTTCTATGGGATTCAAAATTGTGGTTGGAGAAGCACTGAATGTAATAGGAACTTTGGGGTTAAGGGGCTCAAGTTTAAATACTATCCCAGATGAGCTTAATGGTTAGGGGCAGGACACATAAGTTGTCCCCTGAATAATATTAGCACCTTCTGGAGAGGAAACTGCCACCAACGCAGATTTTAACCTTCTTTGCAGCTTATAGCCTTACAGGAGGAAGGTTTGGGCCAGCTTGTACCACTTCACAGACAATTTATACTTCAGCAATTGGCAAACAAAAATCAATGCTTGTTTTACAGTTGATTGTCTAAAGCAGGACTGGAGAACCTGTGGCCTCAAGGCTACATGTGATGGAAGTTTGGATTCATTCAAAGGGCTGCACTTGAGGACTTAAAGGGCCACCGGTGGTCTTGAGGCTGCATGTTCTCCACCCCTGGTACAAATTTAAGAGAGTAATCAGGAAAATTACAATAATTCAGATAAAACTTCAAACTGTATCCCTCATAATCTCCCCTCCCCCTTCAAAATGCCAGTTTTTAAACACTTACCAGCACTTGTATGTGGTTTGTCCTTTGTTCTAAAAGAGAACCTTGACATCAGGGAGATGATGACATGACTTGCAATTGAATTTCATTTGAGTAGGGGAGGGCTGTGCAAAGACACCAGCCTCACTTTCTCCTCCAGAGCTATCTGGGTCAAGAGGCCAGATATTGATAAGGATGACTAGAGATAGCCCAGGATGCAGTAGGAGATCTCGGCTATTTCAAGTTAAGGTATTTTCAACTTCTCACTTTGAGAAAGGCAAGACCCATTCAGTGAATAGGCTTCTTTAAAAAGTGAGTGAAGGGGGGTGGCTAGGTGTCACAATAAATAGAGCACCAGCCCTGGAATCAGGAGGACCTGAGTTCAAATCCAGCCTCAGACACTTAACACAAAAACTAGCCATGTGACATTGGGCAAGTCACTTAATCCCAATTGCCCTCCAAAAAGCCAAAAAAGAAAAAAAAAGAAGTGAGTGAAAGAATGACCCTTATAATAAAACAAAATAATTATATTAATCAAACTTTGAGGGAAGATCCTCAGGGTTTCTGGCCAAAAGAGAATCAGTTACTATTTACATTCACTCTGAGCCAGGAGGGCCCCCAAAATAACCATTAAATGTTGCTTGGACCAGGACCTATTGTTGCTTAATACATGAGATGCAGAGTGAATTGAATTTAAGGCTTGGTCTTTGAGAAAGAAAGCTAGCCAGTAAACCCCAAGTAAATTAGGTGGGTTTTGGTCATCAAAATTTACCTTCCTTCGAACATAATACCTTCAGGTAAAGGGAAATGGAGGGAAGCAGGGCAAGGAGAGACCAGCATTTAGAATGTTCCCCATAACACTGAGAGATTGAGACTTGTTGAGGGGCATATTGTATATCTCAGAGGTGACACTTGAACCTAAGTCTTTCTTCTTCTGAGGCTACTTCTCTATGTACTATATCACCACTACATCTCCCCCCAATCCCATTAAATGAAATTAATGTTAATTTTAAGCAATAGCCCATTTCAATAAAATATGCATTCATTAAGAATCTACTATATACACAAGACAAGGTGCTAGGTATTCAAGATATAAATACTAAAGTAAAAAAGTCCCTTCCCTCAAGAAACTTACCTTATGCTAGGGGATACAAAACATGTATTGATGAGTCATTTTAAAGATGTGCGACTCTTTATGATCCCATTTGGGGGTTTCTTGACGATAAAATGTCTATTAATCAATAAATAATAAATGAATATAAAATAATTGTAGGATGGGCATAACACTCATAAATAGGGGCATCAGAATGGGCCTCATGCAAGTGGCATCTAATAAGAATATTAAAGTCATTCTAAGTGCTCAAGTGAGGAGGAAGAACAATCTTTAACTGGTGCAGAGCTTATGGAAAGGCAGAGAGGGGAGAATTGGAATGTAATAGGTCACCTAAGCTCTTAGGGTCTCAGTTTCCTGATCTGCAAAATCAAAACAAGACAGGGCATGACATGGTAGATGGGAAGACAGCCTTGTAGTCAAGAAGACCAGGGTTCGAATTCAGCATTCATCACAAACTGCCTGTATGCTCCTTAGAAAGTCAATTAATCTTTCATTGGTCTAGGCAACTCTGTAAGACTATAATTCACAGAGAAGATACTGACTTGTATTTTTGAAGGGAGTTTCATCATCAGTAGTTCCATATGTGAAATCACAGTCCCAGTCCCTATCTCTAAAGTCACCATAATAATACTTGTACTATCTACCTCATGAGACTATTTAATGGAATTCACTTTGTAACCCTAGAAGGGCTTTATAAGTGTGAGTTATTATTTGTATCACAAGAACTAAATTGTACATCAATTACAAAATCCCCAATATTAGTTAGAGACATGTCCTTTCCTAGTAACAATTATTTCCTCCTTTTACTTTTTTCCCTAAACCCACAGGACAGAGTGTGAAATATTGAAGACCCATAAGAGAGTAATGGAATACTTCATGTAATTTAAGAATATTTCTTTTTTTTGTCTTACCGGACTATTTTTCTTCCTATCTTTTATTTTTTGTTACATAAGCAATGTCTCTCTGAGATGGACTGGAGGAGACATATAGTGGGAAATGTAGGAGTATAAAAACAAGACACATCACTATTTTTTTTTAAATTAGAGTCTGAGGAAAGATGTGTTTTGGCCTTCTGTTCTATTTTATTTTTATTTTCAGCAGAGCTGTGTTAGAGATTAAAATTTAAAATATCCAATACAATTAATCCTGTTCTCTTTCTTTACACCTACTTCCTACATCTTCAGGGCTCCAGTGCTCTGAATGACTAAAGGTGATCATTTTGAATCCTTAATTACAATAATATTCTTTCATTGTAGCTCAGGAAAGAATCTCAATGATTAGAATATACAGTTGGTGAATGCAATCTGAAGCTACTATAGTAACATAACTATATTGTAAAGATATTTTGGAAGGTAAGAGGTCAGGAGATGGGAAGAAGATAAAGAAATGGGAGGGAAGCTGACAAAGTATGAGGAGAAATCTACCCAAAACATATATTCATGCCTAGAGAATGAGAAGGTATAGATGAGTTGTTATCTGTACCTGGAAAAAGAATAATCCAGACTTTGATTTACTGATTCATAATAGCATTAAATTATAAGTTTACAGGTATCCCACACTTTATTGTCATGAACTCTTCATATTTATGATTTCAAGTGATCCTTAAAACAGTCAATCAACTAATAAGTCAATAAGCATTTATTTTATTTTCAAAATATATATTTTATATTTTTTTGTTTTAAAATTGCCTGTTTCCTTCTCCTTACACCTTTCACAGAACTATCACTTATGACATAGATTTTTTAAGAAGAAGAAGAAGAAAAAGTGTTACCAAAACAAATCCATTAAGATTATAACTGAGGTAAAGGGAGTTAGAAATTCTAAGGGCCAGAAGTGAGGAAGGAATGCATTCCAGGCAAGTTCAAGGATATGAAAATAAGAGATTGAATAAGGTGTCTGAGAAAAAAAAAGAAGGCAGAGTTGGCTATGTGCAGGAGAATAAAGTATATAATAAGGATGGAATCCTAGGTTGCCCAGAGCTTTCAAAAGCAGACAGAGGAGTTTATCCCATACAAGAGATAAGATAGAATCCCTGGAAAGTATTGAGTAATGTGGTCAAACTCATCCTTCAGGAAAGTCAATCAGGCTTGCTATATGGAGATTCATAGTGGTAAGAAATTTGAAGAAAAGGAACTTGATAGGAATTTGTTGTAATCATTCATATGAGAGGTACTGAGGGTCTGAACTAATGTGGTATATGTGTGAATGAACAGGAGAAAGATATCAGGATTGTTTTGAAAACATGAAATAAGGGGTGGCTAGGTGGTGCAGTGAATAGAGAACCAGCCCAGGAATCAGGAGGACCTGAGTTCAAATCTGGCCCCAGCCACTTAACACTTACTAGCCATGTGATCTTGAGCAAGTCACTTAACCCCAATTGCCCTGCCTTCCCCCGCCTCCAAAAAGCAATAAAATAAAATGATTGAAAATATGCAATAAGTTTTGACAATTTGTTGGATATGTACGAAGAATGAGATTAAGGATTCAAAGATGATACTAAGATTTGTCAACTATTTCTTACATTTTTTAAAATGATGATTATTTTTAAATGTGATGTTCCAGCATCACAATTTTTGGGTTCATTTCTGTTGATGATAACCTTATTAAGCAGGTGTAATAATCATTAGGGAAAGAACCGGCCAGGAAGCCTGAAGATCATGATTTAAATTCTGACTCAACTGTGACTGCAAATAACATATCAACCCTGAGTCTCTGTTTCCATATCTGTAAATTGAAGGGGTTGTACAAAACGGCTGCTGTGGAACTTTCCAAGTTCTATGCTTCTATGATACTACCTAAACTCTGTTTTTATCAGGAGAAAACAGAAGTGATTGAATGACTTGCCTCATGTCACATAGCAGGGTCAAGATTAGAACTCAAGTCTCTTTACCTGTAGAGTAGTACTCATTCTATTACACACCATTTTTCTGTCCTTAATATTACCAAAGCAGGGTATATCTTCCATTAAGCAACTATCTATCATGTGTATTTCTTAATATTTATTTCATACCATATATATTGCAAAGAAGAAATTGGCTTAATAACCCATTTCAGTAGCTTGAACATTTTCCAGCAATGTTCTCAAAAGATTTCAGATTACTTTGCAAGCCTTAATTAAATTAACCTAAGAAGATTCCTATCCCTGAACTACTTCCACGTTTTAAATGGTATTCATTATACATACCAGGTAGACCTGAGCCATCAGTGAAATATGTTTGCTTCAGATACTGATTTATTCTGATCCAGGAGATTGTTAACAACAAAAGTGCTGATGAATGTGTATGCACATTTACAAGCCATAATTTGCAGAAACTGCTCTTCCCATTTTCCTACTCTCCCTTCAGAAGGACTTTTGGAAGGGTTAATAGAAGAAATACAAAAAGTGTAAGTCAGGGGCAGCCAAGTATCACAGCGAGTAAGAGCACCGGCCCCAGAGTTGGGATGACCTGGGATTGAATCCAGGATCAGACACTTAGCACCACACCCAGAAATAACTGGCTGTGTAACCTGGAGCAAATTACTTAACCCCGATTGTATAAAAAAAAAACTGTAAGTCAGAAGAGATTATTCAATATTAATAAAACTTGAAAGCCAATGGCTTACATGATAATTTTTAGTAAACTTCAAACTCTTTCAAACCTGCGCATTTATGAACTCTAATTGCTTTGAACATTGGCAAATGATACAGGGGTAGAAAAAAAAAGAAAGAAGAGTCAGCATATATACACTGGTATGACAGGAAGAGTGATAGGGGATCATTTATTTTCCATGATTCAATCTATTGTCATAGAAACTATGACAATAATTTTAGTGCATTTTTTACTAAAATGGTATCATGAAACAATTCACATAGAGCATTTTATAATCAGGACTGTCAAAGAAATGGAGTATTAAGCTCTTATAAGTCAATTTTAGGGGCTCTGCAGAATAGGTATTGTGATTAACAAAATATTTTTGAATATTCCTTTATGAAATATGATAAAACATTGTATTTCTTATTGCATTGGAAGTACTGAGCATTAGAAGTGGTTCTATCAACATATAGGTCATTCATTTTAATTAGATTTTTTTTCTCTAATAGGAAAATTAAGGGATGGCTTCTACATAATTGCATATGGTATTCCAAGAATCTAAATGAAATTAGCTGTATTTTTGGTTTGCAAGAGATATTTTTCATGATCTAAATGGGCAAAATTAGTGTCAACTGATCTTTAGAACAATTTGCAACAAGCTTCAAAAAAAAACATCATTACCATCAAAGATAATCCTAGATATATGGATAGATGGCTTAATATCTAAGGATTCTTATTTGATATAGCCAATTTGAAAAGATTTATGAGGTTATATTATTTGCAGTAGCATCTGTTTCCCTTTATATTCCCTGAGGGTCTTATTCTCTATATGAACCTCTTATCAGCAATTTCCTGTTTTTATAGGATGATATTTAACCCCAAATTATAATCTTCCATTCATTTTCTTTAAAAAAGTTTTTTTCTATGTTATATGCATTTTGATTACAGAAATAGCACTGCATGTTATTTAAACATAACACTTTTAATTGTTAGTCAAAAGCTTATGTCAGTTTAACAAAATGCTCACTAATGTTATGAATTCTAATATCCCACTTATAAGGAAAAATAGTACAAAGTGTAAATATTTCACTGGGTCTGATCACTACAGCCACAACACACAACAATTTTCCTTCCTACCCTAAAAAAAAAATCTCTCAAATCTGTTACAATGAATGATGTAAGCAGTTCAAATGAGAAATCTTTATTCCCTTAACCAATGGGTCCACTCTAACAACCATTTATTAATCGCCTTTTATATGAGGTGCTGTCTTTGATGTTGGAGATACAAATCAAAAGTGAAGAATAGTGTGTGACTTCAAGGGGCTTACATTTAACTAAGGTAAGTAGGCAATACAACATACCAACAAGAATATGAAGGAAGGAAGCACCAAGGTATGATGGGAGGAGCAATGTGTCTCTTTGAGGTCAAAGAACATGAGTTCAGACACCAATTCAGCCATTTAGTAACCTTGGACATCTCATTTAACCTCACTGGGCTTGATTTCCTCATCTATAAAAGAGGATGCCAGACTTAATGACTTTTTAAGCTCTTTATGGCTCTCAATCTATGATCCCAAGTTCATTTGATGATAAGAGTTTAAGTGCCAAGACTGAAGGGAAAGGCTTCCTGTAAGATAAACATTTGAGTGGAGCCTGAGGATTGTAGGAGAATGAAGGAGCAGAGGAGGAAATACAAAAACATGGAGGCAGCAGACGTGATGATAAGTTTCAAGAATTTATTCTATTTTTTCCTCTCTCTTATCTAAATAGTGATATTTTCTGTGTTCTGGTGTCTCACTTTATCCCGTTGAATTATGAGAAAAACTGATATATGTTTATAGGAATTATTATCTGTGGAACAATTTGATAGTACTCCTGCGATAAGGCATCTTTTCCCTTCCAATGTGTCTTAGAGATTTGTCAATAACATCTAATTAATATCCCCGTTTCACATTTAATCTGGTAAATTTGTGACTAAATTTTAAAGGGCTTTAGAAATGTTTTATTTTATTTCCCTATGCATCAACATAGCTTAAGATTTTCCATTGGAAGGTGCTATAGGAAAGCACAGAATAATTGTAATTAGTTAGAAATGACTAGAGCAATTCTTTGCTGATTACTTCCTACAAGCATAACTAATCTAATGTTTTGCTCCCCATGAAATAATGGTTAAAATTTTAATTATTAAGGCCTTATTAAAACTTAATTGTTATCTGCTTCTGTGGAGTTCATTAATTAGGAACCATATCATGTACCATCTTCATTCAGAAAAAAGGTTTTAGCAGGGAATGTGAACATGGCAAAGGATCACTGCACTGTGACAACCTTCCATCCAAACCTCCACATCCATCACAAAGACTTCACATTAAGAAAATGAAAATGGAGGCAGAGCCAAGATGGCAGAAAGGAAGCAGGAACTTTTCTGAGCTCCTCCATGAATTCTATCACTAAACTTTAAAAAAAGTAAATCTAAATGGATTTTAGAGAAACAGAACCATTGGAAGATGGAAGGTGGCAGATTCCCAGCCCAGGACAGTGGCCACATAGGTCTAGGAAGGTTGAGTCCATAGCACGTGGGGGCTGCACCAGCCCTGGCCTGAGAGCAGACTACAGCAGAGTAAGAAGGAGCCCCAGACAGCAGAATCAACCACCCCAAGGACGATTTGCAGCCCTCTCACCACAAGATGAAGGATTAGTCAGACCTATGTAAGAGAAAGCACAGTGTCCATAGCAGCAGTGACAGCAGCTTCTCCTGGGGCCCACAGCCTAGATGTTTAAAAATCACCTACCTTGGATTTCCAGGATCCAAGATGGTGGAGTAAACACTAGCTGCTCTGATTGCCCCTCCCTGACCCAGAAAACCCAAAGATAAATATCCCACCCAGAGTAAAATCTTGAATTAGGAAAAAAACAGCCTCAGACTTGGGAAATATTGAGGAAGGGTGTAAGTGAAGCAGTACTGAGTCTGAAGTGAAAGCTAGAGGCATTCCAACAAGCCCAACCTCAGCTGACCAGCAGGAGCTCCTGAAACCCAGGGGTTGGAGCCAGCAAACACTAACAACATAAGCCCTGCTATGCCTTAGCACCATTAGGGGAATCTGCAGACACCAGTGCTGCTGGCTGGACAGCTGCTGGGCCTGCCTGAGCTGTAGCTCAGAGGCACCAGACCAGACCCCTCTCCCAGACATTAATCTGTGAGCCTCAGAGTAATTTAGGGGAAACACAGAGAGTCTTGGCCTTGGCCTCAGTTTATACATCCAGAGGCTACAGCATGCAAAGTTAACAACCAAACCCCTACCTCCTAGCCTGAGAAGCGTGGTACATCTGTACCCCAGCAGCAGATATCCACTCAAAAAATTCAGGACATAGGCAATCACAATGGACAAGAAGGAATCTGTCAAATCAACAATGATACAATCTTATTATAGTGAGCAAGAACAACCAAATTTAGAGGACAACATGAACTCTATATTCATACCTGAGACCAGAGAAAGAAACATGAACTGGTCTCAAGCTCAAAAAGCATTCTGGAAGGGGCTCAAGAAACATTTTAAAAGCCAAATTAGAGAGGTAGAAGATAAATTTAAATCTACAGTGACCAAATTGGAAAAAAAATATCACTAAAGAAAACAAATCCTTAAAAAGTAAAATTGGTGGGGCGGAGTCAAGATGGTGGAGTAGAAGCAGGTCCTCCCCATGGCTCCCAGCTTCCACCTTCCCCAATTCAAGTAAAAGGGGATTCTAAGCAAACTTTGGGGCTGCAGGATCCACAAAATGACACAGAGGAGCTAAAGTCCCACTGAGGACAGCTAGGCAGGCCAGCAGGAATCATCCAGCACAGTTCTCTGGCAGGCAAGCAAAGCCCCATGCTGAGGCTTAAGCCCCAGAGCAGACCTGACCAGGCACTGACTGGAGGGAATACAGATCACCAGTAGCTGTGGTCATTTCCAGATTTATCAACACATATATGTGAATGAAAAAGTAAGCGGTCAGTGCAGTATGGACTTTGGCATTCAATAGTTGGGAGTGCCTCAGCTTTTGCCATGGGGTGAGAAGCAACTGAGGGGTATGGTGCAGTCTCCCCTGCCATGTGGCAGCTTCAGCTCCTGGCCTGCAGAATGTGGGAGAACCAAGCAACCAGTCTGAGGGGTAATCACTCTTGCTTTAACCTGCTTGGATGTGGATTGCTGTCTAGGGTGGAGGTCCTGGGGTGTGTGTCCAGCTTGCCAGAGCATGTGGAGGCTTCAGCAAGGGCTTCCCACTATTACTTCCAGCAGCTAAAAAAACCCCAGCGTTTGGGAAGAAAGTTGCTCTGTCTGGTGGCAGAGTCCTACTGTGGCAAAAAGCCCAAAAGTCAAGTAATTGAGTGGCAACATGCCCAGGCAAGGAAACAAAGTAAACAGAAGAACCCAACATTAGACTCCTATTCTGGGGACAAAAAGGATCAAAGCATGGAACAGGAGCAAGACAGGGAGGTCAGAACTCCTGCACCAAAAGCTTCAAAGGAAAATATGAGCCAGGCCATAGATTACCTTAAGAAGCTAATAAGAGAAGTGGAGGAAAAATTGGGAAGATAAATGGGAACAATGCAAGAAAATTATGAAATGAGAATCAACAGCCTGACTGAGGAAAATAACACCTTAAAAAATAGACTAACTCAAATGTCAAAAGAGGCTCAAAAAGGCAATGAGGAGAAGAATGCCTTAAAAAGTCAAATTTGCCAGATGGAAAAACAATCTCAAAAACTCAATGAGAAGAATTATTGCTTCAGAATTACATTGGAGCAATTGGAAGCTAATGACTTTATGAGAAATCAAGATACTATTAAACAGATCGAAACAAATGAAAGAATAGGAGGCAATGTGAAATATCTCATTGGAAAACCACTGTCCTGGAAAATAGATCCAGGAGAAATAATTTAAAAATTATTGGACTACCTGATAGCCATGATCAAAGAAAGAACTGAGAAATCATCCTCCAAGAAATTCTCAAGGAAAACTGCCCTGATATTTTAGAACCAGAGGGCAAAATAGCGGTTGAAATAATCTACCGATCACCTCCTGAAAAAGATCCCCAAAAGAAAACTCCTAGGAATATTACAGCCAGATTCCAAAATTCCCAGATCAAGGATAGAATATTACAACAGCCAGGAAGAAACAATTTGAATATTGTGGAAACACAATCAGGATAACCCAGGATCTGGCAGCTTCTACATTGAGTGATTGAAGGGCTTGGAATATGATATCCTGGAGGGCAAAGGACTAGGATTAAAACCAAGAGTCACCTACGCAGCAAAACTGAGTGTCATATTTCAGGGGAAAATATGGTCATTCAGTGGAATAGAGGGCTTTCAAGCATTCTTGATCAAAAAACCAGAGGTGAATAGAAAATCTGACATTCAGATACAAGAAGCACGAGAAGCATCAGAAGGTAAATAGGGAAAAGAAACCATAAGGAACTTATCAAAGTTGAACGATTAACATTCCTGCATGGAAAAACAATAATTGTAACTGATGAAACTTTTCTCAGTATGAAAATAGTTGAACAGAATACATATATATGTCTATATCAGAGGGTATACCGCCGTATGAATATATATATATATATGTGTGTGTGTGTGAATGTGTGTATATATGTTTACAGGTAGACATAGACAAAGGGCACAGGACCAATACAATAGGAAATCATGATACTTAAAAGGACAAATCAAGAGGTGAGAGAGGTATATATAATGAGAGGAGATGGGGAGAGACAGAATGGGGTAAACTATCTCATATAGAAGAGGCAAGGGAAAATGGTTACAATGGAGGGGAAAAATAGGAAGGCAAAATGGAATGGGTCAAACTTATTCTCATTGAATTTGGCTCAGGGAGGGAATTATATACATACTAAATAGAGTATCTCATCCTATAGGAGAATAGGTGGAAGGGGTTGACAAGGGGGATGATGGAATGGAGGGCAGGCTGGGAGGGAGGGAAGTTGGAAGCACTCATTTTTGAAAATGGACGGGATCCAAGTAGAGAATAGAACAAGTGGGAGGTGGGATAGGAGGGAGGGAAATACAGTCATTCTTTTACAATATGCCTACTATGTTAATGTTTCACATTAGCTACACATGTGCAAGCAATACTGAACTGCTTATCTTCCCAGTAAGGGTGGGTGACAAGGGAGGAAGGGAATGAATCTGGAATTCAAAGTTTTATATCAAATGTTTAAATATATATAAATATATATACATATATATTTATATTCTAGTAATAATACTATTTTACATGTAATTGGGAAATAACATATACAGGCAATGGGGCATAGAGATATGAAAAACAATTAAAATAAATTTTAAAAAAAGGAAAATTGGTTAACTGGGATGGGAGGTTCAAAATCTAACTGGACAAAGTACCTACCTACAAATGAAAAGTGAACATATGGAAAATGAGCTTCAAAAAACTAACCAAGGAAAATAATTCACTAAAAATTAGAATCAGTCAAATTAAGGTAAGGACTCTATGATGAATCAAGAGTCATTCAAACAAAACATAAAGATTGAAATATTCAAAGAAAGTGTTAAATATCTCATGCAAAAACAACTTACCTGGAGAACAGATCCAGAAGAGATAACCTAAGATTTATTCGTCTACCAGAAAGCCATGATGAAAAAAGCAGGCTGGTCAACATCCTCCAGGAGACTGTCAAAGAAAAATGTGCTGAGGTCCTAGAATCAGAAGGTAAAATAGTTATCAAAAGAATTCACTGGACTCCTCCTGAAAGACACCCCAAATTGAAAACTCCAGGAAATACTGTAGCCATATTCCAGAATTACAAGATTAAGGAGAAAATACTGCAATCAGCCAAAAAGAAACAATTCACATATCGTGGAACTACAGTCAGGATTACACAGGACATAGCACCTTCCACATTAAAAGATTGGAGGGATTGGAATTTGATATTTCATAAGGAAAAATAACTAGGACTACAAGCAAGGATCAACTGCCTGGCAAAACTGAGCATAATCTTTCAGGCAATAAGATGGTCATTTAATGAAATAAGGGACTTCATGCTTTCCTGATGAAAAAGCCAGAGTTCAGTGGAAAATTTGATCTCCAATTATAAGACTCAAGAAGACATAAAAAGGTAAACAAGGAAAACACACACACACACACACACACACAGTTTGGGATTCAATAAGAACAAACTGTTTTCATCCCTATATGATAAGCAGATATCTGTCAATATTGAAATGTATATAATTATCATGACATTTAAAAGGGATATACAAGGATAGAGGGTGTGGGCATAAAAGAACTAATCTGATTTTAAAAAGTCCATTTTAAGGGGTACAAAGGGATTGTAATGGGAGAAAAGTAAAGAATGAGGAAGAAAAGGTAAACTATGCCACATGAAGAGGCATAAAAACATACAATGGTAGAGGCGAAGGAGAGAGTGAGATGAACATCATATGAACTTTATTCTCATTGGTTCTGGTTCAAAGAGGGATCAACATAATCAATTAAGTGTAGGATTCTAATGTGAAAAGACTCAAAAACTTATTATAATGGAGCGAAAGGATGGAGGAAGAGGAGCATTTTATGAAATTTACTCTTGTCAGTTTGGGTTCAAGGAGGGAATAACATACTCCTTTTAAGTATAAAAATCCATTGTGCCCTACAGGCAAGAGGAGGGGTAACAGAGTGGGAGGGGAGTAAAAGGAGGGGGATTTAGAAGAGAAGGAAACAGTAGTAAGAGAAAAGGGTAGGTAAGGGGGGTCACAGGGAGGGAATACCTAGGGAAGTGGTGTTCAAAAGGAAAACTCTTAAGGAGGGGCAGGGAGAAGTAAAAAACAAAAACCTAAACAAGGGAGGGAATAGGATGGAAGGAAAGACACAGATAGTAATCATAACTGTGAATTGTGAATGGGATGAACTCTTGCCTAAAACAGAGGTGCATAGAAGAATGGATTAAAAACCACAATCCTACAATATGCTGTCTACAAGAGACATTTGAAACAAGGGGATACATGCAGATTAAAGGTAAAGGGCTGGAGTAGAATATATTATGCTTCAGCTAAAGTAAAAAATAAACAGGGTTAGCAATCCTTATCTCAGATAAAGAAAAAGAAAAAAATAGATCTAATTAAAAGAGATAAGGAAGGAAACTATGTCCTGCTAAAAGGCACTACCAAGAATGAGGCAATATCACTACTTAACATATATGCACCAAGTGGTATAGCATCCAAATTCCTAGAAGAGAAGTCAAGGGAATTAGAGGAAGAAATAGATAGCAAAACTATACTAGTAGGGCACCTCAATCTCTCCCTTTCTGAATTTCATAAATCTAAGCTCAAAATAAACAAGAAAGAAGTTAAGGAGGTGAATAAAATTTTAGAGAGACTAGACATGATAGATCTCTGGAGAAAACTGAATGGGGATAGAAAGGAATATACCTTCTTCTCAGTGGTACATGGCACATACACAAAAATCAACCAAGTACTAGAGCATAAAAACTTCACAATTCAGTGTAGAAAGGCAAAAATATTAAATGCATCATTCTCAGATCATGATACAATAAAAATCATATGTAATAAAGGGCAATGGGAAGATGGACTAAAATCTAATTGGAAACTAAATAATTTAATCCTAAAGAATGAGTGAGTCAAGCAAGAAATCATAGAAACAATGAGTAACTTTATTCAAGGAGATGACAATAATGAGACAACATACCAAAACTTGTGGGATGCTGCAAAACCAGTTCTTAAGGGAAGTTTTATATCCCTGAATGCATACATGAATAAATTAGAGAAAATAGAGGACAATGAATTGGGCATGCAAATGAAAAACCCAGAAGAAGAACAAATTGAAAATCCCCAATTACATACTAAATTAGAAATAATGAAACCCAAAGAAGAGATTAATAAACTTGAAATTAAGAAAACTATTGAATTAATAAATAAAATGAAGAGCTGATTTTATGAAAAAAATAATAAAATTTATATACCTTTAGTCAATATGATAATAAAAAAGAAAGAAGAAAACCAAATTATGAGTATCAAAAATGAAAAGGGTGAATCCAATAAAGAGGAAATTAAAACAATAATTCGGAATAATTTTGCCCATTTGTATGCACATAAATTTGAAAATCTTAGTGAAATAGATGAATATTTACAAAGATATAAATTGCCCAGATTAACTGAAGGGGAAGTAAATTACATAAATCACCCCATCTCAGAAAAAGAAATTGAACAAGCCATCAGCAAACTCAGTAGGAAAACATCTCCAGGGCTAGATGGATTTACCAGCAAATTCTATGAAACATTTAAAGAACAATTGATTCCAATACTCTACAAACTATTTGGGAAAATTGGTGAAGAAGGAGTCCTACCAATTTCTTTTTATGACACAAATATGGTACTTATACCTAAATCAGGAAGAGACAAAGTGGAGAAAGAAAATTATGGAACAATTTCCCTCATGAATATAGATGCAAAATTTTTAAATTAAATATTAGCAAAAAGACTACAGAAACTTTTTTTTTAAAGCAATCAGGTTACACAGCCAGTTATTTCTGGGTGTGGTGCTAAGTATCTGAGCCCAGATTAGATCCCCAGGTCATTCCGACACTGGATGGTGCTCTTACTTGCTGAGCCACCTGGCTCCCCTAAGCAATTGGGGTTAAGCAACTTGCTCAAGGTTACACGGCCAGGTGTTTCTGGGTGGGTGCTAAGTGTCTGAGCCTGGGATTCGATCTCCAGATCATCCCGACACTGGAGCCGGTGCTCTTACTCACTGTGCTACCTGACTGCCCCTACAGAAACTTATTACAAGAATAATACACTTTGATCAGGTAGGATTTATTGCAGGAATGAAAGGGTGGTTCAATATTAGGAAAACCATCAATATAATTGATCATATCAACAAAAAAAAACTAGAAGACACCATATAATTATCTCAACAGATGAAGAAAAGGCTTTTGACAAAATACAACATTAATTCCTATTAAAACATTAGAAAGCATAGGAATAAATGGATTTTCCTGAAAATAATAGATTGCATCTATCTAAACCCATTAGCAAATATTATATGTAATAGGAATAAACTAGAAATATTTCTAGTAAGATAAGAGGTGAAACAAGGATGTCTACTAAAATGTAAGCAGTAGCAATTGGAGAAGAAAAAGAAATTGAAGGAATCAAATTAGGCAAAGAGGAGACTAAGCTATCACTCTTTGAAGATGATATGATGATATACTTAAAGAATCCTAGAGAATCAAGTAAAAAACTACTTGAGATAATAAACAAATTTGGCAAAGTTGCAGGATATAAAATAAACCCACATAAGTCATTGGCATTCCTATATATTTCTAATGAAATCCAACAGCAAGAGGTAGTAAGAGAAATCCCATCTAAAGTTACTGTAGACATTATAAAATATTTGGGAATCTACCTGTCAAAAACAAAACCAGGGCCTATATGAACACAACTACAAAATACTTTTCACACGAATAATGTTAGATCTAAGTAATTGGAAAAACATTAATTGCTCATAGCTGGGTCTAGCTAATATAATAAAAATGACAATTTTACCCAAATAAAATTACATATATAGTGCAATACCAATCAATCTACCAAAAATTACTTTATAGAGCTAGAAAAAATAGGAACAAAATCCATTTGGAAGAACAGAAGGTCCAGAATATCAAGGGAATTAATGAAAAGAAATGCTAGGGAAGGTGGCCTAGCCATACCAGATTTTAATCAGTATTATAAAACAGCAGTCATCAAAACTATTTAGTACTGGCTGAGGAATAGAGTAGTAGATCAATGGCATAGATTGGGTACATGAGACTCAGAAGTCAATGACTATAGTAAACTACTCCTTGATAAATGCAAAGACCCCAGTTTTGGGGATAAAAAAAATCACTATTTGACAAAAACTGCTGGGAAAACTGGAATATAGAATGGCAGAAACTGGGCATAGACCATTATCTAACACCATATACCCAAATCAATTCTAAATGGGCTCATGATCTAGGTATAAAGACTGATACTATAAGCAATCTGGGAAAGCAAGGAATAGTTTACCTGTCAGATTTATGGAGAAGGAATGACTTTATGACCAAACAAGAGTTAGCGAGCATTATAAAATACAGAATGGATAATCTTGATTACATCAGATTGGAAAATTTCTGTACAAACAAAGCCAATGTAACCAAAATTAATAGGAAAGTGGGACATTGGGAAAGAATTTTTACAACCAGTGTCTCTGATAAAGGCCTCATTTCTAAAATATACAGAGAATTGAGTCAAATCTATAAGAATACAAGTCATTCCCCAATTGATATATGGTCAAAGGATATGAATAGGTAGTTTTCAGAGGAAAAATTAAAAATATCTATAAGCATATGAAAAAATGCTCTAAATCACTATTCATTAAATAAATGCAAATCAAAACAACTCTGAGCTACCATATCTCACCTTTCAGATTGGCTAAGATGACAAAACAGGAAAATGACAAATGCTGGAGAGGATGTGGACAAAGTAGAACACTAATGCATTGTTGGTGGAGTTGTCAACTGATTCAACCATTCTGGAGAGCAATCTGGAACTATGCCCAAAGGGTTATAAATAATTGCATACCCCTTGACCCAGTAAGACCACTTCTAGGGTTGTATCCCAAGGAGACCATAAAAGTGGGAGGAAGACCTGTATGTACAAAAATATTTATTGCAACTCTTTTTGTGGTGACAAAGAATTGGAAATTAAGAGGATGCCCATCAATTGGGGAATGGCTAGACAAGTTGTGGTATATGAATGTAATGGAATACTATTGTGCTATAAGAAATGAGGAGCAGACAGACTTCATATTTACCTGGAGAATCTTATACAACTGATGTGGAGTGAGAAGAGCAGAACCAGAAGAAATTTGTACACAATTACAGACAGAACGTATGTGTGACAACCAACTTTGATGGACTAGACTCTTCT
Organism: Petaurus breviceps papuanus; assembly: GCF_028583685.1. Lineage (NCBI taxonomy): Eukaryota > Metazoa > Chordata > Mammalia > Diprotodontia > Petauridae > Petaurus > Petaurus breviceps. The sequence goes on from NW_027185777.1 coordinate 29,023,763, forward strand.
CAGCAATGCAAGGTTATGAGACAACTCCAAAAGATTCATGATGAAAGGAGATGTCTACATTCAGAGAAAGAACAAGAAAGAAATAAAAAGAACAGAGTTTGAATGCAGACTGAAGCAAACTACTTGTTCTCTTTTATTTTTTTCTTGTTTGGTTTTGTTTCCTCTTTCCCATAGTTTATTCCATTGATTACAATCTTTCTTTACAACCTGACTAATGTCTAATGTGAAAGTATCTGCAGATCCTGTACTTGACTGTGTGCCACCATGGTGGTTGGGGAGGGTGAAAAGAGGAAGGGGGAGAAAATTTGAAACTCAAGGGATTGTGGAACTGAATCTTGTAATCTAACAGTAAACAAACAATTTAATAATGACAAAAAGTAATAATAAAAAAAGAAAAGCACATATTAACACAAAAAAGAACCATGGAGTCATAATATAAATCAAGTCATGGTTTTTCCCTTTGATTCTAACTCTGCTTTGCAACATGACTAATGCAGAATTATGTTTAATATGTTTGTACATGTTTAGCCTATATCAGATTGCATGCCATCTTGGGGAAGGGGAAGAGGAGAGAAAGGGAGAAAATTTAGAAGTCAAAATCTTTAGAAGTGAATGATGAACATTAAAAACAAATAAATAAAATTTTAAAAAAGAAAATGGAGAGTTCAGAAAAAAAAAAGAAAAACAATTTAGACACTGAAGAAGATTGTCCTGAGGACAGGCCCGTCTCTTATCCCTTGAACCTGGGAGAGATTAGCCAACTAATGAGAATATCTTTCTTTATGCTCAAACTCTAAAGGTATCAGGACTATGGTTCACAGTGCACTAAGTAAGTGCTTTACCTCAAGTCAAACAACCTTTGCCAAAGCCAGACAGAAGCTCTTCCAGTGATCTTTACTTGAGATAAGGTCATTGAAACATTGATAGAGCCATTCATTAAATGGTTAGCTAGCTGGAGGAGTACAGTGACATTCCTGGTTTCTAAGGCTTTCCAGCTGACTTAGACACTCAATATGATATTTTCTCATCCTTAAGCCAGCATAGTAGAAGAGTATCCAATTATGGTACCTAGATCTACTCCTGAAAGACTATTCAACAATACAGAAAGTTGTAATTTTTTCTTATAAACTATCCCAATTTCATCTCATTACCCCTAATCATAGTCTTCTGCACTCTCATCTGTCTCCTTTTTCATTGTTCACACCCAACAGATATTTGTAGACATTTATTATGTCTTTCCTTGGTCTTCACTTAGGCAAGTTATTCATATTAATTCATTTAATATGTCTTCATAAATCAATGAAAACAGCCCCTTTATCATTTTCATTGCTTCTCTCTTAACTCCCTTCAATTTTTCCATGTCTTGCACACACAATGAGCTAGTCTTGCTTCAAAGTGGCATTTTAGATATGGGCTCATCAGAATGACTAACAAGCAGCTCTCATCTCACTTCTTAAACATGATGGTTCTATGGGTACATTTTAAAATTCTAGGACCTTCCTGCAAAATAGCAAGAGAGAGTTCTACATACAAACTGTTTAATTCCAGTGGTTACATGGCTGGTTAGGAGAGTACAGACTCTCATTTTATAGATAATTATATGAAGACACTGGGAAATAACACAACTGTGGTTCAGGGCCTAAGACAATGGACTTTTCCCCTCCTTTTCTCCCTCTCTAATTATGGGAGATAATATTTGTGTATCTCTTAATATTGTATCTAGCAAGCACTTAATAAATGTTCCTTTATTTCCCCATATGACCCCCTAAAACTTATGCTTTGAAGCTCTTATCCTCCCCTCTGAACTATTCCACTGTTTCGAGGGCAATTCAGGTCTTGGTGTCTTTCTCTGCATCAAAATTAAAATCTCTTATCTTTATATACTTCCAAATTTAGATCTGTTTCTTTACCCAGCTTTGACTGTGCTACCTTTTTCACAAATCTCCATTCAGGGCTATATGACAGATCTATATAATAATGGAAGTTTATATTACTTGATGGAGGGAACTTGGGCTCTTTTACTGGTTCTGCCAATAATCATTTTAAAAACTGTGGGTGATCTGCTTAATTACTCTGGGTCTCAGTGATTCCATCTCAGAAAAGAAAATGACAAAGTTTGATCAACTAATCTCTATACCCTCTAAAGTAACTTTAAAATGCTATGGAAAATGAAACAATATTTGGTTGGAATTTCCCCTTTATTTACTGCTCCTGGTTATCCTTCCTACATGGTTTGCCAAAATATAAAGGAAGTTTGCATTTATAAAAAAATTAGGGGGACCTAGGTGGTGCGGTAAATAGAGCACTGGCCCTGGAATCAATAAGTCCTGAGTTCAAATCCAACCTAAGACACTTAACACAAAACAAAACTAGCCATGTGACCTTGGGCAATCCCCCTCCAAAAAGCAAAAAAACAAAAAAAAAACCAAAACAGCTTTAGTGAATAATATAGCTCCAGGTAGCAGTATGGATTAAAAGCACATCTTTCACAGAAAAATGTTCTCAAACCTTCTTACTTCTAGTGCCTTCTCTTTCTTAATTATTTCATGTTTATCCCATATACAGTTTGCATTGTATATATTTGTTTGCATTTTATCTCTCCTATTAGATTGCAAGGTCCCAAAGAGCAGGGACTGTCTTTTTCCTCTTTTTTTTTTATCTCCTCAGCATTTAGTACAGTACCTAGTAGTACAGTAGCATGTGTTAAATAAATGTTTATGAATTTGATTTGATTTTAATATGAGGAACAGATATGGAGAATGAAGAATAGTTAAAATTTCCTCTTCTCTCCCTCAAATACAGGCCTTTATATTGATTCAATATCTTTCCTCCATCCTCCGATTCCCACGACTTTCTCAAGCATCATTTCTCTCTCATTCTCAAAACAAATGTTATTCAAAAAAGGGCTCAGTACATTCTAAAGCAGTTGTTGTTTAACCTTATTGTAATATCATTGATATTCATCAAAGTAGCACTGTGCTACATTGGGCAAACTTTAGAGGGCAAATGGCTGTTACTGTTTACCTAACAAGTACTATTTAGCTGTTTGTGTATGTCTCTAAGTAGTTTGGTATTCATTTGAATGACTTTACCAAGTTCAGTTTAAGCCTTGGGTCTACAGATAATCTGTCATTAACATAGGGATTCCTTGAGGGAAAAGGCTAAGAGAAGATAATAAACTAATATTATGTATGAACTAATTTAGCCAAGGTTAATTCTAAAACCAGTTTACCTGCTACTCTATTAAGGCTTAATGATAGAGAGCTAGATAGAGAAACAGATACATAGATAGATAGTAGAGGTAGAAGGGACTTTTATATTTAGCCAATCCAATCCCTGTAATTTTTCATATTAAATAACAGTTCAGAGAATTTGATGGCTTAGATTGAAGTCAGTGGCTTTCCAGGGTAAAGGAATCTCAAGTTACTAAAACTTATTCTCTAATTTACACACTTAAAAAATTATTTTCTTTTTTTTTCATTTCTTATATTATGCCAAGTCTTTATTTCCCCCTCAAGATCCTTTTTTTCCCCTTGGGCAGCCAAGATTCTGGAGCTAACATAAGACAGTTGCCTCATGGTTTCTCCCTAGGGTTGAGTATTAATTTATTTGAATTAATTAAATTCTCTAGTATTGGTTGGCCTTTGGGCATACACATTAAACAAATAAACAGCAGCAACAACAACAAAAATCTATCTGCCAACCAAAAGATCTACAAAGAAAAAAAGTATCTAGGAAAGGTCATAACAGGAATTCATTTTATGCCCCTAGCATGCTCATTTCACAAACTTATTTGAGGCATTAGGATCTGTATCACTTAAATAAATGAGTACATATTTCATCCACCGTCTTCTTGGTACTTTGTGTGAGATTGTATTTTTGTTTTTTGTGGATTTTTTTCTAATCCTTCTAGGTCCACATTGCTGATCACAGGAGACTCGGTCTTAGAAGACATATCATATCCCAGATATTGAAGAGGGCATCATTATGGCAAGCAGAAGACAGGGAGCACAAGCAAATATAGAGAAGGAGAATCATGGGCACAAGTTAGTTGGATAAAAAGGAGTTTTATCAGACTAGGCTAGAATTCTGTGATGGTGAATGGTGCGAATGAATTTTGGAGAGGTAAGGCAGAGTCATTTTAGGAGGATATTGAACATGATTTGATAGAAATAATGAGATTAATATTACTTAAGGATTAGCAGGGGAAAGGGTATGTAGTATAATAAAAATGACCTGTCATGAGGATTAATCAAAAGCACCATTTCAAAACATCCCTCTAAAAATTATATGATATTTATTATAGAGAGAAAGATAGACAGATAGAGGATAGAGATAGAGATCAAAATAGAGATATAACAAATCTTCTGATAAGCCAACTAAGTTATGCAGTAGATAACAGTTTGGGGTTTGTAGTAAGGAAAACCTAAATTTCTAATTCAGCCTGAGAAACATACAACCTGCATGACTTTGGACAATTCATTCAACCATTATCTGTCTCTCCTCAACTATAACATGGAGATAATAATAACTCCTACCTGTCTGGGTTTTTCTGAGAACCAAATAAGATAATATCTTTAAAATACGTAGCACAGTGTGTTGGTACCTAGAAAGTTCTCAATAAATGCGTGTTTCCTTTCTTCCTTTCTATTGATTTCACTGATTTCCTTGAAAGGAGGTCTAAGCCACTAAAAACCATGGTAGGCATATTTCTTCCAAGCTCTCTAAACTGGGCCTCAATCACAAGCCATGCATATATTTTGTAACTATACTTTCAAGAGAATAATTCATTTAATTTGGATGTTTAAATCTGGATCATGAATCTAAACATGTTGTGATATATTGTGATTGCACTTATTTATACATATGTTGTTTCTCCCTATAGAATATAAACTCCTTGAAGGCAAGGATTGCTTATTTTATCTTCATATTCCCATCACCTAGTAAATTCTACTTCAGAGAGCTCAACTCTGTTGTTGGAATGCAAAACTTACGTGTGCCAGAAGGAATACTTTATTGAGAACTCACACAGGGCAAGCATACACATGATGGTTAGAAGAAGCAATGCAAGGACACTTTCAAGGTCTCTGTCAAGAACTTTGGAATTGATTGTGTGACATGGGAGACACTGGCATAGTACCACCCAGTACCACAGTACCACCCAGTACCACATCAGAGAAGGTGCTGTGCTCTATGAGCAAAGCAGAACTGAAACAGCTCAAAGGAAATGCAGGATGTGCAAATTTAGAGTGTCCACCGCAAGTGTTCACATAGACTATTTGTGCTCCACCTGTGGGAGATCATTCACAGATCATATTGCTCTGATCAGCCACCGTTGTAAACATTGAAACTTGACTTTAGCATAGTGATGTCATTTCTTCTTCAAGAACAAAGGACAACAACCAAGCAACCAACATGGGTGGCAGATGCTAACCATTTCAATGCTTATTCATTGATTGATGAATTGATTGATATCTAGGTATGATGTAATGAAATACAGATGAAGTTAAAATGGAGAAGCAAAAAATTCTGAGAGATAAAACTATCATTAATGGTCACTGCTTGGTGACTGAGTCATGTTTATTGGGGGGAGGGGAAGGTTGAATAAATTTTTTAAGAATGTGGAGTTTGACTTGATTCTAGACATAGTCTAAAAAGGTAGAAACTTGAAAATAACATAGATGAGAGGTTGCTCTAAAAATCTAAATATTTAATTGGGGATTTAAACTTTTTTCTAGCTTTTCTTTTCAATTGCATGACCAATTAATTAATCTACCTTTTCCTTATTTTACTGATGTAAGTATTTAGAGATATGAAATTCCCTTTAAGTACTGCATTATCTGTATGCCATAAATTTTGGTATGTTGTCCATTGCAATCATTCTCATTAATGAAATTATTGGGTGTTTTATGATTTTTTTTGTACCCTCATTCTTTAGGATTAGATTAGTTTCCAATTACTTGTGGTCTATGTTTCCATGGCCCTTTATTTATTATGTTTTTATTGTATAATAATGATACATTTAATATTTCTGCTTTGAAGAATTTAGAAATGAGATTTTTGTACCTTAAAACAAGGTCAATTTTTGCATAAGTGCTATGTACTACTGAGACAAAAGATATATTCCTTTCTGTTCCCTTTCAATTTTCCCCAGAATTCTATCATATCTAACTTTTCTAAGATTCTATTCATATCTTCTGTTTCTCTTTTTATTCCTTAGTTTGATTTTTCTAGTTCTGAGAGAGGAAAATTGAGGTCCTTCACTAGTATAGTTTTATTATCTATTTCCTCTTGGAACTTGTTTTGCTTTTCCTTTAAAAATGTGAATTCTATATCACTTGGTGCATATATATTTAGCATTGATATTACTTCATTGTCTGTGATGTCTTTTAGCAAAATGTAGTTTACAAATTTTTAATTGCCTTCAAATCCCCAGCTTCTAATTAGTCTATTTTTGCTTTTGCTATGTCTGAGATCATAATTGCTTTTTTGTTTACTTCATCTGAAGCATAAAAGATTTTGCTTTAGCCCTTTATATTTATTCTGTGTCTCTCCCTTTCAAGTGTTTCTTGTAAAAACAAACAAAGCATATTGTTGATTTTTTAAAAATCTACTATGCTATTTACTTCTCTTTTATAGGTAAATTCATCTCATTCACTTTCACAATTATAATTACTAAGTGTGTATTTCCTTCTAATCCTACCTTTTTCTCCTATTTAACCACCCCTCCCTCTCTCCCTCGAAAATGTTTTACTTCTGATCACTACCTCCTCCAATTTGTCCTCCCTTCTATCAAAACTTCCTTCTCTTATTCTTTTTTCCCCTCCCCTCCCACTTCCTTGTAGTGTAAGATAGATGTCTATGCCAAAATTAGTTAGTATATTATTCCACCTTTGATCCAGTTCAGATGTAAGATTTGAGTATTTCTCCCCACTCAAAACATGATATTCTCATCCACTTATAAAAGGTCTTTTGCACCTCTGTTATTTATAATTCATCCATTTTACTTCTCCCTTTTTCCTTCTCCCAGGGTATTCCATTTACTCATGCTTAAATTTCATCCTTTGGGATATCATCCTACCATAGTCAACTCACATTCATGTCCTCTGCATACACACACACACACACACACACACACACACACATACACATACACACACACACACACACACACACACACACACACA
>NW_027185777.1:29031049-29144701 GCF_028583685.1 Petaurus breviceps papuanus
ATATATATATATATATATATATATATATATATATATACACTTTCTATGTATATTTGTAAGTGCCCTAATAAATGATAATGTATTTTTAAGAGTTTCAAGTATCATCTTCCCATGAAGGAATAAAAATAGTTTCACGTTGTTGAATGATTTCTCTTTCTTTCCTATTTACCTTTTTATGCTTTTCATGAATCTTATATTTGAAAATCTAATTTCTATTCAGCTCTGGTCTTTCTATCAGAAATACATGAAAGTCCTCTATTTCATCGATATCCATTTTTCCCTGATGGGATTATACTCAGTTTTGTGGGACAGGTGATTTGTGACTCCTTTCCCTTCTAGAATTTCATGGTACAAGCTTCTGATCTGTCAATGTAGAACCTGCTAAATCTTGTATGATTCTATCTGTAGCTCCATGATATTTAAATGCTTTCTTTCTTCTTGCACTAATTTCTCCTTAAGATGGGAGTTCTGGAATTTGGCTATAAAATTCCTGGGACTTTTCATTTTGGGATCTCTTTCAGGAGGTGTTTCAGTGATTATTTTCTTTCAGTTTCTATTTTACCATTTTGTTCTAAGATATCAAGGCAATATTCCTTAATAATATTTTTAATATCTAGGGTCTCTTTTGATTATGTTTTTACATAGTTCAATAATTCATAAATTATCTCTCTTTGCTCTAGCTTCTGGATCAGTTATTTTTCCAATGAGATAGTTCACATTTTCTACTATTTTTATATTATTTAGATTTTGTTTTATTGATTTGTAATTTCTCAAGGAGTCATTAGCTTCCACTTGCTCAAGTCTAGTTTTAAAGAATTATTTTCTTGAGTAAATATTTATACACCTGTCTTTTTTTTTCTTTTGGCCAATACTGATGTTTAAGGAGTTTTCCTCTTCTATGGATTTTTGTGCATCGTTCACCAACAATTATGTTTTATAATATGTTATTTTCTTCAGTATTTTTTGTGCCTCCTTTACTAACCTTGTTTTCTCTTTTTATCTTATATTCTTAATCACATCTTCCCCTATTTCCCCTTTATCTCTCTTATTTGATGTGGAAAATCCTTTTTTGAATCTTTCCAGGAATTAACTTTATTTGTCTGAGACCAATTAACATTTTTCTTTGAAGTCTTGCATATAGTTTTTTTTTACTTTGTTGCCTTCTTAGTTTCTGTTTTGATCTTCCCGGTTACCAGAGTGACTTTCTATTGTTTGTTTCTGTTGTTGTTTGCTCATTTTTCTAGCCTATTTCATGACTTTTAACCTTGTGCTAATGTTTGTCTCTCTTCCTGGGGTGGAGAGGTTACTTTTCCAATCATCAGGTTTTTCTTGCTGTTGTTATTAAAGCTAGTTCTGAGGAGGGTGATCTATATGTTTTTCATTCTTCTAAGGTGTTATGAACTAAGGTGAAGTGTGGCCACTGCTCTTCTGGCCTATGCTCTGTTCTGTGAATGAATGAAAACACTCTTGTGCCCTGCAACTGTGACCTGTTTATGCTTGTGTTCTTCCTTGCCCTGGGATTAGGACCTGTAACTCAGTATAGTCAATGCAATAGCATCCTGCTCCCACTGCCCATAAAGGGTCACCTCTAGTCTCCTTCTAACAAGTTGTCAGTCCCTCTTACCATCTGTGGACTTAGAGCTCCAGAATTCATGTCTGATTCAGTCACCCCTAAGGTCTGCTATTGGATTGCCAGGGTGTAACCTTTCTTGAACTGTGCTCCACTCTCATGCCAGTGAGATTAATCTTTATGGCTGACCTAAGTTTTCTTGGGTTGAATTTTTTTTACTACTTTTCTTTGTTCTGCCACTCTAGAATTCATTTTGAGGTAGTGTTTTACATTGCTTGGTGTAATAGTAATGGGATTTACGTATCCCCCTGTATTGGCTTGGTTTTTGGGTTGAGCGTTGAAACCCAGAGCTTGTGAATCCCACTTGTGGGACAGGCTTGTTGAAGTGAAAAGGGAGGGCTGAACTGGGAGGCGCTGGCACCATGGATCTGAGAAGGAGCAAGCAGAGAGAGGCAGAAAGACTTTTGAGAGAAGCATTATGGAGGCAGAGAGAGAGAGAGGGGAGTTGAGAACGAGTTGGAGCTGCCCAGGACTTTTGAGATCTGCCCCCAGAGCTGCCAAGGACTGAGGAGACATGGCTGTGATGCTGGTATTTTGTCTGTTTTGATGTTGTTTTGCCAGATTCATCCACTGGTGAAGGAGAGTGCTGTTGTTACAGAGGTCCTGGAACCTTGCTGTTGGTTCAGAAACCCTGAAGAAGGATTTTCTGATATGTTTACAGAAATCCTGGGAGATGGTCTTGCTGTTATTTTCAGGGGTCCTGAAATTGTTCTGCAGGGAGAGAGTGAATTGATGTGCATACTGGCAATGTATATCGTGGCTTTGTTAAGCTTTGTCTCCCCAGGAACAGAGATTGCTGAGAACTTGCCTCGGGTCAAGAAAAAGCCACTCTTTGGATATTAAATGCTGTGAAGATATCTTAAAATTCCTGTAGCTCAGGGGCAGATGGCCTTTGTGCTTTCCACTGCCCATTTTGAGAAGGTGCTTGGCATTAACTGATAATAATTGTAATTCAGTTGTGAGCCTCCTTGTGCTCTGTGATTGACCAAATGAATATACTGCCAGGGGTGGAGTAGTACTTGAAAATTATTGAATTACACTTGGTGAATGCTGTATTTTGATTTTCTCTTTTCTGTGAATGCTTTGCCTTAATTTGTAACTGAATAAAATAGAGAGTTACTATATGAATTAGTACCTTCTGAACCTTGGAATTTGCCTTTGCTTGGCATTACACTTAGAGGGAAATTTTGAAGAGTTCAAGTGAGTCCTTGCCTTTAATCTCTTATTTTGCCTCTGCCCTTGTTGTATTGTCTCTTGATGGTTAGTCTATGAACAACTTGAGGATAGGGACTATGTCTGACTTTAGTTAGCTTAATCAGCACATAGTATACTTCTTTGTGCATAGTAAGAAGTTAATAAATGCTTTTCTTATTCATTCATTCACTTATCCCCATCTAAGGGGAATATGTTTACTTATTCATGAAGAGAAGAACCCTAAATATACTTGTAGCCTCAATGGCAAATCTAAAAAATGAGTAAAGAAACCCTACAAAACACTTGACTAGATCTTCCAAAATAAGTTAAGCCATACCTTCATACTAGGTAACTTCAATATTAATATGGGTAACAGGGTAGATGGAAGATGGGGGCAGAGATTGAGATAGTAAGAGAGCAAGAACAAGAGTGAGAGCAAGAGAGAGAGCAAGGTTTATTTTTTAATACTCACCTTCTATTATGATTGTTTTTTTTAGTCAGAAGACATGAGAAATTAAACACTGAAAAAAAAGAAAAGCTATAACTCAACAAATATAAACAATTAGTTATTGATAGGGGTATAATTTCATAATAGTTTTTTTCCATTTGGATCATCAGGTTATTAGAGCAAATGACAAATTAATAGGAAGTATAAAAAAAGAATATATGTACAATTGCAATGGTTGCATACTGATCCATTGAAATATAGACTTTAAAAAAAATAAGAAATAGACCTAAATGAAGCTTTTGGCTGTGATTATCACTATTTCTTAGAAAAGTTAAATGATGTAAACAATTAAAAGCAAGATGAGAACAGAAGCCAGAAACTAGGGTAGCAAGCAAACATGATCTCTTTACCAAGCAATGCCATGGCAGCCAAAAACAATCCTGTTATAGTCCAAAGTACTTCAACAAAACTTTAGGAAAGATAATGAAGAAAGATAATAAGGAATATCATCATATAAAGCAGAAAAACAAACCTGGAGAAACCTTAATGTGGAAATAAGTTAGCTTATTCCAATAGCATTTAAATGAAAGATGAAATTGGAAAGACAGCAACAAATAAAAGTACAATTTAGCAGTTCTGCCAGAATTTCTGTGGCGATCTCTTCTCATCATTGAAAGCATGGTAACCACCACATTTAAATTCTAATACTCTAGCAGACAATATGTTATGCAAGGAAATAGAAATGTCACTTTCAAAAATGAAATTTGGAAGAGTGTCTACATCAGACTGAAAGCACATATAAAAAGCTGTACTAGAGGTAGGGGTTTTAAAAGCACAAATGGATCATTTTAAAAAGATATTTCAGAAGGGAAGTCACTAAGAATTAAATTCTAATGTCCTAAATGTAAATTATGCCAAATAAGAAAGACAGCAGTTGTTTTGTTTCTATTTTCTCTGCCAAAGAGTAGAGTATTTATACTGGGGTGGTTAGATTTAAAATAATTAGTAGAAGTTGAATCTCAAAGTAAATAATGTTTCTCATTATTATTTTTATGGCCAGGTGGACTCAGGACTGGTTGAATAATTGAATTCACATAGTCATTAGCAAGTAGATACCAGCTAGGATTGATAGCTCCAGTAGAGTATTAAGGGTTTTTGACCCTGTGCTGTTTAACAATTTGTTCAGATGGAAGTATAAAATAGAATGCTGATCAAATTTTCAGATATCACAAAGCTAAGGGGAATAACTGGATAATGTTGGAAAACATACTGGATGAGGGTAAAAGAAAAAAAACCATACATATTAGAATGATAGACAAAATCTGATAAGATCAAATTTAATGGAGAAAAAGTATAAAGTACCTTTCAAGTCAGTCCAAGAGCTCAAAAGAAAAGGAAATTGATCCAAATAAATAAATATATACACGTGTGTGTGTGTATCAGCTCTTTTTAGTAAAGGGGTAGAAACAAAAGGCTATTATCACTTCATGCTTGATAATTGCAAAAGCCTGCTGGTGAGTCTGCCTTACTCAAGTCTTCCATACTCCAATCCATCTTCCATTCAGCCATCAAAGTGATTTTACTAAAGGGAAGGTCTGACCATGTGATCTTCCTACTCAATAAACTCTAGTGGCTTCCTATTGCCTTAAGGATCAAATACAAAATATTCCGCCATTCAAAGTCCTTTATAACCAAACTGTCTCTTATCTTTCCACCCTACTCCTCCACATGTACTAGCCATTCCAAACTGGCCACCTGGCCATTCTATGAGACATCCCATCACTCAGCTCTGAACATTCTCTCTGAATATCTTCCAAGGCTGTTTTGTTCTCCCCCTGTTCCACTTAAAGGCTTCACTGGTTTCTTTGAGGTTTCAACTAAAATCTATCACTTCCAGCAAACCTTTCACATCTCCTCTTAATTTTATTATTTTCATTCTGTTTGTTATTTCCTATTTATTCTGTATATAGCTTCTTTGTATATATTTGCACATTGCCCCTCCCCCATTAAATTGTGACCTCCTTTGAAGGAAGGAACTGCCTTCTGCCTCTTTGTATCCCAAGTATTTAGTATAGTGACTGACGCAAAGTAGGAATTTAATAAATGATTACATGTTGACTAAATGATTGGAAAAAAATATCTAGGCTTCCATCTTGGTGGTCTCATGACCCAGAATTCAAGCAGTAATTTTGATATGTAGATGTTGGAGTCAAGAGACACATATAAAGGTAAGAACATTTAATGAATAAAGAAAGTAGTTTATAGCTAAGCATTTATATTCTAATAGGATCTAAAGAAACACGTCTTCCCTCAGAAAACCAGTATCTTCAAAGGTTACAGAAAAAGTTATACAAGACAGGTAGAGGGCCTGCAGATTTTTCCCCCCCCTATTTTGGCAATTTTAAGAAAACAACGAAATTGGAATGAAAAAAGAAAAGAGTTAGAGTGGAAAAAAAGAAGAAAGGAATAGAACTTTTTTCTCATATCTGTTAGAGGTGCATGAGAAAAAAATATAAAGAAAGAAATAGAAGTGGAGGAGTGGGCATGGACTTCTTTTTGTTGTAAACTAAAGGGAAAGAAGTTGAATACTTGCCACATGCTGTCCAACAAACACACACACACACACACAAACACACACGAGGAAGACAGATAGATATGCAGGCAAAGAGTGAGAAAGAGAGAAAGTATAGAACTAGGAAATAGGCAGGGGAAAGGAAATAGGCAGGAGATTTAAGAAATCAAGCAGGGAAGTTGAGGAAATAATTATAAGGAAAATAACTCCAATACTATATAGTGACCCATAAAGAAGGGGGACATTAAAGGGGAAAAGAGGATAAATGTGATCATATATGGAAAAGGGGGGAGAGAAGAGGGACAACAGAGTACAAACACTACTTTAATTATAATTATATAATATATATATAAATTTATATATGTAATTATATTATATAAATATAATTATATAATAATTTATGGTAAGCAAATTACTTTTCACCATTTTCTCCCTTGTAAGGAGAAGTTAAGAAGTAAAGAGACAAACAAAATATAAGAGAAGAGAATACAGAGAAATAATAAATTAAGTTATAATTGTAATATAAATGAGATGAAATTACTTTTATGGAATAGAATAGCAGAATACAAAAATTATATTTACAAGAAATAAACTGAAACCATAATGATTCACAAAGAGTTTAAATAAGGGTCTTCAGAAATGTCTATTACACCTCAGTGAAATTACAAAATCAAAGCAAAACAATTATGATTTCATATAAGGCAGCAATAAAAAGGAATAGGCTAGGAAATGCCAGATTAGACACAACAGCAGTAATGAATCTAAATTAATACATCAGATGTGTGTGCACAAAATATCTAAATACTTAAGTAAAAATTAATTTTAAAAGTAGGCAGATATAGATATTAAATTATAACACTGAAATGACTTCATGTACCCTTTGAAGACCTAAAAATAATAGTAATAATAATAAAACAAAAAGAGAAAAAAGTTAACTTCCTGAAGAGTACTTTAGAAAAGTTAGAGAAGATAGATTTCAGATGTTTAGTGAACAGAAACAGAAAGGAGTTTAAACATTTCTAAGCTGTGCATAACACTTTTACTAAATTGACCATTTGTGGAACAAAAAAAGCTTCACAGAAATTGTTGAAAAACAAAAAGTACTAAATACAATCTTCCTAATTACAGTGCAATAAGATTCATATTCAATAAAAGTTTCTTAAAGAATTGATTTAAATTAATTTGAAATAAAAATGTTACTCTTAAATGGTCAAAAACCAAAAATACATAAAACGGAAAGAAAATGACAAGACAATATAACAATATTTGGAATGCAGTGAAATAACCATTAATTCCTTCATAATCATGAAAAATACAAAGATACTCCAATTTTATTTATATAGGTTATCTCTACTGATATTTAAGATACTAGAAATTAAATCATCTTATATTATTGTGAAAATCATTTTAGGGGTGGCCAGGTAGCACAGCGAGTAACAGCACCAGCTCCAGTGTCAGGATGACATGTGGATCGAATCTGGGCTCAGACACTTTTTACCCATCCAGAAACACCTGGCTGTGTAATCTTGAGCAAGTTGCTTAACCCCAATTGCTTAGGGGTGGCCAGGTGGCTCAGGAAGTAAGAGCACCAGCCCCAGTGTTGGGATGACCTGGGGATCGAATCCCGGGCTCAGATACTTAGCACCACACCCAGAAATAACTGGCCATGTAACCTTGAGCAAGTTACTTAACCCCAATTGCTTTAAAAAAATCATTTTGATCTTACAGTCCCTATGATTTCATATCAGGGACTCCTGAGGCCACACTTCAGGAATCAGTTATTTAAAAAAATACAAAAGAATCAACAAAAATATTAAAAGAAATAGTAATGAGCATATGTGCTGTATATAAAATAAGTTTACATAAACACTTTATGTATATTATCAGTAAAATCTAACAGGAAAAGAAAGAGAAATACCATTCAAAACAACTATAGAAAGGATAAAAACATTGGGATCTATCTAATAAATGCGTGTATATGTAAAAACAATGAAAATCCAGTTTATTAGAAAAATATTAACTGTTTATGAGTAGGCCCTGACAATAAAATAAATGTATCATGTTGCCTGAATTAATTTACTTAATGTTATATTCATCATATTCCTATAGGAATACTTTATAGGTCTTTAAAAAAAAGTAATAACAAAAGTCATCTGGATGAACCAAAGCACATTATCCTCAAGGGAATAGGAAGATGCCAAGAATTACAGTAGTACAAGGTCTCTAATATATTTCAAAGTAGTAATTATCCAAATGATTTTTGACTAGTTAAAAATAGAGAGGTTTATCAATGGAATATGATTTTATACAGAACATAAAAAAATAAATGAACATAATGACCCCAGCTTTGGGATAAGGACTCATTATTCAACAATAACAATATAAAGGAATGTTGGGAAATCTGGCAGGCAGTCTGGAAGAAATAAAGGACATACAGATCAAAATTTCATAATCTATACTAATATAAGCTGCAAAAAGGTACATGAATTAGCTATAAAACTTCAAGTATAAATGACAATAATAAGGAAGAAAATACTTTTAAGAACTATGGATATGGGAAGTTTGTGTTAGTTAAACAATCACAGATGATAAAATTGATATTTTTTATTATATAAATTTGAAAAGTTCTTTTTTAAGCAAATAAAATCAATTCAATCAAAATCATAAGGAAAAAAGCAAAAAGTAGTTGCTTGAATTTTCTCTGAAAAAGATCTCATTTCCAAAATAAATAAGGGATTGATTTTAATTTATTTAGAATTAAATTTCCATAGAAAGAAATATAATCTATGTATCAACAAGTAATTTTTTTAATGTTCCTAATCACTAAGAAAATGAACACTAAAGAAACTGTGAGGATCCACTACCTCACAATGAAAACAAAATATTTAAATGGCAAAGGTGATAAAAAAATAAAGTGAGAATTTCCAGATGTGATGAGGGAAAACAAGAACATCAATGTGTCCTCTCAAATATGAGCTATATGATGGAATGGTAATTCTGGAAAGGAATTTGGATGTATGAACTAAACTATATATCATTTGACCCATAGACACCACTATAAAGTCTATACCCCCAAGAGTACAAAAGAAAAGGAAATTGATCCAAATACATATGTGTTTATGTATCATATCTTTTTAGCAAAGAAGTAGAAAAAATGAATAATGATTGAAGAAATTGTAGTATATTATTTGAATACAATATTATTATGCCACAAAAAACGAAAAAAAAAGTATTTTTTCAGAGAAACACTGGGAAATTTGCATGAACCGATGCAGACTGAAGATGGCAGAAAGAGAACAATTCATTTTGTAACAGTAACATTATAAAGAAACAAGTCTAAAAATGCAAGAAGTTTGATAAATGCAAAGGTTTACAAAGATTCAACAAAACTGATGATGAATTTTGCTACCCATCTCCTGAGAGACAGGCAATAGATTCGAGATAAGGTTTTGGACATGAATAATACAGGAATTTGTTTTCCTTGGCGATGCACATTTATTAAAAATCTATTTGTTTTTTTGTTGTTGTTGTTGTTCAACTGAGGTCTTGTGGGAAGGATGAGGAAGCAATGGGTGTGGGGGAGTAGGAAGAGAGTTTCCAAGATAAACATGAAAAAGAAAAGATAGTCATTGAAGCATTTTTTTTTGTCCAGGATTTCAATCTATTTTATGGTGAATGTAAAAGAAATATAAGAAATTATCTCTAATCTCAAAGAGCTGAGTCACAGAGAAATTAATGTCACATTCTCAAGGTCCCAGTCAAGTTGGTATAACTAGAATATAATTAGTCACCCATCATTCTCACTAAACTTGGCTATTTAAAAAAAATAATCCCTCATTTATATTTTTTTTAATTTTATATATAATTTTATTGAATAACTTTTATACGATAAAATATAATGCTTTGGTTGATATTCTTTTTTTTTATTTTCAAATGCTTTAACTTCTGATTTACATCATTAATTTCCGCCAGATTTGGGGTTACAAATTTCTCCCTGTTTTTCCCCTACCCACCACCCCAGAATAGCAATCCCACAGGATATCCCATCCTCCAACCTACTCTCTCCCATATCTTTTCCCATAACACCTTAGTCTTTTCCAGTAGGGCATGGTGGATCTCTATGCCCCAGTGCCTGTATATCTTCTCTCCCAAATACATGTAAGATAGTATTAATAATAGTATATATGTATATATAATTTTAAACATTTGATTTTAAAACCTTGAATTCCAGATTCATTCCTTTCCTCACTTGTCACCCACCCTTACTGGAAAGATAAGCAGCTCAGTATAGATTATAAATGTGTAGCTAATTCAAAACATTAACATAGTAGATATATTGTAAAAGACTGACTATATTTCCATCCCTCCTATCCCACCACCCACTTGTTCCATTCTCTACTTTGATCCTGTCCCTTTTCAAAAGTGGGTGCTTCCAACTTCCCTCACCCCCAGCCTGCTCTCGCTTGCATCATCCACCCTCTCATTCCCTTCCCCCTACTCTCCTGTAGGGTGAGATATCCTATTCAGTGTGTATTTCATTCCATCCCTGAGCCAAATTCAGTGAGAATAAGCTTGACCCATTCCCTTTTGACTTCCTATTCTTCCCCTCTATTGTAAACCTTTACCCTTGCCTCTTCTTTATGAGATAGTTTACCCCATTCTGTCTCTCTCCATTTCCTCTCATTATATTCCTCTCTCACCTCTTAATTTCCCCTTTTAATTATCATCCTGTCCTATTAAATTGGTCCTGTGCCCTCTATCTATGTATACCTGTAAGCATATATACACACATTCATACATGTATTCATATGCCCATATACCCTATGATATAGACATATGTGTGTGAATATATATACATTTCTATTCCCTTCAACTGTTTTCATACTGAGAAAAGTTTCATCAATTACAATTATCATTTTTCCATGTAGGAATGTTAATAGTTCAACTTTCAACAGTGGCTTATGTTTCCTTTTTCCTGTTTACCTTCTCAAGCTTCTCTTGCTTCTTGTATCTAGATGTCAAAGTTTCAATTCAAATCTGTTTTTTTTCCATTAAGAATGCTTGAAAGTCCTCTATTCCACTGAATGACCATATTTGCCCCTGAAAGATGATACTCAGTTTTTCTGGGTAGGTGATTTTTGGTTTTAATCCCAGCTCCTTTGCCCTTCGGAATATCATATTCCAGGCCCTTCGATCCCTCAGTGTAGAAGCTGCCAGATCCTGGGTCATCCTGATTGTGTTTCACAATATTCAAATTGTGTCTTCCTGGCTGTTTGTAATATCCTCTCCTTGATTTGGGAATTCCAGAATCTGGCTATAATATTCCTAGTAGTTTTCTTTTGCGGATCTTTTTCAGGAGGCGAATGGTGGATTCTTTCAACCTCTATTTTGCCTTCTGGTTCTAAAATATCAGGGCAATTTTGCTTGAGAATTTCTTGGAGGATGATTTCTAGGTTCTTTCCCTGATAATAGCTTTCAGGTAGTCCAATAATTTTTAAAATATCTCTCCTGGATCTATTTTCCAGGTCAGTGGTTTTTCCCATGAGATATTTCACATTGCCTTCTATTCTTTCATTTATTTGGATGTTTAACATCATCTTGATTTCTCTTAAAGTCAATAGCTTCCCTTTGCTCCAATCTAAATCCTAGTGAATAATTCTCATTGAGCTTTTGAGATTCTTTTTCCATCTGTCAAATTCAGCTTTTCAAGGCACTCCTCTCCTCATTGCCTTTTTGAGCCTCTTTTGCCAATTGAGTCAGTCTGTTTTTTTAAGGTATAATTTTCCTCAGTCAGGCTGTTGACTCTCATTTTGTAATTTTCTTGCATCATTCTCATTTCTCTTCCCAATTTTTCCTCCACTTCTCTTATCTGCTTCTTAAGGTCCTCTATGGCCTGTAACCACATTGTATTTTCCTTTGATGTTTTTGGTGCAGGAGTTATGACTTCCCTGTCTTCCTCCTGTTCCATGCTTTACTCCTTTTTGTCCCCAAAATAGGAGTCTAATGTTGGAATCTTCTGTTTGTTTTGCTTCCTTTGTCTGGTCATGTCACCCCTCAGTCACTTGACCCCTGGGCTTTTTGCCACAGTAGGACTCTGCCACCAGACAGGGGAACTTTTGTCCCAAACCCTGAGATTTTCTCAGCTGCTGTAGGTATTAGTTGGGTGTCCTCTGGCAAGCTGGTCACGCACCCCAGGACCACCACCTTAGACCGTAATCCAGATTCAAGCAGGTTAAAGCAAGAGCGATAACCCCTCAGACTGGTCTCTTGGTCCCCCTATACTCTGCAGGCTAGGAGCTGAAACTCCAATGTGTCTCCGCTGGGGTCTCGGGGCTTCTCGCCCTGGGGGCAAAAGCTGATGCACCCTCACCTACTGGGTCCCAAAGTCCAGACTGCACTGATCTCTCACTTTGTCCTTTGCATCTATGTGTTGATGAATCTTGAAATGGCCACAGACGCTGGTAATCTGTATTTTCTCTAGCCAGCAGCTGGTCAGGCCCCATCTGGGGCTAAAATCTCTCCCAGCAAGTGACTGGGCTCGGCTCCCAAAGTGCTGTGCTGGGCCACTTGCTGCTGGCCTGCCAGGCTGTCCTCAGTGGCAGGTTAGCTTCTCTGTTTCATTTTGTGTGTTCTGCAGCTCCAAAGTTTGTTTAGAGTCCCCTTTTACATGGATTGGGAAACGTGGAAACAGGAGCCAGAGGTCCTGTTTCTACTCTGCCATCTTGACCCATTGAAGCATTTTTTAATGAAAAGAAATAACTAGAGGGAATGCCAGAAAGGATCAGAGATATGTTTGACAACTCTGAAGGTTACATGTTGACAAATTGGCAAAGATGGTAAAAAATGGGAATAATTAATGATGGAGAGGCTGTGCACAACAATGTATTATTGGTGGAGATGTAAATTAGTTCAAACATTTTGGAAAATCAATTTGGAACCTTGCAAATAATGTAACTAAAATGTCCATACCCTTTCACTCAGATATTACAATATTAGGTATATATCCCCAAAAGAAGAAAAGCCCAATATGTGCTGAAATATTTATAGGAGTACTTGTTTTCTGACAGTAAAGTGAAATCAAGTGAGATACTCTCTAATTGGGGAATGAGTAAATTAATTGTGGTTCATGAATGAAATGGATTATTATTGTCCTGGAAGAAATGCTGATTACAGAGAATCTTGTAAACAATTATACAATGATATGACATGAATAAACACAACCAAGTAAACAATATATACAATTACTACAGCGATGTAAGTAACAACCACAAAACAAGAAATAAAAAAAAAAAAAAGAATGTTTCAATTTGACAAAGTAAAAGCATGGCCCCAAAGAAAAGATGAGAGGACAAGTTGTGCTCTACTTTTTCAGAAATGGCAGATCCACGGTCATGAAGCAAACAGTAAGTCATTCAATCAACATTTATTAAGCACCTACAGTCTTCCAAGCATTGTCCATAATCGTGGAGGTAGAAAGACAAAGAAAGGTAGAAAACCATGTTCATGTACACACACACACATACACATACACATACACATACACAAAAACACACACAGAGAAACAACATGCAAAAATCTATATACAAACAAGAAGATGTAAGTTAGCAGAAACTTGAAGTAGGTTAACAGAGATTGGGAGTAAAGGCATTCTAGAGATGCTAGACAGCCAGTGGAAAATACTATTAATTCTGGAGATAGAGTGTTGTGTACAAGAAATAGCAAGGAGGCCAATGTCACTGGGTCACAGAGAACATAGAAGAGAATAAGGGGTAAGAAGACTGGAAATGTAGGAAGGGGCTTGATTATGAAGGTTAAAAGATAAACAAAACATATTTGATTCTGGAGGTAATAGGGAGCTACTGGAGTAGACTAAATAGGGAGAAAGGGATATGTTCATACTTGCACTTTAGGAAGATTGATTTGACATTTTACTTATGCAGTGTCCCTAAACTGAATCTGATTCTTTGACAGTGACTTCTTATTAGCTGTTCCAGACTCAAATCTGTGTTTCAGTTCCAAATTAATTGCCTACATTTGACAGCAGGGATAAAACCTGTTCTTCTATCTCAAATTTCTTGCCTAAGATTTCACCATTTTTGGAAATAATCTTTACATTTCCTTTAATGGTACCATTTATCTATCTATTTCTCTATATAAAACATACATACACACACACACACACACACACACACACATATATATATACGTACACACATATATCCTTATCTTAGATTCTCTATCCTTCACTAATTTATGTAATCTGGTTATTTTGGAGATACTTAAACTTTAGGACCTCATGTTTTCCCCTTTTTTAGACATGTCAAAATGGTCTTTATGCTACACCTTAATGCCATAATTATCATAATTATTACCACATGATCAGAATTTAAGGTTTACAAATCATTTTATTTACACTGTCTCACTACAGGAACTAAGTGGTACAGCCCATAATACTGCTAGACCTCAAGTCAGGATGATCTGAGTTGAAATCCAGCCTCAGACACTTGCTTTCTTTGTGACCTTGGGGAAGTCACTTAAACTTTATTTGTTTCCATTTTTTCATAAGTAAAAGTAGAGGTAATAACATTACTTATCTTCCAGGGTCATTGTCAGGGTAAAATCAGATGATATGTGAAGTTCTTCACAAACCATAAAACACTATTTAAGAGGTAATGATAGTGGCAGTAGTAGCAGTAGCAGTAGCAGCAACAGTAGAAGTAGCAGTAGAATAAGAAGTAGTAGTAGTAGTAGTAGTAGTACTCTTATAATTATTACTATCACTCTTATCATCACTTGAAATTCACAAAAATCCTCTGAGGTAGATACTATAAGTATTATTAGCCCAATTTTATAGATGAGGAAACAAGCATTGAGAAGTCACTTGATCAAGCTCACATAGCTAATATATACCAAAGGTGGAATTTGAATTAATTTTCTCCAGATTCCAAATTAAGCATTCAAATCATTTTGTCATACTGATATTTATAAGGAACTGTTGCGATAAAAAAAAAAAAGTTTAAAATGAGTCAAACTCTAAGTTAGGAATCAAGAAAGCTAATTCCAGTTCTCCTTCTACTGATAATATTATCTAGGGTAAATTGTTTACCTTCAGGTGTTATGGTTTCCCCTATGTCTAAAGCAGAGTATCTTCCCTATATCTTCACAATTCTGTTAAACTAGGGCAAGAGAGCAATGAAAGAATGAATAGTATCCTGGCTCAATGTGGATGAACTAATTAATGGTTTAGGGTAAAATATCTGAACTACTCGGCTTTTACTTTTTGTTTTCCTTTCAGATCTTTTTTTTTCCTTTCCTAGGAAAGTTGTCTTTGGATTGTTAAGGACAGAATCCAACTTTGTTAGCAGGAAGTGAAAACTCAATGTGGTCACACCACCTCCATAGTACTAGGGCTATTTTGTTGTCTTTTTGTTTTTGTGTTGTTTTTTTCATTCTGGTCACTCTATTTTTCCCATTGGGGTAATTCTAATTTAGTAAAGACACACAGACACAATGGATCACTTCTAAATGTATGTTACATCTAGTGAGAGAATCTTAGACATGGATTGGCTGGAGGAACTTGATATATTGAGCCTGGAGAAGAAAAGATTTAGAGGGGGTATTATAGATGTCTTCAAATATGTGAAAAATTATTGCATGAATGAGGAATTGCATGTTATTTTCTTTACCAATAAATAAAAAAATCAAAAATCCAATTAATAGCAACACATAAAAGGATGATGACTTAATAGGAGAAAAAAAGAAGAAAAGAACTTCTAAAACAATGTATTCTAAATCAAAAAGGATCTGAGATAAAGAAGAATCCTTCTATCCTTCATGTAGAAACTGGATAACCACATGGTGTGTATGACATACACAAGACCCTTGTTTAGGAAAAATTTGCACTACTTGTCCTCTGAGTTTCCCTTTATCTCTAAGATTCTGTGACTGATTATGTTGTCATTTTTTTTGTGCAGACAATCAGGGTTAAGTGATTTGCTCAGTGTCATGCAGCAAGTACGTGTCTGAGACTAGATTTGAACTTAGGTCCTCCTAACTCTAAGGCTGGTTCTCTAACCACTAAGGCACCCAGAGGCCCCTGATTATGTTATTTTGATATTAATGGTCCTGTCATATAAAGTTATGATTACAGTATATGAGAAAGTTTCTGGAAGCAAAAAAAGATTATATAAATACAAGACATTGAATGCATTATTTTTATTCAGTTCTATGATGTCTTTCAAATTTAGACAAAAATTAGCAATTTCTACTCAGATGGCATCACTTTTCATGTGAAAAATATGTATAATTCACAAGGACAGTGAGTTAAGACCAAGAAATTTATTTATTTTAGATTGTCATGAGAACACTAGTCTACTTTGAGTCTTTCCTTTCCTTAAGATATTGTTAAAGTATTGAATTTTTATTTTCCTCATTTATTAACTTCTTATGAAGTGCTATTATTCAAGACACTACCATGAATGGAACTGGCGACAGAAGAATCTCACAGGTAATTCTTTCAAAATGAGCACAATCCAATTCTGGAACATTTGTGTCAGCTTATTTATACAAACACAGAGGGAGATGATTCCACTGTTCCTCCTCCTACACAACAAGGGACTTCAACTGAGTTTTGAGAGCATCTGGTGATTGGAAGCAGCAAAAATGAAGAGAAAGGATTTTCCAGGTAAGTGGGACAGGTAATACAAAAGCACATAAGTAGGAGATGAAAGGTTATTTCAGGGACTAGCAAAAAGGCTAATTTGGCTGGAATATAAAATCCCTGAAAGGGAGACTCTGGAGAGGTAGGTTGGAGTGAGGATGTAATTGACTTTAAATTACAAATAAAGAATTTGAACTTTTATCTTTGAGACAATATGTAATTAATGAAACTTCTTGAGCATAAGTATGACAAGATAAGACATGATTTCTAGGAATAAAGTAGGACATACAGGTATGTGCAGTGAAAAATTAATACATAAAAAATATTAAGTGTTTACTATGGTCACAGGATGCTGCCACATGCTGGAAATGCAATTAACCTCTGTTATCTAGGAGCTTAAATACTAATGTAGGAAATGATAGATATAGGAAATGATAGATAAATTTTCATTCAATGTAGATGGGAAGGCCCTGTGGTCTGTGTGACAAGTATGGGTGTGCATATAGGAAAGAGACAGTTGATATATGCATTTTTCTTTAGCATCATTCAGATTAATGACATCATATCTGCTTCTTAGATTTTACTAGAGGTTGTCAGACTCAGGGTGTGAACCTTCTTTTCCTAGTTCCATTTTCCCATATCTTTGGCTTCTGAGGATACCTAGCCTCAATACCAGAGGATGAAGTGTTAAGTCCCCACCTCCACAGGCACTACTATTTTTAGTAATGATGGTGGGGAGAGAAAGTTGGAGGCAGGTCAGATAGCCTGGGAAATGCTGCTTTTCACAGAGGTCTTCATCAGAGGATCCTTGGTTACCTCCAGAGGTCGAATAGAGGAGTCATTTGGGAGAAAAATCAGCAGCAATTATGCTCAGCCAAAATTGTAAAAAAAATTTGCACTGTCCTAAAAAACATTGTATTAAAAATAAAGCAGTGTGGAAGATTCTCTCCATCACTGCCAATTAAAAAAAAAAAATCTAAACTCTTCTGCCCCCTAGAAAACAGTCTCCATTAGATACTATCCATTTTTTTTTTTAATTCATCACCTGGTGACAAACCTTTTGGTGATAATCCTTCTTACTCTTAGCTAGCATAAATGAGAGATAATGGCCCATCTGTGAGACAATACTTGAAGATTTTACAAGCATCAGGCATGAGGACCTTCATGCTTTCGGAACTCAACAGTCAATGCCATCCCATGATGAAGGATGAAAACAGGACTTCAGTGTAGGCCTTTTTCCTTATCATGCTAAAAATTCTGCCCAATTGAATTTTTAGAAATTAATTGAGTGTACTTGCTTTTTGTTTTATGTGGTTGGAAATACTTCAGACAATAATAGAATTGTCTGTTCTTTGGCATTTTTATAGTTCCCTGGACTTGAGCTGGACTGTTCCTCAGTTCCTGACTAGGTAAACATAAGGAGAAAAAGTAGTTTGTTGTTTTGTCCTCCTGAGAAATGCCAATAAGTATTGTTCTTATTCCAGGAGAGAATGAGAAACCATGGCACTGAGGGAATTAATATCGACATATTTGTGAAGTAAAACAAATTGATTTGACATTTTCATTCACAAGAATAATAAGCAAAATTTAGACATTTATAAAGAAGTTTTTCACTAAACGTAAAAATGTTAAATTGCTCACCCTCCCTCCTCTGTAACCACTGCTAATTATGGCAACCATCTTTTTAATTGCTCTACTTTTGCCAAACAGGTGTCTAAGAATCACACTAGTTGGAAATCTTACTTTTTTTTGAAAAGGCATCTCAGATTCCAAACTGCTCATCAACAGTTATCAAAAAAATGCTAAAATTTCTCAGGACTGCTTTTTGATGAGCTGATAAAATGTGGAAAACATATGGCTACCCCCTCCCCTTCTCTCTTTAGTAAATTTAAGGTATTTTGGTTGACAGGACTTTATAATCATCATACAGAGCTGGATTGGGAGAGAGGAAGTTCTGGGTTAAAATCTCACTCCTTACATTTACTGGCTATATGATCATGAAAAAATCACTTAATTTCTCTGAGATGCCATTTCTTCATATTCAATTGGGCATAAAAATACTTAAGGACTTAGATATCAGCAATATTCTGTCTGAAATGCTATCACTGTCTGAAATTTATATCACAATGTAAAATGTTTTTCAAACTTGAAAGACTTACATAGCAATCATGTTTATCATTATTAGTTATCAGTTGACAAACCTTATTGATTTTACTTCCATATCTTTATTTTATGTCTTCTATCCCCTTATATAACCTCCAATTGAGTTCAGGATTTCCTCAACCTTCACCTGGCCCATCACTCCTAATTATCCTCCATATCCTTTCTCTCTCCTTTCCAATCCACTTTCTACATAGCCGCCAAAGGGATATTCCAAAAGCACAGGCCTAACCAAGTCACTCCCAGATTAATAAGCTCCAGTGATTCCCTATTGCTCTTGCGATGAAATAAAACAAAATGGATGAAAAGAAAATCTCTTCTCTTGGGCACTGGAACCCTTTACAATCTATCCTTAGACTATATTTCCAGATTTATACTGCTTCCCTGCATGTGTAGTGTATGGTCCAATCAAACTTACCTCCTTAAAGTCTAAAACACATGATTCCATTTACCATGCCTCTGCACTTACTTTCTGTGCATAAAACAAGATAGATAGATAGATAGATAGATAGATAGATAGATAGATAGATAGATAGATAGATAGACAGACAGACAGACAGACAGACAGACAGACAGACAGACAGACAGATAGATAGATAGATAGATAGATAGATAGATAGATAGATATAGATGATATATTCCTTTACTTCTATCTCCTAGATTCCCTCAGTTTCTTCAAAGTTCTGAGACCACCTCCTAAGTGAGATTTCCCCCAGTACTTCTAAATTATAACTCTTTCTTCTCTTTCTCCTTCTCCTCTAAGAAATCTTGAATTAACTTTGTATATTGAATTTAAATTCATTGAGGGATAGGAATGTTTCATTTTTGACTTAGAATCATAGTACCTTGCATATGTTAGATGCCTAATAAAATGCTTGTTGGTTGATTGATTATTCTCACTGTTAGGGAAGAAGATTTCATATATCTTAAAACCATAGTAATGTTGTGCCAGACACAACATTCCTGAGAAAAGATCAAATAAAACTGATCATCTGAGACAAACTGAATTATGATTGAATTGTGACACATGGGTGAATATATAATTAATTTACAGGTTTTGGAGGTGGATGGGAAGATATGATATTGTAGGCAGAGTTGAGGATTATTATTATTATTTTTTTAATCAGAAGACTTGGATTAGAATCTAAGTTCTCTCAACTTCTACATGTGTAACCTTGAACAAGTCACAAGTAGTCATGTTCTTCAATTTGCTGATCTAAAAATTAGAATGTTAGGGGCATTGCACAATGAATAAAACACCATCCCTGTAGTCAGGAAGACCTGGGTTGGGATCTGACCTCAGACGCTTAACACAAAACCTAGCTATGTGACCTTGGGCAATTCACTTAACCCCAACTGCCCTCCCAAAAAAATAAATAAATAAAAATTAGAATGTTGGGACTAAATGACTTCCTAATCAAAATATATGATCTTATGATCTTGGGTAATGGTCTTATTCTGCATAAGTGAAATATGAGGCACAGAGGCATTCACCAACTTTCCCAAGTTCCCCACAGCAGGTCTGAGATTCAAATCCCTTGCTTATAACTCAAAATCCAAGTCTTTCAACAACAGGATGTTGCCATTAATCTTCCAACCAATGTTTATAACAGGAGATTTTTGGTATATTATATAAGGCAGGCCTGTTTTACATCCTCTACATTTTTTGCAGGTCACCTGAAATCCTTTCATGAAGCACAAGACTCATGGACTATAAGTGGCCTGTGGGTCAAATGTTGTACAGGTTTGATATAAGGGAAGTAATATGATGCAATGGAAATATCACTGCACTTGAGTAAGAGAATCTGGGCTTACATTTTTCTTTTCTACTTTCTAGTTGGTAGAATAAGTCATGAGAATCATAGACCACCTCAGTACTTCAAGAAAAAAAAAACACATCTTTTTAACTCCTAGATACAAAGTAGACACAAAGTGAATTCAAATTCTATCATTACTGTGGGCAAGTCATTATCTTCTCTGTATCTCAATTTCCTCATCTCTAAAATGGGAGAATTTGATTTAATGAAGTTTTAGGTTCTTTACACATTTAAAATTCTATAATTTTTCACTGAATCCCTTTTGCTAAGATCAATGGTATTTACATATATAGATTATGACCAAAAAATTTCAATAAGCCAAAATAAAATAAAATAAAAACATGAGTATGACCTACGGGCACAGTTCATAGCCCTTTAGGATGCTAAGACTGTTAATTTAGAGCAGACATGAACCACAGATGTCATCTACTCCAACTCTCTAGAAACTAAGGCCCAGAGATTATACTTAACTATAAGGTCATGCTGTGGTAAATCCAAGATAGGAACATATGTCCTCTGATTGCAAATCCATATGAATCTATTATGTATCTTCAGATGAATGAACCAGGACAGAACTTATTTCTCAGCACTCAATCTTGCAATTTCCTGACCTTTCTCTTTCATTCCCTCTGCCAAGAATTACAATACATAGGCAGTGATAGCTAAAGCTGAGTCATTTGCCAGAAAGGAATGGAATGTCCAGGAAATGGAATTCTATAGACAACATGTTGAAGATTCTAAAGTTGGACAATCAGTTTAATGGATTTGTGAAGTCATACCTAGCACCATTCAACTCAAATATGCTAGGAATGAGTTCCATAGTGGGCTAATGACAGGTATGCATAACTCAAACATGCTTATATCCAGACAGCCAAAGTCTTGATTAGAAAGATAAAATGTTTGTATAAGAAATATTGAGAGAAAGATGGGGGGGAGGGAAGAGAGAGAGGAGAAGAAGCAGAAGAAGAAAAAGAAGAGCAAGAACAAGAGAAAGAACAAGAAGAAAAGGAGGAGGAAGACAGAGAAAAGGAAGAGGGGGATAGAGGTGAGAGGGGAAGAGGGGAGATAGAAAAAGGAGAGAGGGTAGAAGGCAGGGAAGAAGAACAAGAGAAGAAAATAGCTTTGAGATAGTCTATCACTTTGATTAAATGGCTAATTATCAATTCAGTCAATAGAGAGTAGATAAGCATACCTCTTTTGAAAAAAAAATACCCATAAAATGAAGAAATTAGCAAATCCTCTTAAATTGAAGCATGGCCCAATTTTCTGAAGAATCCCTCCAGAAAGGTGTCATTCTTGTCTTTCATAAATCAAAATTCATTTGTAGTTACCTCTCAACATAATGTATACACTATTTGTCAAAGTTTGTGAGCAAAAAGGAAGTTTATTTTTTAATTGAAAGAATATCTCACTTTAAAAAACAAACAAACAACTTTTCCTGCCTTCTCTTTTTGCCAGGGAATGAGTTCTGACAAATTTTAATGCTACATTGGTAATTCTCCTGAATTTTTATTTAAAAAAAATGTAAATGAAGGAGGTTTAGCCCTTTGCCAGTATAATGATATCCTGCTATATCTTCCCCTGTCTAGTGTGTATACCAAGGTCCACTATGCAAAAGCAAAGGATTGACAAAACTTGGTGATGTTAGATATATCCAGGTATGAAACTTTGAAGATGGAGAAAAGACAGAAATGGTATCAATCATACTTGACTAGCATCAATCCATACTATCATTAAGAACTTTTGAAGATTGTCCCTTTCCAAAGAAGGTTGGGTTTCCAGAACATCTAAAATACTAGAGCAATGGAAGTGAGTAGTCTAAACTATGCTATAAAAGCATAAACAGGGAAGAAAATAGATATAAGCAGGAGTAAAACTGGGTTTGGGACTTCAAGCCACTCCTCGTAGGAAAACTGCAAATCCTGTTTTGTTGAGCCCCTGGCAGCTGTGACAATTATGATGACATCCTGACTTTATTATCTTGTTATCCAGACCTCAGTTAAAAGGCTGTAGCTAGGGGAAAAGGTGCCAACCTAAGGGGGAAAAATCCATTTTGGAAGAAGAATTCCAAATTCTTATTTGAGGAACACAGGATATAGAATGAAAGGGAATTCTTAGTCTACATTGCATGTGACTAATGCATTTATTTTTACTATGCATTTATCTAATCTGATTTAACTGTTAAGATAACCATCTTTTGGTGTGATTGACAACTCATTGAGAGGAAAGGAAGGGTGTGGCAGTAACCTGAGGTCAAAACTAGAGAGAATTAGTACATTTTACACCCAGACTAGACAAGCAAAAAGTTCTGGAATGTAACAGCAAGGGTCGAATATTGGCCCAATATCCTTCTGTTGAATTTGACCAGGCACTCTTCATTCTATCTCCGAATCAAGTATAAACATGATGGAAAATTTTAAGATCCTACCTTTCTCCTGAATTAGCTCCTTTTTGTATTATTTTTCCTTTGAATGGTTTAATACAAAATTAGAACTTTTCTCCTTTCTTTTTATCTCTAGGTGCTCTTCCATTTGAACATCATTAAGATGCTTTCCAAGACACTAAAAATTGTACCATTTTGTTTTTTCTCCTTACGTCTAGTCTTTGGATGTTGCCCCGTCCACCCCTGACCCCATTCCTTCCCCACCCCTGCCCAGGCTCCAAAGTTTTAAAAATTTTGTATCAATTAAAATGTTATGGTGATATTATTTTTATGATTTATGTAATGGTAGGCTAGTTAAAACCTCTTTCCATGTCCTACCCAACAGGCCCTCCAGTTGTCAGTTTTTATGGTGATCACTTTTATTCTCTACTTTGAGTTATAAAAGGCCTAGTGTTGTTCTGTTCTAAACAGAAATAAGCTATGAAAATACGAAAGGGGAGGTGTGGGAAAGTGATGTTTTCTTCCTTTCTTGACCATTGAGGGATCTGTAGTGAGACTCAGGGTGTCCTGCATATAGGCATTTTACCCTTGATATGAAATAAGAGTACTTAAATACCTCAAAAACAGTCATCTTATCTTTGACTCCTACAGACATGAGCCACAAAGCAAGTTCAAATGATCCCCTAAAGGAATAGCCTGTCTCAGTGTTTTGGCTGGATTCCTAGTTCCCAATTTAATTCCAATATGTCTGTCCCATTTAAGAAGGGTTCATACTGAGGTATAAATCTGTTCCAACCCATAGACTAGCCAAAGAAATAAACCTGAGACAATGAGCTTTTCCAAATTTCATTGCTGTAGCTAAAAATCATGTGTGTAAAAGCCTCTTATGCAAAGAGGACTGAATATAATGTTTGTTTTTATTCCATCTTGGGGGACATCCAATTTAGTAAGCCAGTCTTCCTTATACCAATTACCTTGACTGTAGAATTTCTGTCTATATCAGCTAAATTTAAATAAAATAGGTATCTGGTATAGAAGTCTAGGTTTAATCAATCAAAGAAAAAAAATTAAGTTGAAAGAATTCCATCAAAATTTCCTTCCTTTGGGGCAATATGACATAGTGGAAAGAGAAGTAGATTTGGAGGTAAGGATTAAAGTTCAAGATCTGTAATTGTCATATAATATTTGTGTGACCTTGGATAAGTCTCTTCACCATTCTAGTCTTCAGTTTTCCTCATTTATAATAGAGCAGGTTTGATTACATTGCTTGCAAGGTTCATTCCAGCTCTAAATTAAAAATTTGTAATCTCTCATTTGAGTTCTAGTCCAGGATTAACAATTGTCTTCAATATGATCCATAGATATAGCAAACTCAATTTGTTCAAAACAGAACTCATTATAATTTCCCCACCTCCCCCTCAAAACACAGGTGTTCAGTTTCAGTTATACTCATTCCCATTCTCTACTCACTCATATTCACAGATTTGCTCATCCCTGTCCCACAACTCAACTCCAATAAAAAATCCAATAAAATGCAAAATGTTGGCCATTGTACCGGCAAACTCCGCTCTCCCCTGCTCCTTTGGTTTCATTCACATAATATCTACTTCAGGCCCTGATCACCTTTCACAGGGACTATCACAGTTACCTCTGAATTGGTCTTTCAGGTTTTATCATCCACATAACTGTTACATTGGTATTCCTAAAATAGAGTCTATTCTGACCTTAAATAGTCTTTATTTCCTCCAGACTAAAACACTAACTCCACAATGTGCATTCACTTTTCCACTGTCATTTCATATCATTAGTCTTTCTATACTTCCTGTTACTATCAACCTTCTACATAGTCCCCTCATGCAATGTTTCATCTACTGCTTTTGCTATATGGGAGGTCCTTCAACTCAAAAATTCAATTACTTGTCTCATCGAGAGAAAGTTGATCTAGATGACCTGGGTTCAAGTCCTGCCCCTGACACATTCAACTTTGAGATAATTTCAGATTCTTGTTTTATGATCTACTGACCTCTTAGTCATTGTTACTCAAATTTTCTTCAATGCATTAGATGTTACTTCCTACATAGGTTGTTTCCTACTTAACTATGCTATTACAAATCTTTCCCTTTAGAATTATTGTACATAAGAATGTATTTATTTAAATGTGTCTAATGTAGGCTCAGTTTCAGGATTTAGAGGCATGTACAGCATTTTCCAACAGATGCAATTCCCCACTGCAGATATTCTATGAACCCTCTTTTGGGCATGCTTAATAGCCCTGCTCTCCAATGCAGAGCATGTCCAGGTATTATATGACTGTTTTCTATCTGCTTATTGTGTGTGAAAGTGGTGCCTGATGATTAGTTTCTGAGCTGAAAGTAGGTGTGCATACAAATATCATTAACCTATGAAATTGATTTCTCTCTTTCCTGGTGATTATTGAATCAAGGACTGCTGTGTCTTAGGGGTGAGGGACCAAGGAAAGCAAAAAGAGACAGAGATAGATGGATAAAGAGGCAGATATTGAGACAGAGAGATGATAAGGGGGGGGCGAGAAAGAGAGAGAGAGAGAGAGAGAGAGAGAGAGAGAGAGAGAGAGAGAGAGAGAGAGAGAGAGAAAGCATTAGCAGACTTCTTTCTTCATACAAAGCTTGCACGAGGATGTGAGCAATAGATTTTTTTTCTCTTTATATCTTCTCCCCCAACCCCTCAGTTTACAAAGTATTGGAGGTAGTATGGACTAGGATATAAACTTCTAAGCTTTAAAACATCAAAACAATTCACCAACTGGAGGTCCAAGAACAGGGGTCCCTACTAAAATTTATGAGAAGCCAAGCCTAATAAAAAGTAGAACCCCAAAGGCAACCTGCAGGACACATTGCAACAATGTTGTATCTCTGTTGATCTAAAAGCAACTCTGCCTTCAATTAGGCTTCATTCATAAGTGAACTTGGTGAGAGGGATGCTTCTCATTCTGTTCTGATTTGACTACCTTGGCTGCTTTAACTCCATAGAACAAAATTCCCCCACACCAAGAAACCTCTGGTTTCTGCCTCTCCCAGCACCATCTGTCCCCCAGTTTTCCTGCATCTTTTTGCGTGTTGTCTCTCTCCATTAGGTTATGAGTTCCTTGATGGCATGAATTTTCTTTCTTTTTTGATAATTGTATCCTCAGTATTTAGCACAGGGCCTGGCACATAGTAGGCATTTAATAAATGCCTATCAGATTAGGTTGAATTGGCATACATTTTGGCAACTATTTTAAGTTTGAGTCCATTCTTTCCAGGGACTGAAGTATTAAAGAGAGAGTGTGTTCTTGGTGTCAAGGGGGAAATGCTTGTAGCATCTGTTTTTCCTGTACCTTTTCAATGGTCATCCCTTAAAAAAATCAATTGTTATTTATTAGTGAAACCAGGGCAGTAATCATCAGAAAATGACATAGAGGATATGTTAACTAGAATAGGAAATTGTTATTGGAGAGAATACACAAGAATGGGGAACTATAACACCAAGCAAAAGCAACTTCCAGGTTTGGATTACGAACATAATATCTCCATTTATTCAGTAACAAATAGGGCAAAACATTCACAGAAAAGATAAAAAATTAAAATACAGAGTAACCCAATAATTTAGTAAGTTCTATGTTCAATCACAAAGTACAAAAGCCAAAGTACTGCACCCCTGGGTAGTCTCAATTGGAGATGAGTTTCCAATTATAAACAAAGTACATTCATTTGGTCAGTCACAAAACACAAAAGCCCTCCACCCCTAGGTGACAACTAGGTTACAATAGTATCACAGCATTCAAGACCCCAGGAGAGGTCTTTTCTTCATCTTGACCTGAGGCAAGTTCTCAGCAGTTTCTGTTCCTGGGTGGACAAGGCTTAACAAAGACACAACATAGATGCACATTGCCAGCATCCTCATCAATTAACTCTCTGCCTGTGAAATCAACCTAGACCCAACAACAAGGTCTGAGGAATTAGGACAAATCATCAGGACAGTCCCAGGACCCCTGAAGACATCAACAAGACCCTCCTCCAGGATTTCTGTAACCATACAACAAGAAACTCCTCTTTCAGGGCTTCTGAACCAAGAGCAAGGTCCCAGGACTTCTGCAACAACAGCAATGTCCTCCATCAGCAGATGAATATGACAAAGTAACATCAGAACAGACAAACAGAATACTGGCACCACAGTCATCCCAACATATTATAATATACACACACAATTGGGTAGGAAAATCTATCTTATTCTACAGGAAAGTAGGAGTGAAGGGGATAATAAGGGGTAGGGGAATGATATAAGGGGGGTTGGCAAATGGGAGGAGGAGGTAATCAGAACCAAACACTTTTGAGGTTGGACAGGGTCAAGGAGAGATAAGTGGGGAGTTGGATAGGATGAAGGGAAATATAGTTAGTGTTTTACAACATGACTGTTTTGGAGGTGTTTAGCATGACTACACATGTATAACATATATCAAATTGCTCACATTCTCAAAGAGGGTGGGTGGGGAGGGAGGAAGAGAGAGAATGTAGAACTCAAAGTTTAAAAAACAAATGTTAAAAATTGTTTTACATGCAACTGGGAAATAAGATATACACGCAATGTGGTATAGAAATCTATCTTGCCCTACAGGAAAATAGAAGGGGAGGGGACAAGAGAAGGGGGGAGAGGATAGAAGGGTAGGCAGATTGGGGGAAGGGGTATTCAGAATGCATGCCATCTTGGGGTGGTAGGAGGGGAGAGATGGAGAGAAAATTTGGAACTCAAAATCTTGTGGAAGTGAATGTTGAATGAAAAAAATAAATTAGTTAATAAACAAAAAATATTTGACGTGGGGGGAGTTGAACCAGGTGATCACTAAAGCTCCATCTACTTCCAAAATTCACTGATACTTATGCAGCTTTTGAGGAACAACACTGTAAAGCATATTGACATTGAGTGCTATACTTTCTTGGAGTCAGCTCCTAAAATAATACATTTATTTCAAACAAAATGCGCAGGTCGCAGGGAAACTTTAAAAGGAACAGAGAAAGCAATCTATTTTTAATGTTAAATGCTGTATCTAAAGTGCATTACCTTTGGTTAGCAAAGCAATACTAATGTTTATAACAAAGTTAATGGATATATTGGTCATTAATTATTAGCAATGACAAATTCCCTTCAGGAACATTTGCTTCTAACACTGGTACTTGCACTGAGTACTTATCCATCCTGATCACTTATAAGCTTTCCCCTTTTCTCTGGCCAAAACAGTAATGATATAATCAACTTTCAAAGGCCAGGAACAAAATCTACTACATTGTGGGCACAAAATAAGTAAAACAACACTAATCAATTTGGAGAATCTTTCTTTCAATCCAGTAAACATTATATTGAGAGGTAGGGATATGAACATAAGGTGACAGTATAACAAAACATCCAAGAACTTGGTTTCAGTAAATTTTCAAGAGTAAGGAATAAAACTGAGGGCTGAAATTCACATGAGAAGTAATCCCCTTAGGTTGTCAGAAAACCCTTGTTTTGGACCAAACTTTTAAAATACTGGTGTTTAGATTATTGGTACTACCCTTGACTTAAGAGTGAATGCACGATTGCAAAATGTGTGAATTGAAGCTTGCTATTTATTTCATCATATTCTAGCTTGTCTATTCATGATGTCAACTTATGGCTCATTAGAGAAAATTGGCCCATTTACACATAGATGCACTGCATGGAGTGACAAGACAAATGATATGTCCCAAACGATTCAAATGGCAGGTTCTGGATTCAAATGACAACACATAGATCTCTGTTCAAGTAGCAATCAATTGTTCAGCATACGCCCTTTTCTAATTTATCAAAGGCAAGTTTTCAAAGTCTAAATGTTCTACAAGTACTTTCTAATATATTCACTGACTTATCTGCTTGCTTATAATAATGGAGAATTATTTCATATAGACTCTCTCAAAGTCTATTAATATTTCAGTTGGTTTTGAAAGACAGCATCCTGCTTTTCCATTTGTGACAGGCATTGATCTATTCTCCTGGGAGATATGTGAATGTATATTCAAAGGTCCTATTTCTTATTTGTGTTTTTTAAAGTGATATAAGGAAATAGGAATACCAGGCCTCTATAAAAATAACAGTTATTTAAAAGATAATAAAAAGGCAGCTATTTACCAAAATTCTTCCGTAAGTCAAGGCTCAGTGATTTTATCAGGGAAAATGTTCCTTTGGTCAAAACACAAATTCTCTATAGCTCAGAAACAAGTTGTGGAGTTGATCTTCCCAGAAAATTAATCACCTTGAAGCTTTGAAATTAAGTTGGTGTTAGTAATATTAGCTCACCCTCCTGCATTTGGATTAAAGCCTTTTTAATTTGGTAGAACTTGCTAGAACTGGCATAGGCTTCAAGAACCTGGGTTCACCAATATACCCCAAAGATAGCAACGAAAGAGGAAAAGGATCTCTGCATATAAAAATATTTGGAGCAGTTCTTGTTGTGGTGGCACAGAAGTGGAAAACAATACTCTGATGGGGTATTGGAGCAAGAAGATAGTTGAGGATCTCATAAAATATGACATTAGGAACTGATGAAATCTACAGAGATATAATTAACAAGTATGGCTATTCTAAAATCCAACAGGAATTACTGTTAAGTCATATACTCACAAGTATAAGTCAGAGGGGTAGATAGGGCTAGGCTGGGAGTGGTAGAAGATAAACCCCAAATGAGCAAGTCAATAGTTTCATTTGGCAGTCAAAAAAAGTTAATGAAATCTTAAAACCACATTGAAAGGCTTAATAGCTCATCAGAAGTAGGGGTTGTCTTTCTGTACTCTGTTCAGTTCTGGGAGATATAACTGGAAGATGGCATCAATAAGCATTTGAGGATCCAGAGAAGGACATCAAGGAGAATGAAGGGCTTTGAGATGATGTCCCATGAGGAATGACTGAAGGAATTTAGGATTCTTATCCTGGAAAAGTAAAATCTTAGAAGGCATATGATAATTGTTAAATATTTGGAAGGCTTTTTTACATGGGAAAAGGCCAAGACTTCGAACTTCGGTCTCACACAGATGGCAGAACCAGGAACATTAATATAAATTATAAAGAGTCAAATTTAAGACTTCATGTAAGAAAACATTTCTTAATGATAGGAGCTATAATACCATAATGGAATAGCTTGCCTTGATAGTAAACTCTGTCACTTCTTTTCTTCCATTTAATGAAGGATGATCCAGTTCTTAAATAAGGTGTCGAAGGGGGTATTTATTAGGTATAGGTTAGATTGCTTGTGACTTGCCTTCCAATTATGAAATTCCTTGAAAAGTAACTTGACCAAGGTCACAAAGCCAGTAAATGTGGGAGGAAGGACTTGACATCCAATCTGTAGCCTCCAGAAAAGTCTTTTTCCAAGACACCAAGGAGTGGTAGATAGAATTCAGGAGGTCTGTGAAATTATAAGGTAAAAACCACATCTTTATTCCAATACAATTGGTTTCCTTTGAATTCCTGTGTATTTTATTGTTATGCATTTTAAAATGTTATTATGGAAAGAAATTGATATGATTGACTACACTGCCAAAAGGATTTATAATACACACAAACAAAGGTTAAGGCTACCTACTGGACAGACTAAAATGCTTCTCATCCCTAGGCTTCGTATTATCCCATAGACAATTTTCACGTTTTACCTGACTCCCCCTGCCATGCCAACATATCTGCCCATTACATCATTTGACGTGGTCATAATCAGGTGTGCCAGATTTACTTACTATAAGAGAACACAGGGAAGGGAGGACCTCAGTAAGACTATTTGCTTAGAGAATTAGTTCCATAGATGTCATCTCCCACTATAAGCCCATCTTATCCAAAGGATAATGTCTGACATTTCAAGACTAGGATGGGGCATTGATATGGGAGTCAAGATACCCATGGACATTCTGTGATCCCAGCTGTTCACTGTGGGCCATTCTAGAGGGCAGGAGCTCATGCAGTAGATAAATGGAAAAAAAAGAGATAATAGTTGTTCTGGAGGTGATGAAACTCCACGTGGGAGCAAGTGATATCCATGGAAATTGACTCTTAATGAAACTAATTGCACTTCTCTGCACACACTCAATCCTGCTTCTTAATATTCTCCCTTAAAGGCAATACCAAAAACTTAGTTTCATTCTGCAGAACAGGTCTGATGAGACTAGTGTATATCAGGATAAAACCTTGATAATTCTGTATATCATATTTATATTAATGCAACCTATGATCAAGTCACCTATGAGATTGTTAAGAGTAACAACTGTCTTATTACTTTTCTTTTTGTCCCCATCAGAAGAGGGATAGTGCTTGGAACAGACAGATGTTTATTAAATTTTATTAACTTTCTGATTGATACACTGTTGACTTGTTTCGAGATCTTATACCTTTAAAACCTGGGAATTTTTCATGTAACTTTTCTCAGTCTCTACTTGTGCAGATTACTTTCTGCACTGAAGTATAGAACTACACTTTTATGCTTATTAAATTTTAACTTATTAGATATGAATCATAATTCTAGCCTTTCAGGACTTTGATTCTGACATGCTATCTGTTAGCTATCACTCTGACTGTATCTGCCATTGGCATAAGAGGTAAAGTTGAATCAGGAGAACACTGGATGGAACCCACCTAAACCACATCGACAGAGCCTAAGTCTGGCATGGCCTAAGAGTAGCAGGATCCCTAACTGCCAGGAAATACAGGATCAGCTGCCAGGTCCCATTCCAGTCAATCTTGACTGCTCAGGTTTTATAGGCAATAAGAAGCCCTGCTTTACTAGCAGTT
Source organism: Petaurus breviceps papuanus (assembly GCF_028583685.1). Taxonomy (NCBI): domain Eukaryota; kingdom Metazoa; phylum Chordata; class Mammalia; order Diprotodontia; family Petauridae; genus Petaurus; species Petaurus breviceps. The sequence goes on from NW_027185777.1 coordinate 29,062,716, forward strand.
ACAGAAACAAAACTAAAGAAAAAAAAAAACCTGAAAACTTTGAGAATTCAAGAGGAGTCATGCAAATGGTCATTTCCTTGCTACTTACTGAATTTGTGCTTCCTGATCTAACATTTACCAGCTCTGAAACCCTGCTCCTGAAATCATGTTTCTCATTCACCTCTGCCTCTTAGATCTCAGTGTTCTGAAGATGTTCTAGTACTAAACTAGCCTGGCTTTATCAGGTCACATTTTCTCTACTTGGATCCCACTTTCTTAGAGACAAAAGGTGGGATTAGAGAAGCATTGCCCTTCCGTTACATAGGAATTTCCTTAATCATTAGCAGATTTTGGCTTTGTTCAACCAGCTCTGAATACACTAACTTTGGCCACATCTCTTCTACTAAACAATTCCTTTCTAAAGGAGTTTAGGAGGTTTGACATTCATTCATTAAATATTTAATGAGCAACTTTTACTTTAAATAGCTAAAGGAGGCTTGCCTATTGCAGAGTCAGGACGACCTGGAAGTTATGCCTGGGGCTTATTCTATCCACTTGACTGTTCAAATCACTTAACCTAGGAGGGTCCCAATCAAATCTCTGTGACTATAAATGCTGAGCATTTGCAGACCAGTTCTGGTAAAAGGAGTTTCCTATATTAACAAAACAATAGGCCCAGGGATTTACTATATACCTGACACTCTACTGGGTATTTTTTTATAGAAATACCAAATTGAGTTCATAAAGGTATAGCCAATGATGTGCAAGATAGGCAGCATAGTTTGGTATTTAAGGAAGGAGACTAAGAATCCCACTTTATTCCTAATGCTCTGTATAGCCTTGAATGAATTAGTGCCTTAGGTTTTCAGAGGGTGAGGGATTTGGAGGGAGGGGACCTTAGTAGATAGGAGGAAAGCTCACTTTGAAACTTTCCCTCATAAACACTTGATAGATCAGAACTTTTTTTACCCTGGCATCCATGAGCTTGATTCCTTTTGTATAAAAATGTTGTAAGAAGGGATATATTATGGTATCTTGTTTTGCTCCCACAGATGTTATTGGGAGATAATTAACACTCTCAAGCTGTGGGGGGAGCTTGCTTATCTTATTTTATCAAGACAATGGCCATCCTGGTGCCAGAGGGACTAGAAAGGTCCGGTTGGGACAACCAATTTAAACCTTGAGTAGTCACACCCTGCTCACTCCTCACTAATATATAATGCCTACTAATCTGTATAAGGAGGGAATGTAGGGAAATGAAGAATGTAAAAAAGACTAACTCAGGCAGGAATGGTAGAACTGTTTAACCACATTCCTGCTTCTATATCCTTGTCCCTGTTCCTAGTGAGTACCACACCCAGGTCTTATCCTGAAGGTAATAAAGACCTTCCTCTGTCCACTCTGTTTCTGAGTTCTTTCAGTGAGAAGGGGTCATTGCATGGATCTTCCTGAGGGCATATGATCTGAGAAACAGTAAACAGCAGAAGCTCCTTTGGGGTTAACTCTCTGACTTTGCTTGGGAAGTCCTATGATTGTCCACAAGCATATTTCTCACAATGTTTTGATAAGTAAATTTTAATATAATAGGTTTTATTTGAAATCTTACATATTATCTTATATGTTTAAAAACATTAGTTCTTGGGGCGGCCAAGTAGCACAGCGAGTAAGAGCGCTGGCCCCAGAGTTGGGATGACCTGGTATCGAATCCGGGCTCAGATACTTAGCACCACGCCCAGAAATAACTGGCTGTGTAACCTTTAGCAAGTTACTTAACCCCAATTGCTTTAAAAAATAATAATTTTTTAGAAGGGATTCATAGTCTTCATTACACTACCAAAGCAATCCACAACACAATAAATGTTACAAACTCTCTTTACCAATCCATGAAAGGAAATTGTTCTAAGTTATTCCTATTATTTCCAGTTGAGGGTCTTTACTGATATCTTCTCTTATTTAGAGTGTGATACTGTAGCTACTGATAACTTTTTTGTGAATAGTAAAACTGTTAGAGTGTAGAGTTAAACTCATTAATGCTATTGGTCTGATGGAATGAAATCAGCAAGCCCTTATTAAAATCTTGCAAATGAACCTGTTTAGATCTCAGCTGATTTAGTGGATGCAAATGAAAGAAGCTTTTCTACTATATAGCCAACTGCCTATTTCACCCTCAGTTGCTTATGCAGCATAAAGCAATGAATCAGGGCAGTAGGCATCTAAAAAAAATCCATACTTTATATAGGTAAGCCTATATTTTGGTTTAGGAAGTGGGCAGGAAAGTACTGCTGCAAACCATTTTTTTAAAAGGGAAAACATGTGAAACAAACTCTTTGGCAGGCAGGTTGCTTTAGCTGTATTTAGTATCATTCAAAAAATTTAAGCAAAAGTAAAGAGAGTAAATGTGGTGCTGAAAAGATCAAAGGTCAAGATTGCTATGGAACGTATAAATGTGAAAAGTGAGACACAAGTGAGTATTCATGTCATTACAGAATACTGCTTGATGGGAGGGGTGTGTGTGTGTGTGTGTGTGTGTGTGTGTGTGTGTGTGTGCGTGTGCAGAGAGAGGAAAGAGAGACACAGGAAAGGAGAGAGGTTCTTTATAGTAATTATTTTCAAAGCAACTGTATATATGAAGCCAAAACTAGGTCTTATAAATAATGGATTAAGTTTTAAGTGGTATTCAGTAAACTGTGGGCATGAGGAAGACAAATGGATTTTCAAGATCATTTAAAAGCCAAATAGTCTTCTTCACTGGGTTCTAAACACAGCAGACAAAATAACAAAGAATATATAATATATCTCAGAAAAGATTTCATTGGAAGAATTAGGTTAGAAGGACATGCTAAGTAAGAAAGGAAAAAAAAAACAATCAAACAGAAACAGTGGATATTTTTTTTGATTTTAAACTTTTCTCTGTCTCTAAGGCAAAAAGTCAGTGTTGAATACTTTATCTGTAAATGCCCCATTTCACATATTTTGATTTAATAGTTCCTCTGATTTTACATGTGTCAGAACAAGCACTTCCCAGATACAAAAGACAAATATATATATATAAGTACCACATCAATTTCTTTGTTTAAAGAGAAAACCCTACTATTTTTGTTCACAAAGGAAAAGAATTATAAATTTAAAATGTTATATTTGTATTAAATGTTTTTAATTTCTGTGAGACTATTGACCAGATGTCCTTGAATTTAATTTATTAAAGCTGCCTCTCTTGTGACTATTCAATAATTTATATGGATTTCACTGTGGAATTTTGCATTCAATGACTTATTGAATCATTTCTTATTAATATGGAACTTTAAATATTAAAATCTTTGGAACCACGAACAACTTCTCTTGACAAAATGTATTGTAATCAATATGTTAGATAAATTCCATTCTTAATCAAAACCTAAAATACAACTAATGAATATAATAGTCACTAAGGTTTCTGCCAGCTCTCAAAATGTTGAGCTTATTTAGGTAATTTTAAAGTGGAAATGTTTTTATTAACTAAAAATATGAATTTGGTTGATTCACTTAATATATATGTGTATATATGTATATATATAAGAAATATAAAAGCATTGAGTACTGAAAGCAGGTCAAAGCCTTTTCTTTTTGACAGAGAAAATAAAGAAAAAAAGAATTCTTAAGAATTAATAATAAAATAAAGAAGAATTAAGAAAGGTCTTTCTTAATGTATAAACAAATATACAAAAACATTGAAGAATTAAAAACAAAAATACATTAACCTTAAATAGGGAAAGTGAGCAGAAGGTGACCGGACATTTGGCAAAGTTTGAAAAGTGACAAACATATCCTTCCTCACTGAATGTCCACTAAACCCACCACTGACTGTATATTGTTTTGTTTTGTCTTCTTCCCTTGTCCAAGTTAGAAGTGAAGTGTTTGTACCACTAATAGATAAGGGTAAAAGATGAGGAAGTCTTATCTGCTTTGTTTCAGACCTGAGGTGGTTTCACTTCCTCTGGAAACCCATAGTCCCCATGCCTCCAGGGGTTCACCATGTTGATGCTAAATCAGGTGCAGATACCCTGTCCTTTTAACTGACTACATCTCAATGCTCCCTAGATCAGCCAATCCACCAACTTTAGTATCCTAGGCAGCAGAGATTACAGGTATGTGACACCACACTCAGCAACTAACAGAGGTTTTACATATTCCATAAATCATGAACTTCATATTACAAGATAAAGATGCACGAGTTTTAGTATTCTGGTATCAAAATACATGAATGCAATGACAGCTCAGTAACATAAATTGTTTATACACCTATGGCATGTTGTGATCTATGTGGTTACTTGTCTTGCCTAACTCTAGTTCTGTTTCTGATCTTAAATTTATTCTTTGTAATTGCTTGAACATCCTTTAGGTATGGGCCCTGTCTCTAGCATGGGGGCATCATTATCTGTAAAACTGTTAATAGAGGATATGTGAGATAACCTTGGACCAAAATTTCATCATTCTGCATCTTCCCTAGACATGTACTTCCATGAGTTTCGCTGGGTTTGTCCTCAGATGGCAGGTAATATATAGATAGCTAATCACTCAAAACCCTGCTATCTTTGTAGAACAGGCAAAAACTTGCATTCCACATGCTCCCATCATGATGAAGATCTCTGCTGGGCCTCTACATTTTGAATAAATAAGGTGGAGTTTGGGTAGCAACTATACCTGGGTAAAACCATCTAAGCAGATGGGCTAAACCAGGATGAGAGTAACTGACAGACCTCAAACCTTGTAATGATTTAGGGGGATTTCTACCCAAAACACATGGACTTATCTGGTGGAAAAAGCGGATGAGAACAATTTGTTCCAACAGCCACATACTGTGGAGTACTTACAGCTTGATCAGAAATGTAATATGATAGTCAGCCACCACATCCAGGGTTCTTGCCAGCCTTCTGGTCTTTTGTGTTGCTAGTGGACTTGGATGACTCTAGAGGAAAGAATGAGATTGATGACTTTGTGCAATTATGTCTCATTTTAATCCATTTCACACACAAGTCAAGACATCACCCTATGATGTTACTGGTCCTCTTAAAAAAAATGAAGGTAGAACAAAAATGTTTTGAATATTTTTTCACTGCATATAGCTTGGATATTATGCATATTTGATAGTGCAACTTCAATTTAAAATTTTTTTCTTAACTTTGTATGGATAAGTGTTATTGCCCAGACATTTCTGGGCAAAAATACTCCATGAAATAATGGTTAAGTGCTTCTTATAGGTTGAGAGATCTAGGATATTTTTAGGTCTGTATTTGTAGTATGGGGATTTGCAATCTGTCAGTCCATGAAAGGTATTGTGCACCTGATGTATAATTCTAGCCACTAACTCAGTTCTAGCTAGGAATTCAATATGTATTGAATTTTTGCACCCAACAGGGATATGTGACAGTTTCTAACATTTCTTTACCTAATCTAAATTATTAACTTAGTCAGGAGTTCTTAAGGCAATGACCTGGACCTGAAGTGCCGTCAGAAACCTGTATCATTTCCACAAAGAAATAAATAATGTGCATAGATACAAATATAGGTAACTACATACAAATGTATATAACATTATATATACATACAACCACAGCACATATCTAGATGTATCTTTATATACACAAATATAGTATGTTGTACACATGTGCATATACATACTCATGTGTATGTATAAACACCACACACAAATAATTGCAAAGTAGTAGAATACAAAATAATTTTGGAAGTGAGCCACTAGCATCTTGGGGATAAAGAAAGGCTTTCTGTAGTTGGTAAACAGGTTAGAACATTCATCTTAGTTGATTGTTAAGTTTAGAACAAAAACAAATTTGAAAAAGATAGTGATACAACAGTCTAAGCGAAAGGACACACAAGTTGAAGGGAATCAGCAAGAAAGGTTTGAGGTGACTGACAATTTACTATGCTATTCTTGAAAAGAAGAATATTCCTTTATTGTGGATTGTCACATGTTGGCCATGTGCCCTGGAAGGGACAGCACTGTCAGATCTGATACACAAAGAGTGGTCAGGAGGGACTGAGACAGAGATAAAAGGCAGAGGATGTGCTGACCAATTTGCTGTGTGGGACAATAAAGAAAGAAGTCAACTATGATTCTGAAATTAGTAGATGAGAGATAAAGAAAATGAAGTGAATGATGCCTTTACAAAGAAATTAGATTTTTAGGGCTAACATAGACAGAATATTTGGTAGGCTAAAGTCACAGCATATCATTATTGATAGTATGTGGATCCCATTTCATCTAGAAGAAAATTCAACAAATCTCAATCAAGTTAGCACAGAGAAATGAACAGGGAACAAAATGTTTCCCCATTAACTATTTAGAATTGGGAAGGTTCCCTTGGGTAGTTTGCTTTTATTGTGGGTAGAGTGCTGAAGTCGAATTCTGATTTATATCCTTACTGAGCAACCCTGGGCAAGTCATTTAACTTTTCTGAACCTCAATATCCTTTCATGAAAAATTATGCTAACGATGCTTAGGAACAATTTAACAGAATTGTTGTAGGGAACAAATGTGACAACCTATAATAAGCACTTTGCAAACCAAAAAGTGTGTCAGCTATTTTCTTTTCATTCAAGGTAAAAAAAAAAATGGCATTTTTTGCACTGTCCCATTGAGATTATTTTGTGAAACAATAGTTTGGACAATCACACAGCTGTTCCAATGTTCTATTTTACTCTATTTTTATTGTTTTATCCAATTACCATTTTCCTTCTGCTTATTTTTCCTGCAATTATTATTTTTTTCCTATTTAATCATTGCTTATGCTACCCAATTATTTTGATTTCCTTCATCTCCTTTTTTTGTTTTCTCCTTGTATACCATTCTTAAATGACTAACTTTTTGACTCCCTTGTGCATTTTCTTTTTATCTTCCTAGGTACCTTTATTCTCTCCTTTCAAATTTCTCCCTAAAACATACTTATTCCATTTACTTGTTTTAGCCTGCCTTTAAAAAAAAAAGATGGTCCCCACTCAGAAATGTCCTACTTAAGAAAAAAAAAAAACAGAAGGGGGAAAAAATCCAACTAGACCTCTGATTTTAAACCCTGTTCTGTACTCTGAGGCTGTGTACAGACACAATACTTATCTTCAAAGGAAAGTGCCTTTCTTCTTGTGAGTTACGTTAAAATAATTTATAACAACAATAATACCACAGCAGAGTATTTTTTCAATCTCTGTCATTAATGTTTGGAAAAGAGTACAGAGGATGATAAAATAGACCACAAATCAAGGTCCACTTATACTTATGTTAGACAGATTATAACTTCTTTTGATATTACACACCTGAAATATGCCTAATTTTCTTTTCTTCTTACCATCATGTATAACATCACATGTCTGGTAATGTTTTTGCAAATGAAATAAACCCTTACATTTAGAGTGCACTCCAACTTACCTGAATGTTAAAACCCTTTTCTTCTTTCAGGGAACAAATGTGAGTCCTGTTCCTCCAACAGTACAAAACCTATTGACGACAGGAGTTATTTAATTCTTTGTCCTGAATACAGTTTGGTGTATGCACAAAGTACACTCTTTTTTTTAAAAAAAGCAATCAGGGTTAAGTAACTTTCTCAGGGTTACACGGCCAGTTATTTCTGGGTGTGGGGCTGAGTATCTGAGCCAGGTCATCCCGACACTGGAGCCGGTGCTCTGCTGAGCCACCTGGCCGCCCCTCACAAAGTATACTCTTGATAAAAACTGGCTGGTTAATTTATTCTTCTTTGTAAGCTTTCTCTGATTCTCATTGGTGGCCCATGTTTTCTGGATCACTTTTTCTTCTTAGTTTCTGCCTTTCATCCTTTTGGTTTGCTTTTATACCCAAATAGGTTGTAAACTCCTTCATGGTGACTGCTTTTTTTTTTTTTAATCTCTGTATGCTTGACACCTATCAAAACATCTTTCACTGAGTAGGCAATGAATGCTAATTTAAATGAAACGCATTTTACCTTATGGATATTGGTAATTAGTTATCACTGTTATTGTGATAATTCTTTCATTCTAGTCTTTTAAAATTGTATCTATATCTATACCTATCTATATCTATGTATGTCTATCTATGTCTATACATATCTATATCCAGATAGATAGATAGATAGATGAATAGATGGATAGATAGATAGATAGATAGATAGATAGATAGATAGATAGATAGATAGATAGATAGACAGACCGACAGACATCTTCTCCAGCACACTTCCTTGGTCCATCTATCGAATATCCTCAAACTTTCCTTTTTGTACAAGTTGGAAAGGAAGACAAAGGTAAAAATGAGCAATTGTAGAGTAATTTTTATTTCTTTATGTACTGGCCAAATTGAATGAAAACTCAAGACACATTTCTAAGCATCTACTCTAAAATTGATTCTGTCACATCTTGGGTGTTCAACAAATGGTCAGCAGATGAATCTATCAATAATGGTTCCTGCATAATTAGTTCATAAGATGACTAGTGGTCCTTTCCCCAATGAACATATTGAAGAATAATCTTTTTGTTCATGGCTATGCCCATTGTTCAGAAAATCTGTCTCTATTGGAGGTCCTTTATTGGATTCATGTGTCTAAGAGACCAAACAAGAATCACCCTATGACAATGACATGGGCCAAAATGCTTTAACAAGTATAGTTTATTATTAGAAATTAACTCTGAGGATGTAATTCTTATTCTGATTCTGTGCATTAATGAGTTGTGTGACTTTGGGAAAGCTGTTCACTTTTTTCTGACTAAAGTTATCCTCATCTGGAAGTCTGTGGGTAGAATTAAGAAAAATAAAAGGCATCATTTCTAAGGATCTATATAATAGTATAGGGCAGCTAGGTGGCACAGTGGATAGAGTGCTGTACGTGGAGTCAGAATGACCTGAGTTCAAATCTGGTCTCAGACACTTAGTAGCTCTGTCACCCTGGGCAAGTCACTTAACCCTTTTTACCTCAGTTTCCTCATTTTTGAAATAAGCTGGAAAAGGAAATCTCAGAAAACTCTAGCATCTTTGCCAAGAAAATTCCCAAAGGGGTCATTAAGAGTTCAAGGGGTCATGAAGACACAACTCAAAAATGGTCAAACAACAAGAACAAAAGGTGACTCAGTAAATAGAGTACCAAGTCTGAAGTCAAGAAGACTCCTCTTCCTAAGTTCAAATCTGGCCTCAGACTCTTACTAGCTCAATGATTCTGGGCAAAACACTTAACCCCTTTTACCTCAGTTCCTCATCTATAAAATGAGCTAGAGAAGGAAATGGCAAACCATGCCAATATCACTGTCAAGAAAACTCCCAAATTAGATAGTGTTGAAGCAGGAAAACTCCCTGCACTCCACCCATAAGAAACTCAAATACCTATAAAATGACTCTAAACAAACTTTAGGGCCTACAGAACCCACAAAGTGAAAGAGAGAAACAGATCTCCCACTGAAGACAGCCCAGCAGGCTGGCAGAAAGGGTCCATTGCAGAGCACTGGGAGCCTGACCTAACCCCACCTGAGCCCATGGTTTTAGCCTCAGAGTGGCCCAACCAGTCATGGCTAGAAGGACATTGGGAGAGTAGATCATCAGCAGCTGTGCTGCTTTCCAGAATTATGAATCCATAAATGCCAAAGACAAAGTGAGAGGTCAGTGTGGACTTTGGGAAGAGGGAGTCCAGGAGTATGGTCTGGCCTCTGCCCCCAAAGGAGAAGCTGCTGAGGCATGCTGGCGATTACCATGTGGCTACGTCAGAGCTTCTGGCCTGCAGATTTTAAGGGGACCAAGCACCAGTCTGAGGGGTAATTGCTCTTGCTTTAACTTCTTTGGATATGGATTGCTCTCTAGGGTGGAGGTTCTGAGATGCATAACCAGGTGACAGGGTGGGTGGAGGCTTCAGAGGGGGCATGGAACTAACAGATCCAGCAGCTAAGAAAACCCCAGCGACTTGGGAAAAAGCTTTCCTCTCTGGAAGCAGAGTTCTACTGTGGCAAAAAGCTCAAAAGTCAAATAATTGAGTGACAACATGAGCAAGTAAAGGAAACAAAGAAAGCACAGCAGTAAAACCTGAGATTTCCTTTTTCGGGGACAAAAAGGATCATAGCATGGAAAAGGAGGAAGATAACAAGGTCAGAACTCTTGTACCAAAAGATTCCAAGAAAAATATGAACTGCTTACAGTCCATAGAGGAGCTTAAGAAGGATTTTGAAAACCAAATAAGAGAAGTGGAAGAAAAATTGGGAAGAGAAATGAGAATGATGCAAGAAAATAAAAAAAAGAGAGTCAACAACCTGACTGAAGAAAATAATACTTTAAAAAACAGATTAAGTCAACTGGCAAAAGAGGCTCAAAAAGCCAAAGAGGAGAATGCCTTAAAAATATGAATTTGCCAGATGGAAAAAGAATCTTAAAATCTCTCTGAAGAGAATCAGGCCCTCAGAATTAGACTGGAGCAAATGGAAGCTAGTGAATTTATGAGAAATCAAGATTCGATTAAACAGATCCAAACAAATGAAAAAAATATAAAGCAATGTGAAATATCTTATTAGAAAAGCCACTGACTGGAAAATAGATCCAGGAGAGATAACTTAAAAATTATTGGACTACCTGAAAACCATGATCAAAAAAAGAACCTAGAAATCATCCTTCAAGAAATTCTCACAGAAAATTACCCTGATGTTTTAGATCCAGAAGGCAAAATAGAGGTTGAAAGAATTCACCAATCACCTCTTGAAAAAGATCCCAAAAAGAAAACTCCTAGGAATATTTTAGCCAGGTTCCAGAGTTCCCAGATCAAGGAGAAAATATAACAAGTAGCCAAGAAGAAACAATTTTAATATTGTGGAAACACAAGCAGGATAACACAGCATCTGGCAGCTTCTACATTGAGGGACTGAAGGACTTGTAATATGATATTCTGGAGGTCAAAGGAGTTGGGATTAAAACCAAGACTCAGGGGCGGCTAGGTGATGCGGTGAATAGAGCACTGGCCCTGGAGTCAGGAGGACCTGAGTTCAAATATGGCCTCAGACACTAAACACAAAACTAGCCGTGTGACATTGGCAAGTCACTTAATTCCAACTAACCTATGTTCCCCCGCCAAAAAGAGAAAAAGTAAAAAAAAAAATATATATATATATAAAATTTAAAAAAAACTAACAAAAACAAAATAAAAACAAGGATCACCTACCCAGCAAAACTGAGTTTCAGGCAAAAATACAATCATTCAATGGAAGAGAAGACTTTCAAGCATTCTTGATGAAAAAACCAGAGTTGAATAGAAAATTTGACATTCGGGGTGGGTAGGTTGTACAGTGAATAGAGCACTGGCCTGGCAGTCAGGAGGACCTCAGTTCAAATACAGCCTCAGACTCTTAACAAAAACAACAACAGCAACAACAAAAAAATTACTTAACCCCAATTGCCCTCCAAAAGGGAAAAAAAAAAAAGAAAATTTGACATTCAGATATAAGAAGCATGAGAAGGTAAACAGGGAAAATAAATCATAAGGAACTTATCAAAGTTGAACTATTTATATTCCTACATGGAAAAAATGACAATTGTAACTCATAAGACTTTTCTCAAAATGAAAATAGTTGAAGGGAATATAAATATATATATATATATATGTCTATATTGGAAGGTATATGGGTGTGTGAATACATATGTGAGTGTGTTTATATTTGTGTACAGGTATACAAAGAAAGATGATACAGGACCAATTTAGTAGAAAGGGATGATACTTAAAAGGTGAAATTGATTGGTGAGAGAGGAATATAATGAGAGGAGATTGGGAGAGACAGAATTGGGTAAAATATATAGAAGAGGTAAGGGAAAACTGTTACAATGGAGGAGAGGAACAGGAAGGCAAAAGGGAATGAGTCAACTTTACTCTCATTGACCTTGGCTTAGGGAGGGAATGACATACACACTAAATAGGGTATCTCACCCTACAGGAGGGTAGGGGGGAAGGGGATGAGAAGGGGGACAATGGAGGGGAGAGCAGGTTGTGGCGGAGGGAAGTTAGAAGCACACACTTTTGAAAAGGGACAGGGTCAAGGCAGAGAATAGAACAAGTGGGGTGCAGGATTAGATGGAGGGAGATGTAGTCAGTCTTTCACAATATATCCACTATGGAAATGTGTTTTGTAGTTACACATGTCTAACCTATATTGAATTCCTTATCTTCCCATAAGGTTGAGTGATGAGGGAAGAAGGGAAAACAAAAGAAAACAAAAATAAATAAAATAAAATTGATATTTATAAGAAAAAGAAAACCCCGAAATTGAGTCATGAAGAGTCGGACATGACTGAAACAACCATACAACAACTATATCATAGTATGATTGAGGCTATATATGACTTTCCATGCATCCATTTACTCCTCAAAATTTTACACAGATTGTACAGTGCTTCCTAGTACACAATAACTATCTTATTTTAAAACCTGCAACTTTTATTAATGGAGTATTTTAATTATAATATTTATCAAAAGTTTACTGGATAGTACTGGATCTCTTAATATAGACTCTTCTTCCACTTCATTGGGATTTTTTTTTTCATTTTTACTGAAAACATGTCTAATTTTTTCCCCTCATTTTCAGGCTTTAAGGTATGTTTGTATTGAATTTTTTGTGTATATGTCTTCAGTGGAATGTTTATCCAGTTCATGATATTTCTATCCTCCCCAAACTAGATTGACTTACACACCTATACCATTTAGGCTCACACCTTTAGTCATTTCTGATAAGAGATGTTATAAACACACTTTTTTATTCTTCTGACAACCATGATGTCCTCTAAAACTTTTAAGAAATAGTTATGAAGTCTTCTTTGAATACAACATCCAGTCCCTTGAGAGGGATGTCATCTGGAAAAGCTTTTATGGAGATGTTCTGTGATATTCGCATATCCATTTTTGGCCACTACATAGTCTACTTTTCTCTTGTTTCATTCCAAATGACCAACTCACTTTTCCATGTTCTTAATATTTCCCATTTTTAAAAAAGTTCCATAATGTAACTTAGTCATTTGACATTATTAGTTTATTAGTAGGTTAAGTATGATTTTTTTTATATCTAATTGTTCCTATGCTGTCTTTTGTCATTAGTACCACACTTAAACCATCCCCTCTAACAAATCTCTGGTGTTAAATACATGTTAAGAAGTTATTAACCAAAATAATAACTATTATAATTTTAGCTTCATCCGGAAGTTTTTCATCTCCTTTTTTCTTTGTCAGTTTTAATTAAATATCCAAATAACCCCTTCCTATTCCTCCTCTTCTCTTTTCCAATTCTCCATTTTTCTCTCCTAGAAAGGAAGATGAATGGCACTATTAGGACAATTTCATTACTTTGTGATTACTTTGCACTTGTCTAGTTCCTTGCATGAAGCTCTGAAAGTATTAAAAGTACACAAGGAATATGAATTACTTTACAAATACAAATTAATTCCCATAACACCTTGTGAAATAGAATGTGATTATTCTCTTATTATTGTTCAATAATACTCAGCTTTAACTCCCATAATAGGAAATATAGTTCATGATTCCTACTGTCTAAAAGGAGATCACAGTTGGCTGGATACACATCTCGATTATTAGTTCTTAGCAAAGTTCTCTCAAGTGTACTGTTTAGATGTTGTAAATGTCTATATCTTGAGTACTGTAGAGTTGAACAAAGTGATTTTACAAAAGTTGCTTTGCAATCAATAAAACAGCAAAGTTTAAAATTGTCTGAAAGCCACAGAGGATTTTGGAGATCACTACTACCAAATGCTATTCTTGACTTTACTATCTTGCAGAGAAGATACCAGTCCTCTTTGAGGGTAGGGGAAAACAATAATGGCAATAATAACAAAATCTCTGGGTTTGGGGGCAAAATCCCTCACTTCTGACAGCTGGTAGCTCCTCCCTTCTGCCCAGCCTTCTTCAGGAAATCCTTATGTCTACATTCTCGTATGCCTCAAACCTGTGAATCTCTAAACATTCATCTTCCTAACTATTTGGTTGACTCCTAGCTCTGATATCACAGGTGTGAAGCCAAAAAAATACTGAGAGTTTAAGATCTCTGACAAACGCCTTATAAGATTCCTTACAAATCTTATGCCCTTCTTTAACTTCTCAGAACCACTCTGATGCCAGTAGTGAAGAGGGAGTCCTGCAGATTGAGCTGATGGGACAGATGTTGGTGTGATAAAGGCCCAAGCTCTAAAAGTAGTCTCTCTAAAGGCCCCTGTGGAGTTTCGTCCGCTGACCACGACTGAACCTATCATCCTCTGGTGAGATCAGTGGTTGTGTCCTTTCCCTGTTCTTCCCCAGTTAACCTCAACACACCTTTCCCATGACATGACCATGGGGAAGAGGATGGCTGAGCTGTTGTTATTTTGTGAGTCATTGCCTTAGTGAGGCATATGTCAGTGGGATAAAGTGGTACTTCTCTAGCAACTTTCCCTTACTCACTATATCTTACCCTCTTTATTCCCTTCAGAGTCCCCAGCAAACCACATGAACTTCCCTCAAACATGCCAAATAAAAGGGTGTATTGTTTTTAGCACTGATTGGATAATCTGAAAATTCCCCTTAATTCCCAGAAAAATAACCCAGTGATATTGGACAAAGCAAATCAAACTGAGTGCATTAACTGTTGAAATTTCAAGACTGACAGCATTTATGTTAGTATTCATGAAGATTAGAAAAATCCCTCAATAATCATTGAAGCAGCCAGGCTAAGTGTAGGCCAGCACCCACCAGGCCTTGACTGAGAGGGTAGTAGTAAAAATTCACAGAAAGGGGTACATTTCTCCCACTGTGTCCAGCAAACTATGAATTGTCATGAAGGAAGAAGGCAGGAGAACTTTCTTATAGACTGGATTTGAATTTGGAATGACAGAAAACTATAAATGGCTACTCTTATGATTCTGATTGAGGAAGAGCATTAATGTGGTGTCTCTGATCACATTGTTGGAATATTTATGGAAGTCTGTTAGTCATACTTGGCTTGAATTGACTGTAAGTCATCCAAAGTAACATGCTGAATGTTATTACAGGGCTAAACCAGCAAAGGAATTTTACATATGGGCTGCTTTTTTTTGGAGGGGGAAGGGTAGGGCAATTGGGGTTAAGTGACTTGCCCAAGGTCACATGGCTAGTTTTTGGGTGTATGTGTCAAGTGTCTGAGGCTGAATCCGAACCTAGGTCCTCCTGATTCCAGGGCCGGTGTTCTACTCACTGCACCACCTAGCCACCCCTATATAGGTTGGTTTTTATCTTATTTGTTCATGGCACTCGCTACTGATGCATCTTTGGTGCCTCACCTTTACCTCAATGATAAAATACAAACTCTTCTGGGTCACACTTCAAGTTCTTCACAGACTGGTCCCAGAGTACCTTTCTAGATTTATTTCAAATTATTCTTCTGAGCATAAGCTCCAGGTCTGGAAACAGTCCTGCTTGCTGTTTCCAAACCTGTCAGTCAATCTCTCAATTTCATGCCATAGTAGAGACTGTAATTAAACCTAGAATGTAGTCTCATATAACTTTTGTCTCTTGGAATCCTTGGATACATAAGGGTTACCCAATGTACTACTTCCTAAAGGAATCCCTTCCTGATCATCTAAATTGTTAATGCTTTCTCTCAACAAGAATTGTCCTATAAAATGCTGATGCTGCTACAACTACAGTACTACTACTACTACCACTACTACTACTACTACTACTACTACTACTACTACTACTACTACTACTACTACTACCACCACCACCACCACCACCACCACCACCATCACCACCACCACCACCACCATCACCACCACCAACACTACTACATTTATATAGCAGTTTAAGGTTTACATATACTTTAAATGTTTTAATGTATTTTACATACTCTCTCATTTAATTCTCATAAAACCCTGTGAGGGACAAGATAACTATTTTACAGATGACAAAAAGCATACTGAGAGAGGCTCAAAGACTTACTCAGGGTCACACAGCTAGTAAATATTTGTGGCAGTATTTGATCTCAAGGTGTATGGATGCCAAGTCCACCACTGTATCCACTGTACTACCTAAGTATCTGTGAACATATGGAATCTCCTCCCTGACTCTCAGAAGCATATAAGCTATTTATGACAAGATAGGCATTATTATGTGTGTGTATGTATGTGTGTGGGAAGGGGTGGTTGGGGGCTTTGTGTCCTGAGTACTTAGCACATTGTTTTTTGGCACTTAATAGCTTCTCAATAAATTTTGGTTGAATTGTTTTGGAATCATCTCTGTATAATTTCTATCTTTTAAGGAAACCCAAGAAAGAAGATGACAAAGTAGAAGTTTTTATCCAAAGAAAGTTTAAAGTAAAAAATTCTGTGAAGGGGAAATGGCAAGTTTAAAGACTACATTTAAAATCAATCAACATGTACTTTTTAAAAAGCTATTGTGTGCCAAGCATTGTGTTGTGAATTGGTGTAATGTTAATGGGATTTGGGATCTTCCCCGCTCATTAATAGGCCTCACATAGAGCCCATTAAAGGAAGTTTGCTTAGGGGAGGCTTGTTTGTAGACTTGTGTAAGGTTTTCACATCTTTTTGCTAATTTCTAATTAGGCACTGAGTCAGGTGGATTGTGGGGCCTTCTGGCTCTGAGAAGTGAATATATATTTGGAGCTGGTATTTTGCTTTGGGGAGTCACTTGTGAGAAGGATCATGTGATTCCCTGGTAGAGATTCTGAGTGGCTTATGTTCAGAGCTCCCCAACTACTCAGATGTAAAAGCTCTCTAGATCCATGGATGTATATAAAGTGTATAGGTGATTCAGGTAGTCAGAGCCCTGACTGTTGGTCCTTATTTCTCTGTTTGGATTTTTGCCGAAGTTCAGGGTGATGACTTTTCCCCTGAACTAGTGAAGGTGATTTTAAAAGATTATTAGCCCCTAAAACAGCTATCTTCCCCTGTAAAGCGTTATCTAAAAACCTGTGCTAGCAGCCATCCTAGGTATACCAGTATGTTTGCCACTACAACTGGGAAAATCAATACAAAAAAAATTAAATAATCCCTAAGCACAAGTAGAGAATATTGTCATAGGGGAAAAACAACTGGGGTAGAGGGTGGGAAGAGTAAATAAGAAAAAGAGGAAGAGGAGAGGGCAAAAGACAAGAAAATCCAAAGACCATTTTCCAGTAATTAAGTGATCAATAGACATAAACAAATAGTTCTCAAAATAAGAATTGCAAACTATTAACAATTATATAAAAGAATGTTTGAAATCATTAATAATTAAAATGCAAGCAAAGAACTCTGAAAGTTTCACCTCATACACACTAAATAAGCAAAGATGATAAATGAAAGAAGCCTTCAATGTTGGGGGGGGGGTTCTGGGAAGATAGGCTTACAACAGATCTGTGAATCAGTAAAACCATAAAAAGTGGAATTATGTACACAATGACTCCATTTATAGGATTATGCCTCAAAGGGCAGTTGGTTGGCACAATGGATAGAGTGCCTACCTTGCCTGGAGTAAAGAAGACCTCACTTTGAATCTTGCCTTAAATACTTATTAGCTTTCTGACCCTGGGAAAGTTACATAACCCTGTTTGCCTCAATTTATCATCTATAAAATGAGCTGAAGAAGTAAATAGTAAACCACTCCAGTATCTTTGCCAAGAAAACCTAAAATGGGGTAATGAAGAGTTAGACATGATTGAAAAAAATGACCAATCAAACAAACCTAAAGGACCTCATTGATAAGAAGAAAGTCCCCATATGCATTAAAATATTTATAGCAGCACATTTTTAACAGAAAAAATTAAATGGAAACAAAATAAAACCCAATGATTGAGGAACAACCAATCAAATTGAGGTACAACAATGTAACTGAATATTACTATACTCTAAGAAATGATAAATGTGAAGAACACAGAGAATCAAGAAAAATTATGATGATATTGTTACAGAGTAAAATAATCAGAGCCAAGAAAACAAAATATACAGTTACTACTGTAATTGTGTATATAATGTAAATGGAAACACACACACACACATACTCACACACACAAAGATTGCTGCAAAAACAGAGAATAAGTATGGCTCAAAAGAGGAAATATGACAAGTCATCCTTCCTCCAACCTCTTTGAGAGGTGGAAGATATCAAATATTGTACCTTGCACAATCTTTCAGACTTTTTTCACATATTAATCAATTATACTTGCTCCCCTTTTTTTAATTTAAAAAAAGATCATTTGGTAAAATTATTTGGAAAGGTGGGGGGGAGAGATAATGGAAGAAAAGTACTGATATTAAAGAAAAATACATCAACAAAATCTTGTTTTAAAAAAGAATAAATTTTAACTTTAACTGACCCATGTTAAAAAAATAAGTGCTTGTCTTCACTGAATTCATAGTTTTAAGTGAATTAAGACACATTCACAAGGATAACTAGTCCAAGTTTGGCTAGAACACACAGTATATCAATCAATAAGCATTTATTGGCATATAATATGTACCAGGAACTGTACTAAGCACTTGGAATACCTGGGAGAGAGTTACATGAAATAAGGCTAAATAGTGTTGCATTCTATTTAGGCCTCAAATCTCAGATAATGGAGTCTGAACTTGTTTTGGAAGGGAAAAGTTAGACAATTAAGGGTTTCTCACCAGATCTATTAGTAAAGAAGGTTGATTATCAACATTAAAGACATTTAGGAGAATGGTCAATTTGAGTAAAAAGATCCATTTGAAAGCTCTTTTAATAATTCTTCTAGGTAGAAACATGGACCCATACTAAAGCACTATACCTGAGCACAACAAATGAATGGAGATTGAGTAAAGATGAATAAGAAAAAGAAAACTTTCCCTCTCTGTGTCTTGAACTATGACACTTGAATGGCATCCAGGTTGAGATGTCCTGGCTTACAATGATTGTCAGATTTTGACAAGGGTAATGATTAGCAGTCAGACTTTTCCCAGTATTTGTCTTCTATGCTAAACTGTCAAAATAAGCTATTTTTTAATCTCTTATTTGGAAATGTACTGCATTCTAACTTGGCCAATAATAAACCTTTCTGTGGACCATGAAGTGATCTTAAGGAGAAATGACAGTTAATTGCCTTACCAAATACAGTAAAGTGGAACCAAAAAGGGAAAGATTTTAGATATAAATTAAGAGTAAAAATGTGAACTTTTATTTAAATAAAAACAATAAAAAAATCTGGATATGGTAGCAGATTTGGAAGGAAACTATCTCAAACTTCATCTTTTTTGAGGAACATTATTTCCATTGATCAACTCTTCCTTGTAGATGTGTTCCTTCACCTCTCTTCTCCCTCAGTTAACAAGGGAATAGATTTTCATCGTGAATATTTCATGGGAATCTGATTTTTCTTTTGGGCTTTGACCTATTTTTTCCCCTCACTGATTCATAGCTTGTGCTAGTAGTAAAGTATGTCAGGGCTTGGGGAGATAATACATGAAATTCATTTCTTTCCCCCTCCTACCCTTTTGGCAGTTTGACAAAATTAGTACAATTTTTCAACTGGCTCCCCTCTCTAGAGATATGCAGTATGTGCCATTGTTTCCTCCAATGCAACTGCAATTGCAACAGAAAGAACTGGTGGGCCATGGTTATGATAAACAAAAAGACAGTATAAACAATAGCATAGAGAGCATTTATCATGGCACCTCTAAGCATCAGATCAGACTATACTGCCATCACATTTAATGAAAGAATTAGACAGTCCAACAGCTCAATAATGGTTCATTGTTCTCCACAATATAGAAAATGAACAGAAATTCAAGGGCCTAGCAGTGAAATTTTAAAGGGAATTACATAAAGTTTCTGTAGGGAAAGAGATCCATACCAATGGAGGTCAAAGAAAATCTGTAAAGTACTAAAAATATAGGGATAAATGCTTTGCTTATCATTTAGCCCATATGCCATGTTGGGCCCACAAGAGTTTTATACCCTTTAGCAGCATACATGTATCCCTATAGGAGACCAACTGTGAAGTGGTTATTGTAGTGTGGTTTTGTCACAGGAGCTTAGCAACGAGATAGAAATAACAGCTGTATATTTTCTAGAGAAGTTTGCTTAGGAAGGCAGTTACCATGGAGACGCCTGGCAGTTGGGATTTGATTCAACCCTGTATAAAACTGATGAGTTTACTTTGTCTCCATTATTTTTCATGCATGCAAAACTTTGGAAAAGCAGTAGTATTTCTGCAATTTGCATATGGATAGAGAGTTACTCTAAAAAACAAAACAAAGGGAAAAAAAACCCACCAAAATATTTAGCTTAGCAATGAAATGGAAATGACTTTACTGACAAGCCTCACTGACAGTGAATCATGTAGATTCACCAAAGACTACCCAAAGAAATATAGCGTAAATTAACTATAGTTGAAAACAGCTTTGGCGGTATGATCTCTGTACTGTAGCTCTTACTTGGGAAGGATATGAGTCACAATAAATTATAAGGCCCATTCAGAGTTTTACTTAAAATAGTTGCAGCTGGGAGATGTAACGTTCTCATGAATGAGCAAAAAGGAACTGAATTATCCTCTATCGGGAAGTCTCTCAATGAAAAAAAATCTGGTAAACAGGCCTGAAGAGAGAGAGAGAGAGAGGGGTGGGGGGGGGAGAGGAGGGGGAGGAAACAGATGCTGACTGATAGGAATGTGCCTGTTGTGATGGGGGAATACCAGCATCTGTGTACAGAGACTTAGATGAGAATTCACTCACTAGCTTCTTCATTGCTTATGGCACTGGAATACTGAACAGGCAGGACCTGATCAAAAGGAAGGCTGACATTTCTTTCTTCTTTTATTTCTGTAAGAATTTCTGAGTCATAAAGGCAACGCTCTTTTAGTCCAGTTCCAATAATTCAAGAGTGTCAGGATTCACAAAAGGTTAAGGTATTTGTAGTGGGTAAAAAGATAAATGATGATCTTACAAAGTGAAAGGAACACATTTGAACAACTGGCAGATGCATGCTTTGGCTCACTTCCCCAGTAATCTACTAGGATCTCCTTCTCCTACTCTTATGCAGGATCTTAGAGAGAATCTTAGGACAAGAATTATTTGGAGTACCTGTATGCTTAAATCTTCTGTTGTGCTCTATATGTGCTTTTCAGGAGAACCATCATAGGCTCATTTTTGTTAAATGTCTAGTCTGGGAAAAGAGCCGAGGGAAAGAAGAAAAGACAAAAGTCTTGGGAATTATATAGTTGTGTAAGGACCGAAAAGGAAATGAGCCAGATTTGATACGTATAATTTTGTAAAACAAAACAAGCAAAAAAGAAAAATAAACCTAACAACATGCAAAACCATGTATCTTTCTTTAATGTTGACAAACACTTTAATTCTACTTATAAGACGATTCTTGGCTTTGAATTTGGCAGATGTGCTATGCCTTTTACTTCTATTCAGGGACAAACTTGGCCCAGTTCAAAATGTGTGTGTGTGTGTGTGTGTGTGTGTGTGTGTGTGTGAGAGAGAGAGAGAGAGAGAGACAGACAGACAGACAGAGAGAGAGAGAGAGAGAGAGAGAGAGAGAGAGAGAGAGAGAGAGAGACAGATACAGAGACAGAGAGAGATACAGAGACAGAGACAGAGACAGAGGGACAGAGATAGGCAGAGAAAGAAGAGGGATGACATTCAGATAGCTCTCCCACCACAGATCCAGGCAGACCAGGAAGGGAAATCTGTGAACTAAGTCTTAGCGCTTCCTTGTCATTGTGTGTTTAGTGTTGGAATTCATGAATCCAGAAGAGCGTTCCCATGGGTACAAGATCCTAGGGATTGTAGTTTTGGGTATTTTGGTCTTCATACCTTGTGCCTCTGGAGGACCTAAAGGAGTAATCATGAGGGTGAGGTGCATCCCCTAAAGATATCAGTGTCATGGTGCAAATCTCCATTTTCTTCATGCTAATTATAGCTCTATTTCTACTCCAATAAAACTTTCCTTTTCAGTCAGTCTCATGATTCTGGAATAGAAGACAGTTCATAGATGCTAATCTTCCATCATCTTCCTATTTATTATTCATTTATTAATAAGAAGCAACCATATACCCTATATGCAGGTGGGAAGGCAAATAAGAAACACTTACTTAGTGTTTCCATGGAGTCAAACATTGTGCTAAACTCTGAGGATAGAAGACCAAACAAAAAGAAAGACAGTCTCTACCCTCAAGAAAATTCATTCTAATGGGATAAGACACCATATGCAATGCAATATACTTATCCAGAGTAATTTTTAAAGTGCACATTACATGGGAGAATACAAACATGTATGGATCTGGGCTACATGTTTTATGGAGGAATGTTGACATTATTTTCCCCTGATTTGCTGCACTTGCAGAATGAGATCTAGTAGGAGCTAAGATGAAGAATGGATATTACATAACTATTGCAGCCCTATATCCTCAGTATTTGAAGGGGGATTAAGGGAGATCTATCTTCTCACCAATGAACTAGAAAAATTTGCCTTCTATCCCTGAATGAATGAGATAATTTTGAGTTATAAGACAAGGAACTGGAAAGCTCTGCAACATCTCACAGCTCATGGGAGAAAGAATTCATACATTCATTCCTTCATTCATTCAAGAAACATTTGTTAAATGTCTCTATTGACTTTCATGCATCTCTCATTCCCCTGGCTCACACTGAGAGCTTCATGGTTTACGGTTTTAATATCAGCCTAGTGTGTACTCAAACACAGCTAATTGGAAAAGTGTTGGAAGTCACTACAAATTCATGGCATCAATCATCAAGCCTAAAGTTAGCGAAACATTACTGTCTTTTTGAGGACTGTGACCTTTGGCATTTCTACAACTTAAATGGGGCACACACAATTCAGTGTTCTGACCAATGGGTAAAAAATAATATTGTGATTTTGGGGGGAGGAAGGGAGAGAGATGAAAGGAAGGAAAAAGGGAAGGAGAGAGAGGAAGGGAGTGAGAGGGAGAGATGGAGAAGGAGGGAGGGAGAGGAAGGGAGGGAAGGGGAGAGGGAGGGAGAGGAAGGGAGAGAGAGAGAGAGAGAGAGAGAGAAAGAAAGAAGTAATTGAGTAATTCAATGTGATGATTCTCATGTCTGGAAGGTTTTATGGAGAATCTGGGATCCAGATGTTCTTCAACTTTACTAAGTATAGAATGAGAGGAAATGTGTTCACCTTGGGGCAAAAAGGACACTAGCTAGAAGACAAGACAAAAAAGTGTCCTGATGTTAAGGATCTTGAGTCACTGGACTGTGCCAAGAATGAAGTAGTAAAATCTTTGTCTCTGGAGATGATTCTGGAAAAGAGCCACACATATACGCAATTACTAATAAGAGCACTTTCTGTTGTATTAAACATTTTGAAACAAAGTAAATCCCCAATGACTAAGGAAATGCTAAACAAACTGTAGGACATGAACATAAAGGAATATTACTGTGCTGTAAGAAATTACAAATATGATGAATGCAGAGAAGCATGGAAAAAATTACATAAAGCTGATGCAAAGTGATGCAAACAGAGCCAGGTAAACAACATACATGATGATTGAAATGATGTAAAAGGAAATAACTATAGTCATATAACAATTGAAATGTAAATAATGTATTAAAATTATAAAACACAGTTCTCCTGGGGGCAGAGTCAAGATGACAGAATAGAGAAGCACTCAATTGACCTCTCTCAATATTCTACTACAATGTTTAAAATAACATGTCAAATTGAACTCTGGCCTGGCTGAGCCAGCAAAAGGACAAAAGGAGACATTCTTCTAGCTCAAGATATTTTAGTCCAAGCATTCTGGAGAACAATTCAGAATTAAATTTCAAGGGTTATACAACTGATCATACATTTTGACCTAGCAATATCACTATTATATCTGTATCCAAAGGGGTCAAAGAAAAGGGGGAAAAAAGATCTATTTGTACAAAAATATTTATAGCAGTTCTTTTTATAGCAAAGAAAGGGAAATTGAGGAAATGACTATCAACTGGGGAACAGCTAAATGAGTATATGATTGTGATGGCATCTACTGTTCTCTAAGAAATGACAAGCAGGATGATTTCAGAAAAGCCTGGGAAGACTTCTATGAACTTACACAAAGTGAAGTGAGCAGAACCAGCAGAACATTATGTACAGTAACAGCAACATTATAAGGATTATCACCTATGAAAGCTTTGATAGCCTAATCAAGACAATGATCCAAGAAAATTCTAAAGAACCCATGATGAAAAATGCTATCTACTTCCACAGAGAAAATTCATGAACCTTGAATGTAGATTGATTTTTAATTTCTTTATTTTTATTGTTTTATGTTGTGTTTTCTTTTGTAACATGGCTAATATGGAAATGTGTTTTACATGACTTCACACACATAATTAAAATCAAATCACTTACTTCCTCAAGGTGAGGGAGAGAGAGGGAGAGAATTTGGAGCTCAAAATTAAAAAAAAAGATTGTTGAATTTTTGTTACTTGTAATTGGGAAATATTTGACGAAATACATAAAATAATTTAAAAATTATAATGCATCAATTTGACTACAAAAAAGAGATATGAGTAGAAGTGGAGAACAATAACCAGTGTTGTGGAATGCTGTATATGATGCTACTTTTTTGGTGTGTTATTTGTTCATTGTTTTCTCCTTTAAAAAAAAATCTTTGTTTTATGGGGTGGCTTTCTGGAAGAGTGTAGGTGAGGATAGAGAAGTATCTGTGATATAGAAACAGAAGCTATCAGCAAAATGCTGTTTTAAGAAAAGATTATATTCATCCAAAATAATGCTTCATTTACCTTCTTTATTTAGAAAGGCTGTTGGCTAGAAATCCAAATGTTGAAGTCAATCTTCTATTGATATAGTTCATATGCTCTAGTTTAATGTTATTTTACCTAGCTATGTTATGCTTTAAAAAATGTAATAAAGATTCTTACTAGATTGCATTTTTTTCTTTTTAAACATTCTAGAAGTATTTTCCATTGAAAATAAGATGTGCATTTCATGAACAGCCCTTACAGAGTAGTAGATGATTCATCCTTATACAAAATCCACGTAACTTTTTACACTTCTTTTATGCTCTCAAACATTCCGTTCATTTCAACTCCATAAATATTTATTGAGTCCGTTTATATGCCATGTGCTATGTTCAGCACTAGGAATACACACACACACAAAAACCCCACAATTAACAAAAGTCATCTCTGTCCTCAAGGAGCTTAATTTTCTATTGGAATTTTGGAAGGAACACGATGAGATATGTTGGCATTGATATAGGAATAGGGATGGTGATGAATATGATGATAGGGATATGTTTAGGGATGGAAATGGCTATGGGAGTAAAAGTGGGAAAGTGATAGAGGCAGAGATAGGGATGGGGATGGAGACAGGGATAGAGATAAGTTTAGGAATACGGATGGCAAAGGGATAGGCATTGGGACTGGACTATGTCTATACAAGGATGGTAAGAAAATTCTAGATGAAGAAATTGCCAACCTTGTTCAGCACCTTATCTGCGATTTGGAGGCATAGGGTTTATTAGAGTGCGGAAAAGTTAAATGACATCACCTAGAATTATTTAAGTAGTATGAGTAAAGAGCAAGACTTGAATTTAGATCTTCCTGGCTTGAAAGATAACTCCATAGCCACTATAACACAATATCTCTTGAACAGATATGTACATATGCTAAAAAAAAAATTTGGAAATAATTATTGTGGAATGGAGACCAGTAACACCTGGGGAAATTGGAGTAGGACTTCCTTTTTTATTTTCTTTTTGGAGAGCAATTGGGGTTAAGTAACTTGCCCAAGGTTACATGGCTAGTTTTTTTGTGCTAAGTATCTGAGGCTGGAACCGAACTTGGGTCCTCCTGACTCTGGGGCCGGCGTGAGAACGAGAAGGACTTCTATAAGCAATGAATCTTAAACTTAGACTAGAGAAGAACTAAACATTTCTTGAATTGTGTCTTATTTATTTGTTTGTTTATTCGTTCATTCATTCATTTTTTTTTATCTAACCCAGGGTTTAATACAGTGTTCCGTAAATGCTTCATTATCTTTGCTAAATAAAATTGAAAACTAGTCAAACAAGGTACAATGGAGGTTGCTGTCCACTACTGGAAAGAGTGGTGATTGTTTAGATTTGTACTGGAGACTGTGGATGGCTCTGGTCTAATGGTTTCAGATAAGGATTCAAAACACCTGTGGCTTTTGTCATTTAAGTGGTCTTAACATCATCTCTTCCTGATTCAATTTCTTCCTCCCCAACTTTAAACTTTCTTAATGTTTTGCCTTTCTTAAAGCCACCTTCCTGTTCTCTATCAATATTAAAAGAGATAGTGAAAACTGGACTAGAGAGAAGAAGGAAAGTCATAAAGAATTAAGTCATCACTATGGGGGTTCCTGTAGGTCATGGGTATCTTCCAGGGGACCATTGCAATCTTCCAATAATAGCAACATAGCAGTTATGGAACTAACATCATCTCTAGGGATATGGAACTGGATACATTTTGAGGATTCATCATTATTTATGTTGCTGTAAAGTAGGTTTGGGTTATGCCAATATGTAGCCCAATAGAGGAAGAAAAAAAAATTCCTAACAATTAAAGCAGTCTCAAAGCAAAATGGCTTGCCTCAAGAGGTAGAAAGTTTCCAATCACTGGTCATCTTCAAGGATAGACTACTTGTCAGCAAGGTCAGAGAGGAGATTTTTGCTTAGATTTTGGACTCTATGGTCTCTTGAGATACCGTTTAGCTCAGAGAATTTATGATTCTGTGAAACAGCTGAGTGATTTTCCTTCCAACCTTGACCTAATGAAAAAGCCTAGATGATTTTTTAAGCCCCCTGAGGCACCACAAAGACATGCCTGAAGAAAAATAAAGTGAAACAGAGGAGATGATGGGAACCTTTTGCAAGAACCCATTTGATACACATGTCTTTGGAATTATAAGCTAAACTCAAATTATTTGCTCTACAGGGTTGTTTTTTTTCCCTTCTTTCTCCAAATGATTTCATGCTTCTAAGGAAAAAAAAGGATTCAAAGAGCTTATAAGTAAAACTCAAAATTTTTCTTGGACATAAAATTACCCTAATTTATCAAAACATCATGAGTGCAAATTACACGTAAACTAATCAGTAAGTAGTGCTACAGTTTAAATTGCCCTTGAAACACACATGGATTTAATAATTAACAACAACAACCAAAAAGAGTGGTTGAAAAAAGACAGTTTACAAGAAGCCAAGACATCTGAACAAGTGCTCAATAACTTCAAAATATGACTCATTTTGCTTGGGCCAGTGGAGAGTCTGCAAAAAAAAAAAAAAAAAGAGCTCTATCAACATTTCCTTCTATTCAGTCAAAACACTAAAAGCTGTAGAGAACTGAATAACACATTTATGAGGTCCTAAGTACTGCTATTATGAAAAATATTTCTGCTTTCTGTTGATGGATAGATAGCATTATGTCTTTATTGGGGGGGCATCTAGTGATGGGGAAGTGTGTCTTTTGGGAAATATCTCATCATGTATAACTTCAAAACCTTTTGATCTGCTTCCTTATTGAAATATGACTCATCTAGTTAAAATACTGTATTTCCCTAGTCTTTTTTTCTGCATGAGTTTATCTGTGACCAACAATGACATAACTCAGATGGTCAAGATACTCTTAGATGAATTAATCTTTGTCATATATATTATTGATCTAAAGTTCACCTGAAAGGTGTAAGCCAGAGCTTTCACTTCCAGATGCATCTCCATAAAGAAAATAAATTGCATTGACATCATCTTTTAATTTCAGTAAATAATTTTAAATAGCCCTCTCTGAGTGTTTGTCTCTGTCCCTCTCTGTCGCACACACACAGTATAGAATTAACAAGAATAGCATAGATTTGTCATCTTCTAATGAATTAAACTTATCTGTAATTTTTCCT
Source organism: Petaurus breviceps papuanus (assembly GCF_028583685.1). Lineage (NCBI taxonomy): Eukaryota > Metazoa > Chordata > Mammalia > Diprotodontia > Petauridae > Petaurus > Petaurus breviceps. The sequence goes on from NW_027185777.1 coordinate 29,090,573, forward strand.
ACATTTAAAAACCATGAAAAAGAAAATAATCCTTCCCTTTTATCCCCTAAAATTTCCTTTGTATTTTTAGAGAATGTGTCTGTGTGTCTTGCCCCACCTAGGAACACCACCAAAAAAAAAATAAAAATAAAAGGAAATATTTCTATTTGGATTAATAGTATTTTGATTTTTTCACTAATTCTCCAGAAAAGGATAAGATAAGACAAACATATGAGATCCAGATGAGGAATTTGCATTCTTGAGGCCCTGATGTCAAAAAGATAGTTCAGAAGGGAATTCTCTCAGTAGAAAAATCAGCAAGGATGAGATTCGGCCCTAGATCTGTCTGAAGTTCAGGGAATAGAGGAGTCCTTGGAAGTATTTCACAGTCAATATTGACACAACATTGAGGAAAATGGAATCTGCCCAAGTCCAGTAGAAGTATCACTCTTAGAAAGAGAACTGAATGTTCCAAGCCAGTCCCTTTTTTCCTCTCTTTTGGTATTTCCTGTCTACTTAGGACAGTTTTAAAGCAGTGTGTTTCTGGACTCAGCAGAACTACAGGTGCTGAATCCCACTGGCTATAGTCCTTGTATCATCAACAACATTTTATTACACATGATAACACCAAAATAAATAAATAGAAAAAATAAAATATTACATAAATATGTCCAAAAGCAAAAGGGATTAATGTAAAGGTTTTCATATCCAATTTTGCTATATTTTACAATTCTCATGCTGCAAGTGAAATTCAATACATATGTCAACAGGCCCTAAAGAAGATTGAAAGTTCTAAATTCAAGAAGGTTCCTTTCCAATAAGAGAGGAGTGTGTGTGTGCACGCACACACATGCATATACATACATGCATGTGTACAGAAATATACACATATGTGTATCTGTATATATGTACACATACGTGTGTGTGTGTGTGTGGCCACTCATAGGCTAATCCCACTATAGACTGGCGTGGGAATTTTAATCTGGTCCATTGCTAACCTGGAGAGGTTTACAACTCTCTTTAGGCAACCTGATATTCTCTTGCTGGAGGTAGCATTCACCAAATTATTGATTGCTAAACTGACCACCAACAATCAACGAGCATAGCCTAGTATAGATCCAAATTTCCAAGCTCAAGAGGTCCACCAGCTCCAGGATTCCAGGTAAATGGCATTACTGGCCTATATTACCAATACTACATATTAAGATATGTACCATGACTTAGATGTTAATCAGAGTTTATAACACGGTACTTGCATAGTACTTTACGCTTTACAAAGTCTTTTACATATTTTCTTTTATTTAATCCCCATAACAGCCACATTAGCTAGATGCTATTATTATCTGCATTTTAGAGGTGAAGAAACTGAGGTTAAGAAATGTTTGCTGAATTGTCAAGGGTCAAAGTTAGTAGATGTCAAATGAAAGATGTGAACCCACGTCCCCCTCAATCTGCAGCCAAACCCTCCATGTTCCAGATGAGGACACTGAAAGAAAGCAAGTGATTTGCATAAGGTCCCACAGATAAGAAGGGATAAAGACAGTGTTCAAACATTGGTGCCTTGACTCTAAATCCACTGTTCTTGTCACTTGCCAATTCTGCTCTCAAGAAACTTAAAGAGGGGCGGCCAGGTAGCACAGCGAGTATGAGCACCGGACCCAGTGTTGAGATGACCTGGGGATCGAATCCGGGCTCAGACAGTTAGCACCCACCCACAAAGACCTGGATGTGTAACCTTGAGCAAGTTACTTAACCCCAATTGCTTAGGGGCAGCCAGGTGGCTCAGTGAGTAAGAGCACTGGCCCCAGTGTCAGGATGACCTGGGGATTGAATCTGGGCTCAGATACTTAGCACCACACTCAGAAACACCTTGAGCAAGTTACTTAACCCCAATTGCTTTAAAAAAAATAAATTTAAAGAACATGAAGTATTTACAGCAATTGTTATCTTAAAAAATAAAACTGCAATGGAACCTTTATGACTGCCTAATTTATTTCATTTATGAAGCCCAAAACTCAAATCACAGACATAAAATAATCTTGTTAAGGAGAAAAATATTCTGGAGAGAAATGAGACTTCAAGCACATTTCCTGATTGCATATTCACCATTTTTTCCTTGTGCCAGGCTGCCATATGTTGTATGAATGCATTTATACATGCACACACAATGTACATATATACATGTACATACAAACATGCACACACATGCATATATTGCACCCATATATACAGACATGCCTACGTGTGTGCATGCATGTGTATGTGTGTGCACACGTATATTGTACACCCACATGTCAAAATGTGCATTGATATGCATATGTATATGCAATGTATGTGTATGCAATGCATATGTATATGCATTTATACATTCATACATAAGCATACACATTGTCATTCAGTTGTGTCCAACTCTTTATGACCCCATGGACCAAAATATGCAGTGCCATTTGTTATAAGAATGTAAAATTTTAAGATCTTCCCTGCCCCTAGGTTAAGTGCACCTGGAGCTTGTAGTGGGAGGCTTGTTTTTCAGGAGATACTATGTGATTGGGCAGTGGGTAAAGAGAGTTGTTAAATTCTCTGAGCCAGGAGAAGGCTATATAATCTCTGATGTGAGGCATTGTTTTGGGGCTCACTTTGAGAAATTTTGTGTGATTTGACCAGATGAGACTCTGGGCAGCTGTTGAGAGCCCCCTGGCTTTGAAAAACCCAGATGTTGATGCTTCCCTCTCTGGTAACTGAGCAGGTATAGATATAATGGTTGGAGAGTTGGAGGCCTGTCTGCTTGATATGTTTGTTTCTCTGTCTTCTTGTAATTTCTGCTTGTAACCTCTGTATATTCTGAAGTTCGGGGTGCTGACTTTTTCCCCTGAACTTGGTAAATGATTGATTAAAGCAAGATTGTTAACCCGTTTTGAGTTACATTCCTTTAGAAAAGCAGATCTAGGAACCTGTGTTGGCAGCAACCCTGGGTATGCCAGGGTGCTTGCTGCAACACCATTCTATGCTCCCCTATCTCTTGAAGTCTGCCTAAGTTCACATTCCTTGTTCCCATGACACTATCTATCCATTTCATCCTCTGCCATCCCCTTTTCCTTTTACCTTTGATCTTCCCCAATATCAGGGTCTTTTCAAATGAGTCTGGTCTTCTCATCAAGTGGACAAAGTTTTTAGGCTTCAGCTTCAATATTTGACTTCCCAGTGAGTAGCTAAAGTTACATTCTTTTACATAGGGACTGATTTGTCATTTTTGCAGCTGAAAGGATTCTTAAAAGTCTTCTCCAGAACAATTTGAAAGTATTACTTTTGTGGCACTCAGTTTTGCTTATAGTTCAACTCACACAGACACACATTGTTATTGGAAAACAACAACATAGCTTCAATTATACAGGCCTCTGTTGGCAAGGTGATGTCTCTGATTTGTAGTATTCTGTCAGGATAGGCCATATTTTTCCTCCCAAGGAGCAAATGTCTTTTAATCTCATGTCTGTAGTCTCTATCTACAGTGACATTTCAGCCCAAGAATATAAAATCTAACACTGCTTCCATTTCTTCTCCATCTATTTGCCAGAAAGTGATGGGACCAGTTGCCAAAATCTTAGGTTTGTTTGTTTGTTTGTTTGAAGTTAATATTCAAGACAGTTTTTACACTCTCTTCTCTCACTCTCATTTCAGAGGCCTTTTTAATTCCTCTTTCTTCTCTGCCATCAGAGTGGTATCATCTGCATAAGTGAGATTGTTGATATTTCTTCCTGCAGACTTAATTCCAGATTTTGATTCATCCAGTCTGGCATCTCACTCGATGTATTTTACCCATAAGTTAAAAAAAATGTGACAATAGACACCCTTGTCATACTCTTTTTCCAATTCTAAACCAATAAGTTGTTCCATTTTTGGTTCAGACTGTTCCTTCTTGGTCCATATACAGGTTCCACAGGGTTCGAAGGAAGATGCTCTGGCACTCTCATTTCTTTGAGGACTTGCCACATTTTGTTGTGATTCACAGTCAAAGGTTTTAGTGTAGTCAATGAAGCAGAAGCAGATTTTTTTTTTCTAGAGCTCCAATACCATTTCTACAATTCAGCAAATGTTGGTGATTTGGTGTCAAGTTCTTCTGTCTCCTCAAAAACCATCCCGCTCCAGCTTGTAGAATTTAACATAACTTTGTTGGCATGTGAGATGAACATAAAAGTTCAGTAATTTTTAAGCATGGATTGTGATAGGACAAAGGAGCAAAATATTTAGATTATACATATATAAGTACGCATATTCTAAAATAATATAAATACATAAGCACATGTATATGGTTACATTATATATGATACATAGATAACATTCATATATGCAAATCACATACATGTATATGCATATATGCATATATATGCAAGTATGTATACACACAAAATCTTTTGAACCCTTGTTCTAGCATAGCTTAAACCTTACCAAGCAACCACTTAGGATTGCCCCTACCCACCAGAAGTGTCCTGTGCTCCTTCTCACAAGGTGTCAAAAAGAGTTTAAGAAGTAAGTCATGTAAGCAAGTTGACTGGGTCTAGTTCAAATTTATATCTGGTCTCAAATGATTTCTTAATGCTTTAAGGTAATTCTTTTACTCCTTCTTAATTGTGTCTCTATCCTTCATTTCTCAGTAGTTGTTCTAAATCTTTTCTCTCCTCCAGGCTCCCACACCACAGAGCCCCTTTATGCCCTTAGTTGAGAACTTTTGTCTTTTAATTCACTGAGAAAAGAGACTATTTGCTAATATTCTATCTTTCCTCCCATTGTTATACTGAAAAACCCCATTTTGACATTATTCCCTGATATTTTGGGAGTCACTACTCTAGTTCAGACTTTCATTAGCTCTCATCTGGACTATTACAATGACTTCTTATTTCATAACCCTGACTAGTTTTGCCCTACATCTATGCATCCTCTCCAAACAGGAACTAAGGAATTCTCTTTTGATATTGACCACTTGCATCCAATCTATATTACTTGTATCCAACCTATCTTTCCAGTCTTAGTCTATGTTACTGTAAAGCCAAGCATGAGTAGCTCTCCAGAGGACTCCTGCTATGAATAGATTTGAGGTTCTGATCACACAGTATAGTGAACTCTTTATTTATTCAGCAGGAAACTAAAGTAAAACATTCACAGAAACCAAAGTACAGCATTCACAATGATATAACATAGCAATTTATCACTAAAGTGGCCACATAGTTTTAAGTAAAAGATATCATTCAGGATACAAAGTACATAGGTCTCCCATCCCTAGGTCACATTGTCTTAATCTCTCAATCAGAAAGTCTTCTTTCTTCTTGATTGGAGACTAGCTTCCAATCATCCTTCACTCAATCATCCTTAAGGGGTACAAGGTACAGAGTACAAAGTTCTCCCTCCTCTAGATCACAGTAAATCATGATCTTGTCAGTCAGCACTAAGTACCCAAGGAGAGGTCTTTGCATCTTGATCCAAAGCTGATTCCCAAATTCCATGGTTGCTCTCCCATGGGTCCAGTTCTTTCATGAATTCACCCAACTGTCACCTGGATTCACAGGCAGGCAGTGCTCAACTCCTTGAAAAACTCCTGGCCCAGTTCCCATTCCATATTGAAACTCACAGCATTCAATCCACCTCAAGTCCTTCACTGTTTCTGTTTCTGGGAAGACAAAGCTTAATGGAGAAAAAACAACATTCACACACGTTGCTGGTACCATCATCAATTCACTATCCATGTGAAGTCAACACAGACCAACAAACAAGGTCTTAGAAATCAACACAGATCTACAGACAAGGTCTGAAAATCAACATAAATCATCAGTATAGTTGCAGGACCTCCTCCAGGACTTCTATAAATAGACAACAAGAAAATCCTCTTTCAGGGCTTATGAACCAGCAGTAAGGTCCCAGGGCTTCTGTATAAATTATCACAAACAGAAATCAACACAGACAGAACAGACAAACAGAATGCTCATCACCACAAGTATTCTCCACCTCAGTTCTGCTCAGTCCTACCTTGTGCTCTCCCTTTTATGTGGTGGTTCTCCATCCTGTCCCACCCTTCCTGTTGTGTCAGCAACTTCCTCTCACCTTCAAATCACAAGGGGTACAAACAGGTGCTAAATATTACTAGCTGAAACAAGGTACTAAGCACTTCTTTGCTGCCATTACAGTTACTACCCTTCATGCATTCCTTTCTGCTCCTCACATAATACCCTCCATTTTCCATGCCCTTTCATTGTTATTGAATATGCCTGAAATATACAATTTCCACTGCTGCCTTTTAGAATCCTTCATTGTTTCTTTGCTTATTTTCAAGATTCAAGGGAAGCACCAGCCTTTGCATAAAGTTTTTAGTGGTGTCCTGGTTGCTGGCACTTGCCACTTCGCACACCATCTTATATCTACATTGTATATAAGTATAAATGCATATGTTTTATCTTCCAAGAGAATAGAAACTCTGTAAGGTCAAGAACTACTTTACTTCTTTCCTCTGTATCTGAAGCAACTATCAGAGAGCTTAACCAATTTAGCAAGCATTTCATAAATGCTGCTCACTGATTAATTGATTGAATTTGTTACCTTCTCTTAATATCTAAGTAAGGTTGAGGACTCATTGGGGAGCTCCATGTCTTTGGCTCAGCATTTATACAAGTACACACACTGACCTTGTAATAGTAAGTGGGCACAAAGAGTGGGCCATTTGCATTAACCTTTCTATTCTACCCTTTATTCATACCTATGCTTGGAAACCAAATCTCATGGAAATCACTCCACTTCAATTAATAAGTACCAAATTCATTCACAGTATAATTATCCCACCATTCATCTGAATATTCCAACACGTGAAAAGCAGTATACCATTAGTGAATACAGCATCAAAATCATATATTGAACAATCTGGGATCTCCTTAAAAAATGAAAATTATATGAGCCTGGAGAAAATACTTTATCCTCTCAGTACCGCCCTCCCCAAATTTCTAACTGTATAAATAATAGAACAGTGTAAGAACTCCACTGATGAAGGAATTTTCTTCACCAGGTATCAAAAGTATGCATACATACAAACACATACATACACACATACTCACAGTGCCTTTAGTACTCTTGTTTTGCTTAGCTGTCATTCCACTGAAACTCAAAATAGTGGTCACTTACATAGATCAATCCCCCATTTGATTGATAGACAGTTCAGTTCAGACTCCTTCATTTTTAAAATGAGCAAATTGATGCTTAGAGAGCCTTATTGACTATTAAAATGTTTTAGTAGATAAGAAAGAGAGTTGAGACACTCCAGTATTACAGTTTCATAATTATATTTTGTCAGGCCTACAATCAGGAAAATACAAATTCATATCTAAGCTTGGATACTAATTGTGTGTGACCCTGGGCAAGTCCCTTAATCCTGTTTGCCTCAATTTCTTTATCAGTAAAATAAACTGCAGAAGGATGTGGAAAACCACTCTAATATCATTGCCAAGAAAATCCCAAAAAGGATCATGAAGACTTGGATAGTACTGAAAAACAATGAAGCCACAACCACAACAAATTATATTATACTTTTAATTTCCCAAACATGGAAAAGAGTAGTTGAAATTTCCAGATAAAAATGAGACATTTCATAATGTCTTAGGTCTGTCTTGCTAGTTTCCACAAAGAATAGACATGTCAAGTAACTCAATCAAAAGATTTAATCTCTACCCACCCTTCCATTGAACTGTTGGAAAATTCAATCATTTCACCAGATGTTTTAAAAGCATGTCATTGATTGACTTGAAGAAATGAAACTATTATTTATATATTATATAGATGAATAAACCAATAGACTTTATGTATGTATAGATATATCTACATTTCAATTTCTAGATCTAGATTTATATGTTGATGATAGAAAGATAGATGATAGATAGACAGACAGACAGACAGACAGACAGACAGACAGACAGACAGACAGATAGATAGATAGATAGATAGATAGATAGATAGATAGATAGATAGATAGATAGACAGATAGATCTCCATATCAAGATATAAATATATCTTGGGCAGTAGTTTACCCAGTGGAGAAAGTATTGGACCTGGAGACAAGAAAACTTGTCTTACTGAGTATAATCCAGTCTCAAACACTCATTAGAAGTGTGAACCTGGACCTCAGACACTTACTAGCTGTATGACCCTGGGCATGTCACTTAACCCTATCTCAGATCCCTCAATGTAAGATGAGCTGGAGAAGAAAATGGTAAACCACTATATTATCTTTGCCAAAAAACAAAAGCCAAAGGGGTAACAAAGAGTTAGATATGACTGAAAAAAGACTAAACATCATGTGTGTGTTTGTGTGTGTGTAAATTTTTAACCTATCTTTGGTTTTTCCTGTTATTGGTACTAGGTTTCATATTTTTTTACTGTCATTATTTTTCACAGCTTATGAGATTGATTAAGCCTTTTACTGAATTACTGAGAACAAAGTTTGCAAAGAGGAGTCATATTATTAATTTCTTCCTCACAAGAATTGTATGAGGTAAATGGCACTATATCAGGGTGAAGCTGGCAAATGTTTAACGATAGACTTTCTGAAAAGCTCAGCACCCTTGTTAAGTTTAATGTTCATCATTAACATTTACTCTGTCCCTTTAAGACTAGACCAACAACACAAAATAACCAAGCCCTTATTAGTAGTGTTGGTGTAAATGCTCACAAATCAACTCTCACAGGCTAGTACTCTCTGGCTCCATCAAACTCTTTTAACAGATATGACTTTAGTCCCATTTTAAAGATAAGAAAACTGAGGCTCATAGAAGTGAAATCATTTGTCCAAGAACACACTAGTATGTGTTCAAAGCAGAATCTGAACTCACAACTTCCTATTATTCAGTCCAGAAAACTGCTCACTATGTCTTATCTTCTCTAAGTAAAGTGTTCTCAACCTGGAATCCATAAATTTGAATAAGGAAAAAAAGATGATAGATAGATAGATAGATAGATAGATAGATAGATAGATAGATAGATAGATAGATAGATAGATAGATAGATAGATAGATTTTATTCTCACTAAGCTTTAACAGAAATTTAACACTTCACCCAATTATGGATATTCTTAAACATTTTTCTGGAAGGGGTTGACATGCTTTATCAAACTTCTGAAGGGGTTTATGACACAAAAAAAGGTGAAGAAACCATGCTCTCATTAACTACTGAAGATAAATTAGAGCACTCTTGTAGGTTCACGAGAGTAGCTATCACAAGGCAAACAATAGAATTCTAGTAACTCACCCCCTTCAATCTTAAAAAAAGGAAATATTTTAGGGGTATATAGATGGAAAGAGAGAGCAGGATGATGCACATTTAAGGCTGAGTCTTATCAGGTATTGTTTGAAAATGTTACGATTACTTTGATAAGAAAAAATAATTAACATATGGCCGCCTAGAACAGAGATATATTCCAAATCTTCTCTGGACTCATGATACAGGACTGAAAGCTCTGTTATACTTCAGGCTAATTTAGATTTGTGGTGTTGGAGGACGAGTTCAATAGTCATCTATAAAGCATCAGTTTTAAAGGGAGAAGACTTGATAAAAGATGGGCAATTACCTCGAAGTCTAATTCAGCAGGCTTCAGCAGTTGTGAGTGGGGGAAAAGGAGTTTCCTGATTCTTTGTGGGCTTGGACCAGTGAAGGTTCACCTCTCATTTTACATGTCTTCAAAAACAATTTTCTAGTCTTTCATGTATTATTTCTTTTCTAAAGTTATTTTCATGCACTTACAAGACTGGGTAAGCAAATAAGTAACAAAAACGATGGCAAAATCTATCTGGTCATAGGAATTTTAAAAAGGATTGGGCATTTTCCCTCACTAAGAGAATAAACAATTAGAAGCCTGTTTGATACCTGGAGATTGTCCTCTTAGAAAGATATATACTTTTCAATAGATTTGAAGTGAGCAAATGCACTCTGAGGTCATCAAAGGACTGTCAAGAAATAATCCAAAGAAAATAAGTATTTTGGATAAAAAATATTTACTTTTTCCAACTAAAATGTGAGTAGAGTATTTCAATAGTGGCAAACATGGAGCATATTTTAAACAAACTATCATTTTTTTTAAAAGTCTAGATTTATAGTAACCAACACATAATGAATGCCAGTACATATTTATAAAATGAATTGATTTGAGTTTGATAGAATATAAGTTCCCTGAAGTCAAAGGTTTCCAAGTGGTACAGTGAATAAAGTATGTTAGTAATAGGCAGGAAGACTACTTAGTTCAAGTACTGCCTATGACCTTAGTGGGATTCTTAGGTTACTGGTCCTGTCTCATACTCAATTTCTTCATCAGTAAAAGGGGGATCACAATGGCATCTACCTCACAGAGATGATGTGATAATCAAATAATCTCTTTATGAAGTCTTTTGCAATCCTTAAAGCACTTTAGAAATACTAGTAATTATTATTATTATTTCTCTGTCTCCCCAGCATGATAATTTGTTGAACTGAACTAAATTAAATTGAAATGAATTGATTTTGTTTACTTCAAGAAATACTGTGATCCACAAGTAGTATATGTAATACCTTTATCAAGAGTTCGATGTAAAACATGGGAACTGTTCCAACACCCAAGGGGATTCCTCTGGTCATCCAAACTGGTGCCTAGGTTTTTTTTTTTAATTTTTTAATGTCAACTAGTATATCCCCTATATTTTTACATTTTTGTTAATACTTAGTGTCTGTTTCTTTCAGATGACATTGTTCTCGTTTATCTTTAGTTCTCAAAGAGGATCAGCTCAAGGGTATCATCCTGACTTGCACTTGGATTAGATTTAAGTGAGCTAAAGTTGTGAAAAGTCCTCAGCCTTGTGCCCTCCTCCAGAGTCACTGAAGTCCACTGTCAAGGCAAAAGTCAAGACACTGTACTATGGTGCTAAAGGACAGGCATCAGGTATGTCTTGCATTGAGTGTGGGCACTCAAGGTCAACTTCTAGGATGCAGACTTTTTCTGAGTGTTGTTAGAGATAAAACAAAACCAACTTCTCCTTGAAGTTTCCCCTAGCCTTTTATCCATTTCATTGTGCCCAGTGGAGGTGCTAGGTCCATAGTTCATGCATACAATCTGTTGGCACCAAGGCAAAGGATATGGGTTTTATATTTGGTAAGCTATGACCAGTTATGCTTGAATTATTTTCCCACATAGACAACTGGCCAAACCATGCGCACCATTCTTGAAGGCACCCAAAAAATGGCTTGTAGTTTATTTCCTTCAGTTGATAGGGCTCCACTCAAATTCTCTAGTAACTAGTTCCCATGTATTATATATGTAATGATCTATGAATGAATTGCCACCCCCCCCCAAAAAAAAAGCAAGGACTATTTTGTTTCTGTCTTTGACTCTGTAGAGCTCAGCATATTGGCAGGCACATAATTGGTATTTAATAAATAATTATGATATAATATAATAAAATGGGGGGAGAGGAACAGGTAGATGGCACAGTGGATAGAGCACTAGCACTGGAGTCCAGAAGACCTCAGTTCAAATCTGGTCCCAGACATTTACTAGCTGTGTGAGCCTGGGTAATTCACTTTTTTGACTGGTCTAAAATAATTTATTAAATCTACAATGAGCTCCACAACAAAATAAGAAATATACTCTGTTATTATGATGCTTATAGGAAACACATTCACTGCCAATAACATAGCCAAACTATTATTTTAATTTTCTTAAAAAGTTTTTAGTATTTTGTTTTTCCCAATTACATGTAAAAACAATTTTTAATATTTGTTTTTAAATTTTGAGTTCAAAATTTCTCTCCCTACCTTCTCACCAATACCTCTGAGAAGGAAATCAATTCAATATAGGTAATAGATGTGTCATCATGCAAAATATATTTCCATATCAGTCATGCTATAAAAGAAAATATAGACCCCCCCAAAAAAAAAAAACTTCAAGAAAAATAAAATTAAAAAGTATGCTACAATCTGTATTCAGACACTACAACTTCTTTGGAGATGGACAATCCTTTTCATCATAAGTCCTTCAGAGGTTGTCTTCTGTCATTTTATTTTTGCAAACCGCTAAATCATTCACAACCGATCAATTCTTTGTATACAGGACATTTTACTTTCCATCAGCTCATATAAGATTTTCCATGTTTTGTTTTGTTTTTTTCCCTGAGAGAATCTTGGTCATTATTTCTTATAGCATGATTGTATTCCATTACAATCACATAGCACAATTTGTTTAGATATTACCTAATTGATGGGCATCTTTGCAATTTCCAACTTGAGAAAAGAGCTGCTATAAATATTTATATACATATAGGTTCTTTCCTTTTTTAAAATTTCTTTTTGAATAGAGATGTAGATGTGGCACTGCTAGGTCAAAGGGTGCACATGATTTTACAGCCCATTGGCCATATTTCTAAATTGCTCTAAAGAATGGCTGAATCAGTTCACAACTCCGTCAACAGCATGCTAATGGTTTTCCCCCAATCTCCTCTGACATTTGTCATTCTCCTTTTCTGTCCTATTAACCAGTCTAATAGGTATGAGGCAGTACCTTAGAATTCTTTCAATTTGCATTCCTCCAATCAGTGGTGATTGAGGACCTTTTCTCATGTGACTATAGATAGCTTTGATTACTTCATCTGAAAATAGTTAATATCTCTTGTTCATTTGCCAATCAAGGAATGACTGCTATTTTTATAAATTTGACTCAGATCAGTATATAGTTTAGAAATAAGACCTTTCTCAGAGAAATTTGTTTCAATTTTTTTACAGTTATGATTGCTAAATTTATTTCCCTTGATCTTATCTCCTCTTTATTCTATTTGCTCTCTCCTTTCACCCAGTCCCTCCTCAAATTGATTGTTATCTGATTACCCTCTCCCCTAATCTGCCCTACCTTCTATCACTACTCCCTCTTCTCTTATACCTTTCCCCTCCTACTTTCCTGTAGGTAAAATAGATTTCTTAATTCAATTGGCTGTGTATGTTATTCCTTCTTTTTAGCCATTTCTAATGAGATTAAGGTTCTCTCACTCCCCACCTGAATTGCTCATCTTCCCCTCCATTGTAAAAGCTTTTTCTTAACTCTTTTACGTGATGTAATTTACCCCCACTCTACCTCTCTCTTTCCTTTTCTAGTGCATTCATCTTTTCCATCTCTTAGTTTCATTTTTATATAATCCCAATTATATTTATATCATCCCAATTCATACCTATGCCCTGTTTATATATACTCGTAACTGCCCTAATAATGAAAAAAAGGGTTTTATTAGATACAATTATAATTTTCATATTTCAAGAATGTAAACATTTTAAACTTATTAGGTCCCTTATAATTTCCCTTTCCTGTTTAACTTTTCCATGCTTTTCTTGAGCTTTGTATTTGAAAGTCAAATTTTCATACCTGGAGAGGCTTATACGAACTGATGCTAAGTGAGAAGAGTAAAGCCAGAAGAAATTTGTACACAATTACAGACACAATGTATGTGTGATGACAAACTTTGATAGACTGGACTCTTCTCAGCAATGCAGTGTTATAAGTCAATCCCAAAAGACTCATGATGGACAGAGATGTCTACATCCAGAGTAAGAACTAGAAAGAACTGAGTTTGAAACCAGATTGAAGCAAACTACCTGCTCTTTTTCTTTTTCTTGTTTGATTTTGTTTCCTCTTTCCCATTTTTCATTCCATCTGATACAATTCGTCTTTATAACCTGACTAATGTCTAATGTGAAAGTATTTGCAGATCCTATCCTTGATTGTATGCCATCATGGGCGGGGCGGGGGGAAGGAAAGGAGGGAGAGAAAATTTGAAACTCAAGGAATTGTGGAATTGAATCTTGCAAACTAAAAGTAAACAAACAAATTAATAAAGACCAAAAAAATAATAAAAATAGAAAGTCAAATTTTCAGTCATCTTTGGTCTTTTCATCAAGAATTTTTGAAAGTTCTCTATTTCAGGGGGAGGGAGGACAAACCAAGATGATGGCATAGAAGTAGGAAAACTCTGTGAGCTGCCCCCATAACCACCTCAAATACCTACAAAATATGATTCTAAACAAACTTTAGAGCTACAGAAACCGCAAAGGGAAGGAACAAGGAGAAACAAATGACCCACTGAAGGTAGCCCTACAGGCCAGCAGGAAGGGTCCATTATAGCACTCTGGGAGCAGAGCTCAGCCCCGCCGTGAGCCCTTGGTTTTAGCTTCAGAGTGGCCCTGACCAGCAGCTGCTGGAGCAAACTCTGGGAAAGTGGATCACCAGTCGCTGTGGTGTTTTCCAGAATCATCAACCCATAAATGTCAAAGGCAAAGTAAAAGGGCAGGATGGACTTTGGGAACAGAGGGACCTAGAGAGTGGTCTAGCCTCTGCCCCTGGAGTGAGAAGAGGCTGAGGCCTGGCAACCATGCAGCCAGCTTGGCATGGCTGCTTCAGAGCTCCTGGCTTGCAGATTGTAGGGGGATCAAGGAAACATTCAGAGGGTAAACACTCTTGATTTAACCTGCTTGGATCTGGTTCACTGTCTTGGGAGGAGGTCCTGGCATATGTGAACAGGTACCAGAACCTATGGAGGCTTCACAGAGGGCACCCAACTAATAGCTCCAGCAGCTGAGAAAACCTCAGCAATTTAGGAGAAAGCTCTCCTCTCTGAAAGCAAAGTTCTACTGTGGCCAAAAGCTCAAAAGTCAAGCAATTGAGTGGCAACATGAGCAAGCAAAGGAAGCAAAGCAAGCACAGCAGTCAAACCTTAGATTACTTTTTTGGGGACAAAAAGAAACAAAGCATGGAATTGGAGGAAGACAATGAAGTCAGAATTCCTGCACCAAAAGCTGCCAAGAAATATATGAACTGGTTACAAGCAATGGAGGAGCTAGAGAAGGATTCTGAAAACCAAATAAGAGAAGTGGAGGAAAAATTGGGAAGAGAAATGGGAATGATGCAAGAAAATCATGAAAAGAGAGTCAACAACCTGATTGAAGACATTATACCTTAATAAATAGACTAAAAGAGCGAAAGAGGCACAAAAAAGCCAATGAGGAGAAGAATGCTTTAAAAGGCTGAATTTCCAAGGTGGAAAAAGAATCTCAAAAGCACACTGAAGAGAATAATTTCTTCAGAATTAGATTGGAGCAAATGGAACCTAGTGACTTTATGAGAAATCAAGATACTATTAAACAGATCCAAACAAATGAAAAAATAGAAGTCAATGTGAAATATCTCACTGGAAAAACCACTGACCTAGAAAATAGATCCAGGAGACATAATTTAAAAATGATTGGACTACCTGAAAGCCATGATCAAAAAAGAACCTAGAAAACATCCTTCAAGAAATTCTCAAGGAAAATTGCCCTAATGTTTTAGAACTGGAAGGCAAAATGGAGGTTGAAAGAATCCACTTGATCACCTCTTGAAAAAGTTCCCAGAAAGAAAACTCCTGGGAATATTATAACCAGCTTCCAGAGTTCCCAGATCAAGGAGAAAATATTACAAGGAGCCAGGAAGAAACAATTTGAATACTGTGGAAACACAACCAGGATAACATAGGATCTGGCAGCTTCTGAACTGAGGGATTGAAGGGCTTGGAATATAATATTCTGGAAGTCAAAGGAACTGGTATTAAAACCAAGAATTACCTACCCAGCAAAACTGAGCGTAATGTTTCAGAGGAAAATATGCTCATTCAGTGGAATAGAGGACTTTTAAGCATTTTTTTTTTTTTTAAGCAATCGGGGTTAAGTAACTTGCTCAAGGTTACACGGCCAGTTATTGCTGGGTGTGGTGCTAAGTATCTGAGCCCAGATTTGATCCCCAGGTCATCCCGACACTGGAGCTGGTGCTCTTACTCGCTGTGCTACCTGGCCACCCACTTTCAAGCATTCTTGATGAAAAAACCAGAGTAGAATAGAAAGTCTGACATTCAGTTACAAGAAGCAAGAGAAGCATGAGAAGGTAAACAGGGAAAAGAAATCATAAGGAAATTTTCAAAATTGAACTATTTACATTCCTACATGGAAAAATGATATTTGTAAGTTACGAAAATTTTCTCAGTGTGAGGATATTTGAAGGGAATATAAATGTTTATATACATATGTGTATATACATATATATATATGTAAAATGCAGATATGTATACATGCATATATATGTGTATATAGGAGGGTATACAGGCATATGAATACATATGTGTGTGTATATACATATATATATATATATATATATGTGCACAGGTATGCATAGGTAGAGGGCACAGGATGAATTGATTAGGAAGGGATGATATTTAAAAGGTGAAATTGAGAGGTGAGAGAGGAATATCATGAGAGGAGATGGGGAGAGACAGAATGGGGTAAATCATCTAATATAAAAGAGGCAAGGGAAAACTGTGACAATGGAGGGGAAGAACAGGAAGGCAAAAGTGAATGGGTCATCTTTACTCTCATTGAATTTGGCTTAGGGAGGGAATGAAAAAAAAACCCACTAAATAGGGTATCTCACCCTACAGGAGAGTAGGGAGTCAGGGAATAAAAGAGAGAATGATGAAGGGGAGGGCAGATTGTTTGGGAGGGTGGTTAGAAGCACACACTTTTGAAAAGGGACAGGGTCAGAGTAGAGAATAGAACAAGTGGGGGGTAGGAAAGGATGGACGGAACTATAGCCAGTCTTTCACAATATATCCACTATGGAAATGTTTTACATAGCTACATATTTACAACCTATATTGAATTGCTTATCTTCCAAGTAAGTGTGGGTGATGAGAGAGGAAGAGAAAGAATCTCTAATTCAAACTTTTAAAATCAAATATTTAAAAAATGTATTATAAATATTATTATTTTTTACTATTATTATTTACATGCAACTGTGAAATAAGATATACAGGCACTGGGTTATGGAGATCCATCTTGCCCTACCGGAAAGTCAGAGTGGGGATGTGGGAGGACATAGAAGAGGGCAGATTAGGGGAAGGGGTATAGAGTGGGATCACTGTTTTGGGGTGGTAGGTAGGGTAAATATGGGGAGAAATTTTGTAACTCAAAATCTTGTAGAAATGAATGATGTAAACTAATGATAAACATTAAAAAAAGAAAGTTCTCTATTTCATTGAATATTTATTTCTCTCCCTGAAGGATTATATTCAATTTTTTCCTGGGTAGGTGATTCTTGGCTGAAATTCTAATTCCTTTGCCTTCCAAAATATTATATTCAAAAACCCTCTGATCCTTTAATGTATAAGCTGCTAAATCTTGAGTTATCCTGACTGTGCCCCACAATATTTGAACTGTTTGTTTCTGGATATTTGTGATGTTTTCTCCTTGACCTGGAAACTCTGGAATGTGGCAAAAAATATTCCTGGGAGTTTTCATTTTAGGATCAATTTTAGGAGCTGTTTCATAGATTCCTTCCATTTCTATTTTACCCTCTGGTTTTAGAGCATAGTACAGTTTCTTCTGACAACTTCTTAAAAAAGATCATGTCATGGTTCCTTTTTTGATTGTAGTTTTCAGGTACTTCAACAATTTTGTAATCATCTCTCCTGGATCTATTTTTGGTCAGTTGTCTTTTTTTTCTGATAAGATATTTCAATTGTCTTCTATTTTTTTTTCATTCTTTAGATTTTACTTTATAATTTTGTGATTTCTCATAGGGTCATTAACTTCCATTTGCTGAATTCTAACATTTAAGGAATTATTTTCCTCAGTGAGCTTTTGTATTTCCTTTTCTATTTAGCCAATTCTACTTTTTAAGGAGTTTTGTTTATCCATTAGTTATTTTGTGTGCCTTTTTTCCCCATTTGATCAATTCTTCTTTTTAAGGAATTCTTCTCTTCAATGGCTTTTTTGGACCACTTTTGCCATTTTGCCTATTTAGTTTCTTAAGATGTTATTTTCTTCAGGTATTTGTGTATGTTTGTATGCATGTTTGTATGTGTGTGTGTGTGTCTCCTATACTAAGCTGTTGACTCTTTTCCCATGATTTTCTTGCTTCACTCTCATTTGTCTTCCCATTTTTTTTCCTACCTCTTTACTTGATTTTTCAAAATATTTTCTGAGTTCTTTCACAGCCTGAAACCAATTCATATTTTTCTTTGAGGTTTTGGATGTTGGAGCTTTGACTTTGTTTTCTTCTGCTGAGTGTATGTTTTCATCTTCTTTGTCACCATATTAACTCTCTATGGAAAGAATTTTTTTTGGTTGTTTGCTCATTTTTTCCACTGTTTCTTTACTTTTAACTCTTTGTTAAAGTGAGGTTCTGCTTTCAGGATGGAGGATGCACTGTCTCAAGATTCAATGATTTTGTGCAACTGTTTTCAGAGGTACTTCAAGGGACCTGTAAGTTTTCAGTTCTTCCAAGTATTTATAAGGTTTCTTAGCAGCTTGTCTGATGAGTAAAAACATGAATGCTGGATTCTTACCTACACTGGATATGATTGGGAAGGATCTGATGTTCATTTGTGTTTTTTTTTCTTTCTCCAGTATTTAACACAATGTCTGGCAAATAGTCGACACATAATTCTATTAATTGATTATTGATTGATGTCTAGTACTATACAGTGCATGCTTTTAACTAGGCTACTGATATGTTTCTCTACAATCAAATATTCTCTTTTTTTCTGAAATCAAAGCATCAACATTTGTTTTCATGGACTGGTAGAACAGCAAGTACACCACAAACACCTACCAATATACAGAAGTTAAAGTACATGATTTATTCAATGGGTAAACCCAAGTGTTCTAATGAACATTGCTCTCTTGTGCTAAAAAATTCTAAGTGTACACTATTCTATGATACCAACAACACAAGTCAGTAGAATAAATTCAACAGTTATTCTAATAGGCATAAACTCCTAATTTGGATCAACAATTAGATAACTGCTACTTTCAGATGTATGAATTTCTACATGTAGAAATATAAGTTTGGGGGATGGAGCCAAGATGGTGAAGTAAAAGCAGGAACTTTTCTGAGGTCAAGCTCCAACCAACTCCAATACCTATAAAATATGACTCTAAACAAGTGGTAGAACTACAGAACCCACAAAGTGACAGAGAGAAAAAAAATAGCCCACTAAATGCAGCCTGGCACACTAACAAGAAGGGGCCATCACATGGAGCTGGGAGCCAAGCACAGTTCCAAAAGAGCTGTGTGGGTGCAGACCTGGGATGGTCCTGACCAGAAGCACAGACTGGCCAGAGATGACTTCAGTAGAGTGAATCACAAGCAGCTATGGTGGTTTCCAGACTTCTCAACCCATAAACACCAAAGAGAAAGCAATAAGTTCAAACTCTGTTTGAACTGGGTGGAGAAGAATGAAGTCTGGCCCCTGCCCTAGGGGTGAGAGGTAGAAGAGGCATGGTAGCTCCACTGTCCTTTGGCTGCCTCAGGAGTTCCTGGGTTGCACATCATAGGGTGATTGACTGACCATTCAAAGGGTAATCACTCTTACTTTGACCTGCTTGGATCTGTGTTGCATTCTTGGACTTCCTGTGGTGCCAGAGCTTGTGGTGGCTGTAGAGAGAGTGCCTTCTTCATAGTTCTGACAACTGCAAAAAACCTAGTAATTTGGGACACAACTCTCTCCAATCTGGAAGCACAGTTCTACCAGGGCAAAGAGCTCAAAAGTCAAGTAATTGGCTGGCAAGATAAGCAAGCGGAGGAAGCAAAATCAGACCATAGAATCCTTTTTTGGGGTAATAAAGGATCAAAACATGGAACCAGCAAAAGTCAACAAAGTCAAAACTCCTGCACCAAAAGCTTCAAAGAGGGGCAGCTAGGTGGCACAGTGCCCTGGAGTCAGGAGGACCTGAGTTCAAATACGCCTTCAGACACTTAATACAAAAACTAGCCATGTGGCCTTGGGTAAGTCACTTAACCCCAATTGCTCTGCAAAAAAAAACAACAACAAAAAAAAGCTTCCAAGAAAAATATGAACTGGTTATAGGCCATGGAGCAGCTCAAGGAGGATTTCGAAAATCAAGCAAGAGAGGTAGAGGAAAAACTAGGAAAAGTAAAGAGAATGATGCAAGCTAGTAAAAAAGCTAGTAAACAACCTACTAAAGAAGACCCAAAAATACACTGAAGAAGATAACACCTCAAAAAAATAGACTAACTCAAATGGCAAAAGAGGCCCAAAAAACCAATTAGGAGAAGAATGCCTTAAAAAGCTGAATTGGCCAGATGCAAAAGGAATTTCAAAAACTCATTGAAAAGAATACTTCTTTCAAAATTAGATTGGAGCAAATGAAAGCTAATGACTTTATGAGAAATCAAGATACTATTAAACAGATCCAACAAAAGGGTAGTTAGAAGCAAATATTTTTGAAAAGGAATAGGGTGAAAGGAGAAAAGGTGGCATAGGAGGGAGGGAAATATAGTTAGTCTTTCACAATATAACTACTATGGAAGTAATCTGGGTAACTACACATGTACAACCTATATAGAATTGCTTATCTTCCCAATGGGGGTGGGTGAGGAGGGGAAAAGGGAAATAAATCTGGAAATAAAAGTTTTACAGACAAATGTTTTAAAAATTTTTGTTTTTAACATGCAACTGGGAAATAAGATATACAGGCACTGGGGTATAGAAATCCATCTTGCACTACTAGAAAGTAAGCGAGTGATGGGGGAGGATATAAAAGAGAACATATTGGGGGAAGGGGCATTCAGTAGGCTTGCTATTTTGGAGTGGGCAGTAGGGGAAAGACGAGGAAAAAATGTAACTCAAAATCTTGTGGATATGAATGTTGAAAACTAAAAATAAATAAAAATATGTAAAAAAGAAAAAAAGAAAATAGAATAAGTGAGGGGTAGGATAGACTGGAAGGAAATATAGTTAGTTTTTCACAATATATCTACTATGGAAATGTTTTGCATAACTACACATGTACAATCTATATTGTTTATCTTCTCAATAGGGGTAGGTAAGGAGGGAAGAAGGGAAATAATCTTAAAATAAAAGTTTTAAAAACAAATGTTAAAAAAAATTGTGTTTAACATGCAACTGGGAAATATACAGGCACTGACGTATAGACATCCATCTTTTCCTACTAGAAAGTTAGAGGGATCATGGGGGAGGATATAAGAGAGAGCAGATTGGGTGAAAGGGTATTCAGTATGCTTACTATCTTGGGGTGGGGGGTAGGGGAAATATGGGGAGAAATTTTGTAACTTGAGATATTGTTTAAATGAATGTTGAAAACTAAAAGTAAATAAAAATATTTTTTAAAAAGAAATATAAAATTTACCTATATACAGTGTTGCATCTTTGGTTTTGGATTTTTGTTTTCATTTTAAATATATTTACCAATATATGCAATAAAACTGGCAAGGTATACGTCTCTGGGAAACACAAGTATCTGAGATGCCATCCTTTTTCCACCATAGCAGTGACATGAATAAGGTACCAGTCTTTGTTTTTTTATTGTAAGCTACCTTCAGTCAGAGAAAGGAATTATAACTTTGCACGCTCCATTTTCGTCACAAGGAAATATTATTTCCTACCTTTTTTTTTATTTGCCCCATAATAGCCTGCTGGTTCTAACTCTGAAATGAAACCGTATGACTCCAATTAAGATGCAATCACAGAATCTTGAGGGGTTTTTTTTCCTGCAAAAAATAACCTGCAAACAGGGGATTATTTTTCTAGTTTCACAATATGCCTTTAATTGTGATGACCTTTTCTGGTCCGTGTCTTAAAAATGGAACTCATGAACCAGAATTAATGATTTTTAAAGTTTAAACTCAGTGTACTTACTCTTTAAAAATCTTTCTATGACAAACAGAATACAAATTTAAAAAGTCATTATTGAGAAGAAAAAGACATTATGCTTTGAAAAACATTAATGTATTTTTGAAAATTCTGTGTTGCTCATTCACTAAGTCAATTCACCAAAATAATTTCTGTATTCAAATATACTCCATGACACAAATCTTTTAAATTTGTACCTAAAATTTAATGTATTATGTCTTAATTTTTAGGTATTATTCAAATTGTATAAAATGCTCCATATTCAGTTTGTGCAAAGCATAATTCTTTCCCCTTAAATCTTCCCCTCCTTCAAACTTGCCTATTTTTGTTGAGGTCACTACCTCTTCCTACTCACTTTTGTTTGAAACCTCAAATTCATCCCAGTCTGTTCCACTGGATTCACTCTTTACATCCAAACAGTGGTCAAATCCTTTTCATTTTAAATCTCAATGATACCCTGCTATACAAAAACATGACAACACAGGGGATTTTATCCACTCATTTTTATTATTATGATAATTTCCTGATTTATTTCACTGCCTACACCTTCTTCCTTATCTAACCCATCTTTTACTCATTTGCTAAAATAATCTTAAACCATAGATATGAATGTGTTCCTCCTTTGCTTAAAAACCTTAAGTGGCTCCCTATTACTTACAGAAGAAAATATAAACATCCTAGGCTCCTCAATCTTCTCTACTTCAGTAGCTTCACTTCACAATTTTCTTCTTTAAGTTCCAGAAAAAGTAAACTACTAGCTGCTTTTAAGATTCAACTTGTAGTCTCCTACATCTGTGGTATCCTTTATGCCTTAACCATAATCCTTACCTTCTTTAAAAATAGATGTTATATGTAAGTTTGTAATGCCATGCATGAGCAGCTTTCCAGAGGACTGCTACTGTGAACAGCTTTTAAGATTATGATTACACAGTAGAGTGAACACTCCATTTATTCCATAACAAACCAAAGCAAAACATCCACAGAAATTCAAGTTACAGAATTCACAATATTACAATTTATCACAGAAAATCACAACATAGTATTCACAACAGCTTATCATTTAATGACCACATCGTTTTCACCAAAGTGGTCACAAAATTTAGAACAAAGAACAATCAACTCAAAGTACAATAGTGTAATAGTAATGGAATTTAAAGATCCCCCTGTATTGCCTTGTTTTTTGGACTGATTGTGTTAAAACCCAGAGCTTGTGAATCCCACTTATGGGATGGACTTGTTGATGTGAAAAGAGAGTGCTGAACTGGGAGGAACTGGTGATGTAAATTTAGAGAGACAAAAGCAAAGAGAGAGGCAGAAGAACTTTTTGGAAGCAGCATCTTGGAGGCAGAGAGAGACAGAAAGTATTGCTGAGTGCCAGTTTGAATTGCACAGGACTTTTGAGAGCTGCCACCCAGAGTTGCCAAGGACTGAAGAGACATGGCTGTTATGCTGGTACTTTGTCTGTCTGTTTTGATGTTGTTTTCCCAGATTTGTCCACTGGTGAAAGATAGTCCTGTTGTTGCAGAGGTCCTGGAACCTTGCTGTTGGTTCAGAGCTACTGAGACTGTTCTGCAGACAGAAAGTGAATTGTGCCCACTGGTGAAAGCCAACGCTGTTGTTGCAGAGGTTCTGGAAACTTACTGTTAGTTCAGAAGTCCTGAAGAAGCATTTTCTTGTTGTATGTTTACAGAAATCCTGGAAGAGGGTTTTGCTAATGTTTTCAGGGGTCCTAGGACTGTTCTGCACACAGAGAATGAATTAATGAAGACACTGGCAATGTATCTTGTGGCCTTGCTAAGCTTTGTCTCCCCAAGAACATAGACTGCTGAGAACTTTCCTCGGGTCAAGATGAAGAAAAGACCTCTCTTTGGTTATTAAATGCTGTGCTTAAGCTTGTTGTAACTCTGGGGTAGATTCAGTTGTGATCCAAGGGTGGGGAACTTTTGACTTTTTTGTGCTCTGTGACTGACCAAGTGAATGTACTTTACTTATGATTGGAAACTAATCTCCATTTGAGAAGAGGGGCTTTGTGGTGACTAAATGAATGTACAGCCTAGGGGTGGAGTAGTACTTAGAAGAGGGTCTTTGGGATTGACTAAATGAACTATAATGTCCAGGGGTGGAGTAGTACCTGGAGATTATTGAATTATACTTGGTGAATGCTGTATTTTGAATTATGCTATATTTTGATTTTCTTCATTCTTAATTTTTCACTAATAAAATGGAGAGCACCTATGCTGGTATTTTGAACCTTGGGAAGTTGCCTTTGCTTGGCATTACAAATAGTCAAAGTCTTCCACTCATGGGGCAAGTAAGTTATTTCAATCAATCACTTACCAATAACAATCATCTCAAAGTATAATAGTCAAAGTCTTCCACTCATGGGGCACTCTTGATTAACTCAAATCAGTCACTTATTCAGCAATCCATTAATAAGTATCATACACAAACCCTCCACCTCTAGGTCACCAGTAAACTAAATTTCATCATTATTCAGAACCCAGGGAGAGGTCTTTTCATCTTGACTTGGGGCCGGTTCTCAGATTCACTAGATCCCCTTCCATGGTTGCAGATTCTACCTGGATTCACGGCTGTCACCTGGGTTCAATGTCAGACAGATCCCAGTTCCTTGTCCAGCTCTCTGGGTAGGTCCTGCTCCACACTGAAGTTCTCAGGGTCCAGTCCATCTCAACTCCTTCATAATTTCTGCTCCCAGGAATTCAAGGCTCAAGCAAGCCACAAACAGACATCTGGTCATGCTTCCTCAGTCTTTTCCTGGGCTCCTGCCTCCTGGCTCCTGTTCAGAAGAAGCTCTACCACCACAAGTTCTCAGAAAATTCTGGTCCAGTTCTCAATTCTCTTTTCTGTAGCTGCTACGCCACCAGATGCTGGTCCCAAGTAATTCTGCCTGTGCCTCTCTGGGGCTTTTCTTATATACACAGCATTAACTAGTTCTTGTTTCAGCCAACCCCTTCCTGTTATGTCAGGATTGGGGTTTCATACCTTCTGTTTCTTTCACAGAGGTATGATTAGTTACTGAGTGCTAAATACCTGCTTCCTTGCCAATACAAAAAGGATCTTCAAATTCAAATTACATTACCATTACAAACTTCTGCTTCAGTCCTAGAATTTGAATATAGCACTTTTATAACTCCATTCTTTTCTTCCCTCACTATTGACAATGTACCATATAATTATCTACTTATATATTAGAATATTCACTACTTCCCCCTTTCCCACCTACATCAGGCAAAATGTTAGTTCCTTGAGAGTGATTACTATGTGACTCATTATCAATGTATCTCTGATGTATAGCATAATGGTGGGAATATAGTGGACACAATAAATATTTGCTTTATTTATAACATTTTAATTGTTGAAATCTAGGTGTAACTAGGTGAAGCAATGGATAGAGTGCAAGACAGTGTCAGTAAGATGAGGAAAAGGCACACTGTGAGGAACTTTAAATGCCAAATAAAGGACTTGATCATGAACTGGCCAATTTCACAATAATTCCAGAATTTCTTATGTGGAATGAGTTCAATAGCCTTTCAGTCCTGCCCTTTCCTAAATTCAAATTTACCTAAGAATTATGGGATCATCTGACTGAAAGGAATCTCAAAACAACATAAAACCATACTTCTGTTTCTTGCCTTCTGGTAGGTAGATTTCTTTAAGAACCAGGACCAGTATACTCTAAATTTTGCTTTAGGAAACTACACCTTGTCATGGGCAACTCATCTTATTTTCATATGTGTTCTCCTAGAGGAAGTTAGGTCATACAGTAGTGCATAGAGCATTGAGTCTTGAGTTGGGAAAAGGTGAGTTTAAATTTGGGCTTAGATTCTTACTAGCTTGTGCAGCTAAGATGGCACAGCACACAGGGTCTAGTCAGGAAGACTCGTTTTCCTGCATTCAAATTTAGTCTCATACACTTAGTAGCTGTGTGACACTGGGCAAGTCATTTAATCCTGTTTGCCTCAGTTTCCTCACCTACAAAATGAACTTAGAGAAGGAAATGACAAACCACTCCAGTATCTTTGTCAAGAAAACTGCAAAAAGGTTCACAAAGAGTAAGAAACTATGGAAATGTGACAGAATAACAAAAATTTTACTAGTTTTGAGTCTCTGGACAAGTTACTTAACTCTATGTGCCTTATTTTCTTCATCTATAAAATGGGGGCCAAAACAGTCTCTGCTTTCCATAGTTGTTGCGAGGATCAAAGGTAATGATATATTTGAAGCACTTTGTAAACCTTAAAAGTTATTTGCTAATTACTGATATGGTTATACTTATTATTTACGATTATTTCTGTTATCTCCAGATACTCTTTCAGTCTAGAATTTCTCCACAATAGCTTCTGGTTTATACTACCTTTCTTCTTTTATTGATCTCAGGGCTCTGTGGCCTTTTGGCTCACCCCCTGATGCTAACAGCAGCTGCCAGTTTTTCAGTGAGTACATTTAAGACTTGCCCCTTTCAAGAATGCTGCTTTGACATTGAATTTATCATCATTCAGAGATGGAGCATGACAAGTATGTCCATTTGCCTACCTTTAGGCAAGTCTATATATCATAAAACAGTAATAACTCTCCATACTCCCCACCAATTCTTCTAAAACAACTTTCAAGTGGTACCATGCTTTGGATTAAAAACCTTTGTAGTCAAGACATTTTTCTTCATGACTAACCTAAGTACTTTCCTAATCATCATCACCTAACAGCAAAATGAACAGCTTCTCAGGACCATATATGCAATGATACTTTATGTATTGAAATATTGTGTCATGTTTCAGGTTAAGGTTACTTCAATGCTCTTCCATTATTTTGTCCCAGTAACACACACACACACACACACACATTTACACACATACATTTGATCTTGTAAGTCATCATAATCCTATTCACAGGAGTGCATAGAAAATCTATCATGATTTTTCTATTAAATGTATGCATGTATGGGGATTATATTTGTATGTATGTAAATATATAATTGATAACTTTCATTTTTCTATTATAATCATTTCTGAAACTATTTCCAAATCAGCTCCCAGCTTCAAAAGAGATTCCCCTACAGGTTGGCTAGGTGGCACAGTGAATAGAGCACTGGCCCTGAAGTCAGAAGGATTTGAGTTCAAATCTCGCTTCAGATACAACACACACACACACACACAACACACAAACTAGCTGTGTGACCTTGGGCAAGTCACTTAACCCCAATTGCCCTATCTCTCCCTTCCAAAAAGCAAAAAAAAAAAAGTGAATCCTCCTTTAAAACAAAGAAAAGAAAAAGAAAAAATGCTGAAGTAGAGTGCCACGTCTGAGCATGTATACATATAACATTACAATAGTAGTCTTCCACCTCTCTGCTAAAAAGAGACATGTTTCAATATCTATTATTTTTTCAGGTCTTTTTAATAAACAATCATTTTATACCCCCCCCACTGAATTTACTCCCAGTTCTCCATGTGGTTCTAATGCTATGATGTCCAAAATATATTGTAAAATCTTAATATAGCAACAATAGCAATAAAATACATCTTCTCTTTGAGCTTAAGCCTCCACACATCTCATCGATTATCCACTAACTTAATAGAATAGTCCAAACTTAAACAGAAGCCTTATAATTCTCATTTTCTCTTTCATATTAGTCTTAGCACCCTGTCAAAGAAAGAAATTAGATTAGTCTGACAGAATTTGTTTTCCACAAAAGTTGTATTAGCAAATATTTGCTCAAAGAATTAGAAGTTCAAAAACAGATGTCTGGTCTGTTATTGAGTCTCTCTCAATGGGGGATAATATACACAAAGATCTGGCCATATTACAAATGTGTTAACTTTCATTTCCAAGAATTTATATATGGAGTGTGCTTACATACAATAGCAAAATCACAACAGATTGCTATCTTTGTGAACATGGAAGGGTCTGTGATTTACTTGGCATAACAGAATCCTGGTGTGGGAATTTTTTCACCACCAGATAACAAAGATAATCTTTGACTTAGTAAACAATAGGAACCTAGATTAAGAGTTGAAAGAGAAACCAAAGGCTAATAAATCTCATCTTGAATTTATATGTAATGAAACTGAGACTCAGAGAGATGAAGTGACTTGTCTAAATTCACACAAGATAAGTTACATAGCATAGGTTTGAAATCAGCTCCCAGCTTCAAGTATAGCTAGTAAATCTACCAACCAAAGAGTAGCAATTTTTGGTTTTTAGTTTTTTTTCTATCTAACCATCTTATTAAAGGTAATTTGATAAACTTCCATGTCTTGTAACTAACAATATAAAAGAATTACTTTTGTTTTTGTTTTTACTCTGATCCTTATTACTAATCAAACATCTCCAAAATAGAAATTTATTGTCGCTGTTGTTGGATCATTAAGGGGATGCCCATCAATCAGGCAATAGCTGAACAAGTTGTGGTATGTGAATGTAATAGAATACTATTGTGTTATGAGAAAAGAGGAATAGATGGACTTCATATTTACCTGGAGAGGCTTATAAGAACTGATGCTGAGTGAGAAGAGCAGAACAAGGAGAAATGTGTACACAATTACAGACACAACGTTTGTATGATGACAAACTTTGATAGACTGGACTCTTCTCAGAAATGCAGGGTTATAAGTCAACTCCAAAAGATTCATGATGGAGAGAGATGTCTGCATCCTGGGAAAGAACTAGAAAGAACTGAGTTTGAACCCAGATTGAAGCAAACTACCTGCTCTTTTTCTTTTTCTTGTTTAGTTTTGTTTCCTCTTTCCCATTGTTCATCCCATCCTATACAATCCTTCTGTATAACCTGACTGTCTAATGTGAAAGTATTTGCAGATCCTATATTTGATTGTATGCTGCCATGCTGGGGGGGGGGGAGGGGGAGGAAGGGAGAGTAAGAAAATTTGAAACTCAAGGAATTGTAGAACTGAATCTTGTAAACTAAAAGTAAACAAGAAAATTAATAAAGACCGCCCCACCCCCCAAAAAAGATCTAGTACCTGGGGAAACTGTCATCAAAGGGGCAAGAATCAGAAAGTGAGTGATAAGAAAATTATGAGAGAAAAAAGAATGAAATTAACAAAGAACTCCAAAGAAGAAAAGCAGTTAAAGAGCTGAAGACAAGCAAATAAACTGATGGAAAAATATTAATATCAGAAGGAAATGTGGCCTCCAGACAGTCTAAATGTGTCTATGTATCACTGAATACATTTAACACAAACACAGGAAATTAACCAACATTTGTTGGAATATATGAGACAATGTAAGCATTGCAAAATGTTCCTGGATGGTCCAAGAGTGAAATAATTTTCATGAAAACAAAATGTGTAGTCTACACAGCAGAGATAATCATCAAAAGAAAAAAAATAATTCTTGGTGATTTATCTCTCCAAAAACCAAAAGATAGAACAATTAGTTGGTGATTCAAAGGCACTGAAATTAAGGAGATTCTGAAAATAACAGAAGGAAAAAAAAGCTCAAAATACAACCCAAGGTGGCATATCCTGCAAACTTCGTTCTAATCATGAATGAAAAACTGAATTTTCTTTTTTTCTTTTATAGTTTAGATCATTCATTTCCACAAGATTTTGAGTAACAAATTTTCTCCCTGTTTTTCCCCTACCCACCACCCAAAAACAGTGATCCCACTGAATATCCCCTCCCCCAATCTGCTCTCTCCCATATCTTCCCCCATCTCCCCTCCAACTTTACACTAGGGGATGGAAGATCTCTATGCCCCAGTGCCTGTATATCTTGTTTTTCAGTTACATGTAAAATTTATATATATATATATATATATATATATATATATATATATATATATTTGATTTTAAACCTTTGGATTCCAAATTCTTTCCTACCTCCCTCATCAATCACCCTTACTGGGAAGATAAGCAATTCAATACAGGTTGTAGATGTGTAGCTATGCAAAACATTTCCATAGTGGATATATTGTGAAAGGCTGACTGTATTTCCCTCCATCCTATCCCACCCCCCACATGTTCTATTCTCTACTTTGATCCTGTCCCTTTTTGAAAATGGGTGCTTCCAACTTCCCTCCCCTTCCCCCCCCCAGCCTGCCCTCCTTTCCATCATCCTCCTCTCATCCCATTTCCCCCTACTCTCCTGTAGGGTGAGATACACTATTTAGTCTACATGTCATTCCCTCCCTAAGCCAAATTCATTGAGAATAAGGTTGACTCATTCCCTTTTGCCTTTCAGTTCTCCCTCTCCATTGCAACAGCTTTCCCTTGCCTCTTCTATATGAGATAATTGACCCCATTCTGTGTCTCCCCATCTCCTCTTATATTACTCTCTCACCTCTTAATTTTATCTTTTTAATTATCATCCCTTCCTATTCAACTGGTGCTGTGCCCTCTGTCTATGTATACCTGTCCACATATATACACATATTCACATATATATTCATATGCCCATATGCCCTCCTATATAGACAAACACACACACACACACACACACACATATATATACATATTCCCTTCAACTATTTTCATAATGAGAAAAGTTTCAAAAGTTACAATTATCAATTTTCCATGTAGGAATATAAGCAGTTCAACTTGATAAGTTCCTTATGATTTCTTTTCCCTGTTTACCTTCTCATGCTTCTCTTGCTTCTTGTATCTGAATGTCAAATTTTCTATTCAACTCTGGTTTTTTTCTTTAAGAATGCTTTAAAGTCCTCTATACAATTGAATGACCATATCTTTCCCTGACACATGATACTCAGTTTTGCTGGGTAAGTGATTCTTGGTTTTAATCCTAGCTCCTTTGACCTCCAGAATATCTTATTCCTAGCCCTTCGATCCCTCAGGGTAGAAGCTGTCAGATCCTGTGTTATCTAGATTGTGTTTCCACAATATTAAAATTGTTTCTTCCTGTCAACTTTTAATATTTCCTCCTTGATCTGGGAATTCTGAAACCTGGCTATAATATTCCTAGTAATTTTCTTTTTGGGATCTTTTTTAGGAGGTATTTGGGATTCTTTTAACCTCTATTTTGCCCTCTGGTTCTAAAACAACAGGGCAATTTTCCTTGAGAATTTCTTGAAGGATGATTTCTAGGTTCTTTTTTTGATCATGGCTTTCAGGTAGTCCAATCATTTTTAAATCATTTCTCCTGGATCTATTTTCCAGGTCAGTGGTTTTTCCAATGAGATATTTCACATTGCCCTCTATTTTTTCATTTGTTTGGATCTGTTTAATAGTATCTTGATTTCTCATAAAGCCACTAGCTTCCATTTGCTCCAATCTAATTCTGAAGAAATGATTCTCTTCAGTGAGCTTTGGAGATTCTTTTTCCCTCTGGCAAATTCAACTTTTTAAGGCCTTCTCCTCATTCCCTTTTTGAGCCTCTTTTGTCATTTGAGTTAGTCTATTGTTTTAGGTGTTACTTTCTTCAGTCAGGTTGTTGACTCTCAAGAAATTGAATTTTCAATAAAAGAGGTAATTAAAACATTCCTACAAAGAATTTTACAGATACTCCAGACAACAGAACTATGAAAAATGTAGATAACTACCAAGGAAGACATAAAATATAACAAACTGGGTGAGAAAAAGCAACTGCTTTAGATTAGGTTAAGCAAAAATAAGTGAAAACACAAGTATTGTCTTTACAGACAAAAAAATGCCAATTCAGAAAAAAATAACCATATTGCAGACAAATCAAAGGAAATATAAACCAAAATAGCTTTAAATGTTAATGTAGTAAGCAATCCAATAAAATGAAAAAAGAGTGTAAGACTGAACAAGCATATAAAATTCTCTAATTTGTTAATTATGAAAAACACCAAAAAAGCAGATTCAATGACTATAAGAAGTTGGAAAAAAATTTACAGTGCATGGGGTAAATTTAAAAAAAAGTTATAAATATGCTATTAGACCAAGCAAAAACATTCGTGACAGGAGATACAATGATCCCCTATCAGTTTTGTACAACTCCAAAGTAAATTTAAACAAAGTGAAAATATATCTTTGACCCAATACTTGGGGAAACTGGAGCTAAAAGACTTATGCTAGCTATCATCTAAATGGGGTTGCTTAAGAATATACATATTAATCAGAACCATATAGAAATTTCAGAGGGATAAAAGACTGAGTATGTATTAATACACAGAGATATTACAAATAAATATAAAAAAGAAGAAATAGAAAATGTATAATTTCTAGACCATAACACAGTAAAAATATTTTATTTTCCAGTTGAGGGAGCACAAACAAAAGAAAACAAATCAACCAGAGACTTAAAAATGAAATACTAAATAATGGATAAGTCAACGAACAAATCAGAACCAATAATTACATGAAAGAAAATTTTAGAACAAAGCAACATATCAAAATATTTTGAATCCAGCTACAGTATCAAAACAAACAAAACAAAATCCTAAAATATCCATTAACATAATAGAAAGGGAGATGATTGAAATGTTAAAAAAAATGAAAGAGATTTAATTAAAATGAACATTTGAGGATGCAGTCATTTTTTTTTTTACCTTACTGGTTTTGTGTATATTTTCCCCTTGGTCAGTTATAAGTTTATTGACAGGAGGCAGAGCATTATCTTTATCTTGTTATCCCCAACACTTAGCAGAGTGATTCACAAATAAGAAAGGGTAAATTAATATTTTTAATTGAAGTAATTCCTAATCTCATCATGTAGCCAGAAGAGAAACCTCTATCCATCTTTGCAAAATACTTATTCCTGCATAAGTTGAACAATCTACATTTGTTTAATGCAAATGTCAGAATGCTATAACATTATGAGGAAGTGAAAATTGCCTGAGAATACTAATTTTTCAACATGAAATCTTTAATTTGGCCTCTTGTGATAAATACAATTCATTTCCCAGATAATATTTAAGAATGATAGCCTCACTCTTAAATCAAGTGGTAATTTATTCTTGAACAAAATTTTCTCATAAACTTTTTTCCCCATTTGATACTATCATGTAAACATACCTTCAAATTTTTGAAAGTTATGTTTTCACTGAGTCTTCAGTCAATCCTCATAAAACTCAAAATTGTTTGTCTGTGTTTGTATGTGGTCATCAAATTCCGTACACATCTCAAAAACAGCAGTAGCAATCAACTAATTATAGATCTAATCAGCCACCTGCACCTTCAGAAGCTTAAGCAAGTGTGATCCCAATTAGCCAAATGTTGGTGCAATTATTTGCACGAGCAAGTGGACCCTTGCAGGTAAATAAATGACAATTCCAAATCCTAGCCCTGAAAATCATGTTGAAATGAGGAAGACATAGTTTCTGAAAATATGCTTCTGCCTGTTCTAAAGAACCATTCCCTGGAAGGTATAATGACATGAAAACTGCTCCTTAAAGTACACAAAGATGCCCCATAAACATGCGAATGAGATTTTGAAAAGAAGTTACCAATATTTTTTAAAGATAAATGTAATAACCTTTCTCAAATTACATACCATTTCATAGAAGAGGGGAAGAAGAGAATTGGGAACTCAAAATTTAATTAAAAAAACTGTTAAATTTGTTTTACATGCAATTAAAATATTATTATTATTTTTTGCTTTTTGGAGGGCAATTGGGGTTAAGTGACCTGCCCAAGGTCACACAGCTAGTTTTTGTGTTAAGTGTCTGAGGCCGTATTTGAACTCAGGTCTTCCTGACACCAGGGCCGGTGCTCTATTCACTGTTCCACCTAACCCCCTAATTAAAATATTATTAAAAGAAAAAAACAAAATAATAAATTTGTATAGAGAAAAAAGACACCTGTTGACAACTTCTATTGCATCCAGAAATATTAGATTACCTACATTTTGTGTAGAAAAAACTATTCAAATTTTTAAATGTAATTCTATAAAAAAAACTGTTTCAGAAAACAAATGAAATACAATTATCAACCAGAACAACAATAGAAGAACAGAGATTAAGTAAAAGGCAATGAGGTGAGAGGAAAAAAGACTGAATTTGGAGTTAGATGACAGATCAGAATCCCACCCTACTTCCTCCCTCACAGACTTATGGATTAGTGATGTTAAGTACATCATCTCTCCTCTTTGGGTCTTGCTTTTTCTCTTCTGTAGAATGGGGTAGTTATGGTAAATAACCTCTGAGGCCTCTTCAACTCTAAAACTATGATTGATCCTATTAAAATGCTGGAGAGAAAATTCAGAGTCAACGTGATATAAATGAAGCTTTCTACATTCATATCTTGCAGATGTTCTTTTAAAAGCAGGTGACTTCTAATGAGATTGAAGTAATTTAGTAGGTTGTGTCATTAAATTGAATATGTGATTTAAAAAAATTTCTTTTGGATTAGCATAAACTATCCAATACAAGTGTTCCCAGTGAGGAGTTGTACATTGTAATATAATTTGTGGTTGGATAGTATTTAAAAAAATAATTTAATCAAGATAGATAGATGACAGAATACATTATCTTGACTTTCTTTCACCCTAGGCAGTAGAAGTATAAAAATTTGGGGGGGGGTCTGTTAGTTTTCTTCATATCTACCAACAACAATCTGGCTATGGGCAGGAGACAGTCACAGGATGACAAGAGTTGAAGTTCCACCTGTGACATATACTGGTTTTGTAACTATGAGAGAGTCAATTAACTTCTCTGTATCCCAGGCAACTCTCCAATTCTGTAGAGGAGGGATCCACCTGCATTGCTACAGCAAGTTCACACCTGGAGTTCCCTACAGTGTTGGTATGACAGGTGTGACTCAAAAACTCCATACTTCTGATAAAGCTAATCATATATCATAATGTCAAAACTTTATGCATAAGCTGGACATGCCTCTATTATAGTATCTAGGGTTAAACACTGGTATAATTTCTTTTTTTTCCAGACAAAAGCTTTTGTCACGGAAAAAAAATTTACAGGAAGTCCTTTTTTTTTGATAATTTACATAATAGCTTTTCTTTAAGAAGGCAACAAGAACTCAAGGATCTCAAAGAAATTTCACTCATAGGCATTATGCGTATTGATCTTGTTAGTATC
Organism: Petaurus breviceps papuanus; assembly: GCF_028583685.1. Classification (NCBI taxonomy): domain Eukaryota; kingdom Metazoa; phylum Chordata; class Mammalia; order Diprotodontia; family Petauridae; genus Petaurus; species Petaurus breviceps. The sequence goes on from NW_027185777.1 coordinate 29,125,280, forward strand.
TTCCCATGAACTAAGTTGTAAAAGATGAGTTTACATAGTATGTGGCACCATATATTTTGAAAGATCAAAGCAGTGCAGAACTTCTATAGCTCCACAAAGTTTTGATTCTCTCTAAGATAGATGATCACAAGTAGGCAAAAAAAGAGGGGGAGGGAGTGATGACTTAGGCCACCGAGGCCTTGAACCTAAAGAACTATAGTTTCTTTGTGTTTGCTAAGGAAACAAGGGACCTCAGAATTATGCTTATATTCCAAAGGAAACCCACAGTGAGGTGTTCAGTTTTTTCACTTTGGAATTATGAAGAGCTGAGTGAACACAGCTGGGATTGAAACCTGTGGTTCCAGATGGCACAGATATTTCAAACCTGATTCTTCCTAAGGCAAATGCATTACACAATTTCATCTACTGGAAGCAATAATGCATTCACGGATGCATTAATTAAGTTTTTAGCACATCTACATAAGCAATACCAATTCAAGGCAAAAGGGGAGTGAAGAATGAAGAGGATTGTCTGATCTGATTATCTGGGGGCAGCCAGGGGATTTTTTTGGCTTCATTTATCTGGATACATGTTCCTGGTGTCCTATTTTCTTTCTATCTATAAACACAGCTCATGTATCTATTTTGATATTTGAGGTTGTTTATATATATATACACACAGAGGAGAGAGAGAGAGAGATATGTGATCAGATTACAGACTGCAGAAAATGTGACTATAACAGATCAGAGGAAGTTAGAAGAGACGGAATCAAAGGCCATTTCATATATAGCACCTCCATTTTAAAAATAAGCAAACTGAAGTCCAACAAGACTGATTTGCCAACAATCATACTAGAGCTTAGCCATCCAAGTGGGCATTGGATCTTTTGAAGGAATCACCTTGAAAACCTTAAGTATTTTCCAGAGAGGCTTACACTTCTCAGCATATTTTCTGAAACTCCTCTCTCTGAATTATGGTTAAGGATCAACACCTTGGAGAAAGCCAGAGCAAGCCTGAGGTTGCCCAATGTCAGTTTTTGCTGACCCCATCAAATCTTACTTGTAGCAAAGCTATGAGATATGGAGGAGCTGAGAGAGTACCTAGCCAATTTAAGAGATTTTAGATCACAGGGCGCACATGAATTACATGGCTGAGTACTGAAAAATAAGGAAATAGACTATTAAACTACTGTCAGATTTATTTTTAGGATTGTGGTAAATGAGAGAGGGACTGTGGGTCTGGAGAGGTTCAGAATTGAATTAATTTTCGAAAGGTAAAGAAACAAGTCTGAAAATTATATGGAAGTTTCTTGGAAAATATTGTAAACTATATTGGGAAGATACTATAAATAAAGAAAAGGATTATATACAAAGAGAACAGAACCCCATCAAAATCATGCCAGACTCATTATACTTCCTTTTCTTCTAATAATTTTACTAGACTGAGAAGTCATTCAAATGAAGAATATATACTTAACCTACGATTTTAGAAAAGCATTCAGCTACATCTTATGGAAAAATTAATAAGTCAATATTTCAATAAATATTTATTATGGTCCTGCTATGTGCCAGGCCCTGTGTCAAGTGATGTGGATACAAGGAAAGGTAAAAGACAAGCCTTGCTTTCCAGGAGCTCACAGTCGAATGCAGGTGAAGATGTAAACAGGTACGTTCAGTTCGACATATATAAACTGGAAATAATTGATAGAAGGAAGGGATCTGAATTAAGGAACATAGGGAAAGGTTTCTTATAAAAGGTAAGATTTTAGTTGGGTTTGTAGAAAGCCAGGCAAGCCAAAAGGTAGAGATGAGAAGAGAGAGATAATTCCAGGCATGGGGATATGGAAATTATTGGTCAAGAAACAACAGAGTCACTGGATCACAGAATATCTTTGGATGGAGTGAGAAGTGGTATATGGTATATGAAGAAAGGGAAAGTGGGGAATAGACGATGAAGGGTTTTGAATGACAAAAGATTATATTTGATTCTGGAGGTGATAAGGAACCAATGGAGCTTATTGAGTAGAGGGATAACAGAGTGAGACTTATGGATCAAGAAGATTTTATTGTCACCTGAGTGGAGGATGGACCAGAATGGAGAAGGACTTATAATAAGCCTTTTTTCTAGGCAATACTACATTAGTTACTACTGTTCCATCACTGAACTCAAAAAGCAGTAACTAATGGCTCAATGCTAACTCAGAAGGTAAGCTTTAGCAGAATGTCTCATCAGTCTATGCCTGGCCCCAGTCTGTTTAACATTTCTATCAGTAATTTAGATAAAAGTATAGATAGTATTTATATCAAATATGCAGATCATGCAAAGCTAAGAGGGGTAGCTAATACATGGGATGACAGCTGGGAATCGAAAAGCTCTTAACAGCCTGGAATGTCAGGCTTAATCTAATAAAACGGAATGTAATATAAAGTTCTTATTAGTCCTATCTTTCCTAGGTTTGCTTTTATTCTTTGATAAGCAGAAGGAACTATACATTGGAGCAGCTTTGCTAATGGACTAAGGGAATCCACTGAATCTAGGCAGCCTCTCAGGTTTCAAAGCAAAGTTCTAGACAATCCTTGGATGTTCCTAGAGAAAGGATGGGGCAACTAATATTCTGATTAAGACAGAAAAGTCAGCAGATAAATGAAGGCCTTATTGAATTCCACTGGCTTCTAGAGAATGCCAGGCTGGGATGAGATGGTGCTGATAAAGATTTTTAAGGGATGTCCAAGTATAGCTCTGAAGAATAACTTAAGGGGACAGCTAGGTGGTGCAGTGAATAGAGCACCAGCTCTATTCAGGAGTCAGGAGGACCTGAGTTCAAATCTGACCTCAGGAACTTTACACTTAGTAGTTGTGTGACCTTGGGCAAGTCATTTAACCCCAACTACCCTGCCTTCCCCCTCCAAAAAGAAAAAAAAAGAATAACTTAAAAGCATCAAGGAGATCAGGATGTATAGTAAAACTACTCAACCTGATAAATAAAGTTTAGAGGCACATAATTTTGTCAGAGAAATTAGAAATGAGTGAGTGAAAAGAAGGTCAGAACCAATTCAACTGGACAAAATACCAGGCTGAGGTCCCAGTATCCCAAACTGTGAGAGCATAAATCACAAAGCAAACTTTGTTTCAGGTTCAGTTGACCTAATAACTTATCTAAGCAGTGTGCAGCAAGGGCAGGGTCAAAGAAAGAATCCCAGAAAGGATTGTGGTTAAAGTTGTCATCTCAGGGGCAGAGCTAAGCAGTCATCAGATGGTAAATTCTACAAAACCAAAAGGATGCTTATAAGAAAAAATGCTTCAGAGTCCTGGTGAGAGGCAGAATGTAAAGTATGGGTAGGAGTCCTATTGCCTGTAAATGATGATAAAATGAGGTCTACAAATCCATTAAAGAAAAAACCTGCATAGGTGATGAATGTGGAAGATGGAACTTTGCTCTGGCAGAGCACAGAGAGGTTTGAAGTCATTTTTCTCATCAAACCACAAGAAAGTGATATCTCAAGACAAATAGTGTTGGGGATAATTTAGATGAAAGGAATTGGGGTGATTTTTAATATTATAATAAAATGATATAAGCATTTATTAAGTACTTACTATATGTCAGGCACTGTGCTAAGCACTAGGGATTCAAGTAAGAAAAAGAAAGTCTTGTTACAAGAGTAAATCTCCATATTGAAAGGGGATAAGTATGTGCTAATATATAACTGTGCTATAAGAAATGATGAGCTCAATGATTTTAGAAAAAACATGGGAAGACTTGCCTGAAATGAGCAGAACCAAGAAAATGTTGTATACAGTAACAGCAATATTGTTTTAAGAATAACTTCAAACAAATAAGCTATTTGACTATTATAATACCGAAGTTAACTCTAAGGGACATATAAAGAAAGACGGTAACTACATTCAAAGAAAGAACTGATAAACAGAAGTATGTAAGGAACAATTTTACATATATACATAAATATATCCATATATACAAACATATACATAAATATACACATATACAAACATACATACATAGACACTCATATGTTCGTGTCTAATGGTAGCCATCTCTAGGGCAAGGGGAAGGGAGGGGGAGAAAAAAAGGAAATTTATATGATAATTTTATTGTATATTTGAAAGAAATAGCAAGTTGTTTATAGTAGATTTACAGTTGCATGTGCAATCATATTTTTAATTGCACTATGTTATGGAAATGCTTGTTTTATTACAAAAAGTAAAAGTAAAAAAAGGAAAGGGATAAGAAACAGTATAGGTTCCCCAATGCAAGAACCTGGAGCCAGGTACAGCCTAGTAACCTTCCCAAAAGTTTCCATTTAACACTGAGAGGAAGCAATCAATATACTCTTGGAGAAGTGGGACCTGTGGGTTAAAATGAGAAAAGAAAGAAGAAATTTTGCCATCCCAAAGGAACTGTAATCATCCCATAGCTCTGAGATATTACAATTTTATAGGCTTATTGATATCCTAAATGATCAGTAGAGGTGAACCTTGAGGTCAGATATGTAAGAAAACGTGAAGAAGATTATACCAATCATTAGCAATGACACACCCATTTCTTGTGATTTATATATGCATAAATACGCCTGTCACTAGGCTTTGATCACAGTGGATATCAACCTGAAATTTTGACTTGCTCTCAATAAGGCACAATTGAACAGAACTAGTTGTGCTGCCAGGTGACCTAGTCTCAAAGTTCATTTCTGATTTTCACTATCTATGCAAATTTGGACAATTCACATCTCTTGGCCTCTATTTCCTTATTAGTTAAATGGTATAAATAGACAATATAGCTTATGAGATAATTACCAAGATCCAGATCTATGAACCAATTAATCATTTTCTATACCCTAGGAAAGATAAAGGAAACATATAATTAAGATGTATTTTAAATCTTGTGAGAATGAAAAATGAGGGGTTGAAAACAGACTTTGGTACTACCTTTGGGTATTATGAATATCGGTTTATGCTCTTGGATGGGTCATTGTCCCAACGATTTTTGAGCATTGCATTGATGATGTTCTTTTCTGCCTTTCCAGACCAGTCTATCACACTATTGATTAAATGTTGATATTTAAAGACCATGAGCCAGAATGTGGCTTTTGAATATGGAGTTGTTAACTTGCTTGTGGGGTAAAATAGAGAAATATTCTTTCCATCAGCCTCAGATAACTTCTTTGGAATTTATATGAATGTTGATGGACTGGAAATGGATCTTGAATATGTGTACATTATACAGAAATAGAACAGGAAGAACTTTAAGCATTCCAGAGTAAATACACATTATTATTAACATTTTATACAGAGATATAAGCAATCAAATTCTCACAAATATTTTTTGCATAGTATACATTTGAAATTGACTAAAAATTACAAATAATATAAAATCCCAACTGCTTTAAAGTTAGTTGAATACAAAAATTATTCTGTAAGTCAAATAAATTCTTAAATGCTCTCTTCTGCAAAGTTATTTTCCAGTGTTAAGAAAATACAGGATTATTTATTAGCTATAACAACATATATGACTGTCCAAGAATGTTGTGATTATTAATAGCCAAAGAAGCATAATATACTCACCAAAGATGGCTGCTATTGTCATATAGAATGTATAGTGTAAAAGTCCACATCAAAGATGAAGTCACTCTTAATGGTGAGGTCTTTCAGACAATCCTGTTTGCAAATAATATTATCATATGGATTGAATTAGCCCCTGGATATGAGAGAATCATTTTATATTGGGTATTAAGGGGATTTGAATTATTCAAAAGAAGGTTTGAGTCAAATAGGGATTAGAACTTGAAGTGATTAAAAATAATCATGTACATACTTTGGACCTGTGTTTAAAGCATGGCAGCCATAGGCAAACCTTATATTTCTTTATGTGTAGAGGTGGATACCTTCTAGATAACTCTTACAACAGCAGGAGGAAAGTGACCTAAAACCATTAAATGTATCTTCTCATCAGCTATTATTTTGGCTATTATCCCCCATGAAAATAAGTTTTTCTAAAGTAGATAGGAAATTATTGGCAAATGAGGCTGCCCTAAAGATTATAGTAGTACCATTACTCCCTCACTAATCATAAAACTTTAATATATATATATATATATTTTAATTATTTATTAAACTTTTTTTTTCCTTTTGGAGGGCAATTGGGGTTAAGTAACTTGCCCAAGGTTACACAGCTAGTTCTTCTTTCGTGTGGGTGTTAAGTGTCTGAGGCTGGAACTGAACTCAGGTCCTCCTGACTCCAAGCTGGCACTTTACTCACTGCACCACCTAGCTGCTCCTAACTTTAATATATTTTAAAGAAGAATTTATCTGATCTGGTCATTAATCAATATAAAAAATGCTCAATTTTTTATTTCTCCTTCTATGTGAAACACCTTCATTTTTTGGATGAATTCATAATACTGAGGCATGGATCTAGAACAACCTATAGAAAGAGAAAGAAGCAAACAATTTTTGCTTCAGGTATACATGTAGTTATGTTGAGGGATTAGGAAAATGGAGGCGACAATATTTCAAAGGATGGGCAATGATTTTCCCACCATGCTGAGAGGTCTTACGGACAGGGTGACGTCTGTTAGCAAGGGAACTGGAAGAAAATTGTTTAAGATCAGTAATCCAACACCAATTATTTGCAGACTAATAGATTATATGGATACATAGTCTTACCTACACAAGTTTGTGAATTCCTTTGACTCGTACAGGAAAGAGTCTACATTAATATTGGGATGCAGGAGAAATATGTAGCCAAGGAAATTCTAGATTGCAAAGTATAGCTATGGCCCTGACTGGTATTTTATTAGACATGATCCTGAGGACTAGCCATAAGAAGAGAGGAAGGATGTCTTTGGCCTAGTAGTAGTTAGATGGTTCACAAAGATCACCCAGAAGATCATGACATCTTTCCCAGACAAAGGGAAGACAGGAGATTTAAGACATGAGAGAATACAGGGAGCAGCCTTGCAGGCAAAGGACTTCAGGTGTGGCCTTGCATCAGAGAAGCACACTAGAATTTCCATGTCATAGGGAAGAAGATATTTAACTTGTCCATGTTTGTATTTATTCCGCATTGATATAGTTAGTCATACTCCATCCATTCAAATGAGATAATCTCAATCTAGAGTGAAAGAGAGAAATGAAATCTAAATGATCTCTCCTTAGTAACAGTGGGTTGGTGACAGAAAAGTTGGCAAAGGTGACTAAGAATCATACAGTTTTTAGATCATGCATGTAACATTACTCTAAATTGTGAAATATTTGTTCAATGACTAAAGAAATGATATACCACTGGAATAAATTAATCAAATTCACATTACCATTTTTACCATTAGAAATAAAGGACTTGCAGGTAAAAAGAATTAAGAGCAAATCTGTAGTAACACATCAGTGAGCTCTTCAAACTCTAGCTCCTGAGGTCTCCTTCTCACCACAAAATGGCAAGAAATGAGTCCAATAAAACAAAGAAGTAACAAACAACAAAGAATAGCGAGTAAAGAAAGCATTATAAGAAAAACTTCACAGAAAAAGTCTAAAAAAATGTATAAACAAAGAAAAAGAATCCCTAATACAATGAATAAATACTAAAAAGTTAAAGGAAGTAAGGAAAATGTCCAGCATAAAGGAGAAATATTAAAACAACAAAAACCCTACTTCATACAAAATGATCGTGGAAGAACTACACAAACCTCTATAAAACTTTTATTAGAGCAATAAAAGAAGTAAACATGAATGTTAATAATATAATAAATTTCATTTGTTCACAATGAACAAACAAAAGAGAATACTGAAAGAGAATAATTAGCCCAGTCTAATGATAGGAAAAATCTAACAGTGGATTGTCTTAAGAAAGACATGATCAGATTTATAACTGAAAATCAGTTGTAGGTAAAAATATATACATATAAAAATCAAGTGGGGTGGTGGGAGGAAAATGAAAGAACTCTATAAACTAAGCAAATGGTTTTGAAGATAAAAAATCTGAAAAATTTTTGTTTCATAGAAAAATAAATCCCCAATGATTTTAAAAAAAGCTAAATATTATACTTTGAGAAGTTATACCCCCCTCCTCAAACTTCTCAGAGGCTTTGCAAACAAAAGGTAAAGTACAGATCATAAGAATCTACAAATTGCCAAGAGAGAAACCTCAATTCAAGATAGACAGATACATACAGATTCTAAAAGTAGAATCAAGGAACTGAATATTGCTGTAATTGGGTGACAGAAGGATTGAGGGGAAGTTTGCAGGAAGAACCTAGGTCAGATTGACACAAGTAAAAATAAAATAACCAAAGACCTGGTGCTGATATCAAAGAAAAGGAAAGTATAGAAAAAAAGCTTAACAATGAATAAACTTAACCCATCAATACGTGGAACTGAATTGCAGAACGAATAGGAAAAGAAAAATAAAAACTATTTGCTATAGAAAAAAATTTTAAATATACAAATTAAAAATAAGACTAGACTAGAATATGCATTTTATCCCTCAAACAATTATAAAAAACTGAAAGAATAGCGATCATGATTTTTTAAAGACAATATGGAAAACAGACATTGTTAAAAATGTGTGTATGAACGTGAAAATTATATTCTAATTAAAGTTACTAAAGATGATAAAATAATATCATTTTGACATATGTATATATAAATAGGTAGATAGATGCATATTTGTATATTTACCTATTTTTTACATGACAGTACTTAGAGAAAGTTAATCATATTACAAAAATTCCTTATTTATCAATAATATAGATAATTTAAAGAGATAACTAAAAGACCTTTAATTTTTTTTTAGAGTTTCATAAACCAAACAAAAATATTTTTTTTAAACAATTAGATTTGAAAAAATATTAGAAACACTAGAATTACTTAAACTATATGACTACTTAATGGATTATTTTTCTGGAAGGCCAATATAATTTTTCAGCATCACAAGATCACAAGGTACTTTTATAAAATTTGATCATTTAATAGTACATAAATTATAAATAAATGTTGAAAGGCAGAATTAAAAATGTTAAATGCATCTTTTCATGCCATAAACAAAGAAAATAATGGTTAATATACAAAATAGAGACACAATTTACACAACCAAAAGGAGATTAAGTGAACACATTCTAAATAATGAATTAGCAAATAAATAAATCATAGAAATAATAATTATTCAAAGGGAATAATAATAAAGTAAAGAAGGCCATTGACTATAAATTACTCAGAAGCTTGTTGTGTTTTGTCCTTCATGCTCAAAGAGAACCTAATGTCATGGTCCCTAGCTTCACTTTCCCCCCAAGGGTTATCTGGGTCCAGTGGCAAGATATAGATCAGGATGACTAGAGATGGCCCTAGATGCATTGGGAGACCTTGGTCTTTTTAAACTAAGATTTTTCCAAGTTCTCACTTTCACTGAGGCAACACCCATTAATGTTAGGCAAGAAATGAGCCAAGGAATGGCCCTGAAAATAGGAAGCATGTATTACAATTTAATTTAGCAAGCATTAGTTAATTTAGCAATTAATTGATTAATTACTCTGTGAAAGCTACTTTAATAGGCCTTGCAAATAAAAAACAAGAATGAAAGCAGTCCCTAAATTCAAGCAGCTTACATTGTGGGTGGCACATTAGATAGAGTGCCAGGTCTGGGGTCAAGGAAACCTAAGTTCCAATTCAATTTCAGACACTTACAAGCTGTATGACCCTGGGCAAGTCACTTAACTTTTGTTTACTTCAGTTACTTCATTTGTAAAATTGGGATAATTAGAGCACCTACCTCCCAGGGTTGTTGTGAAAATCAAAAGGCATAATATTTGTAAAGTGCTAAGTACAGTGTCTGGCATATAGTGAGCTCTTCCTACATGTTAGGTATTATTATTAGTTAATATTATTATCAAAATAGTCATGTTTTCCTAATGATTTTCTGTTATAGATTCTATCTTTATAGTCTCAGGATTGTGAAGAGGTATAGAGAATACAAAATCCTACTGTGTTTATTTCTTATGGATTACTAACTCAATTGTTTTTGACTCAATAAAACCAAATACAGTCCTGTGGATCTCTCATGATTTTCTTCCAATAAAGATTTTTTTTTGTTCAGTTCTGTAATTTCAACAGCAAAAAGATCTCTTGAGGAGGACACTTGCTACACTACAAGAGAAGATCTCCACAGAATTAACTGATATTCATGGTCCCATAAACAATTTGTGCCAGAGGTACAAACAACATTTTATAAGCATGTGTTAAAGTCATATGTGATTACTTGATAGATATATCATAAATGCCTCTGTTCATCAGATCAAGGAAAGTATAAATAGCAAGCATATGTTTGACAAAAAAGTTAGCCAATATCATAGTGGAGGCCCTGTGCAAAATCTGTGTGCAAGAGTGATTTCTTACAGATGATGACAGTATCCAAATATTCCTGTTTTAGGGTGATATTATATTAATTGCTTCAAATTCTAAGATGCTTCAGTGTTTAAAAATGTGCATTAATAAAAGATCCAGAAATCTATACCATAAAAATATCAATTTAAGGAAACTTTATGATGGTGTGTGCTTGATTATTTTGTTCAGTTTTTTTTTTTTTTATTTCTCTGACAATTGATGGTTGTAAAGGCAATTGAAATATCCCATTAAGGAGTATGTAGAATATCCCAAAAATCCTAGGGTAGCTTTTTAGCTATTAAAATATAAAGAAGAAAGAAAAGGCCAAAATCCTAGTCCCTACTTTATAAGTTGTCAGGACTTAAAGTGGGGGAAGGTGAAGGTGGCAGGTCATATACCCTTCCCCTTTATGAACTTCTTCCTGGGATATGAGCAAAGGAAAAGCCACTAACTGTGTTCAGTCAGGAATTTTTAAAGATGCAGGCAATTCTCATGATAGAGTCAATGGAAGAAGGTTTCTCTCAACTACATGGTATGCCAATTGAAGCTCATCCATGCATGCATCAGTTTTCCAGTGTTATGGAAACAAGCATTTTCCACGTGTGATCTAGCAGTGAACCAAAGTGACATGACAAATACTAAATCCAATAGCTTTTGTTTTCAGTCATTACACTTCTTGACCTCCCTGCTACTGCTGCCCATTTTGTGCCCCTACATACTCCCCTCCCCCCCGCCCCGACTGTTTTGTGACATTGCTCCCTCCTAATTCAGGCACCAGGCTAGTTCATGTTCTTATCACTTCTTACCTGTATTCCAGTTTTCCTCCTAATTGGTCTCCTTCCCTACAATATCTCTCTCCTCAAATCTAGCCTTGAAACATCAGCCAAATTAACATTCCTAAACAGTATGTCTGATAAGGTCTCTCTCCTACTCAAGAAGCTCCAATGACTCTCTCTTGCCTTTAAGATAAAATGCAAATCCCACTATCTGGTTTTAAAGTCTGCCTCACTTTCTGTAGCATGTTATTGACCTATTTTTTTTCCTGAGTATATAAGACATTCTATTGCCCATCTCCACGATTTTTCATAGGTTATCTCCTATGCCTAGAATGCATTCTGTCCTCATTTCTACCTATAGAATCCCTAGATTCTTTCAATGTTTAGTTTGAGTTCTGCTCTCCATTCCAGGCCTAACCAGTTAGAATAACCCTCTCCCCACATCCTCTAAGCACTATCCCTCACTGGTTTTTGTATTGGCCTTTCTGCATTCATGTTATTTCCTCCCCAATATAACATAAGATCCTTGCAGAAGAGACTGTTTTATTTTTGTCTTTTCTATTTCCTATACCTTGTACAGATGCTGGCACACAGTAGGTACTTAATAAATCCTTACTGAAAGAATGAACCAGCAAGAGAATAAACTCAAGTAAGTCAAGTGCCTATAGTTCAAATTGACCTAATTCAATGGAATCTTCTGGATTTAGACTTAATATCAGTCACTATAATTAGATTGCAGAACTTAAACTGAAAAATTGTGCACTGAAAGATGAAACGGATTAGCAGACAGAAAAAAAAATTTTTTTACTCAGCATAATCAGACCCTAGAATAGAAAGAAAATAGAATATAAAAGTGTCAGGGATGAAATGGCAGCTAAAGTATCAGGGCTTTGTGCAGCTGTTTTATGAGGAACTATTTCCACTTAAGTAGAAAATCAATTACAATGGACATCCTGTGGTGTGACACAATCCATGTTTGGCAAAGCCGTGGAAAACTAGTCTTGGAGTCAGGAAAACCTACGTCCAGCTCTTATTTTGACTACTATCTAGATGACTGTAAGTTTCTTAACCCCTTCATTGAAAAGAATTAGTTTGATATAATTCTCTTATAAAATTTGACCACTAACTAATAGGAAAGTCAACAAATCAAGAAGTATTTAGTAGAGTTCCTTTCATTTGCCAGATTCTTTGATAAATGCTGATACAACAACAACAAAAAAGGCAAAATAGACAGTCCCTGCCCTCAATGAGCTTACACACTAAAGCAGGGGAGGCAACAGACAATAAATTATAAATGAATGAGAAAAATGCAGGACAAATGAGATAACCTTAAAGGGAAGGCACTAGATTTAAGGAAGACAGGAAAAGGTTAGCCTTTAGCTGAGACTTGAAGGAATTCTTAGAAGGAAGGTGGTGAAAGAAATGAGGAGGAAAAGCAATTGAGGCATGGCAGAGGCTAACAGAAACGCAGGAAGCCAGGGGATAGAATGGGATGTGTGAGGTGAGAAAGTGGTAATTCTGGCAACAGAGTGTCTTGTGTGAGCTAAGAAAGGTCATGAGAAGCAATGGAGCGGAGTGGAGAGAGAGCATCAGATTTGGAGTTATGAAGCGTTGAGTTCAAGCCCTGTCTTTCAGAAGTACTAGCTATGTGACCACAGAATAAGTAATTTGCTGCAGAAAATTCCCTAATGTCATTAAATTCAGATGGATTTTTAACTATATCAGTGGTAAGAGTGTTCATGTCACAAAATAACAGCTCCTAATAGGAAGGAAGGAAGGAAGGAAGGAAGGAAGGAAGGAAGGAAGGAAGGGCTAAGTCCCCACTAAATACCAAGAAATGTGCTAAGTGCTCTCCATATATTATTTCGTTTGCTCCTCACAATAAAGGTGGGAGGCAGGTCCTGTCTTTATCCCCAGTTCACAGTTGAGGACTGAGGTAGACAGGTTAAATGACATGTCAAGTGTCACATAGCTAATAAGTTTCTGGGATTATATTTGAACTCCTGACCCAAAGCATAGCCACATATTCACTTGTATCACCTAGCTGCACATGAATAAGCTTACTGTTCTCCATTATTCTCCAATTTTTAAAATTGAAGAAATGGCGTTGAAAAGTTCTAGCTAGGGGAAAGGAAAAAAAAGTAGACAAACTCTCTTGGGAAAAGCTGTTGGGCAAAAGAGGGCATAATGGCCTGATTATTTAAATAACTATATTCTCACATGCCATCCTCCAAAAGAAACAAAAATATCAATATTAGATGATGATGGAGGTTTATTTCCACAGGGAAATTCAGGCACACAGTGCTTTAAAAAATGGTAAATTTTACTAAAATTCAGACTTGGAGATGCATACTTCCAAATTAGCCCCCTCTCCTGGGCTTTCTGTATAATCAGGTGGAGATAACTCCTTTTTTATGGTGAATATAAATGCAAATGGACTAATTTTAACTCACTTAGAATGAACAAATTGTTATGATATAATTTTCAAAGAGTATTTTCCTAAATGTACAATGGTCATAATTTGAGCATTCAATATAAATTATAGTGAATATAAATGGCAGGTCTTGTTCAAGCTAATCATTCATAATGGCAATGCTAAAAGGAACAGGTTTTTTAAGGTAAAGGGAAACCAACAAAAAATGATACATTTACCATAAAAGGTAAAATTCTTTGAAATTCACAATTTGACAGAGATAATAAGGCAGGTTCAATTGAAGTTGAAGAATTTTTTTTTGTTGCTGTAATACTGCTCTCCCCATGTGGTACAGTGGATACAGAGCACTAGGCCTGGAGGCGGGAAGACTAGAGTTCAAATTTGACTTCGGACACTTACTAGCGATGTAATCATAGGCACGTCACTTAACATTTCTCTTCTTCAGTTTCCTCCTCTGTGAAACAGGGATAATAATTATCTACCCCCCAAGACAGATCATGATGAGAAGCAAATGAGAGAATAATTGTAAATAGTGCTTAGCATAGCCCCTGGAACACAGTAAATATTATAAAAATGTTAGCTATTATTACTGGACAGATAGGTAGGGCATCAAAGAGAGAACTGGGCTTAGAATCAAGAAGACTAATTTTCCTGAGTTCAAATCTGGCTTCAGACACTTACTATCTTGGTGACCCTGGATACCTCAATTAACCTTTATTTACTCAGTTTCTCTGATGTTTTATGATTTGGAGAAGGAAAGGGCAAATCACCACAGTATCTCTGCCAAGAAAACTCCAATATGGGGCCACGAAGAGTCTGAAACAACTGAACAACATTATTACGATTATTGTCATAACCACCCATATCATCATCATCATTATTATTATACAAAGAAAAAATGAGATAATCCATCCTTGCCCCTGAAAAGGAGCAAGGATTATCTACTGGAGGAAAAATATATGTACACAGATAAGTTTATGCTTACCATTCAAGCATGGAGATCATAGGGAGATCACAAACCTTTAGCAGGGAACATCATTAAAATCTTCCTATCAGGTGGTGGCTGAGCTATACTTTAAAGAAGTCAAGGTTATCTAAGGTTTAACTAAGGCAGGAAAGCATGCCAGTTATGTAAACAGTCTATATATCAAGGCACAAGACTAAATCTTGTGTATAGGGAGCATTCATTCAGAACTGTTCAGCAGGAATGAGTGTTTGAAAGAGTCTACATGGAAAAGTAAAAAGGAACCAGGCTGTTAGAGGCTTCAAAATCTAGTTTTAGGAATGCCTGAGTTCTGCATTATGGAAGTGATTTTAGTTTATTTTGCATGAGCAACCTGGAGTGTAACTGAGGTTGAGGGAACCTATTAGGCAAAGATCATAAAAGGTCTGATAACCTGTGAAGGCCAAGTATTTGGAGGTTTGTTAACAAGACTGTTAATATTGCCAAATATAATGGGAGGGGATGGACTGGAAATAAAGACTGAGTCAGGTATGAATTCAGAGAAAATATGAATGATTGGAAGCTGGTAGGTAACTGCCAACAGGGGATGTATAAAGTGACAAACCTGGATGGACAGAACCTTGAAGATAGAGACATAACTCAATAAGAGTAGAAGGGGGAGGACCTGGAAGTAGGAAGTAAGGAATTGGCCTACTTGACCAGTGTGATGGGGCACATGAGAAAAGGAAAAATATGAAAGGGAAGCCAGAGGTGTAGCAGTTTATGGGAGAATCCATATTTCCATGACTGTAAAAAGAGAGAAAGAGTTTAAATATTAAGGGCACCTAGTTAAAGATAGGACAAGGGTTCCAGAAGGCAAAAGGAAAGATGGAGGGCATGGCAGAACAGGAAGACTGAAGCAGTAGAGCTGAAGTAATATGAATGAAGGAATGAGCCAGTATAGGAGAATTCTGCCAAATCAGAGACTAGGTTTCACTAGCCATAGGAGTACACATTGTAATGACCTAAGTAAGAAATATTAACTGCCACGAATCCCAGGTAGACCACTGATTTGACTTTTTTCTCCCCTAGATGTAGATTCCGAATTTTATCCATAGTTTTATTTTATAATTTCAAAAGAAAGGTAGCATATTTCTTCATCTTATGAACAACTAGAAATTTTCTTTCTTTGAATGATCTATTTCCAAAATTTGAATACAAAACAGCAGAATCACCTGGAATTCCTGAATTCAAGGGCCTATATATTATCACCTGCATAATAATCATTTACATTATCAAGGAATAGATCTTTTGTGTGATAGAATTTAATTATATTCAGCTGTACAAAAAGCCTAGCATAAGCTCTTTATTAACATTTTAATACCTGAACTAAAAGGTACATCGTATAAAAGCTTATGGCAAAACTTTTCATTCAAGGCAATTATTTGCTGACTTTGAAGGGGAAAAAATATTAAAAAAAAATCAAAGGAACAATTACATAAAAAATGAAGATTCACTCTTTCTCATATGATATGAAGATGACTCTGGGTTCCAAATGATTATATCATTGAAAGACAATCTCATACTGCTTAGTATAGATATATGAGGGGGAGAAACTTTAGTTTAAATGTCAAAATAATTTTAATTAAAAATTTAAATGAGAAAATAAAAGGATAACAATAGGGAAGTGGACCTAGAAAAACAGATGAGGGGGTCAGAACCAAGGGAGCAAGTCAAGCCAAGTTGTCTGAGCTCTACCTAGTTTTCTTCAGAAACTATGTTAAATCAAGCTTTTAAAAGAACTCCTTAAAAATATATATATTTGGCCAAGTGTAGAAAAAAAAAATGTCCCTCAAGAAAACAACTCCTTTAAAAGTAGAATTGGCCCAAAGGGGGTACAAAAGCTAGCTGAAGAAAATAATTCCTTAAAAAATTAGAATTGGGCAAGTGGAAGCTAATGACTGTATGAGATATCAATGCATTGTTAGTGGAGTTGTGATCTGATCCAACCCTCCTGCAGATCAGTTTGGAGCTATGTCCAAAGGACTATAAACTATGCATACTCTTTGATCCAGCAAAACCACTATTAGGTCTGTACCCCAAAGAGATCATTTAAAAGGGAAAAGAATCTATATATCCAACAATTATAGCAGCTCTTTTGTGGTTGCAAATAATTAGAAATGGAGGGGATGTCCATCAATTGGGGAACAACTAAACAAGTTGTGGTATACGAATGGAATGGAATACTAGCACTGTAAGAAATGAGGAGGAGACAAGTTTCAGTAAAACCTACAAAGACTTACAAAGTCTTTTTACAAAGTAAGACCTACAAAGACTACAAATACCTTGGGCAAGTCACTTAATGCCAATTGCCCTACCTTCCTCCAAAAAAGCAAAATTAAAAGAAAAAAAAACTTATTTTGGCGTAAAGCATTTGTATATTGCCCTCTATCTCTCTTCCCCCACTCCCTTTCCTTTTCTCTCCCCCTTCCATCTCTCCCTTCTCTTCCCCTTTCTCTCTCTCCTCTCTCTCTTCAATTCTCTTTCAGCCTTGCTGTTTCTCCCCACCCTAACCTTAACAAGTGAAATGTCTTTAGATGCAGGAAAAATACTTTTATTTCTCACGGTACAATTTCAGAAAAGCATAGAGATTATTTTTGTTGAGAAGGAATTTGTTGGTATCCTTCATGTTGCTCCAGATGCCCCATACTCATAAGGTCATCTCTAGTTCAAAGTATATAGTTGTGTCAGTTTCTGAATCTTGACTTAACTGTTCATGTGAAAGAAAATTCATTGTAAAGATAACCATGGATACACAAACAAATATATGTGTATGTATATGTATATAGGAGTCTGTGTGTGTGTGTGTGTGCGCGTATATGTGTGATTTTTGTGCTGGGGATGATTGAGATTGAGATTCAATTTCATTCAGCAAATATTGATTAAATGACAGCTGTATGTTAAGTTTTAAGAATAAAAATAGATAAAAAGAAAAAGTAAACAGTATTTGCCTGGTCCTGGGAATGAACACAAGTACACAGGAAAAGAAACATAAGATAATTTGAATAGGAACTGAGGAGATGAAGAATGGTTGTCCTTAGGAAAATGCACCTAGACTGAAATGTGAAGGAAGGCATTAATGGTATTACAAGATCAAGATAAGGGGAGATAACATTTCAAGAATCTATAGTAGTCTATAGGAAACAATAGAGATAAGTGGTGGGATGCTAAATTCATGGAAAAGTTAAGCCAGTAGGACTGGTTGAAGAACATGAAATTGAGGAATATGAGTTATCTGGAAAGGTGGTTTGGAGCCAGAGAGCAAAGGGTGTTAAATGTCATACTGAGGAGTTTGCATTTAGTCCCAGAAGCAATTAGGGATAATAATAATGATGATGGTGGTAATAATAATGATAAACATTTATTTAGCATCTTAATGTTTACATATATTTTCCCTGTTGATTAACAACTTTGAAATTTAGGAGATATTATCATACCCATTATATAGATCTCATAACTGAGGCTGAGAGGAAGTTAAATGGCTTGACCACAGTCACGTGCCTAGCAAGTGCCTGAAGGAGGAGTCAAACTGAAGATCTTCTGGATTCTAAACCTGGCACTGTGTATATTATGCAATCTAGACATTTTAAGAGTTAACTGATAAATATTGTATTATAAGGCTAATTATTAAAACTGTCTGGTACTAAGAAATAGGAATAGGAAAGACAAACAAGTTAAAGCAGTTCGTAAACATAATAACCTCGCATTTGACAAGCACAAAGACTTAAGATTTAGGGATTAAAATGCATTATTTGGTAAAAAGTTGTTGGGAAGACTGGAAAACAGTATGAGAGAAATTTTGCATGGACCAGGATCTCACACTGTTTACAAAGATAAGGTAAAATAGATACAACTTAGATAAAAAGAGAGATTTTAAAAAATAGAAGAGCATGGAACTTCATATTAGGCTTATGGATGGCTGAACAGCTGATGAATAAACAAGAGACAGAGTAAAATCTGGTGTAAAATGAAATTACATTAAATGAAAAATGCTTTGTAGGGCGGCTAGGTGGCGGAGTGAGTAAAGTGTCAGCCCCAGAGTCAGGAGGACCCAAGTTCGGTTCCGGCCTCAGACACTTAACACCCACACAAAAAAACTAGCCGGATAACCTTATGCAAGTTACTTAACGCCAATTGCCCTCCAAAAGGCTAATAATAATAATAAATAAATAAAAAGATTTTGTACAAAGAAAATGAATATAGCCAAGATTAGAAGGAAATAAGAAAATTTTATAGACAGTTTAGGATAAAGTTTGCGTATGTAAAATGTATAAGGAACTTTGTCAAATTTATAAGAATGCAAGTCATTACCTAATTGATGAATGATAAAAAGATATGAACAAGGAAGTTTCCAATGAAGAAATCAAAACAATTTGTAGTCATATAAAAATGCTGTAAATCATTATTGATTGCAGACAGACAGGTTAAAACAACCTTGAGATCTCAGTTTATGCCTACCAGATTGACTAAAATGATAGATGGAGAAAGTGATAAATGTTGGAGAGTATGTGGAAAAATTGGGACGCTAATTCATTGTTGGCAGAATTGTAAAATGATCCAACCATTTTGGAGAACAATCTGGAAATATGTCCAAATAGGTATTAAACTCCCTATACCCTTCAACTCAACAACACCCCTACTTTGTCTATTTACAAAGATGATTTGAGAAAAAGGAAAATAACCTATGTGCTCTAAAATGTTTATGGTAACTTTGTGTTGGTAAAGAGCTAGAAACTGCAAGGATGCCCATCAATTGGGGAATGACTGAATAAGTTGTGTATATGATTATACTGGAATGCTACTATGCTATAAGAAATAATGAGCTCAGTAATTTTAGAAATAC
>NW_027185777.1:29144801-29179721 GCF_028583685.1 Petaurus breviceps papuanus
TATATATATATATATATATATATATATATATATATATATATATATATGTGTGTGTGTGTGTACATATATATGTTTAGGATATATGTGTATATACACATGGATATGTCTAGGGTGGAAGGAAGGAAAGAAAAAAAAGAAATTTAAAGGATAATTCTGTTATATATTTGAAAGGAAGAGCAATTGAACATAGTAGATTTGCAATTTCATGTATGATCATCTTTTTTATTATACTGTGTTTTGGAAATGCTTGTTTTGTTCTATAAATTAAAAAAATAAGTTATAAATCTACCTTTGGAATATTATATTAGAATCTATGTCAAAGATTAATTTATTTTGGAGCTAGTTATACAGAATTGCTGATTGAACTGGTAAGAGATCAACTTACCCTGAAAAAGAGTCAAGAGAGAAGGGAATCATGAAGAAATTTTTTCCCCCAATTTATTTATTTATATTTAGTTTTCCACATTCATTTCTGCATGATTTTGAGTTAGAAATTTTTCTCCCCATCTTTCCCTTACCCCACCCCAAAATAATGAGCCTACTGTATACCCCTTCCCCCAATCTGTTCTCTCTTAATCCTCCCTCATACCCCCCACCCTCCGCCCACCGCCAACTTTCTAGTAGGGCAAGATGGATTTCTATACCCCAGTGCCTGTATATTTTATTTCCCTGTTGCATGTAAAAAGCAATTTTTTTAACTTTTTTTTTTAAACTTGGAGTTCTAGTTTCTTTTCCCTTCTTCCCTCCTCACCCACTTCCACTTGGAAGATAAGCAATTCATTATAGGTTGTACATGTGTGGTTATGCAAAACATTTTCATAGTAGTTATATTGTGAAAGACTAATTACAATTCTCTCCATCCTATCCCCCCCCCACTTATTTTATTTTCTCCTTTGACCCTGTGCCTTTTCACAAGTGTTTGCTTCTAACTACCCTCTCTCCCAAACTACCTTCCCTGCTATTATCCCCAGTCTTATGCCCTTGCCTGCTATTTTCCTGTAGGGTAAGGAACCCAATTGAGTGTGTATGTTATTCCCTCCTTAAGGCAAATTCAATGAGAGTAAGGTCGACACATTCCCTTTCACCTTCCTGCTCTTCCCCTCCATTGTTACAGTTTTCTCTTGTCTCTTTTAATTTTGTTTATTTTTAGTTTTAAACATTCATTTCTACAAGATTTTGAGTCACAAAGTTTCTCCCCACCTTTCCCCTACCCCCACCCCAAAACAGTGATCCTACTGAATGCCCCTTCCCCCAATCTGCTCTCTCTTATATCCTCCTCTATTCCCCTCTCTGACTTTCTAGAAGGGCAAGATCAATTTCTATACAGAGTGCCTGTATATCTTATTTCCCAGTTGCATGTTAAAAAACATTCTTTTTAACATTTGTTTTTAAAACTTTGATTTGCAGATTCTTTCCTTCCCTCCCTTTTCACCAACCCCTACTGGAAAGAGAAGTGATTTGATATAGATTGTATATGTGTAGTTATGCAAAATGTTTTCATAGTAGATATATTGCAAAACACTATATTTCCCTCCATTCTATCCTGCCCATCACTTATTCTGATTTCTACTTTGACCCTGTCCCTTTTCAAAAATGTGTGCTTCTAATTACCATCTCTTCACCAATCTGCTCTCCCTTCTATTATCCCCAATCATCCCTTTCTCCCCTATTTTCCAATCTAATTTTGAAGAAGTCATTCTCTTCAGTGAGTTTTTGAAATTCCTTTTCCATTTGGCAAATTCGTCTTTTTAAGGCATTCTTCTCCTCATTGGCTTTTTGGGCCTCTTTTGCTATTTGTGTTAGTCTATTTTTAAGGTGTTATTTTCTTCAGTATTTTTTGGGTCTCCTTTAGCAGGCCTTGACTCACTTTTCATTATTTTCTTGCATCATTTTCATTTCTTTTCCCAATTTTTCCTACACTTCTCTTACTTGATTTTCAAGATCCTTCTTGAGTTCCTCCATGTCCTGTAACCAATTCATATTTTTCTTGGAAGCTTTTGATGCAGGAGGTCTGACTTCATTGTTTTCCTCCAATTCCATGCTTTGATCCTTTTTTTAACCCCGCCCCCCAAAAAAAGGATTATATGGTCTGTTTTGCTTCCTCTGCTTGCTCATATTGCCAGCCAATTACTTGACTTTTGAGCTCTTTGCCACAGTAGATCTATGCTTCCAGAGTGCAGAGAGGTGTGTCCCAAATTGCTGGGGTTTTCACAGCTGTGAAAGATATTAGGTTGTTGCCCTCCCTGCAGCCACCACAAGCTCTGACACATTGTGCACACACCCCAGGACCACCACTCAAAACCGTGATCCAGATCCAAGAAGGTCAAAGCAAGAGCAAATATCCTGTAAATGGACACTTGGACCCCCTACAATCCATAGTCCAGGAGCTCTGAAGGCAGCCACACAGCAGCAACTGCAGCCCCTGTGCCTCTGCCACATCTCACCCAAGGAGCAGGAGCCAGACCACACTTTTCTCCACCCAGTTCCAACAGAGTTCCAGACTGACCTTGTACTTTCTTTTTCAAATTTCTAGGTTGAGAAATTTGGAAACTGCCACAGCTGCTGATGATTCACTCTCCTGAAGTCTACT
This sequence comes from Petaurus breviceps papuanus, assembly GCF_028583685.1. Classification (NCBI taxonomy): domain Eukaryota; kingdom Metazoa; phylum Chordata; class Mammalia; order Diprotodontia; family Petauridae; genus Petaurus; species Petaurus breviceps. Next base: position 29,147,392 of record NW_027185777.1, read on the forward strand.
CCAGCCACCATTGGTCAGGCTGCCCTGGGACCTTTAATGACAAGCACAGAAGTAGTTCACATCTTGTTGCAGCTATTGAATTAACACCTTGTTTCAGTTCAAGTTCCTTTTGAGCCTTTTATCAAGTATGTTAAGAAACAGAATGTGTGAACCCCAAAACTTGTGAACCCTAGAACTCATGAACTCCTGCACAACAGGAAGGGGAGGAGCTAATGACCATATGTAAGGAGAGGCCCAGGCTAGAGACAGCACAACTGAGAAGAGGACTCTTGTGGTAGCAGAGTCAAGAAGGAGAAAATTTCTGGTATCCAGCACTCTGTCTGCTCCATGTCCCTTGAAGAAATTCTTGAGAGATATTCATACTTAGTGGGAAGGAGATGGAAGACAACAATGATAAAGGTGCCTAAGGAGACATGAGACAGATGGAGTAAAATCTGGAGAGAGAAGTTTTTGCAAACACAGCCAAAGGAAGAAATGCTAAATCACAGTGATTTGGGAGATTACCAGTCATAGAATTGGAGAAATAATAATTAACTGAAACTTCTGACCTTCAGAGTTCTTGGAAGATGGAGGCAGTTACGTTGTACAATGGAGAGAGTATTGGACTTGGAATCAGCAAATAATAACCTCTTTGTCTCACTTTCCTTCTTTGTAAAATGTGGGTAATAATATTACAATGTTGTTCAAGTTGTTTTAGTTATGTCCATATCTTGGTGACCCCACTGGGAATTTTCTTGGAAAAATATTGAAGTAGCTTCCATTTTGATTTTTAGCTCATTTTACAGATAAGGAGCTGAGGCAGACAAGGTTAAATGACTTACCAAGGGTCTGAGTTCAGATTTAAATTCAGGAAGATGAGCCTTCCTGAACTTTAGAACTCTGAGGAAGACAAGGTTAAGTGACTTGCCAAGGGTCTAAGTTCAGATTTAAACACAGGAGGATGACTCTTCCTTAACTTCAAACCTTTATCCATTCTATCCATGACCCAATGCCAAGTTACAAGAATTAAAATTAGCAGCTATGGGATACAAAACAGCTCAAACCTTAACAAAACAAATAGGATATGAGTGCTAAACTGAAACTAATACAGATTATAGCCATTCCCTAAAGAAGTTTAAATATTACTACTACTAGTACTACTATGTAGACCACTATAAATAATGACTATTATGGCTACTACAATGACAATTACTATCACTACCACTACAAAATACTACTAATTGTTAGTTTTTATATGTTTGCAAATGTCTTATTGTATCTCATTTTAGAAAATGAAATTATATTTAGAAAAGAAACTAAAAATCATGTAACCAGAAAACTTATCTTATTGACAAGTGGGGAGAGATGGTAGGCAAGGCCATCATCAATTTGTAATATAATATTTTTTTTAAAAAAGTACAAAGCTGAATGGCAGAAAATGATGAGCACTGTTACGTCAGAAGGTGAAGCAATGAAGTCTTTTGCACAGAAGGTCAGTCTTCAAGTTAGGAAGACCTGCATTTTAGTTCCTCCTCTGAATCACACTAATTGGGAAACCCTAAACAAGTCATGTAATGTGGGGGTTATTGCAAACAAATGTGAAAAACTAAAACTGCAAACTTGACATTGGTGGGAGATTACCTACCCTTTGAATATCATGGATTTGGATGTTTTTAATCCCTTGATAAAACAGCAAGATGCAATAGAGGGAAAATAAAAATAAGTTAAGTTTAACAAAAATATCAATAATTGACTTAACAATTAAAATCACAAAGAAGACAACAAATACCAAGAAATGGAGGAGATCCATAAAATTTTTCAGATATATTCTTCTTGTACTTACAGTATAATCAGCATGATTGAATTCTAACATCAAATTCCCAAATGCGACACTGGAAGAGAATAAAATGGGCAGTGAAGATCTAGATGTTAGCAGTCACTGAACTAGAGTAAGAGTTGATTGAAAAGTTATTAGGAGCCACACTTTTGAGACCACTAAGGAAACAATTCCTAATGTCTCAAGGTGGGGAGAATAAGAAAGACTTGGGGAATGTATCCTTATTATCAGCAAAGAAAAGAGACCTAGTTTACATCCTAGACAGTGAAGTATCAACAATATAGCATATACACCAAGATTTAAATATTTTTTTCTGTCAATATTATAAAAATATGTAAGACAGTGTTAGATGCCTCATGTAGCTTTAAAGTATGACATTGCATTTTACCCATTAGCTTTCATTTTCTTAGGAATCATATTTTAAAAAATTTGTTTTCTAATCATCATTATGTAGGTATTAATGACTTCCCATTTATTTTCTTCTGTGGGTAATCCCTCTTTAGTGTCCATTAGTACTATAAGCCATCCTGTTTAGATTATACTTGCTGTGAAACTGGTTTTCCATGGCAGAGAATTCTTGATAGAAGGTTTTCCCATGTTTTATAGTAATCCACGGGTTTTATAGAAAGAATCCAAATGTACACTCAGGAAATGGATCTTGAAAGACATGTTTCATCCCATATCTTTATATGCTTTGAAAAGATTACTGACAATTCCTTGGTAATTTTCTGCCTTAATGTCTCTCAGAAGGTTTTTGGTCATTTTCCAAAATTATTTCCATGAAGCTTTCAACTTCATTCCATTGTTTTTAACATGTTTTTTTCTTTCATTACTTCCCTTGTTTGAACATTCAGGCATATACTCTCACTGATTTTAGTTTTTGCTTTTCCTTGGAAATGTATATTTCAGATTAGGAAAACCTAATTTATTTTGACCTTTCACCTCAACAAAATTTTTCATTAAATCTAGCTTACTGTACAATGTTTCTAAGGAAATTTTTGATGTTTGCCAGTGTTTAGTTTACATCACTTTTATTTACTGGAATCAATTCCTTAAATTTAAGATAATTTTTAACGTTATTTTTTTCCTGCTCTGCTTCTGTTGCTCCATTCATAAGTAAAATAGCCATACTTATACATTATTTATCATACTACTAAAAGAGAAATCACTTTCATATCCCTTCAGATATGCCAAAACTCTCTTCATACTTACTGGTTCTCAAAGTTCTCACTTTTTTTTTAAGCAATCGGGGTTAAGTAACTTGCTCAAGTTTACATGGCCAGTTATTTCTGGGTGTGGTGCTAAGTATCAGAGCCCGGATTTGATCCCCAGGTCATCCCAGCACTGGGGCCGGTGCTCTTATACTCACTGAGCCACCTAGCCACCCCTAAGCAATTGGGGTTAAGTAACTTGCTCAAGGTTACATGGCCAGGTGTTTCTGGGTGGGTGCTAAGTTACTGAGCCTGGATTCGATCCCCCAGGTCATCCCGACACTGGGGCCGGTGCTCTTACTCGCTGAGCCATTTTAGTACCATCTTGCAAGCTATTCCACTTACTCTAGTATTTAAAAGTTCAGCTTGATATTTGGGTAACCTAAGATTACAAACAAGGTCATTAAAGTCTGGATGAGTACTTTAGAATGGGCAGATAGAAAGTCTGATTCAAATTGGAAATTTCCACCTTGCTGTTCTTCAGCTTTTTCAGGTTGAGTCTCATCATTACCATTTGCATTTGTAAAAAAACATATCTTCCATATGAATTCTAAGTTCTTAGTGATGATGAACGAAAAAGGTATTCCTTTAATACTGATATGGGTTTTGAACTTTCTCTAATATGTTTAGACTTTAAGGTAATCCTTTATACATTTGTTAAGCAAAAAAAAAAAAAAGCAGTATGTGGAATGTTTTTTTTTTTGGACTGCAAGTCACAGGAATAAAAAACAACATATTAAAAGATTCAATTTTCCTTTCCAGTTATAGTAGTATAACTACAATGATTCAAGACATGTGTGGGGTTAAAGTATTTTCCTAATCACCTCTTGAGCAAAATATAAGGAGTTTATATGTTTTATTGTTTGTTTGTTTGTTTTGCCTTTTGGAGGGCAATTGAGGTCAAGTAACTTGCCCAAGGTTACACAGCTAGTTTTTTGTGTGGGTGTTAAGTGTCTGAGGCCAGAACCAAACTCAGGTCCTCCTGACTCACTGTGCCACCTAGCTGACTCACTGCACCACCTAGCTGCCCCTATATGTTTTTCTTAAAAGCAGTATAGGATTGTCCCATGTCAAGGAGAAAATAGTGCAAGCAGCCAAAAAGAAATAATTCAATTATTGTGGAAAAAAAATCAGGATAACACAAGATCTAGCCCCTTCTACATTAATGGATCAAAGGGCTTGGAATATGATATTCCAGAGGTCAGAGGAGCTAGGATTAGAACCCAGAACCACCTACCCAGCAAAACTGAATATAGTTTTTCAGGGGACAAAATGGACATTCAATGAAACAGAATTTTCAAGCATTCTTGCTAAAAAGGGCTGAGCTGAATAGAAAATTTGACTTTCAAATACAAGACTCAAGAGAAGCATGAAAAGGTAAACAGGAAAGAGAAATTATAAGGGACTTATTAAAGTTGAACTCTTTATATTCCTACATGGAATTTGTAACTCATGAGACCTTTCTCAATATTAGGATAGTATGAGAAAATCAGATAGATAGATAGGTAGGTAGGTAGATGGCACACCAGGTATGTTGAATATGAAGGGATGATGTCTAAAAGATAAAATTAAGGGGTGAGAGAGGAATATATTGGGAGGAGAAAGGGAGAGATAGAATGGGTAAATTATTTCACATAAAAGAGACAAGATAAAAGTTCCACAATGGAGGTGAAGAGAGGGTAGGTGAGAGGGAATAAGTGAACCTTACTCTCCTAGGATTTGGCTTAAGAAGGGATAACATACACATAACATACACACTTAATTGGGTATCTTACCATACATGGAAATAAAGGTGAAGAGGATGTGGGGAGGGGGGTGGGGATAGAAGGGAACACAGATTAGGGGAGGGGATAGTCAGAACACTCTTGAAAAGGGAGAGGGTCAAAGGAGAAAATAGAATAAATGGGGGGGTGGGATAGGATGGAAGGAAATATAGTTAGTGTTTTGCAACATGACCATTATGGAAGTGTTTTACATAACTACACATTTATAACCTATATTGAATTGTTTGCCTTCTCAATGAGGGTGGATAGGGAAGGAAGAGAATTTATAATTCAAAGTTTTAAAAACAGATGTTAAAAAAATGTTTTTACATGTGGCAGGGAAATAAGATATACAGGCAATGGTGTAAAGAAATCTATCTTTCATTAAAGGAGAATAAAGGGGTAAAGGGGGGCACATGAAGGAAGGGAGGGCAGACTGGGGCAAGAGGTAATCTGAATGCAGCCATCTTGGGGTGAGGGGCAGGGAGAGATGTAGAGAAAATGTGAAACTCAAAATCTTGTGGAACAAAATGCTAAAAAATAAAAATTAACAAAATAATTTAAAAAAATAACATGAGGATTTTTAAATTAAAAATTTACCAAAGTACTATGAAGGAAGGAAGGAAGAAAGAAAGAAAGAAAGAAAGAAAGAAAGAAGGAAGTAAGGAAGGAAGGAAGGAAGGAAGGAAGGAAGGAAGGAAGGAAGGAAGGAAGGAAGGAAGGAAGGAGGGAAGGGAGGAAGGAAGAAAGGAAGGAAGGAAAGAAGGAGGGAAGGGAGGAAGGAAGAAAAGCTTATTAGTTTGACTGGCAACAAATCACTCCTGTTTATGTCATATTACCATCTTGTGTCACATCTTCTGTGCTGTTGACTCATTGATTTGCCTTTTTCTTCTATAGCAAGACTAGATTGAAAGTCTTTGCTCATTATTCATACCTATTCCATGGAACATAACCATCTAAAAAAAATGTTTTTCTATTGCCAAGTTAGATGAAATTTTGCTTGACATTTCTAATATGATATCTAAATATAAGCATGATGTCTGAATCTAAATGGTTGCATGATATATATAGGCTAATAAGTCTCCCTTAAAAGATCATAAAAGAGGGGGATGGAGTCAAGATGGCAGAGTAGAAGCAGGACCTCCAAGCAGCTCTGGCTTCCATCTTTCCCAATCAATGTAAAAAGGGGACTCTGAACAAACTTCGGAGCTGCAGAACCCACAAAATGACACAGAGAAGCTAACCTCCTGCTGAGGACAGCCTGCAGGCCGGCAGGAATTGGCCAGAGCAGAGCTCTGGGAGCAGAGCCCAGGCCTGCATGAGCCAGAGGTTTTAGCGCCAGGGTGGGGCTGACCAGTCTCCAGCCTCTGACCAGCTGCCAGCCAGAGGGACTCCACATCAGCAGCAGCTATGGCCCTTCCCAGAATTATCAACACATAGCTGCTAAGGACAAAGTGAGAGGTCAGTGCAGTCTGGATTTTGGGACCCAGTAAGTGGGAGTGCATTGACTTTTGCCCCCAGGGTGAGAAGCTGCTGAGACGCCCATCACAGCCAGACAGTGTCATGTGGCAGCTTCATCTCCTAGCTTGCAGAGTGTAGGGGGATCAAGCACCAGTCTGAGGGATAATCACCCTTTCTTTAACCTGCTTGGATATGGATTGCAGTCTAGGGTAGAGGTCCTAGGATGTGTGTTCAGCTTGCCAGAGCTTGTGAGGGCCTCAGAGAGGGCACCGATGTAATACCTCTGGCAGCTGAGAAAACCCCAGCGTTCGGGACGAAAGCTCCCCTGTCTGGTGGCAGAGTCCTACTGTGGCAAAGAGCCCAGAGGTCAAGTGACTGAGGGGCGACATGACCAGGCAAAGGAAACAAAGCAGACAGAAGATTCCAACATTAGACTCCTATTTGGGGGACAAAACGGAGCAAAGCATGGAACAGGAGGAAGACAGTGAAGTCATAACTCCTGCACCAAAAGCTTCAAAGGAAAATATGAGCTGGTTGTAGGCCATAGAGAGACCTTAAGAAGCAGATAAGAGAAATGGAGGAAAAATTGGGAAGAGAAATGAGAACAATGCAAGAAAATTAGGAAATGAGAGTCAACAGCCTGACTGAGGAATATCACACCTTAAAAAACAGACTGACTCAATTGGTAAAAGAGGCTCAAAAAGGCAATGAGGAGAACACCTTAAAAAGCCAAATTTGCCAGATGGAAAAAGAATCTCAAAAGCTCACTGAGGAGAATCATTCCTTCAGAATTAGATTGGAGCAAATGGAAGCTAATGACTTTATGAGAAATCAAGATGCTGTTAAACAGATCCAAAGAAACGAAAGAATAGAAGGCAATGTGAAATATTTCATGGGAAAAACCACTGACCTGGAAAATAGATCCAGGAGAGGTAATTTAAAAATTATTGGACTACCTGAAAGCCATGATCAAAGTAAGAAGCTAGAAATCATCCTCCAGGAAGTTCTCAAAGAAAACTGCCCTGATGTTTTAGAACCAGAAGGCAAAATAGAGGTTGAAAGAATCTACAAATACCTCCTGAAAAAGATCCCAAAAAGAAAACTCCTAGGAATATTATAGCCGGTTCCGGCATTCTAAGATTAAGGAGAGAATATTACAAGCATCCAGGAAGAAACAATTTGAATATTGTGGAAACACAATCTGCATAACCCAGGATCTGGCAGCTTCTACACTGAGGGATCGAAGGGCTTGGAATATGATGTTCCAGAGGTCAAAGGAGCTGGGATTAAAACCAAGAATCACCTACCCAGCAAAACTGAGTATCATGTTTCAGGGGAAAATATGGTCATTCAGTGGAATAGAGGACTTTCAAGCATTCTTGATGAAAAAACCAGAGTTGAATAGAAAATTTGACATTCAGATACAAGAATCAAGTGAAGCATGAGAAGTATGTGGCACCTATGCTGCACAGATTACCAGACTGGACTCCCTGTTAGTGGGCATTTGTAGTCTCCATTCTCTCCAGCTTTGAGTTCAGGTATAATACTTGGCTGAGATACTGCTGTGATTATTCCAGAAAGAGCAACCTATATAGTTGGTGAAGCTGTGACATGGCTTAGCCATTTTGGAAAGTAATTTGTAATTACACAACTAAAGTGATTAATATGTCCATACCCTTTGAACAATACACTCCATTACTGGCCTTATATGCCAAGGAAGTCATTAATAAGAAGATAGTCTTTTTTATTTTATATTTTATTTATTATATATTTTATTTTATATCAGCACTTTTTGTGATAGCTAAGAATTGGAAATAAAGTAGAGACCCATCAATTGGAGAATGGCTGAGCAAATTGTGGTAAATAAAGGAATATTACTGTACTGTAAAAAAAAAGATCATAAAAGAAAATGCCAATTATTTGCAAGTATTTATAGTACCATTTGGGAAAAGCATGTGACTTAATAATATAGAGGGGAAAGAGAGGTATCTACTTAACCTCTTGATGTCCAGCTACTACATCATCAGGTTGGGGGCAGCTAGGTGGCACAGTGAATAGAGCTCCGGCCTTGGAGTAAAGAGGACCTGAGTTCAAATATGGCCTCAGACATTTAACACAAAAACTAGCCATGTGACCTTGGGCAAGTCACTAAGCCCCAATTGCCCTACCTTCCCCCCTCCAAAAAAATACTATATCATCAGGTTGTTTGTTGAAAAGATAAATATTTATTTAATATATTGTTCCTTTTTTCACTAGATGAGTTTTTGAAATGTGTTATTTTATATAAGATAGTGAAATGACCCCCTAGGAATAATCTGAATATTCTAGGAAGTATTTTCTTTTTTTCCAGAAGTCACAGATATAATCATTCAATGGCTCTTGATTTTAAACCCAAGATAACTGCTATGCACTTATAGATACTTGAGAGGTAGACAAGGATATCTATAGATAGATTTACATACATATGTAGGTATATGTATATTTACATATGGGCTCTTTTCTCCTTTCTGTGAACTCTGGCCTATAAACCTCCTAATGATATACTGTTGGGTCCAAAAATAGACATAGTAGAGTAAATTTGGGGTCATCATGCCAAATTGCTTTCCAGAATGGCTATACTAATTCATAGCTCTACCAATAATGCATTAATGTGCTTTTTTTCCCCACTGCTCTTCCAACATTATCATTTATTCTCTTCTCTCAATTTTCTAATGTTATGGGTAAGAGGGAGACTATCAGTCATTTTAATTTATATTTCTCAAATTGTTATTAATTTGGAGCTTTTTTTCACAAGTATATTTATAACTTTGACTTTCTTCCCTTAAGAATTGTGTATCCTGTCCTTTGATGATTTATAATTTGAGGAATTGTCCTTGTATTGTAATTTTTAATAAGTTCCTCATTTATATTAGAAATGTAACCTTTGCAGTACAGTTTTTAACTCAGTTATGTGCTTTCCTTCCAACCTTAGCTATATTTATTTTGACTATGCAAAATCTTTTTTAAATTTAAAGTAATTAAAATTGTCCTATTTGTCTTCTGAATCCTCTTTAATTCTTCCTTCTTTATGAACACTTCCCTCATCCATAGATCTGAAAGTAATTTCTTCCTGGTTCTTTTATATTGTTAATGATGTGGACTTTCAAATCTGAATCATGTATCTATTTGGAACTTATTGTGCTACATTGTATGAAGTGTTGGTCTAAACCTAATTCTGTCAGACTGTTTTTGAGTTTTTTTTTTTTTTTTTTTCTCTAAGTTTCTCTTAAATACCAAGTGCTTAACCCAGTAACTGAGATCTATGGACTTTCTGAGTAATAGGAAACAAAATTAAGTCACCGCCATATGTTGCATACTGAATCTGTTCTGCTGATCATCATTATTTTTTAGGTGACAGATTATTGTGATTGTTGTTTTTCAAATTATAATTTTAGATGTGGTAGGTAGACTTTCTTTTTTCCCACATTTTTTGCGTTATTTTCCCAAAGATTCTTGATTTTTTTTCCCTTTAAATGAATTTCATTATTATTTTTTTCTAGCTATAAAATAATCTTTTTGCAGTTTGATTGATATGGAAAAGTGCAAGGAAATTAATTTAAGTAGCCCTGTCATTTTTATAATATTGGCCTGCAATGCACAAGAACAGTTACCACTTCTTTAATTATCAAAATCTGCCTTTTCCCCATAAAAATGCTTTGTAATTATAATCATGTAATTTCTTGGTATATACACACACACAAATAATAATATAATCTTCAAAAAGTTATCTTTCCTTTTCACCTATCTGTATTACTTCAATCTCTTTTTTTTTTTACAATATTGCTAGACTAGAATTTCTAACACTATATCAAATAGAAGTGTAAATAAAAATCTTAGCCTTATCCCTGATTTTATAGGAAAGGTCCCTAATTTATAGGTCCCATTTGTATATGATGCTGACTCTTGGTTTTAAATGGATTTTCCATACTTAGGAATGATCTTTTTACTCCTATTCTAAGCAGTATTTTAAGAGTAATGGATGTTCTACTTTGTTAAAGGGTTTACAAAAACAACCCATTGATATGATTTGCGATGTTCTTGTTATTTAATTCAAGGTTTATTATGCTTATAGTTTACTTAATATTTAATAACTCTACATTTCTGGTATATGTCCAACCTGATTACAATATGCAATATTTTTGCTAAGTTGCCTTAGTCACTTTGTTTATATTTTATTTAAAAATTTGAAGTAATTTTTTATTAGGGATATCGTTCTATATTACTTCTATATATTTTGTCTGTTCTGATTATGCCTGATTTAGGTATCACATTTATATTTGCATCTTAGGAGTAATTTGGTAGAGTCCCTTATGATCCTATTTAAATACACACACACACACATACACACACACACACACATATATATATATATATATATATATATATATGTATATATCATAGTGGTCTAATTCTAATTTCTACCTAACTAATTGCAAGGGTTTTTGAGGATTTTTTAAAAATAGTTTTTATCTAACAGTGGTACCTAGGAAACTTTTTTTTTAATTTATTAAAGTGTGTTATTGAATTCTAATACTTTTGATTCTTTCTTTTGCAGTCTGTTCAGTAGATCTATTTTTTTTTTAAAATTAGTTAGCTTGTTTTATTTTGGTTTAGCCAGTGTGAAATTGTTTTGATGATTGCTGCCATATAATATACCCTGAGATATGGAAATTTTCTTCCTCCTATGATACTACTATTTTTATTCACCCATTAACTATTTAATTATATTGTCTATCTGTTCTATTATTTTGTCTGTCCTTGTACAGTATCCCTTTGATAGTTTGATTGTTGTATTAAATCTGAAAATTAACTTTGGTGGCACTGTCATTTTAATTGTTAACACAAAAGCCCAACTATAAGCATTGAATATTCCTATATCTATTTAAGTCATTTTTTATCATTAAAAATATTGTAAAACTAAAGTTTAAATAAATTATTTACTGTGCTTTGTTTCACTGACTCCCAAACTTCATGAGCTTTTTGTAGTTATTTGAAAGGGTCTTCTCTTTTGATTATTGTCCCTTGTATTTGTTTATAATAAAAATACTACATCATATGGTTTTGATTTATGTGGGTTTATTTTTTAGCCTGAAACTTTGCTGAAGATTTTTTGCTCAATTGTCAATTCTCTAGGATTTTTTAAGTAAACCATCACTATTTTCCCCCTTTTTTCAATCTATCCCTCCTGTCACCTATTCTGATGTAGTCCCACTTGTTACTGAGATTCTTTAGGAGTTATCTTCCTTCCCTCCTTTGTTCATTTGTGGACTTGCTTAGGATACATTTCCTCTATTTCTTTTTTCCTAATCTCTTTTTATGTACCCTCCATTCTGCAACCTTGCCTAGAATAAAACCTTAATTCACCTGTAAGGGAGTTATGAATTTTTATTCATGTTGTTTTTAGTTCTACTTTCCATCATCACTTCACCTGTTTCTTTAAATCTCACTTTTCTCATGATTTTCTTGTTTAGAAAACAAAACAAAATAACTAAAGAAAATAATTTTTAAAAGTTCAGGGAATAGCTCAGGGAAGCTAGGTGGAGCAGTGAATAGATCACCGGTCGTGGAGTCAGGAGGACCTGAGTTCAAATCCAGCCTCAGACACTTAACACAAAAACCAGCCATGTGACCTTGGGCAAGTCAACCCCAATTGCCCTCCAAAAAGCAAAAAAAAAAAAAAAAAGTTAATGGCTCCTTAAAAACAAAGAAACAAAACTCCTAGGAAATTCTTTATCTTTCTTTTAAAAATTATTACCTAGAGGTGGATGTAATTAATTCTATTACTATCCTTTTGTTGGTGGTGTTATTTATTTACTTTTATTATGTTTCTATAATCCATGATGTTTACAAGTCAAATATTCTGCTCACTTCAATTGTTACCTAGTCCCTTTATGGAAATCTGGGGCTAGTTGTTAAGGCATACTTGAATTTCTGTATCTACCTATTAGAAAAAAAAAAGACAAGCAAGCAATAACAACAACAAAACAGCTTTAAATTCCTCACCCACTGGCAAACCTTATGACCTTTCTGAATTTCTGGAATTTTAGAGAATTTCCAGTATATCTGGATATAATATAGTGAATTCTCCATCGAAAGAAACAAACAGTGGGGTGGCTAGGTGGCGTAGTGAGTAAAACCCTGGCCCCGAAGTCAGGAGGACCGAGTTTGGTTCCAGCCTCAGACACTTAACACCCACACAAAAAAACTAGCCATGTAACCTTGGGCAAGTTACTTAACCCCAATTGCCCTCCAAAAGGCAAAAAGGCAAAAAAAAAAAAAAAAAGAAACAAACATACTTAGGTACAGAGAATGCAGTTGTTTTTGCTCATAGCATGGAACTGATAAGCAAATAAACTGTACTTAGCAACAAAACAACAGTGCATAATAATACAGGACTATAGTATCATAGAATATCATAGATCTAGAATTAAGTGGAACCTCAGAGACAATCTGGTTAAAACCCACCCCCTTCATTTTTCAGATGAGCAAAAGGAACCACATGGGTTAATTATCAGGTGGGAATTTAAGAGTTATGTACCAGCTTATCACTGTATTAGACTCTAGAAGCCAAGTTGACAGTATAGAAGTCTTTTGCATGCTGACATCATAGGAATGCAATTTGAGTTTATCCCTTAGAAGTGATCAAAGGAGTAACCACTTGAGCATCAATGAAAACTTGTCCTAAGTTACCAAGACAAAAAATCCAAAGAAAGTTTGGACTTTGGACTTAAAGCACAGGGGGTGGAATTGGGATCAGAGTGAACTGAGGAGAATAAAAGATAAAAAACTTCCACACCCAGCTAGCTTCCTTCTTGGGAACTTTTATCTTTGCATTCCCACCACCTAGAGCTAAGACTAAACCATGAGAAACACTTAAGAAATGCTTGTTGATTGACTAATTATTTCTAAATTCCCTTATATTCTTATTCAGATGTTCGATTTCAGCCTTCTCTCCTTTCTGGTTCGTGGATTTTCAAATACATGTATGATATACAGAGGAAGGTTCCATGGTATAGTGAAAAAAAAAATACTAGGTTAAGAGTCAGAGAACCTTGGTTTAAACCTCACCTATGATACTTACTACTACTATGGCCATGAAAAACTCATTTAATTTCTCTGAATGTTTTTTATCTTTCACATAAGTGGTTCAGACTAGATGGCCTGGGATGCCTCTTTCCAGTTCAGTATCTACTATATGATAGCATATTTCCATATAATCTAACATGTTTCTGGCCAATGTTTATCTTTTTTTTTCCATATTCTAGCCATGAATTCCATTCTATCCAGTGTCAGTGATGTTTGTGAAATGTTATTTCTCTCCAAAATTGCAAGTCATCTTATTCATGACACATACTCTGCCCATTGATATGAAGATGTTTGAGGCCATAAATATTGTTCCCAGCTGTTTCCTACTGATAGTGACTGGGCTTACTATTTACATTATTGAGTTTTTTTTTTTTTGAATTGTTCTCAGCTGCTTTGTAAATGTTCCTTTTATACTCTCCTCATTTTCTGCTTTCCTTAAAGAAAAATGTCTATAGTTTTTGATAGACTTTGTCAATGCTTCATTCTTAAAAATATTCTAGAAATAGCTCCAGCCCTCTAAATTATTATTTAATTAGCCTTGGAAATTTAAAAACATTCCCTCACATACTACCACTAAGTTATTCATCTGTTCTTAAACTCACTGACAATATCTCAACCCTTGGTAACCACAGAAATGCCAAGTTTTTTTTGTTTGTTTGTTTTTACCACCAGCCCCTCATACCACACAAACCAGGAGGAGAATACACCATTCTTCTTTGATATTCAAAGACAAAGTCTGACCATACTTTACAGCATCACCATCAACAACTATAACAACACTCACCATTATCATTATTATCATCATAGCTTTATACATAATGACAGAATTAATTTATATATGTTCACTTATTTAATATTCATGAAAACTTTCTGAGGTAAGTACTATTATTAGGAAATGAGGTGGCACATGAGAAGAGTGCTGGACCTGAAGTCAGGATAACTCAGTTTCCTAAGTTCAAATGTGCCCTCAGATATTTACTAGCAGTGTGACCCTGGGTATGTCACTTAACTCTGCTTGCCTCAGTTTCCTCATTTCCATGAGATGGAGAAGGAAATGGCAAACCACTCCAGTATCTTTGCCAAGAAAATCCCAAATGGGTCCAGAAGAGTCAAGTATGGCTGAAACAAATAAACAACAATTTGCTGTTCATTTTTAAACTTTGCTCTAACAAATTAGTGCTCATTCTGCATACAAACCACTGATTCAGAAATGACTGCCAGATTTGTAACCAGTCATTTTCACTCAGTTAAAATATAATTGATTTTTATGTGTTATTATCTATTTTTCCTTTGATTCATTGTCTCCTAACTCATTTCACAGCAAAAACATTACTGAACCAAAGGTCTGAGGTTTTTGTGAAGCCTAAAAACCTTTGAATTCTCTAATTCCTAATTCCTGAATCATATTTTATAAACATAATTCATCTATTTTTAATGAATCAAGGTCAATATCCTGAGAAATTTGTTTTTGTAATCAAACATTTATTAATTGACTACTATGAGCCCGTCATTGTGCTTACTCATGAGGATACAGAGAAAAGTTAAAAAAAAAAAAAAAAACGGGCCCTACTCTCAAGGAACTCACAGTCTAATGAGGACAATAATATGCTAATTATGTATGAAGAAGTTATATGAAAGACAAATAGGAAATAAAATCAAGAGAGAAAACTCATGAGAATTAAGAGGGATTGGGAAAGACTTCCTAAAGAAGATGGAATTTAGGTTGAGACTTAAAGGAAGCCAGGAAAGTTAGGAGGCAGAGATGAGGAAGGAGAGCATTTTGGGGGTGGGGTGGGGCAGCTAGAGAAAATGTCTAACTTTTTAGTTAGAGGTGTGAATTCAGCTGAGGAATGAAGGGTATGACAGTACAGAATAGAATTCAGAACTATACTATAATATGGCATCCTCTCTTGGATCATGGGGCAGAGAGGCTTGTGTAGTTCAATAAAACTATGCCGTGCAGGGTTACACAAGATGGGCAGGTCATAGTGGGGTGTTCTTAGAAAAGGTGATCCCCTGGATGAGGAAATTGCAAACCACTCCACTATCTTAGCCAAGAAAATCCCATGGGCAGTATTAAAATGATAAAAGATAAGACACTAGAAGATAAACTCCTCAAGTTGGAAGCCATCCAACATGTTACTAGGGAAGAACAGAGGATAACCAAAAGTAGCTCCAAAAAGAACAAAGCATCTGGGTCAAAGCCAAAAGGAAACACAGCTGTGAATGTGTCTAGTGACAAAAATGTTCAATATTGTCAAGATAAATAACACATAGGAACCTAGAATGTAAAATCTATGAACTAAGGTAAGTTGGATGTGGGCAGAAAGGAAATGGAAACAATAAATATTTATATCTTGGGTGTCTGGGAACTTAAGTGGATGGAATTGGTGAATTTGATTTATATATATATGTGTGTGTATGCGTATACATATATGTATATGTACAAATACACATGTATGTATATATGTGTGTTGATGTATATGTGTGTTTGTATGTGTGTGTACAGAAAGTGAGATGTATATATGTGTCTGTGTATACACACACACACACACATACTCTACTGTGGGTAAGAATACATTAGAAGAAATACAGTAGACCTCATAGTCCAAAAATGGGTAAGAAAAGCAGTAGTGGGCTATAATTTCAAAAATGACAGAATGATATTTGTTTGAACCCAAGGCAAAGTGTTCAACTTCACAGTAATATTAATCTATGTTCCAACCTCTGGTGCAGAATAGGCAAAAGTTGCTCAGTTCTATGAAGACCTACCATATCTTCTAGAAATAACACCAAAAATAGATGTCATATTTGTCAAAGGGTACTATAACACATAAGTAAGAAATCAGAAGATAATTTGAATGAAAAGCAAGTTTGGCCTTGGAGTACAAAATGAATTAAGGCAGAGACTAATTTTATTAAGACTACTTGCTGGTCATTTTCAACAATCCAAAAGATAGTTCTACACAGAGATATCACCAGATAATCAATATTGAAAACAGTTTGATTTTGAACTTTGCAGCCAAAGGTGGAGAAGCTCACTGGAGAAGTGAGTTAAAACAAGACCAGGTAAGAAATTTGTCTTAGATCATGAGCTTCTTATTGAAAAATTCAGACTCGAATTGAGGAAAGTAGTGAAAAACCATCAGACCATATGTATATAAGCTAAATAAAATCCCTTCTGAATGTGAAGTAATAAAGTGATGAATATGTACAAGGGATTAGGTCTGGCATATAGAGTGACTGTAGAACTATGAACGGAGATTTGCAAGGTTGTACCTGTAGCAGAAAAACAAACAAACAAATCTCAAAGGAAAAAAAAAAGAATAATAAAATTAAATGACTATCTGATAAGGCTGGGCAAACAGCTAAGGAAAGAAAGAAAGTGAAAGCTAAAGGAGAAAGGAAATAATATATCCAACTGAATGCAGAATTCCAGAGAGTAGCCAGAGGAGATAATAAGGTTTCCTTAAATTAGCAATGCAAAGAAAAAAGAAAACAATAGAAAGGGAAAGATGAAATCTATTCAAGAAAATCAGAGATATCAAGGAATTGTCATGAAAAAAAATGGGCATAAGACAAAAAAGAATGGAAGGGACTTTCTGTATTGGATTGTGAGGTTTTTATACACCAATACATGGTCAATTTTTGTGTATGTGCCATATACCACTGAGGTATATTCCTTTCTTTCCCAATTCAACTTTCTCCATATATTTATAATATCTAATTTTTCTAAAATTCTATTCACCTCCATAACTTCTTTTTTATTTATTTTGTGTTTAGATTTATCTAGTATAGAGAGGGCAAGGTTGAGTCCCCCACTAGTAGAGTTTGGGTCTATTTCTTCCTGTAACTCCCTTAACTTCTCTAAGAAGTTGAATGCTATACTACTTGGTGCATAAAAGTTTGGTAATGATATTGCTTCATTATCTATGGTTCCTTTCAGCAGGATGTAGTTTCCTTCCTTATCTCTTTTAATTAGATCTATTTTTTCTTTTGCTTTGTCTGAGATCAGGATTTCTACTCCTGTTTTTGTTTCATAATATATTCTAATCCAACCTTTTGCCATTACTCTGTGTATATCAGTCTGCTTCAAATGTTTTTCTTGTAAACAACATATTGTAGGATTATGGTTTTTAATCCATTCTGCTATCCTCTTCCATTTAATGAGAGATTTCATCCCATTCACATTCACAGTTTTAATTGCTATCTGTGTCTTTCACTCTATCCTATTCCCCCTGCCCCATTTGTGTTTTTCTTTCTCCTTTCTCCCTTCCCTCCTCACTAGAGTTTTTCATTAGACCACTACTTTCTTCAATCTAATCTATTTCATTTAACGTCCGTATCCTCCCCTGAAAGATTATACTCAATTCCACTGGGTAGTTGATCCTTAGCTGTAATCCAAGCTCCTTTGCCTTATGGAATATCATATACCAAATTCTCTGATCTTTTAAGATAAAAGCTGCAAGGGCTTGCATAATTCTGACTGTGGTTCCACGGTATTTGAATTGTTTCTTTCTGGCTGCTTGCAATATATTCTCCTTGATCTGAATATTCTGGAATTTGGCTAAAATATGCCCTATTGTTTTCAATTTAGGATCTCTTTCAGGAGATAATTGGTGGATTTTTTTGCTATTTTATTCTCTGGTTCTAGGATCTCAGGGAAGTTTTCCTTGATGATTTCTTGAAAGATGCTGTCCAGTCTCTTTTTACAGCTTTCAGGAAGAACAATAATTCTTAAATTATCTCTCCTGGATCTATTTTCCAAGTCAGTTGTTTTTCCAATGAAGTATTTTACATTTTCTTCTATTTTAAAACCTTTTGATTTGGTTTGACTGATTCTTTATGTCTCATAGAGTCATTAACTTCCACTTGCCCAATTATAATTTTTAATGGATTATTTTCTTCAGTTAGCTTTTGTACCTCCTTTTCCATTTGAACAATTCTACTTTTTAATGAGTTGTTTTCTTCAGTATGTTTTTTTTTCTCTATTTTGTCAAATGTATTTTTCAATGAATTGTTTGATTTTTCTTCAACCTCTCTTATTTGACTTAAAATCCTTCTTAAGCTATTACAAGAAGACTTTTTGGGCTTGAGACCAGTTAATATTCCCCTTTGAGGTTTCAGATGTGGGTATATTGACAATGTTGTCCTCTCCTGAATTTGTGATTTGATCTTTCCTGTCACCCTAATATTTCTCTGTGATCACTGTTTTACTTTGTTGCTTTATGCTCATGGTTTTTGCCCTTTTTTCCCCCTGGTTTTTACAGTTGATCTATGCTTTTGGGGCACTGGGGGCATTCTACCAGGCTTCTTGTGCTGGGTGCTAGAGGCATGGTTACTGGCTTTGTGAGCTGGGGCCTCATGTAGTGGAAGCTGGTTGTTACAGGGGTCTCTAGTGCTGAGCTGGAGCTGGTGATGGTAGCTGGTATGTATTGTAGTCATGTGGGGTTTTTCTGCATTTTCCCATGGTTTCATTGAAGCTTACAAGGTGGGGGGGGGTGGTTGCTGGAGGTCACCTCCTCACCAGGGGCTATGCTAGAGCACAGGAAGGTTCAGCCACTGGTGGACACCTGTCTACTGGTACAAATGATGTTTCTCCACAATTGTGTCTGCCAGTTTTCCTGGCTGTGCCATGACATATGGAAAGGAGAGGGTCCTGATGTTGGCACTTGCCAACTCCACCAGCTTGGACCTCAGGATCTCCTGTTGGTTTGTGGAGGTGGGGCTTGTCACTGGCTTGCCAGGAAACTTTCCATCCTCTACTAATCTCCTTCAGTCACAGTAAGAAGGACCTTCCCTTTTAATACCCACTCTTCTAGAATTTTTCCTGAGGTGATATTTTATTGGTTTTTCAAGTTCAATAAGTGAGGGTGAGAGAGACTTACTGATTATTCTGCCATCTTGGCTCCCAGAAATAAAAATAGGTGACTTTCAAACATTCTGCCTGTGGGCTGAGAGCTCCAGAAGGAGCCTCTGCTGCTACCACTGATGATTCAAATACTTCTAAGGTCTGCTCCTGGTTTGCTGGGGTCAGAGCTTTACTAGTACAGCCTGGGTTGGCCTCTGCTCCTCTCCTGCACAGGTCCCACAGACCCCTTCCTGATGAACTTCTAAGTTTTCTTTGGTATCTATAGTCTGAGAAGTCCGGAAACTGTCACTGGTGCAAGTGATCCAGTCACCTTGAGGCCTGCTCCAGTTTTGCTGGGGCTGGGTCTACACTGGAATGGCTTGTGCTGGACTGCACTCCTCTCTCAACCTGGTGCAACAGATCTCTCCTATTGACTTTCCAGGTTCTCATGGCCTGGAAATCTGCCCCACGCCTTCTCTTTATGGGTTCTGCTGCTCTAGAATTTGTTCAGAGTAACTTTTTAAAGGTAATTTAAGGGGTTTGGGGGAGATCTCAGGTGCGTCCCTGACTTTACTCTGCCATCTTGGCTCCATCCCCTGACTTAGAAGACATTAAAAAGAGAAGGCAAGAAGATACAGAAGAACTCTACAGGAAGATCTTAACATCACTGATAACCTGATCTAGAGCCAGATATCTAGGAGAACAAAGTCAAATAAGTCTTAAAAAACAATTGCAACCAATTAGGCTAGTCGAAGTGATGGAATTCCAGATGAGCAAAGGCAGAGAAACTAGAGACCAAATTGCCAGCATTCACTGGATTATAGAGAAAGCAAAGGAGTTCCAGAAAACAAATAAACAAACAAAATCTCCTTCTGCTTCATTAACTACACTAAAAAACTTTGACTGTATGAATCACAGTGCCTTACTTGTCTCCTGAGAAACCTGGATGTGGGTCAAGAAGCAACAGTTAGAATCAAACATGGAACAACTGACTGGTTTAAAACTGGGGGGAAAGTATGACAATTTATATTTAGAATACACTATGCAAAATGCCAAGCTGTTCAAATAAAAAGCCAGAATTAAGATTGTCAGGAGAAATATCAATGATACCACTATGAAGGCAGAAAATGAAGAAGAATTAAGAAGCCTCTTGATGAGTGTGAAAGAAGAGAATGTAAAAAGCTGGCTTGAAGCTTAACATAAAAAAACTAAGATCTTGGCAACTGTTCCTATCACTTCCTGGCAAATAGAGGGAGAAGAAATGGAAGCAGTGTTAGATATTATTCTTGGGCTAAAAGATCACTACAGATGGCAACCACAGCCATGAAATTAAAAGACACTCATTCCTTGGAAGAAAAGCTGCGGCAAATCTTAACAGCATACTAAAAGGCAGAGACAGCACTTTGCTGAGAAAGCTCCATAAGATTAGAAGTATAGTTTTTCCAGTAGTGATATATGAATGTGAGAGTTGAACTAGGAGTAAAATTGATTGCCACAGAACAAACGCTTTAAAATTATGGTTCTGGAGGAAACTTTTGAGAATTCCTTGGACAGTAAGGCAATCAAATCAGGCAAGGAAGGAAAGAAGGAAGGAAAGGAAGTAAGGAAGAGAAAGAAGAAAGAAAAGGAAAGAAAGGAAGGAAGGAACCAGGGAATGAATTTAGAGAAACAAAGAAATGAAGGAAGGAAAGAAAGGAAGAGAGATGAGAAAGGAATTAAGGGAGGGAGGGAGGGAGGGAGGGAGAGCGAGAGAGAGAGAGAGAGAGAGAGAGCACTGTGTAGTCCTCAGAGCTGCCCTACATCTTCAAACAATGAACAAAGAGGCATGAGGAAATAAAAGGACAGGAGCAACCACTGAGGTTTAGAGACATAAGGTTAGATCTATCAGATATTAACTCAGACAGAATAAAAACATATTCATTTACTTCCTTTTCTCTCAAGCTATATTTAATAGCCACCATATAAGGGAAAAACCCCACCCTCCAGTACTGCTTTTTGGAAGCAAGCAGAACAAATCTAAAGTGGGGGAGGAAATACGGTCCTTTACTGCCTTTGAGTGAGAATCCACAAATACTGAGATATACCACTGTGAGCAGACGATGTCTATGTGTGTTAGCAAGGGCGGCATCATGGAGAGGTGAGGAGGACAGGAGCAGAGATGTGCATATATGTCTAGGGCTTTGCTGTATTAGCAGAACCAGGCATATATGCAATTACAGATTAGATTCTAGTTTCATTTTACCATCAGTGCTGCTATGCCAGTCTTTTCAAATGATCATAAGACCACAGATTTACAGCTGGCAAAGGTTTTCAGAGGCCATGTTTATAGGCAATTAATTAGGTGGCACTCTATATACTGATAGAATGTTGAACTTAAGAGTTGGAAAGTCATGATTCCAAATCCCTCCTCTGTATTTACTAGCTGTGTGACCTTGGGCAAGTTACTTAATTTTTGTCAGCTTATTTCCTTACTTATAAATATGGACACCCCACAAGTTGTTGCAAGGATTAATTGAGGATCTCTGTGTATAACACACATACATATATGTACATATATACACATGAATATGCACATATACACACAAATAGATATATGTATATATGCATATTTGAGTTCATCTATGTACATACAAATTTTGTAAACCTAAAAACACAATATTTGTTATAACTACCTAGTCCAGTGTCTTGAATTCAACTAGAAATAGGACCACTAAACCATATATAAGAATCCCTATAGTTTGCATATTGACTTAGAAAACCACATATTAATATTATATATGTTAAATTATATTTTGTTAAATATTTCCCAATCTTTTTTAATCTGCTTCAGGCCACACAATGAAGTGTAGAAAGCATGTTTGACACCTCTAAACAAGTCCATTCTTGTAATTTTATGGACAGAAATATGAGACACATAGAGGTTAAATGATTTGCCCAATGTCTAATAGACAATGACTGAACTGGGATTCAAAACAAGTTTCTTAGCTTTAAATACAGTAACTGTTTTACTGTACCACACTACCTCCCTAAATCTTCAGCCAGAAACAGCATTAATCTTGCACTGGCCACTTTATCTAATTTCACATAATCTAAACTTGAATTAATGGGCCCAAAGGATTGGAACAACTAGTGTCAAAAATAGTTTTACACTGCTCAATGCATCACAAGAGCTTCAAATTTCTATTTTACACGTTTTTATAATTCTGGTACAAGAGGCTGCTAGGTAGAGCTCTGGATAGGGTGCTGGGCCTAGACTCAGGAAGACTGAGCTCCCTGAGTTCAAATCTGGCCTCAGATACTTATTAGCTGGGTGTCCTGGGTATGTCACTTCACCCTATTTGCCTCAGTTTCCTCATTTCTAAAAAGACCTGGAAAAGAAAGTGGCAATAACTTTTTTTTTCTTTACCAAGAAAACCCCAAATGGGATCCTGAAAGGTCAGATAGGACTTAAAATGACTGAACAATGACAATAACTCAGGTTAAAGTAATATCTAATAAAAGCTCTATTTAAAAATATCTTGTCATTTTTACCTTCCCAGTAATCAAATTTGCTGGAAGCTGACTCTTACTTTTTAATAAAGAAGTATGCTGCTGGCAGTAAAACCCCAGCAAGGGTCCAAAAAACAATTCCAGCATCCTAGAATCTCTCAGAGGTGCCATTTATGGCAACAAATCATCAGTCTGAGGAACCTAAGAGAAAAGCAGCCATGGGCAGATGGGTGATATCAAATTATTAATGAGAAAAATTATGAAGTTCCATGGACAGCATTTGTGTCACATCATAAACAGAATGGTTAAAAGATATGTTTTAATCATAGGAAACAAACTACATGGGGCTGAAAGCATTTTTAAATTTGAAAGTGAAAGGAAATCTAATAATAATTATTGGATTTCTTGAAAATGTGTTCATAACCAATATCCCTGAGCAGCTGAATATGAAGCAAAGGACTCAGATAGACAATGATGTAAAAAAAAAAATAATGAATTAGATAATAGTGAAACTATACCTGTGATTTTTAAACAAATTTCCTTGTATATGAATTACTTTAAGTTAATTTAAATCAAGAAACAGTCATTGGATTGTGGGTGTTGGGTTGGATAAGTTTCAGGGGTAGTCAATATTAGGGCACATGGACACCTACAATGAATGGAATGTGTCCTAATGTCTTTTGTCTGGTTCAATAAACTACACATGGTTATCATGGGTTTCTTATCATGGTTTCATTTTTATAGAAGTGAGGTTTATTATGCACATGAAGATCACACTGTGTAACTGAAAAAATGAAGATAATTTCAGTGAGGGATAACAGATGATCATTTTCATTAAATTGATTTTTAATAATTTTATTTTTAACTTGACCTAACATTTCATTCACATGGAGAACAACTGATGACAATTTCTGTCCACATATCTCATGATCCACACCTGTGCTGCAAATTATAGTCTTAAAAACTATATGTTGCAGATTGTACTTTCATAAAACTAGCTGACACTGTGGGTGAAGCAATGGACCTGTATTCAGGAAGACCATTGTTAAATATTTGGGCAAGTTTGCCGCAGTTTCCACATAGACAAAATGAGGATAATAATAGCAACAACCTCTTAGGGATATTGTGAAGACCACATGAAATACTGTTCATAAAGCGCTTTGCAAATATTCCAGAGACATCAATGTTGTTGCTATTGTTGTTAAGAAAGTTGCCTGGTATACTGAGAGCTTATGAGTTGCTCAGGGTCACTACAAACATGTATAAGTGCCAGAACTTGAACCCAGGGATTTCTCACTTTAAGAACAGAATTCTATCTATTATGCAATTCTACCCTTCTGTTAATAAAATTGCCAGATTGTTTAAAAGAATCAAAGGATGATTTCCAGTGTTTCAAATGGATCTTCTAGGTACAACTTGTCCAAAAAAATAAGCAAGCAGCAATTGTGATAACTTGTTGATGGGCTGTGTATCAAGGTAAAGATTATTCACACTGATAAGGTGCCAAATCCTGAGAAATTTGGCCTTTTTACAAGGACTTCAGTGTATAGAAACACTCCGAAGTCACTCAAGACTAACTCTTT
Source organism: Petaurus breviceps papuanus (assembly GCF_028583685.1). Lineage (NCBI taxonomy): Eukaryota > Metazoa > Chordata > Mammalia > Diprotodontia > Petauridae > Petaurus > Petaurus breviceps. The sequence continues at coordinate 29,171,691 of NW_027185777.1, forward strand.
AATCTCCAGCCACAAACTCTCCACATCAGTGCCTTCAGGACTAACACTCAGAAGTCAAGTACCTGGAATCATTTCTCCAAGTGCTTACATCTATACTATTTAGTCCCTGAATCAAATGATAAAGTGTAGCTGAAAGAGACCAGGTTATCATCTCCTGAGCTATCAAGGCATGAATATAGCTGTCATATCTTCTTTCAGGTCTAGGTATGCTTATCCCAATGTTCTACTTCCTTTAGGAGTAGAAGCCTACTGGTATCAGAGAGAAGTTCTTGATATAATATGGTTGTCTTGCTCTTAGTCAGTCAAGAAGTAATTACTGAGTATCAGTTATGTGTCAGGCACCGTACTAAGTTCTGAGGATATAAAAGGAGGCAAAAAACCAGTCCCTGACCTCAGGAAGAATACAATTTAATGAAATTCAGGCCTCCTTAGCATTTTTGCTTGTAACTCTAATGATCCAGTGATATCATTTATTTTTTTTTAACTTTTTTTCTATACTTTATTTTTTTATACTTTATTTTCTAGAAACATGTCCTTTTATAGAAAATAAAGTATAACTTCTGTTCTCATGATAAGTAAATCAGAGAGAGTACCCAGTTATTAAAGTAATCTTTATGGATAAGTAGGAATCACAACTTTGTGTGTGTATATGTACATTGTACATGTGTATGTGGGTGTGTTTTTCAGGGAGCAGAGTAGGGTACATAAAATAGCCCTATTATAGTCTGACTTACCCATTGAATTTTGAAAGTACAGCGCAAAGATCACCTTTCTTTTTCTTTCAAAACCATGTATTAAGTGACGGTGGTTCTTTTTTAGTTCCTTTTTTTACAGAAGGGAATATGGGACCTTCCAACCTTTCTAACCTTGTTATACATTTCTCTTCGTCCAGCATTCTGTGATCCAGCTAAGGATTTCTTGTTATTCCTCACACATAACACACAATACACCTTTGTACTGGTTGTTTCCCATGCACTACCTCCTCTTAAGCAACTCTTACAATTCATCATTTCTTTCAAAACTGCTAGGAGACACCTTCTATATCAAGCTTTTCTTCATTCCCTAACTATTAGTCTCCTCCAAGTCCCTCAAATTTACCTCTAAAAATAAACTTCGAAAATATTTATACATATGGTATTTCTCAAAAAGAGTGCAAGCTCCTTGAGTCTAGATATGTCATCTTTGAGTGTCCAGTGCCTGGTTCATAGTTGACTCTTACAAAACATACATGATTTGATTGACTCCATAATATGGGATCACAACTATATTCAGGCCTTCATTTGAGCCATCCTTTCTGCCTTTGGGGATAACATGAGCTAATTGGTGGGAAAACAATCAGAATAAAGATTCATGCAGATGTGCAATCTGATATGGAAGGAAGCTCCATGGTCAAAAATCGATACTATCACATACTGTGACCCAGAAATTTCGAGTGGAAAAGGAGAAGTGGGGAGGGAAATAGATCTACATGTCATAATTCAGAATTTGACATTCTTCCAAAATAATGGCATTTTATTAAGTACTCACTGAGAAGGCTTTTGACGCCCATTCTATAAACATGTGGAAACATTTCAAAATAAAGTGTCAATGGGGTGGCCAGGTAGTATAGTGCGAAAGAGCACCCGCCCCAGAGTTGGGATGACCTGGGACCAAATCCAGGCTCAGATACTTAGCACCACACCCAGAAATAACTGGCAGTGTAACCTTGAGTAAGTTACTTAACCCCAATTGCTTAATAAAAATAAATAAATAAATAAAGTGTCATTGTCTGTAGAGATATATAGCATGGCTTTTCCCAGTCAAGATCTTAGAAGTCTAGAAATTAACACTGTGAAGTCAATCCTTTTGTCCTGCATGTTCATCTATTTTTTCCCCATGTATCCTTAACTTTTTAATAACTTTTATTTCCTTTGTGTTCTCTTTTTGCTCCTAGTGGCTCTTCCATTTCCACTCTCACTTCACAGCCCAACAACCCATAATCATTTCCTCCCCTGTATATAAGAATACTATTCAGCATTTATCTGCAGAAGATGAATGGAACTAGGCATGGATTATTTGCTTTTTCCTCCAGGCAAATTGAAAATAGCACATAGCCCAGTTAAATACAGCTTCATTCTGTTTACACTTAAATGATGTCATGCGGAAAGATGATAGATAGATAGACAGACAGACAGATAGATAGAGTCACATTATCATATCACTAGACCCATAAATAATCAGAGATGATCCAATTCAATATATATATTTTTTATTTTTACCAACGAAGAAGCTAAGGCCTAGAGACATTGTCATTGGCCCAAAGTCACACAAAAAGTAAATGCCAGAGCCAAGGAGTTGAATGTTGAGGCTTGAATGCCAAACTCAGTGTTTTTTTATTGTCAATTTACAAAACAACAAAAATGCAGAGAATTCATTATTGAGTTCATACATATTCCACAGCTCAAAGAATTGTTTTAAATGAAAATATTTAGCTTATCATGGCACTTGGCACATAATAAGTACTGAATAAATTCTAGAACAAAGTAGCTTTCTTTCTTGGGAGCTCAGTTCATATTACTTCTCCTAAAAGAGGTCTTTCCTGATTACCTTAATTATTAGTGATATCTATCTCTCCTATTCAATGTCATATGGGATACATACCTGATTATAAGTTATATTATGCAAAATGGATATAACATGAAGGTAGGGCCTGACCTTCATATATCTAATTCCTAGCACAACATATTGTACATTTTAAACACTTAGTTAATAAATGTGTGTTAGATTGGATGGGAATTCAAAGAGATTAGGAAAAGAGTAAATGGTAGAGTACACATGATTTAAAGTTCCAAATTTAAATATAATTCAAATTTAATTCAAGGTGAACTTGTATTTTAGCAGCATTATTTACAATGTACACTTTACAAAGTACTCTGTATTGGATTGGGGTATATAAGTATATTTATGTTTTTAGCTCATATTCAGTATTTTATTTCCCCCAGTTATATGTAAAAAAAATTTTAACATTCATTTTTAAAACTTTTAGTCCCAAGTCTCTGTCTTCTACCTTCCTCCCTCCCTCATGGAGAAAGCAAGCAATTTGATATAGGTTATACATGTGTAGCCATGCAAAACATATCCATTAAAGCCATGTTGTGAAAGAAAACAGACAAAAACAATCAAGAATAAAAAGTATACTTCAATCTGATTCAGATACTATCATTTCTTTCTCTTGGGATGGATAGCATATTTCTTCATAAGTTCTTCAGAGTGGTCTTGGGTCATTGGGTTGCTGAAAATAGCTAAGTCATTCAGAGCTGATCAGCTTACAATATGACTTTTACTTTGTATACAGTACATTTTCATTTTGCATCAGCCCAGGAAAGGCTTTCCAGTTTTTTCTGAGAATATCCTGCTCATCATATCTTATAGTACAATAGTATTTCATCATAATCACACACTATGACTTGTTCAGCCATTCCCCAGGTGATAGGCCTTCCCTCAACTTCTAATTCTTTACCCCCAGAAAAGAGCTGCTACAAATATTTTTGTACATAAAAGTCCTTTGCCTTTTTGTTTATATCACTTTTGGAATATAGACCTAGAAGTGGTACTGCTAGATCAAAAGTTATGCATGACTTTATATCTATTTTTGCATCGATCCAAATTGCACTACAAAATGTTTGACTAAGGACACAACTCCAAGAAGAGTTCATTGAAGTCTCATTTTTCCCGCATTCACTGAAACATTTGTCATTTACCTTTTCTGTCCTATTAGCAAATCTAAGAGGTATGAGATAGGACCTCAGAATTGTTTTTATTTATCTTTCACCAATCAATAATAATTTTTTTCATACAGCTATAGATAGCTATGATTACTTCATCTGAAAACTAATCATATGCTTTGTTCATTTACCAATTGGGGAAGGGCTCTTATATTTATGAATTTGACTCAGTTTTCTATGTTTGAGAATTGAGGCTTTTATCAGAGAAACTTCCTTCAGTTTTTTTTTTACATGGTTACTATTGTTAACTCTGTTTCCCTCCATCATATTTCCTCCAGCACCCTATTTATTTTATTCTCTCTCTCCTTTCACCCTGTCCTTCCACGAAAGTGTTTTGCTTCTGACTACCCCCTTACCCGATTTACCTTCTCTTCTATCACCCTTACCCCTTATTTTATCCTCTCCCCCTCCTATTTTCCTGTAGGGTAAAATAGATTTATATACCCAATTAAGGGTGTAGGTTACGCCCTCTTTGAACCAGTTCTAATGAGGATAAGGTTCACTCACTCCCTTTCACCTCTCTCCTCTTCCCCTCCATTGTAAAAGCTATTTCTTGCTTCTTTTATGTGAGATAATTTACTCCATTCTACCATTCCCCTTCTTTTATCCCAGCACATTCCTCTCTCACCTCTTAATTTTATTTTTATAAATCATCCTATCATATTAAATACACATCTGTACCCTATGTCTGCATATATTCCTGCTAACCACCCTAATAAGGAGAAAGATCTTATGAATTACAAATATCATTGTCGCACATAGGAATTCTAAGAGTTTAACTTTATTAAGCCCCTTATGATTGCCCTTTCCTGTCCACTGTTTTATGCTTCTTGTATCTGAAAGTCAAATTTTCTATGCAACTAGGATCTTTTTATCAAGAATGCTTGAAAGCCCTCTATCTCATTGAATATCCATTTTTTTTCCCTGAAGGATTATGCTTAGTTTTGCTGGGTGGGTGATTCTTGGCTATAATCCTAGCTCCTTTTAAAAAAAATAAAATTTATGTTTATTTTTAGTTTACATCATTCATTTCCACAAGATTTTGAGTTACAAATTTTCTCCCTGTCTTTACCCTACCCAATACCCCAAAACAGTGATCCCACTGTATAATCCCTCCCCCAATCTGCTCTCTCCTATATCCTCACCCATGCCCCTTCCAACATACCAGTAGGGCAAGATGGATCTCTATGCCCTAGCACCTGTATGTCCTATTTCACAGTGGCATGTAAAAATAACAATAATAATAATATTGGTTTAAACATTTTATTTTAAAACTTTGAATACCAGATCATTTCCCTTCCTCCCTCATCACCTACCCTTCCTGGGAAGATAAGCAATTCAGTATAGATTGGACATGAGTAGCTACGAAAAACATTTCCCTAGTGGATATATTATGAAAGATTGACTATATTTCACTCCATCCTATCACACCCCCACTTGTTCTATTCTCTACTTTGATCCTTCCCCTTTTCAAAGACTGTGCTTCAAAACTCCATCCCCCAAAACTTGTCATTCCCTCCATCATCTTCCCTCTCATCCCCTTGCCCTCTACTCTCCAGTAGGGCAAGATACCCAATTTAGTGTGTATGTCATTCCATCCCTAAGCTAGATTCAATGAGAGTAAGGTTGCCCCATGCCCTTTTGCCTTCCTATTCTTCCCCTCCATTTAATAGTTTTCCTTTGCCTCTCCTATATGAGATAATTTACCTCATTCTGTCACTCCACATCACCTCTCATTATATTCCTCTCCCACTTCTCAATTTTAAATATCATCCCTTCCTATTTAATTGGTCCTGTGTCCTGTCTATGAATACTGATGGGGGAGGGGGAGGGGTTTATGGGCGGTGCCATAGTTGCTTTGAATGAATATGTATAAGCTTGATGGGGTGATCACCATATAAGGCCATAAGCTTGATGGGGTGATCACCATATAAGGCCATAAATGTAAGACTGCGATATGATTGGCTCGGATTCGCTATATATTTTCTCATGTGAGAGAGCTCGCTTTCTCTCTCCGCCATGTAACTGCTGAAGAATAAACCACCCCGCTTCACTCCTCCGCCTTCTGCCTGGTGTTTTTCCCCGTGAGGGGCCGGTGACGACCGAAGACCCGGGATGGGTAAGTAAGAGGGCCGTAGGGCTAGTCGTCTAGATCTGTTGTAAGGGTAAACGCCCGCAACAGATTTTGGCGCCCAACGTGGGGCTGACCCTTCGGGACGACTAGCTGGCGGACGGCCTGCTGGACGCAGCTGGTCTGCTCCAGTCGCCAGGCAGCCTCGAGGCCACTGTAGCCTCGGGAAGAGGACAGGATGGGAACAGGGCATAGTATCCCTGTATTTAGGCCGGAGGAGAAGGGGGTGATAGCGGCGCAACTTTATACGCTCTGCGCAAAAAGGGGGGCAAAAATCCCCATTACGACCTGTAGGGAGTTTATAGATAAGATCTGGGACATATGCCCTTGGGTCAGGCATGTCGGCATACAGGCCGATAGATGGAGAGTTGTGGGACAGCAGATGGCAGCTTTTGAGAGTGGCTGCCCTGGTTCGCTAACACCCACCGATTTTTCGGTCTTTAAGATAGTGGACGCGGCATTGAATCCTTCCCCGATTGCCGCTTCCCGGTCCTTGGCCACACAGGTAGGCTCCTCATTAGCCGGGTCAGATTCAGAGTCAGAAAAAGGGAAGAATAAGGAATTGAAGGACCCGGGGGGGCTTCGGTCAATATCCATGGGAGGACTTAAGAGCTGTGGTAATGAATCAGGCAGCGGATAGTTCCACCAGCGGTTCAGAAGGGGAAGATGAAGGTAAAAGGAGTGGGCGCCAAGATGGCGCCCAGGGATCGAGGGAGAGAAGAAGGACCCGGAAGGACACTCCCTCACGTTGGGAGAGGAGGGAGAGACGGGAGAACAAAGGGGAAACGGATGCAGGGGGCGTGCTCCCCACTTCCGCGCCCTTTACCTCCGTCTTGCCACCAAGCACCTCCTGTTTGCCAGGCAATTACTGTCCTGCCCCGTCTTTCGCTGCTAGTTCCGCATATGTCGCCCCTCCCTGCCCTCCGTCTCCGCCTCCTCATTATGAGAAAAGGAGAGAGGCGAATATTTGTGAGGGAGAGGGGTTAATAAGGAGGAGCCTCCGTGTGGCGGCGGAGGCGGGCGCGGAGGTGGACTTCGCCTCTTGGGATGTCTATCCCATTTTGACTGATCCCCTTACGGGTCAGCGTACTCATTCTCCCATCCCATATAAGACACTGAAAGAGTTCAAAGAGGCGGTGACTAAGTATGGCCCTTCTTCACCTTATGTTAGGAGGCTACTTATGAACCTAGTGACCGCTCACCCCTGGACCCCGGGGGATTTTGACGAGCTAGCTATGTCCTGTCTAGACCCTGCTATGCATCTTGCCTTCCAGGCACAAGTGAAGAGGGAGGCCCGGCATTTGGCCCGACTTAGACCCAGCAGGGCCCCTCAAGACACTGAGCACTTAATTTGTGGCACTGGCCATTTTTCCAACCCGGCCGTGCAGGCAGCCTATGGGCAGTTAGAATTGGATGATGTCAAAGCCGCACACATAGCTGCCTGGGAAAAGGTTTCTGCCAAGGGTATGACAGGGGGCCCTAAATTAGTTGGCCTGAAACAAAGACCTGATCAGACCCCCCTTTCTTTTGTTAACCAAGTTCAGGAGACGGTCCATAGGACCCTAGGCAGCGGCCCTGGAATGGACATACTCATTAAGCAGTTGGTTAAGGAAGGCCTGCGCTCCAGGGAGGCAGCTGCGGTGGCATCCCTGCCATCGGAGGCCCCCTTGGAGGACGTCATAGACAAGTTAATGGACCTGCCCCCGGAAAATCCGATTGCACAGTTGGTTTGCACTGCCCAGGATAGGGACCGCCAGCTTGTACAGGCGCTGGAAAAATTAACAGTCTCGAATACAGAGAGGGAGCAGAGCCTCTTGACGGCTATACAACAACTTAGCTCGTCAGCCCAGAAAGGTCCCGGCAAGCAGGCTTGTTTTCAATGTGGTCAATACGGCCATTATAAGGCCCAGTGCAAAGCCACCTCCAGAGGAACACCTCCTAAGTGTTTTAACTGTGGACGCCTTGGCCACATAGCGCGGTTTTGTCGCGCCAAAAACAAACAGGACAACGGACAAGCCCCTTTGGAGACCGGGGTCTCCCCCGGATCTCAACCGCAGGGAAACGGCGGGTGGAGGGGCCCAGCCGCAGGGCCCCTCCCCCATCCTCGTTAAGCGGCAATTATCCTCAGTTTGTAAG
>NW_027185777.1:29179821-29185576 GCF_028583685.1 Petaurus breviceps papuanus
CCCATTTGCCTTTCCACCCAGCTGTAGTGACCGGCCTAGAAGGCTCTCCTGACTTTGAGGTCCCCACCCAAGTAGCAGAGGATATGGAGGCAATGTTGACCCTGTTTAATCCACACTGCACCCCCGTCTCCATACGGGCTGATCAGATCATTGCTAAGGCGTTTCCCTTCGGCCCCTCATCCCAGCATCCTTGCCAATTGAATTGGGCTCGTTCCATCACTTTGAACCGTCCCACTTTGATTATTCATGTTGAGAATTATCCGATCTTAGGGATCATTGATACGGGGGCTGATTGTTCAGTCATTAATTTGGATCAGTGGAGGAGAGAATTGCCCTTGATGGTTGCATCCACGCCGGTCCAGGGAGTTGGGGGGAACAAGAGAGCTCAGAGATCGGCTCGTGCCCTCTCGTGGTCGGTGGATGATAATGCAGGCAGGTTCACTCCTTTGTGTCTCCCCGAGCTGCCTTATGCTCTGTGGGGGCGGGATGTCCTTGCGCAAATGCAACTCTCCTTAGTAACCCCGGACTGCTTGCCGGGAAATGGATAGGGACCACTCTCGATTTGAGCTTCGCCCCGAAACTGACCTGGACGAATAGCCGCCCGGTCTGGGTTGAGCAGTGGCCCCTTAAAGCCGAGAAGCTCACTGCTTTACAAGAAATTGTTGGCTCCCTTTTGCGGAAAGATAGGATTGAGCCCTCCTTTAGCCCATATAATTCCCCAGTTTTTGTCATTAAGAAGAAATCAGGAAAATGGAGGATGCTCGTAGACCTCAGAGCTATAAATGCCTGTTTGCTCCCGATGGGCTCATTACAGCCTGGCTTACCTATGCCCGTAGCTATCCCCCAAAATTGGCATATCGCAGTCATTGATATCCAGGACTGCTTTTACAGCATTCCCCTACACCCTGGGGACAGGGAGAGGTTTGCCTTTTCTGTACCCTCTATAAATTTCCAGGCTCCCTCTAAGAGGTTTCAGTTTAAAGTTCTGCCCCAAGGAATGGCTAATAGCCCTACCCTCTGCCAGTTCTATGTCGCCCAGATCTTGGAGCCAATTAGGGATCAATACAAAGAGTTCATAATTATCCATTACATGGATGATATTCTTGTTGCTGGCCCTACAGCTGGAAAGGTACAGGAATGCCTTTCCTTCATGATGCAGACATTGGCTCAACAGAATTTTGTTATAGCTCCCGAGAAGGTACAGAGGCACCCCCCCCTATGAGTATTTGGGACACAGGATTACCGCTAGTGCTGTTCAAAGGACCTTGCCTCCTATCAAATTGAGGGCTTATAAGACCTTGAATGACTTCCAGAGGCTGGTTGGCGCCTTCTAATGGATTAGAGCCACAGCCCCCTTGCCTGCCAGTGTGATGCAACCGTTGTATGAGCTACTCCGAGGGGACTCTTCGCTGAGTTCCCCTAGGAGCTGGACCCCAGAAGCGGTTCAGGCAGTCGAGGAGGTTCTGAAGAGGGCCCAGACCACCTTGACTCGTTACATTCCCGGCTCTCCAGTTTATTTCCAAGTACTGAGTGACAGCGGCCCACAGTGGGGCTGCCTGTTCCAAAAGCAGGGATGTCTAGAGTGGTTGTACCCAAAGGTGAGCAAGGCGTCCCTGGTGGATAAATGGGAGGCTTATTGCCTTTTTTGCCCTTCAGGCTTTACATCGTTGTCGTTGCCTGTTTGGGTGCGACTTTGCCTTGAATTGCTCCATTTCCCCGGAGCTTGCCATGACTTTAGCCCAGGAGTCCCTGTCCTGGGCGACCCTTCTGACTTCGGTGAGGACTTGTAAGGTCTCTCGCCCTGCTTTGCTCCGTATGTTTGCCTCTTTGGAGCTGAGACCCCCTATACCGGTGGTGTCTGGCGTGCCCGTGCAGGGCCCTAATGTTTTTACTGATGCAACAAAGGACCGCCGCGCAGTAGTTCATGATCCGAGTGTTCCCCACACCTGGCTTTTCAATACTCCATACACATCCACCCAAAAGAATGAGCTGTTTGCTGTGCAACAAGCCCTTCGGCTATATGCTGATGTTCCTTTTAATTTGATTACAGACAGCCAATATTGCGCCCTCATGCTGCCCCGCCTCCCTTCCGCGTATATTTCTTCGCGCACTGCGGTCTTGAGGCTCCTTCAAGAGGTTCAGGAGCTACTTCATCTTAGGCGCCACCCTCTTTATGACATTACTGCTGTGGGTCCCATTTACTCTGGGAACGCACAAGCGGACCAGGCCCTCCACGCAGTTAGCCTTTCCCCACCCTCTCTCCCTCCGAAAGATTCCCCTGCACAGTTGGCACATGCTAAGTTCCATATCTCAGCTCGGTCTCTTAGGGCTCTTTATGGTGTGCCAAAGAGGGAGGCCAGACTTATTGTCCGGTCATGTATTGTGTGTGCCCCCTTCCGCCCTCGCATTAAGGAGGACGCATTTAACCCCCGAGGTACTGCCCCCAATGAGCTTTGGCAAATGGATGTTACACATCTTGGCTCTAAGTTTATCCATGTTTGTGTTGATACCTTCTCATCTTTTGTCTTTGCTTCCCTGCAGCCTCGTGAGTCAACCAGGGCTGTTATTGCCCATCTCTATGAAATGATTTCTATCCTAGGAGTGCCATTAGCCTTAAAGACTGATAATGGCCCGGCATATACTTCCAAGGCTTTTGCCTTGTTCTGTGCTGAATTTTCTATTCAACATGCTACAGGCCTCCCCTACAACCCTACCGGGCAAGCCCTTGTTGAACGGGCAAACCGTACACTTAAGACCGTCCTGTTTAAACAGAAAGGGGTATATGCAGGTCGGTCACTCGTCAAGAGTTGGCCCAGGTTGTCTTTACCTTAAATTTCCTGCAAGTTAGAGATGACAGCACCACTGCCGCCATGAGGTTCTGGAGCACCTCCGGTGAGAACACCACCTCTTCTCCATTGACCCTCCCCGCACCTAGCCGGGCATTGCCCGGTTCCAGGGTAATGTGGCAGGATAAGGGGGGCCAATGGCACGGCCCTGTAAAAGTGGTTGGAAGAAGGCCCGGCCACCTTTCCTTTTTTCCAAATAATGACCCAACAGCGGTACAGCAATGGGTGCCCCTTCACAAAGTTAGGGATCTTGATTAAGGCACCACCCCCGACAGGTTGGGGGGTGAGGAGAATTCTTGTTCTTCTTGTCTTTCAGATTGTCGACTCACCCTCCTTATCTTGGGTCTCCTTGCTGAGAATGCCGTGACGGAATTACGCTGGGAACTGCTTTCCACCTTCCCGAGACCCATGCCTGTGACTTCTTCGGCACAAGTTTTTCCTCGTTTATTTACAGTTAACAACACCCTTAAGCTCCCTGTTCTGCACCTCAACAACGACACTAGACCGGTGGAAAGTAACAGGACAATATCACTTAATGGGACGTTATGTTTTCAAATCACACCCACAGTCGATCCGGAACTGTCACCATGTGTCGGGCTGTTTCCTCAAGAGGCTGTGTGGTCTGACCGCCTCAACTTTACAAGCAAGAAGGTGAACGGCTCCCTATTGAGAGGACTTTGGCCGGCCCGCACAATGATTAGAGCGAAGGATAACAGTGGTCTCCTTTGTGGAGAGGGCGGAGGGGAGTGGCGGCCCCAGCCCAGCGCCCAGCCTCGCTGTCGGCCCTCCCGCCACAAGGATTTTTGGCCCTGGACGGAGTGCCAGTCACCCGCAGCTGTCCCTGTGCACCCGTTTTTTACCTTTTCCCCTCCCATCCCTTCTGGTAATGTTACTGCGGGTGTGGCAACCAACTGGACTTGTCAAGATGCTAAACCTCTTATGTCCACTGTTACCTCCGATATAAACTCGCGTCATCTTCATTATGAAGATCCTGGGGTCACTGCAAACCCTTTTGATTTGTGGTTGCTCTGTGGGGAGGGGGGTGCTTGTTTGGATTTGTGCCCCATGGCCACGCTGTTGGGTGGGGTCATGGGGTGGGGAAATGGTACATGGACAGAACTGGACCCCTTCGATTTTAATATGTCAAGGCCAGTCAAGCACGTACAGATACCACCCACGCCTGTCTGTGTTTGGCAACCCTTTCTGTTTTTGGTTTCCAATCGGACAGGACACAATGAGTCTCTTCTCCAATGTAAGAATGACTGCTTTTATTCTTCCTGCTGGAATGCTCAAGCGTTCCCATTGGCAGTTGTCCTCCGCCTCCCACGGTGGGTTCCCTGGCCACTTAACATTACCAACTCTGCTTTGCAGTTAAGGCCCAAAAGAGACTTCGGCATTTCTGCTGCCATTATTGCCGCCATTGCTGTTGCTGCCACTGCGGCTGCTGCAGCAGCCGCCAGTTTGGCGTATGCTGTGCCGGCTGCAACGGCGGTCGCCAATCTGAGCGCCTCCGTTACCATGGCCTTGACAGCCCAAGAGGGAATAAATGGGCATCTGTATACCGGAATGATGCTTCTGAATCAGAGGGTGGACCTGATTCAGGAGGAGGTTGATGTCCTCTGGGAGGTAGCCCAAGTTGGATGTACTCTGCGTATGCCTGGTCTATGTGTTACTCCCGTTTTGTATGAGAACTTTACTAGAGCAGCTAACCTGTCCCGTCAACTTTCCGCTCTCCTCCTAGGCAATTGGTCCGCCGAATACGAACAACAGATAAGACAATTAAGACTGGCTATTGCATCGGTGAATTCCACCTCTGTCGATCCTGCCGTTCTCTCCGGACTGTCTAGGTGGCTGCATGATGTTACATCCTGGTTCTCACAGTGGGGAGGCTTAACCTCTTCCACCGTGGTGTTTGTTCTTGTGATTATTTTGCTTTTGTATTGTGTTTGCAAGCTATGGCGCCGTCAGGATGGCTACATGCTTCTGACCCAACAGGCCCTTTTTACCCTCCAAGAGGGGGGAGATCCTCAGGTATGGTTCCAGGCCATGGAGGACGTGTGACACCTGGGGTAAGACGGGGGTGACTCCATGACGGGCAACTCCTCCCTCCTCAGCCGCCTAAGACAGGACCCAGGGTGTCGGTGTCCTACGACGGGTAAGGTTTGAGTGAATCGGAGGTGACCTAAGCCAGAGGCCCCCGCACTGCACGTCAGAGTCCTTGGGACAGGACCCCTGAGTGGTAATTGGATTTTTTCGTGGTCTTTCGGGCAAGAAGCATGGTCACCTGTGTCGCCTGTAGCGAGAAGCTTAGCAGCCTACACTGCCAATAGCTGCTGAAGGCTATTGATTTTTTGACATATAGGATTACAGTTTGCTTTAAAGAAAAAGGGGGAGTTGATGGGGGAGGGGGAGGGGTTTATGGGCGGTGCCATGGTTGCTTTGAATGAATATGTATAAGCTTGATGGGGTGATCACCATATAAGGCCATAAATGTAAGACTGCGATATGATTGGCTCGGATTCGCTATATATTTTCTCGTGTGAGAGAGCTCGCTCTCTCTCTCCGCCATGTAACTGCTGAAGAATAAACCACCCCGCTTCACTCCTCCGCCTTCTGCCTGGTGTTTTTCCCCGTGAGGGGCCGGTGACGACCGAAGACCCGGGATGGGTAAGTAAGAGGGCCGTAGGGCTAGTCGTCTAGATCTGTTGTAAGGGTAAACGCCCGCAACAGAATACCTGTACACATATATACACACACATGTGCAGTCATATGCCTATATACCCTCCTATATAGACATATATACATTTATATTCCCTTCAACTATTCTCATACTGAGAAAATTTTCATAAGTTAAAATGATCATTTTTCCATGTAGGAATGTAAATAGTTCAACTTTGATAAGTTCCTTA
>NW_027185777.1:29185976-29188341 GCF_028583685.1 Petaurus breviceps papuanus
GCTGTAGTGACCGGCCTAGAAGGCTCTCCTGACTTTGAGGTCCCCACCCAAGTAGCAGAGGATATGGAGGCAATGTTGACCCTGTTTAATCCACACTGCACCCCCGTCTCCATACGGGCTGATCAGATCATTGCTAAGGCGTTTCCCTTCGGCCCCTCATCCCAGCATCCTTGCCAATTGAATTGGGCTCGTTCCATCACTTTGAACCGTCCCACTTTGATTATTCATGTTGAGAATTATCCGATCTTAGGGATCATTGATACGGGGGCTGATTGTTCAGTCATTAATTTGGATCAGTGGAGGAGAGAATTGCCCTTGATGGTTGCATCCACGCCGGTCCAGGGAGTTGGGGGGAACAAGAGAGCTCAGAGATCGGCTCGTGCCCTCTCGTGGTCGGTGGATGATAATGCAGGCAGGTTCACTCCTTTGTGTCTCCCCGAGCTGCCTTATGCTCTGTGGGGGCGGGATGTCCTTGCGCAAATGCAACTCTCCTTAGTAACCCCGGACTGCTTGCCGGGAAATGGATAGGGACCACTCTCGATTTGAGCTTCGCCCCGAAACTGACCTGGACGAATAGCCGCCCGGTCTGGGTTGAGCAGTGGCCCCTTAAAGCCGAGAAGCTCACTGCTTTACAAGAAATTGTTGGCTCCCTTTTGCGGAAAGATAGGATTGAGCCCTCCTTTAGCCCATATAATTCCCCAGTTTTTGTCATTAAGAAGAAATCAGGAAAATGGAGGATGCTCGTAGACCTCAGAGCTATAAATGCCTGTTTGCTCCCGATGGGCTCATTACAGCCTGGCTTGCCTATGCCCGTAGCTATCCCCCAAAATTGGCATATCGCAGTCATTGATATCCAGGACTGCTTTTACAGCATTCCCCTACACCCTGGGGACAGGGAGAGGTTTGCCTTTTCTGTACCCTCTATAAATTTCCAGGCTCCCTCTAAGAGGTTTCAGTTTAAAGTTCTGCCCCAAGGAATGGCTAATAGCCCTACCCTCTGCCAGTTCTATGTCGCCCAGATCTTGGAGCCAATTAGGGATCAATACAAAGAGTTCATAATTATCCATTACATGGATGATATTCTTGTTGCTGGCCCTACAGCTGGAAAGGTACAGGAATGCCTTTCCTTCATGATGCAGACATTGGCTCAACAGAATTTTGTTATAGCTCCCGAGAAGGTACAGAGGCACCCCCCCCTATGAGTATTTGGGACACAGGATTACCGCTAGTGCTGTTCAAAGGACCTTGCCTCCTATCAAATTGAGGGCTTATAAGACCTTGAATGACTTCCAGAGGCTGGTTGGCGCCTTCTAATGGATTAGAGCCACAGCCCCCTTGCCTGCCAGTGTGATGCAACCGTTGTATGAGCTACTCCGAGGGGACTCTTCGCTGAGTTCCCCTAGGAGCTGGACCCCAGAAGCGGTTCAGGCAGTCGAGGAGGTTCTGAAGAGGGCCCAGACCACCTTGACTCGTTACATTCCCGGCTCTCCAGTTTATTTCCAAGTACTGAGTGACAGCGGCCCACAGTGGGGCTGCCTGTTCCAAAAGCAGGGATGTCTAGAGTGGTTGTACCCAAAGGTGAGCAAGGCGTCCCTGGTGGATAAATGGGAGGCTTATTGCCTTTTTTGCCCTTCAGGCTTTACATCGTTGTCGTTGCCTGTTTGGGTGCGACTTTGCCTTGAATTGCTCCATTTCCCCGGAGCTTGCCATGACTTTAGCCCAGGAGTCCCTGTCCTGGGCGACCCTTCTGACTTCGGTGAGGACTTGTAAGGTCTCTCGCCCTGCTTTGCTCCGTATGTTTGCCTCTTTGGAGCTGAGACCCCCTATACAGGTGGTGTCTGGCGTGCCCGTGCAGGGCCCTAATGTTTTTACTGATGCAACAAAGGACCGCCGCGCAGTAGTTCATGATCCGAGTGTTCCCCACACCTGGCTTTTCAATACTCCATACACATCCACCCAAAAGAATGAGCTGTTTGCTGTGCAACAAGCCCTTCGGCTATATGCTGATGTTCCTTTTAATTTGATTACAGACAGCCAATATTGCGCCCTCATGCTGCCCCGCCTCCCTTCCGCGTATATTTCTTCGCGCACTGCGGTCTTGAGGCTCCTTCAAGAGGTTCAGGAGCTACTTCATCTTAGGCGCCACCCTCTTTATGACATTACTGCTGTGGGTCCCATTTACTCTGGGAACGCACAAGCGGACCAGGCCCTCCACGCAGTTAGCCTTTCCCCACCCTCTCTCCCTCCGAAAGATTCCCCTGCACAGTTGGCACATGCTAAGTTCCATATCTCAGCTCGGTCTCTTAGGGCTCTTTATGGTGTGCCGAAGAGCGAGGCCAGACTTATTGTCCGGTCATGTATTGTG
>NW_027185777.1:29188441-29218326 GCF_028583685.1 Petaurus breviceps papuanus
CATATCTCAGCTCGGTCTCTTAGGGCTCTTTATGGTGTGCCAAAGAGGGAGGCCAGACTTATTGTCCGGTCATGTATTGTGTGTGCCCCCTTCCGCCCTCGCATTAAGGAGGACGCATTTAACCCCCGAGGTACTGCCCCCAATGAGCTTTGGCAAATGGATGTTACACATCTTGGCTCTAAGTTTATCCATGTTTGTGTTGATACCTTCTCATCTTTTGTCTTTGCTTCCCTGCAGCCTCGTGAGTCAACCAGGGCTGTTATTGCCCATCTCTATGAAATGATTTCTATCCTAGGAGTGCCATTAGCCTTAAAGACTGATAATGGCCCGGCATATACTTCCAAGGCTTTTGCCTTGTTCTGTGCTGAATTTTCTATTCAACATGCTACAGGCCTCCCCTACAACCCTACCGGGCAAGCCCTTGTTGAACGGGCAAACCGTACACTTAAGACCGTCCTGTTTAAACAGAAAGGGGTATATGCAGGTCGGTCACTCGTCAAGAGTTGGCCCAGGTTGTCTTTACCTTAAATTTCCTGCAAGTTAGAGATGACAGCACCACTGCCGCCATGAGGTTCTGGAGCACCTCCGGTGAGAACACCACCTCTTCTCCATTGACCCTCCCCGCACCTAGCCGGGCATTGCCCGGTTCCAGGGTAATGTGGCAGGATAAGGGGGGCCAATGGCACGGCCCTGTAAAAGTGGTTGGAAGAAGGCCCGGCCACCTTTCCTTTTTTCCAAATAATGACCCAACAGCGGTACAGCAATGGGTGCCCCTTCACAAAGTTAGGGATCTTGATTAAGGCACCACCCCCGACAGGTTGGGGGGTGAGGAGAATTCTTGTTCTTCTTGTCTTTCAGATTGTCGACTCACCCTCCTTATCTTGGGTCTCCTTGCTGAGAATGCCGTGACGGAATTACGCTGGGAACTGCTTTCCACCTTCCCGAGACCCATGCCTGTGACTTCTTCGGCACAAGTTTTTCCTCGTTTATTTACAGTTAACAACACCCTTAAGCTCCCTGTTCTGCACCTCAACAACGACACTAGACCGGTGGAAAGTAACAGGACAATATCACTTAATGGGACGTTATGTTTTCAAATCACACCCACAGTCGATCCGGAACTGTCACCATGTGTCGGGCTGTTTCCTCAAGAGGCTGTGTGGTCTGACCGCCTCAACTTTACAAGCAAGAAGGTGAACGGCTCCCTATTGAGAGGACTTTGGCCGGCCCGCACAATGATTAGAGCGAAGGATAACAGTGGTCTCCTTTGTGGAGAGGGCGGAGGGGAGTGGCGGCCCCAGCCCAGCGCCCAGCCTCGCTGTCGGCCCTCCCGCCACAAGGATTTTTGGCCCTGGACGGAGTGCCAGTCACCCGCAGCTGTCCCTGTGCACCCGTTTTTTACCTTTTCCCCTCCCATCCCTTCTGGTAATGTTACTGCGGGTGTGGCAACCAACTGGACTTGTCAAGATGCTAAACCTCTTATGTCCACTGTTACCTCCGATATAAACTCGCGTCATCTTCATTATGAAGATCCTGGGGTCACTGCAAACCCTTTTGATTTGTGGTTGCTCTGTGGGGAGGGGGGTGCTTGTTTGGATTTGTGCCCCATGGCCACGCTGTTGGGTGGGGTCATGGGGTGGGGAAATGGTACATGGACAGAACTGGACCCCTTCGATTTTAATATGTCAAGGCCAGTCAAGCACGTACAGATACCACCCACGCCTGTCTGTGTTTGGCAACCCTTTCTGTTTTTGGTTTCCAATCGGACAGGACACAATGAGTCTCTTCTCCAATGTAAGAATGACTGCTTTTATTCTTCCTGCTGGAATGCTCAAGCGTTCCCATTGGCAGTTGTCCTCCGCCTCCCACGGTGGGTTCCCTGGCCACTTAACATTACCAACTCTGCTTTGCAGTTAAGGCCCAAAAGAGACTTCGGCATTTCTGCTGCCATTATTGCCGCCATTGCTGTTGCTGCCACTGCGGCTGCTGCAGCAGCCGCCAGTTTGGCGTATGCTGTGCCGGCTGCAACGGCGGTCGCCAATCTGAGCGCCTCCGTTACCATGGCCTTGACAGCCCAAGAGGGAATAAATGGGCATCTGTATACCGGAATGATGCTTCTGAATCAGAGGGTGGACCTGATTCAGGAGGAGGTTGATGTCCTCTGGGAGGTAGCCCAAGTTGGATGTACTCTGCGTATGCCTGGTCTATGTGTTACTCCCGTTTTGTATGAGAACTTTACTAGAGCAGCTAACCTGTCCCGTCAACTTTCCGCTCTCCTCCTAGGCAATTGGTCCGCCGAATACGAACAACAGATAAGACAATTAAGACTGGCTATTGCATCGGTGAATTCCACCTCTGTCGATCCTGCCGTTCTCTCCGGACTGTCTAGGTGGCTGCATGATGTTACATCCTGGTTCTCACAGTGGGGAGGCTTAACCTCTTCCACCGTGGTGTTTGTTCTTGTGATTATTTTGCTTTTGTATTGTGTTTGCAAGCTATGGCGCCGTCAGGATGGCTACATGCTTCTGACCCAACAGGCCCTTTTTACCCTCCAAGAGGGGGGAGATCCTCAGGTATGGTTCCAGGCCATGGAGGACGTGTGACACCTGGGGTAAGACGGGGGTGACTCCATGACGGGCAACTCCTCCCTCCTCAGCCGCCTAAGACAGGACCCAGGGTGTCGGTGTCCTACGACGGGTAAGGTTTGAGTGAATCGGAGGTGACCTAAGCCAGAGGCCCCCGCACTGCACGTCAGAGTCCTTGGGACAGGACCCCTGAGTGGTAATTGGATTTTTTCGTGGTCTTTCGGGCAAGAAGCATGGTCACCTGTGTCGCCTGTAGCGAGAAGCTTAGCAGCCTACACTGCCAATAGCTGCTGAAGGCTATTGATTTTTTGACATATAGGATTACAGTTTGCTTTAAAGAAAAAGGGGGAGTTGATGGGGGAGGGGGAGGGGTTTATGGGCGGTGCCATGGTTGCTTTGAATGAATATGTATAAGCTTGATGGGGTGATCACCATATAAGGCCATAAATGTAAGACTGCGATATGATTGGCTCGGATTCGCTATATATTTTCTCGTGTGAGAGAGCTCGCTCTCTCTCTCCGCCATGTAACTGCTGAAGAATAAACCACCCCGCTTCACTCCTCCGCCTTCTGCCTGGTGTTTTTCCCCGTGAGGGGCCGGTGACGACCGAAGACCCGGGATGGGTAAGTAAGAGGGCCGTAGGGCTAGTCGTCTAGATCTGTTGTAAGGGTAAACGCCCGCAACAGAATACCTGTACACATATATACACACACATGTGCAGTCATATGCCTATATACCCTCCTATATAGACATATATACATTTATATTCCCTTCAACTATTCTCATACTGAGAAAATTTTCATAAGTTAAAATGATCATTTTTCCATGTAGGAATGTAAATAGTTCAACTTTGATAAGTTCCTTATGATTTCTTTCCCCTGTTTACCTTCTCCTGCTTCTCTTGATTGTTGTTTCTGAATATCAGATTTCCTATTCAACTCCAGTTTTTCATCAAGAATGCTTGAAAGTCTTCTATTTTATTGGATGACCATATTTTCCCCTGAAACATGATACTCAGTTTTGATGGGTAGGTGATTCTTGGTTTTAATCCCAGCTCCTTTAAACTCTGGAATATCATATTCCCAGTCCTTTGATCCCTCAATGTAGAAGCTGCCAGGTCCTGTCTTACCCTGATTGTGTGTCCATATTATTCAAATTATTTCTTCTGGACTGCTTGTCAGATTTTCTCCTTGATCTGGGAATACTGGAACCTGGCTATAATATTCCTAGAAGTTTTCTTTGTCAGATCTTTTTCAAGAAGTGATTAGTCAATTCTTTCAATAACTATTTTGCCCTCTGGTTCTAAAAAATCAGGGCGATTTTCCTTGAAAATTTCTTGAAGCATGATTTCTAGGTTGTTTTTTTGATTATGGCTTTCAGGTAGTCCAATCATTTTAAAATTGTTTCTCCTGGATCTGTTTTCTAGGTCAGTGGTGTTTCCAACAAGATATTTCACATTGCCTTCTATATTTTCATTTGTTTTGATCTATTTAATAGTATCTTGATTTCTCATAAAACCACTAGCTTCCATTTGCTCCAATCTAATTATGAAGGAATTATTCTCTTCAGTGAGTTTTTCAGATTATTTTTTCCATAAGGCAAATTTGGTTTTTAAGGCATTCTTCTCCTCATTGCCTTTTTGAGCCTCTTTTGCCATTTGAGTCAGTTTATTTTTTAAGGTGATATTTTCTTCAGTCAGGTTGTTGACTCACTTTTCATGATTTTCTTTCATCATTCTCATTTCTCTTTCCAATTTTTACACAGCTGCTAGTGATCCAATGTCCCAAAGTCCCTCCAACTGGTGGCTGGTTGTGGCTGCCCTGAGGCTAAAATTGTGGGCTCATGTGGGGCTGGGCTCTGTTCCAGTGTGTTGTGATGGACCCTTCCTCTCTCCCTGCCAGGCTCACTTTAGTGGGAGATTTTTTTCTCTCTGTCACTTTGCAGGTTCTTTAACCCTACAGGTTGTTTAGAGGTGGTTATGGGGGAGCACACAGATTTTTCCTGCTTCTATGTTGCCATCTTGGCTCTGCCCCCAATCCTAGCTCCTTTGACCTCTAAAATATCATTTTACAAGCACTCCAATATTTAATGTAGAATTTGCTCAATCTTTTGTTACTCTGACCCTGACTTCAACTTAACTTGATTTGTTTCATTCTGCCTGCTTGCAATATTTCTACAATTTTACAATTATCATTTTTCCATGTAGGAATGTAAGAAGTTCAACTTTGAGAAAGTCCTTATGATTTCTTTTTCCTATTTACCTTCTCCTGCTTCTCTTGATTCTTGTATCTGAATGTCAAATTTTCTATTCAACTCTGGTTTTTTCACCAAGAGTACTTGAAAGTCTGCTATGCCACTGAATGACCATAACTTTCCCTGAAACATGATACTCTGTTGTGCTGGGTAAGTGATTCTTGGTTTTAATCCCAGCTCCTTTGACCTCCAGAATATCATATTCCTAGCCCTTAGATCCCTCAATGTAGAAGCTGTCAGATGCTGTGTTATCTGGATTGTGGTTTCCACAATATTCAAATTGTTTCTTCCTGGCTACTTTTAATATTTTTTCCTTGATCTGGGAATTCTGAAAACTGGCTGTAATATTCCTAGGAATTTTCTTTTGGGGATCTTTTTCAGGAGGTATTTGTGGATTCTTTCAACCTCTATTTTGCCCTCTGGTTCTAAAACAGCAGGGCAATTTTCCTTGAGAATTTCTTGAAGGATAATTTCTAGGTTCTTTATTTGATCATGGCTTTCAGGAATTCCAATAATTTTAAAATTATCTCTCCTGCATCTTTTTTCTAGGTCAGTGGTTTTCCCAGTGAAATATTTTGTATTGCCTTCTATTTTTTCATTTTTTTTGGATCTGTTTAATAGTATCTTGATTTCTCATAAAGTCACTAGCTTCCATATGCTCCAATCTAATTCTGAAGGAATGATTCTCTTCAGTGTGATTCTAAGATTCTTTTTACATGTCACAAATTTGGCTTTTTAAGGCATTCTTCTCCTCATTTCTTTTTGAGCCTCTTTTGCCATTTGAGTTAATCTATTTTTAAGGTGTTATTTTCTTCAATCAGGGTGTTGACTATCATTTCATAATTTTCTTGCATTGTTCTCATTTCTCTTCACAATTTTTCCTCTACTTCTCTTACCTGGTTTTCACAATCTTTCTTAAGGTTCTCTTTGGACTGTAACCAGATCATATTTTTTTCTTGGAAGGATTTTGTGCAGGAGTTCTGACTTTGTTGTCTTCCTCCTATTCCATGCTTTGATCCTTTTTGTCCCCAAATAGGAGTGTAAACTTGGTTTGCTCTGCTTGCTTTGCTTCCTTTGTGTGCTCATGTTGCCACTGAATTACTCAACTTTTGAATTTTTGCCACAGTAGGACTCTACTACCAGACAGGGGAGCTTTGTCCCAATTGCTGGGGTTTTCTCAGCTGCTGAAGCTGTTAATTGGTTGCCCTCTCTGAGCCTCTACATGCTCTCATAAGCTGGTCACACACCCCAGGACCTCCACACTAGACTGCAATCCAGATCCAAGCAGGTTAAAGCAAGAGCAATTATTTCTCAGTCTGGTCACTTTGTCCCCCTACAGTCTGCAAGCCAGGAGCTGAAGCTGCCACATGGCAGCATCTGCATGGCCACAATGCTTCATCAACTTGCCCTCCAGGTGTAAAGGCCAAACCACACTCCGAACTACTGGATCCCAACGTCCACACTGCACTGACCTCTCACTAAGTCCTTAGCATCTATGTGTTGATAATTCTGGAAACTGCCACAGCTGCTAGCAATCTGAAGTCCCTCCAGCTGGAGGCTGGCTGTGCATGGACCTGAGACTAAAACCTTGGGCTCACGCAAGCCTGTTTGACTCCTAGAGTGCTGTGCTGGCCTCTTCCTGCCAGCCTGCTGGACTGTCTTCAGTGGGGGGTTACCTTCTCTTTGTCATTATTTGGGTTTTGTAGCTCCAAAGTTTGTCTAGAATAATTTTTTACATAGATTAGAGGAGGTGGAAGCCAGAACCATGCAGAACTCCTGTTTCTACCCCACCCTCTTCATTATATTCTTGCATAAATTTCACCTTTCAATTTTTTCCTCTATTTCTCTCACTTCATTTCCAAAATCATTTTTTACCTCTTCCATGGTCTAAGACCAATTCATATTTTTGTTGGAGGCTTTGGCTGTAGGAGCTTTGACTTTGTTTTCTTCTGAGTATGTCTTCCTTTTCAGAGTAGGAACTTACAATAGTCAGAGGTTTTTTTTTTTTTTTTTTTTTTTTTTTTCTTTGTTTTGGTTTTTTTTGCATTGTTTTCTCATTTTCCCAGCCTATTAATTAACTGGTAAGTAATTGTTTGTTATGGTAGGTTCTGCTTCCAGGATGGAAGGTACACTGTCTTAAGCTTCAGGAGTTTGGAGTAGCTATTTTCAGAGATCCTTCTAGGGCCCTGAAAGTTTTGAGTTCTTCCATGGTGGTATCTAAGGAGGTGTGTATACTCCTCTCTTGATCTGAGGTCTGGTCTGTGAGAAACCATGAGCACTCTTTTCTGCCATGTAACTATGAGTAAGTTCCACCCTCCACTGTGACTGCAAACCCTGCTATGCTAGAACTCCCTCTCACCCTGCGACTGCCACCCCGGACTGCAACCTGTATCTGAGTATGGGCAAAACAAAAGAGTCCTGCCTTGGTGTTGGCAAAATGAGCCCTATAATTTCTTTCTATTTGTTCAATCCCCTTACTTTCTGTAGGCTGAGAGCTCCAACAGTAGCCCCTGTTTCTGCCCCTGCTAATTCAGGTACTCTCAAGGCCTGCTACTGATTTAATGCATCCAGTGGTATGGTAGCTCCACTTTCATCCGGGTGAGAGAGACCCTTCCTGCTGACCTTCTAAGTTGTCTTTGGCATCTGTGGGCAGAGATGTCTGGAAACCACCACTGCAGCCAGTGATTCAATTGCCCTGAACCTCTTCAATATTTGCTGGGGCCTGTTCTGCCCTGGGACAGCCTTCACTGGAATCTCTTCCTCTCTCACCCTAGTGCACCAGATATTTCCTGCTGACCTCACAATTTGTATAGGGGTGGAAAATTGTTTCACTAAGCCTTTTTGTGGGTTATGCTGCTCTAGACTTGTTTAGAATCATTCTTAAAAGTAATCTGGAGGGTTTTGGGGGAGAGCGCAGGTGAGTCCCAGCCTTTATCCACCGTCTTGGATCCACCCTGTATTCTTTATTTTTTAAAACTACTTTTCAATTCTAAAAGTTGAAGAGTAATTACTAAAATTTATGCGATATTCTGCATTTGAAGTTATGTAGAATCTCTCTTTCTCTCCCTATATATGTATACACATATATATAATGCATGCGTGCATATAAATATGTCTGTATACATACATATAGGCATGCACACATATACACACATGTATATGTGTGTATGTATATTGTATGTATATGTATGTATATATGTATATATTCATCTTCTTTTCTTCTCTAGATAGGAACTTTATAGATTTTACTGTAAATTTTGATCAGTACACAAAAATTTTATCTGACCACTATCTAAAGGTTTTGCTTGACTTCCTAACAAATCATATAAAGAGCCACTGGGGTTTATGAAGTCAAAGTAATTACAAATACTGCAGATAAAAAGGCATATTCCTTTAAGTGACTGTGTGCCTGAAGGATTTTTACAGAATGAGCTGTGATAGTTGATGTTTGATGTTAAATTGTGAATTTCCTTCTAAAATTTATTTTATGCATATAAGCAAATAGGAACTGAAACTCACAAGGCTTTTCAGTTTCAGTGGTGCCAATGTTACGAATTATAGACTAAATTAGAAGCAGAATCAATCCAGAATCTTTCTTTGCTTTTTTTCATAAATGAAAAGAATCTTCTAGGACTAGAATCATGAACTTCTCTTATATATGAAGTGATATCTCATTGTATAACTTTATTCTAAGACAATCAATGTATGAGAATGCTTTAGCATCATAAAGCAAACATATATTATCAGGATTAAAAAGCAATACAGGGGAGGCTAGGTGGCACAGTGAATAGAATGCTGGTCCTGGAGTCAGGAGGACCTAAGTTCAAATCCAGCCTCAGACACTTAACACTTACTAACCGTGTGACCTTGGGCAAGTCACTTAACCCCATTTGCCCTCCAAAAGAAAATTAAATACAAATAAATGCTCATATTTGTTACCCAAATTACTTAAAATAATAGCATTATTCACTGGCTATGCACTGATGATTTTAAAGTTGCAGAAAAATCCATGATCACCCAAAGGGCAAAGGTTGGTGAGGGTAGGCTGCATTATATTATAAACAAGGAATCATATTAATGTTATAAAGGAATGAATTGTCAACAGAAGAAGAAGGGGAAAGTAAAAGATTAATTATGGACAGTCTACATATTCCATTCTTGGGCTCTGGGTGACAAGAAAATTGAAGAAGTTACTTAATAGTGTGCTTCCTAATCCTTGTTGCAAGGCATGGAAAAGAGACTCTATTTCTGTGTTTGTTTTTCCATTATTATCTCTTAACATGTTTCACCCTTTTATTCCTTTCTTAATAATAGTCTTAAGACCACACATGCCTTCTCTGTTTGGAATCTTGCCCTGAATTATTTTTAGATTGTCTAAAATATTTAAGCAAGAAAAAGGAAGATAACTGAGTATTTACAAAGAGAACAATTAACATAATCAAATTATCCAGAGTTTTCTTTGATTACAGTGCTTTATAGTTCCAAAAACCTCATACCACTACTGAATGTAAATAAAAGTTATTTAATATATCAAGGAATAAACTGCTTTCTGAATTTTCTTAATTGCTTTCTGAAATTTCTTCAAAGTCATCTTTATGTATGGTATCTAATGTAGACAATTGCATTATTTTAAAATCAGGCCAAAAAGCATGTCATAAAGGAGAAATATAAAGAACTTTGCAAATAGAATACTTTCCCATTGAACTTAACAATATAAAAAAATGAAAAAAATCTAGGTATTTGAAAAATACAGATAGGTAGAAATAATTAAGAATTCTAAGAAAAGCAGAAAAAAGGTTGACTACCCTTACTGGATTTTTAAATTGACTTTAGTATTAAAAAGCCCTAATGATATGTTTACAGAGAGTTTTCATTTTACTTTAAATCATATTAAGCTAATTTGCTTTTACGTAAAAATTCTGAAAAAACCCCCATTCAAAAAAAGAAAAAAATACCCAACAACCATGTAAACTTTACTTGGCTTTCTCTCTTTCCCTGCCCCTGTCTGTGCTTCAGCATGACATCCCACACTCCACCAAAAAACAAAACAAACAAATATCACCTCCAAGTGAAAGAAGAACAGAGAGACCTTAGGTGCTGCAGGATAGGATCCTGACTTGAGACCTCCAGGACCCAGAAAAGACACCTTTGCCTCACTCATCCCATCTGCCCACATATTCAGCCCCCACACGTCCATTTCTGCTTGGTATTAGGTGTTTGTCTCCAGACCCGCTTGGTGTCCATCCTCTCTTCCCTGTGTCTGGCCCTCATGTGGATGGCCCCAATACTGAGTGCTCCTTCTCTCTTCTCTAAGTCTTCTGTCTCCAGGAACCAAGTTTTATGTACTTGAATTTTATGCCAGCTTCCTCCTTTCTCAGAGAGAACACTCCCTACCTGCCTCTCTCCCTCTTTTGCCCACAGGAGAGCAAATTTACATCACATAAAAGCAGAAAAATTGTTTTATATAGAGTTCAGGGGAATAGTTCACTACTAGTTGCAATGAGTTATAGTTTTCTAATCTGCTAATATTATTTTCTTCTTATATAAAATAATAGTAAGCAATATCAAGAAAAAAATAAATAAAAATTTTATTAACATTTATACATTGTATCAAAAAAACCTTGGTATCTATGGAAGAGCTAAATAATTTTGTGAATTGAACCTGGCTTATTATTTTCTCTTATCCAATTCTAGACCTACATGACTGTCAGTAGTGCCAATTCAAGAAAAAATATAGGGATAGACAAATTCAGTGGTTGTTCATATTATAGACTGGATAATCTGCAATATGCATGTGTGTTTTTAGTACGTGAATTGTTAGTTCAACCTCTTTTGAATAGATGAGGATCTTATTGAAGATGTTTTTATAATATCATGGAAATTGATACTATCACAAAATTAAAACAACAACTAGGAATCTAAGAGAGGGGAGGCACCTGAAATATAACTATTACAACCCATACATAAGCAAGACACTCCAATATGGCCTAGATAAAAAGCCATCAATTAACATAGTCATCTATAAAGAGGATCATCTGGATAAGTTATACTCTGAACAATAATATTTTCATGGTGGTTTTCTGTTCCCCCACTCATCAAAAAATTAAAACTAGAAGTAAAGCAAAAGGCATTTGAAAGATCTCTAGTGAGAATAAGTAAGTAGCAGTATTTTATGAACACAGCAAAGTACAGGGGGAAAATGTCAGGAATATATATGAAATGCAGGTGGGTTGGTCATCTAAGTAAGAATCAAGGACAGACAATGCATAGACAATCTGACTGCTGCTGTCTACTATGCAGAAAATTCTAAAACAACTAAAGGAAGAATTCCAGGGCACTGAGATGGTCCTATTGGGGGAGTCATGGGAGGAAAATTACAAGAACTGAGAAGGATGAATGTAATGGGAGAGGGATTGATTATCCAACTGAAGAGATATCTTCATTGTAAAGGTAACAGTGCCATTGAAATTCTCAGGTACTTACCATTATTTTGAAAAAAGGGAATATACTTCCACAATATTTTATCAAAACATGAAGAATGATATGTGTTGGTTTAAATACCCACATAAAACAATATGTAACAGCAATAGTAGTACCAAAAATAAGAACAAAAACAATAGCATAAAAATAGTCCTTGAGGATTTGCAATGTGCTGCCTCATATATTAAATGTTATTGAATTTAACTTTAATGCTTCTTTTAGCAGATCAAAAGTTTGGCTCAGTTTAAATTTATTATAGGCAAACCCCTGCCTATGGTTTTTTTGCTTAATTTTTGGGTTGGGTAATACTTGTCCTTAACCTCTAATGGACTTTAAAATGTTTTAAAAGAATTATAATTAAAATATGATATGTAGATGAATGATAATCTACATAATTTGAGCTAATATGATTTATTATTTCAAATGAAAAGTATTTTTGAGGTTTTTTACATTGTTACTGATATATAATAGACCCAATATCACAAATTATTGATATAATCCCTAGTTATTCCACAGTTAGCCATTAATGTTGGTAATTACATGAAAAGGGTTATCATTTAGTAAGTTGCAACTCAATTACTTCAAATTGAATGTATAATTCAGTCCTCTACATGATTCTGCAGTGTTTCAAAAGAGACTGCATACTTTCTATCATAGCTGGCTTATTCTTAGTTAGTAGCTAATTTACCTGTAGGATTAAGCTGGTAATTCCCAAATAATTTATATTTAAGCTTTTAATATCCAATATTCACTAGAATTTTGGGAAAGTCTTCATATTTTCAAAACTTTTTTTTTTTGCAATTTACTGTAGTAAGACTAGGAATATATCCTACTAATGTAAAATATCGACACTACATTTTTTCTGTGTGGCACAAAAAAGAAAGTATTACGGGGCGATGATCCTTGCTCTAGAATCAAAGTTCTTGGCCTCAAATCCTGTTTCTAAAGGGTTGTTATTTGCATGAATTTAGTAAATCATTTGATTTCTTTTTTTAGTTGTTTTCTTGTCATTTTTTAAAATTAAATTTTATGTTTAATTTTAGTTTATATAATTTATTTCCACAAGACTTTGAATTACAAATTTTCTCCCTGTCTTTCCCCTACCCAACACTCCCAAACAGTGATCCCACTGTATACCCCTCCCCCAATATGCTCTTCCCTCTATCCTGCCCCACACACCCTCCAAATTTCCAGTAGGGCATGGTGGGTCTCTATACCCCAGTGCCTGTATATCTTATTTCCTAGTTGCATGTAAAATAATAATAATATATTTTAAGCGTTTGATTTTAAAACTTGGATTCCAGATTCTTTCTCTTCCTCCCTCATCATGCACCCTCGCTGGGAAGATAGGCAACTGAATATAGATTATACATGTGTAGCTACCCAAAATATTTCCATAGTGGATATATTGTGAAAGACTGACTACATTTACCTCCATTCTATCCCACCCCCACTTGTTCTGTTCTCTACTTTGACCGTGTCCCTTTTCAACAGTGGATGCTTCTAACTTCCCTCCCCCACAACCTGTCCTCCCCTACATTATACCCCTCTCATCCCCTTCCCCCCTACTCTCCTGTAGGGCGAGATACCCTATTTAGTGTGTATGATATTCCCTCCCTAAGCCAAATTCAATGAGAGTAAGGTTGACCCATCCCCTTTTGCCTTCTTGTTCTTCCCCTTTGTTATAATAGTTTTCCTTTACCTCTTCTATATGAGATAATTTACCCCATTCTGTCTCTCCCTTCTCTTCTAAATATTCCTATCTCACATCTCAATTTCACCTTTTAAGTATCATCCCTTCCTATTCAATTGGTCCTGTGGCTCTGTCTATGTATACCTGTACACACATGCACACAGACACATATAAATATTCACATATTCCTACTCCCATATACCCTCCTAAATAGACATTTATACATATATATGTATATATGTATACATATATACACATTTATATTCATTTCAACTATTTTCATACTAAGAAAAGTTTCATAAGTTACAATTATCATTTTTCCATGTAGGAATGTAAATAGTTCAAACTTGATAAGTTCTTTATGATTTCATTTCCCTGTTTTCCTTCTCATGCTTCTCTTGCTTCTTGTATCTGAATGTCAAATTTTCTATTCAACTCTGATTTTTTCATGAAGAATGCTTAAAAGTCCTCTATTCCATTGAATTATCACATATTTTCCTAAAACATGATACTCAGTTTTGTTGGGTAGGTGATTCTTGGTTTTAATCCCAGCTCCTTTGACCTCCAGAATATCATATTCCAAGCCCTTCAATCCTTCAGTATAGAACCTGTCAGATCCTGTGTTATACTGATTGTGTTTCCAAAATATTCAAATTATTTCTTCTTGGCTACTCGTAATATTATCTCCTTGATCGGGGAACTCTGGAACCTGGCTGTAATATTCCTAGGAGTTTTCTTTTTGGGATCTTTTTCTAGAGGTGATCAGAGTTTTGCCCTCTGGTTCTAAAACATCAGGGCAATTTTCCTTGAGAATTTCCTGAAGCATGATTTCTAGGTTTTTTTTAATCATGGCTTTCAGATAGACCAATAATTTTTAAATTATCTCTCCTGGATCTGTTTTCTAGATCAGTGGTTTTTCCAATGAGATATTTCATGTTGCCTTCTATTTTTCCATTTGTTTGGATCTGTTTAACAGCATCTTGATTTCCCATAAAGTCATTAGCTTCCATTTGCTCCAATCTAATTCTGAAGCAATGATTCTCCTCATTGAGTTTTTGAGATTCTTTTTCCATCTGGCAAATTTGGCTTTTTAAGACATTCTTCTCCTCATTGGCGTTTTGATCCTTTTTTGCATTTGAGTTTGTCTATTTTTACGGTTCCATTCCTCAGTGAGGTTGCTTACTCACTTTTCATGATTTTCTTGCATCATTCTCATTTCTCTTCCCAATTTTTCCTCCACGTCTCTTATTTGTTTTTCAAAATCCTTTTTAAGCTCCTCTATGGCTTGTAAGCATTTCATATTTATCTTGGAAGCTTTTGGTGCAGGAGTTCTGACTTCGTTGTCTTCTTCCTGTTCCATGCTTTGATTCTTTTTCTCCCCCCAAAAGGAATCCAAAGTTGGATTGCTCTTCTTGCTTTGCTTCCTTTGCTTTCTCATGTTGCACTGAATTACTTGACTTTTAAGCTCTTTGCCACACTAGAACTCTACTTTCACAGAGGACAGAGAGCTTTGTCCCAAACTGCTGGGGTTTTCACAGCTGCTGTAGCTATTAATTGGTTGCCCTCTCTGAAGTCTCCACTGGCTTTGGCACCTGTTCACATACCCCAGGACCTTCACCCTAAACAGCAATCCAGATCCAAGCAGGTTAAAGCAAGAGCGATTACCCCTCAGAATGGTTGCTTACTCCCCCTGCTATCTGCAGGCCAGGAGTTTTGTAGCAGCCACACTGACACAGCCACCACAACTCAGCTGCTTCTCCCTCCTTGGTAGAGGCCAGACAACACTCCCAGACTCCCTGTTCCCAAAAGCTACACTGACCTCTCACTTTGTCTTTGGCCTTTATGGGTTGATAATTCTGGAAACTGCCACAGCTGAGTGTGACCTCAGCCATTTAACTTCTTAAACCTCAATTTCTTCATATGAAAAATGAAGTGCTTGGATTAGATATCCTCTGATTTCCCTTTTAGTTCTAGATCTATGATCCCATTATCATTACAATAATTAATTTATGTGTGTGTATATGAATTGATAAATATGAAGGGAAGAAGCAGAATTCAACCTATTCAAAAACCATACTAGATATTAGGTTTACTGGAATTAGAAGGGAGCAGAAA
Organism: Petaurus breviceps papuanus; assembly: GCF_028583685.1. Taxonomy (NCBI): domain Eukaryota; kingdom Metazoa; phylum Chordata; class Mammalia; order Diprotodontia; family Petauridae; genus Petaurus; species Petaurus breviceps. The sequence continues at coordinate 29,203,569 of NW_027185777.1, forward strand.
ATATCAAATGCAAACTATATATTCCCTCTTCCAACTAATTCATTTGGAAATGCCAGTGAAACAATATGGAGTAGAATAAAATACAATTCATTCATTTATCTGGCAATAATGTAATGTTAACATATAAATATATGTGAACATGTATGTATATGTATACATACACATCATATGTACACATATATGCACACATAAATATATATATTTTTTTGTCTTAAATATGTAAATACCTTGCTAGAACAAAATTTTATAACAGGTGGTTTTTATATTAGCTCTATTTTTACTCTCAAACAAAACTATTACCAAGGCTGCCTTCTTTTGATGTATATTTTGTTTATATTCATTCTTTTGAAATTTATTTTATTGTTTTCGATTATCAAACATTTTTTCTCCCTCCCATTTCCCCCTACTAACTTAAGAAGGTAGGAAGGATGGAAAAATGAACAAATGAACTCTGGTATCACATACTTACAGTCATTAAAATATTCTCATATTGGCCAAATCAAAAAATATATTTCTCATTCTGCATATTAGACCAGCAACTTTCTCTTGTGGTATAGGTGTTTTTCTTCTTTTTCACTTCTCCAGTACTTAAGTCTTCCAAACATTTTTTATACTGATATAATATGAATTGTTCCTTTAATTCTTCTAAGTTCACCATATCAATTTGCATGTCTTTCTCTTTCTCTTTAAAACCATATATTCCTTCATTTCTCATAACACAAATATTCCACTATATTCATATACCAGTTTTTTCAACCATTATGTACAGTTTTACTGCCATTCGATCTCAAGATTTTCTATGTACTACACTCATATAGTTTCAAATTTTCTCCTTTAATGAATGATGTTTCCTAATCTAGTAACTGTGACTAAAAGCTATATGTATGTACATGATCAATTCTAACCAAAACACTGATCTGCAAGTCTGCAATGTCATTGTGTGTTTTTTTTGTATGAGAAACAGTTTCAGTAAAACCCTAACTACCCCTCAAAATGTACATTCAGAAATATAATGGAGAGTACAAAATTTAGATGAAGATATACCTTTCCAAACTTGACTCTTGGAGTTTCTGCATTGAAATTACTTAAAAATAAAAAGAAATAAAAGAGGTCTCTTTGATCAAAATCATGGGGACCTGAATTCCTTATGATTCAAAGTAAAAAAAAAAACAAAATTCAAAAGAAAATTCCAATAAATAGTGGCCTCAGGGGGAAAAATCTATCTTAAAAGATTTCCTGAGATGTATAAATTACCAGAAAAAAATTTTCTTCCCCAGTTTTATATTCCCTTTATTTTCTCATCAATTCTTAGTTTTAACATAAGCACTTTTTGCCAAGACCATTTTGATTAATTCTCATACTTAATTTCTTCTCCTTTCCCCATTTTGTTTCCTTATAATTTTCAACTCTTCACTGAGGAAGAGGAAGTGTATTAATAGAGTAGAAAATAATCTCTTATTATCCTAATTATCTAATTTTTATTCATAAAGCACAAAAATATTCCTAAAGTGTATGACTGACCATATCATTCCCTCACTCAAGAAGCTCTAGTGGCTCCCTATTCCCTCTAGTCTAGATTGTTTAAGTTATTCAAGTACTTAGTTCCTTGTTTCAGTTACTCAATTGTCTTTGAGCCTCTGCCTGTTTATTAGAAATAGAACCTGTGAAGCCCACAATGAGAGGAACTTGCCAAAAGACCATGTAAAAGTAAGAGCACAAGCTGGGACCAGGCAGAACTGGGAAGAAGGATACCTGTTTTGCTGGCACTCTGTTCTGTGTTGATTTCACAGGCAGAAAGTGAATTGATGATAGTTCTGCAATGTGTGTGAGTATTGTTGTAATTCAGCTAAGCTTGATTTGGGGAGCTAGATCAGAAGCTGGACCAGGAACTGGACTGGGAGTTGGGAGCTGCTTACATGTGAATCCAAGTGACAGGCAAGAGCTGGGAGCATGGAAGAAGAACCATGGAGTTTGGGAGTCAGCCTCCAGTCAAGATGAAAGGAACTCTACTTAGATACTTAGTGCTGACTGATAAGATTAAGACTATAACATAGGAGGGGCGGCTAGGTGGTGCAGTGAGTAAAAGCACTAGCCCCAGTGTTGGGGGGACCCAAGTTCAGTTCCAGCCTCAGACACAACACCCACCCAAAAAATAACTAGCCATGTAAACTTGGGCAAGTTGCTTAACACCAATTGCCCTCCAAAAAAGGCAAAAAAAGACTATGACATCGGGGTAGGGGACTTTTGTACTTTGTACTACTTAAGGATGATTACTCCTTAGGCCTGATTGAATTAAGGATGTTTGGAAGTCATTCTTCAATCAAGATGAAAGAAGATTTTAGAAGGGTACTTTATATTGGTTGATTCAGATTATGACATTGAATGATATCTTTTGTTTAATAATATGTGGACACCTTAGTAATAAGTTATTATGCTTTTGTGAATCATGTATTTTGAGTTCTGTGAATGTTTTGCTCTAGTTTGTTGCTCAATAGAGAGTTCACTATACTATGTGATCAGAGCCTTAAAGTAATTCACAGCATTAATCCTCAGGAAAGCTGCTTGTGCTTGGCTTTACAGGATGGAAATGGCAAATCACTTCAGCATCCTCACCAAGAAAATCTCAAATAGAATCATGAAAAGTCAGACAGGATTGAAAAATGGTCCCTACACTTCATGAGTTTACATTCTGTCTGGGAAAACAACTTGCATACTTATAAGAATATATAAAACATGTGCAATATGTATAAAAGTTAATATGCTGGAGAATTGGAGGATCAGGAAAAGTTTGAAATAGAATTTGGTCATACTACTCAGACATAGTGTCTTGGGCCTTTATACTTGTAGTAAAGCAGGGAGGAGGTAGGAAGAGTGGACTGATCAACCAATTTACCAGACGAGTTGATTTAACCACAGAAAACATGGAGTATCTGTTTCACTTTAGTTATGCCCTACAAGTCACAAGTAGCCTTATATATCAGTTGGAATGAATATAGATATCAGTTAGTCCACCTCACAAAGACATTTAATATCTGGAAGCCATATGCCAACAGCAAAGAACATTAACTTTAGAATTACAAAATGTCCTTGTTACAAAGCAGGCTTCCTCAGTCCCTTAATAAACCCCTGCAAATCTATTTGACCAAGTTTTCAGTTTAACCTACTTTCTCCCTGGGTACAGGGGAACAACTGTACCTACCTTGCTCTACTACCAAATGCTCATTAGTAGTAATTAGTAGTAATACACTCATTACACCATTGCATTTCAAATAAGAAACTGTAAACAAATGTTTTCAACATCTTCGAGTAAAGAGATAAACTCTGCACTTTTAAAAATCTTCTGGAGCTGTAGGTTTATTCAAGACATTGGTTTGTCTTAACAAATTATTGTCAATTTAAGTATAGATAATTCATACTAGCAATGAGAATGAATCCACAGAGGCTATGGTTTGAGGTTTATGAAGTAAACTGGGCTAATGTTGGCTCTAGCTAATAAATCAAAATCTAAATGCTGTACTATCACAAACTAATTAATTCTTCCTTCCCTCTCTCATATTAATTTAGAGTCATTCCAAATCTTCAGGGGAGACTGCTAGCAGCTTTCCACAGCAACACCCCCTACACATTTGCCAGGAAATTATATGAATTGCAGTAAATACAGAACATCAAGAGAATGAAATTTGAGAAAGTTGAATATAGACGTCAGTTTTCCCCTTTGGAAAGTATGGTGTTAGAGATCTCAATGAATCTTTTCGCTTTTAATGAAGCTACATCTATTTATTCCCCACCTCTTTTTAAAAATGTATTATCAGATGATCTCCCAGTTTTAGTAGTTCTCATATACAAATGAACATATGGATGTGTCCTTCAGAATTCCCAGTGAAATCATTGATTATAAATTTGATCATACTCAGAAATCTTCAGATTGATGCCAAAGTATGTAATACACATATTCATATATGAATTCTGCTCAAATAATGCCAAACACATCTCATCAATCAGGGGACTAGGTGGTGCAGGGAATAGAGCACTGGCCCTGGAGTCAGGAGGACCTGGAGTTCAAATCCAGCCTCAGACAGTTAACACAAAACTAGGCTTGTGACCTTTGCAAGTCACTTAAAACCAATTGCTCTGCATTCCCCTCTCCAAAAAAAATACAATCTTATCAATCACAAGATTCTTTTGTTTGCAACAGCCAATAGGAATTTTAGGTACAAGGGCATTTTTTTTTTATTCCCACTCTACTCTTAGTATTGAGCAGTTGTTTTAAAATCATGCAGATACAACTTTTATTTCATTTTAATTAAAGATTATATAAATCAGTGGTCAGAATCATAACCAAAGAATGCTATTTTATTCCCTTTGTTGACAATGATTATTGCATTCCATTGTACTCCATACATATTCACAAGTAAATCAGATGGTGATTAAATAGAAATATAGATATTCTCCATTTATATTTTTATTTGTAATAAAATAAACCCATTTCTTTTATGGTTTGGGTGATGATTTATCAACATTTCTCCATGATTTATGCGGGTGCCAAACACCATGAGTATACTCCCACCTACCATCTTATCTCCTAACCTGCAATTCTAATCTCCAAGAAGCTTTACAAGACTTAAACTCGATCTGAAACTGTGATATTTAAACTGGGCAAAAACATTTGTCTAGTTTTGCCTTATTCTATACTTGGAATTGTCCAGTGATCCTAGGACTTAACAAAAGCATAAATCCTTCACCTGAGGTCCATTGAGCACATCCCCCACCAAGGAGACTATGGTCATATTTCAGAGGTTCCATTAACTCAGATGGGGGAAAAAGCATCTTTATTTTCAATAACATCTCTCCCAAATTTACCATTTTCTTATTTTAGGACAGTAAGTCAGAGACATTATTCTAAAAGAAGGCCATAGGTATCACCAGATTGCCAAAGCTGTCCATCACACACACACAGTTAAGAACCACTGTACATGTATAACATGTGTATCTATGAGTTAATGGGTATAGGGATGGGACAGGGTTGTTTAGGTCAGAAGAAAGTTTTAACAAAGACAGAACAACTGAGAATTTGCTCCAGAGTACAAAATTTACAGGTCACTGACAGCATTTGTAATCTTTCAGGAAAAAAAAGGACTGAGTTTAATGATTGAGACAGAATCCTCTTCCATCCTCACTCACTGGAAAGCCCATGACTTCATGTTGCTCCTCCAGAATGGCATGTGCTACTTTCTCCAAGTACAAGTAAATCCTAGTGAAGGTTCTAAGTCAGAGTCCTCTGTAAGTAGCAAAAGCATGATGAGAAGGGTGTTTTTGGCTTTCTCATGACCCACTACCCCACAGCCTAGTAGACTACGAGCCTTAGCTCCAGAATCTTAGGTTTACTAAGGTATAACCAGCTGCCAGATTTTGTTCTCCCTCCCACATATACTGTTGGTTATATATATATATATATATTTCCTCATTTGGAACATTCCTCATTTGGAATATCTTGCAACATTACCAGATAGGTACACCTGAATGACCTCGAAGTCTACAAAGAATTTTTTTTCAAAGTCCCACTGGACTACCTCGGAGACAGTAGCAAATACCTTTGACATGCAAAAGTTTCTTTGTTTTATATCTTCCTCTGTCTCAGTAATCAGAGAATAAATAATAAAATGTTTGCCTAATTCATTATATATTATGGCAAGTAACAAGCAGAGTATAAAAAATGTGCTAAGGTATTTCCTTATGGGTTTTTTGAACAGGATGTTACTTGTTTTGAGGCTTTTCCTGATATCATTTCCAAGTTAGGAAAAATGGTTATTTTGAGTCTAATTTCTTCCAGAAGTCTGTTTTTAATGTAGTCCACAGAAAGAGTGGTTTTTGATAACTTCCAAATAATTATTATTTCAGGAGCATTTTCTTAAACTAGGAAATGAATTTGATTATTTTAGCATAGGTTATTGTGGGGACTCTGGTCAGATATGAAAACATTGGTAGGAAATTATATCACTATAACAATTTAGGGAAAATATCAGAAGTAATATATACATTTATATATCATACTTGGGTAACTCATTCTTGGTGTACCATTTTAGGGTAGGCTAGCTAAGCTTGCAAACATCTCCCCATATCTCTGAATTTGTTTTTCTAAAACAACACCTGAGGGAAAGATTGGTTATTTTTAAATGTTTTAAAGCAGTTTTTATGTTCCAAACTAAATTGATTCATAAGAACAATTGCCTTCTAAATTTATTATTTCAAGTATGGGCAGAAATCATTTATCATAAGTTCTTTCTGAATTTTGTTACTTGAAAGACATAATGAACCTTGACAAGCCCATCTCTCTTTTTTTTTCACCCACAACTGCTTATCATACTTTGAACTGCAAGGCAGGCCTACACCAACATTGAGCCTGTTGGAGTGAGAAGATATACTTGGAAGTGACTTATGGGTTCCCTAAAGCTTTTCTGTCTCTTTTGGTTAGATCATGAAATTCTACTTTCAATGAATAAAGTTTTGCAGAATAATCTGTCTTACTTTTAGCACTTAACCCCCCTGTCATTTAAATATATATGTAGATACACACACACACACATATAAGGGAGTGAGACGAAAAGATGTCAATAAAGAAATGTACAAAGAGAAAAGAAAAGATAGGCCAATTATAGATCAGAACAGATAATTGGTTAACAACCTGTGTCCTATCTGTAAAGCCCGTCCTGAGCAGCTTTCCTGAGGAATACTGCTGTGAATAACTTTAAGGATCTAATTGCATAGACCTCTCTATTTATTCAGCAATAAACTAAAGCAAAACATTCAAGAAACTAAAACACAGCATTCACAATAATATAATATAACAACTTCTTACTAAGGTAGCCATATAGGCTTAAACAAAACATATCATTCAGTAAGTCACAATCTCCTCAATCAATAAAGAGTACTCAAGTAAAGTCTTATTTCATCTTAACTAGAGGTTGCTTCCAATCATCCTAAAGCCAATCATCCTTAAGGGGTAGCAGAAAGTACAAACACCATCCACACCTATGTCAGAATAAACGACACTCTTACCAGTCAATGCAGAATATCGGAGTAAAGTCCTCTTTCATTTTAACATGCAGCTGACTTCCAAGCCCCACAACTCCTCTTCCAAGGCTGACCACTCCCCACTCTTGCCTGGTTTCACCTGACTCTTGCCTGGATTCACACGCAGACAGCTCTATGCTCTGGTTCTATATCTCAGCTTATTGCTCCACTTCAAAGTTTCTGTTTCTAGGAAGATAAAGCTTAACAGAGCTACAATAATATATACATACATTGTTAGCACTATCATCTCAATTCACTTTCTGTCTGACAAAGTAGCACAACTCAACAAACAAGGCTTCTGTCTGAGAAATCAAACACAAATCAAGAGTAAAGTGCCAGGACTTCTATAAATGGCAGTGAAGTCCTCTTTCAGGACTTCTGCAATAGCAGTAATGTCCCAGTGTGTCTATAACAGCAGGAAAGTCCTCTTTCAGAACTTTTGTCTAAAAACAACAGACAAGATGCTTTTGTCTGACAGAACAACAGACAAAGTGCTACAGAGTGCCAAAATCACAAGCATTCTCCCTCTCAGTTCTGCTTGGTCCCAGCTCTTGCTCAAGCTTTTCTCTTCTCTGCTCGTTCCTGTTCCAGCCTTCTTGTTCTGCCCTTCCTGTTCAGCTCTTTCAGCAAGCTCTTCCCACCATGGGTTCCCTGTAATGATGTTAGGTCTGCTAAGGGCAGGATAGGTCTCCAAACTCCCTTAGCCCTATTAAAAGCAATACAATGTATACTGTTTCCAACAAAGACTCGATACAATCAAAGGCTCTTGAATAGTTCAAACAAAGAGCAAAGTACTAGTTTGCTTGCCATTAAACCAATGTTTCTATATAATTAAGTGATCAAAAAAAAGCCCATCAAAAAGAAAAATAAGGCAGTCTCCATCAGATTCAGCTTACCCCCTGCTGTAGATTTGTGGGAGATAATGGACATTTAAGCATGGACTGGTTGCAATCTAGTTTGTCAGAGGTAGAATCAACATCAATGAGACCATCAATTCATTAACCAACTGGGGTACATCTTTTGTCTACTGTAGTATGACCTTATAAAAAGAGAAGTGGATCTGTAGCCAGAGGACTTGGGTTCAAATTTCAATTTAGTTACTAGCTGTGTGATATTGGGCAAATGACCTATCCTCTCTGTGGTTATTTCCTCATTTGTATAATGAATAAATATAGTAAATTATCTCTGCGGTAACTTTGAACTAGAAGAAAAAGCTTCTATAGTACCTTAGTAGACTTAGTAGACTTCATCTTTGCATACCAAGGAATGTGCCTTTTTTTTTTGGAGGGGGGGAGGCAAGACAATTGGGGTTAAGTGAGTTGCCCAAGGTCACACAGCTAATAAGTGTTAAGTGTCTGAGTCCAAATTTGAACTCAGGTCCTCCTCACTCCAGGGCCAGTGTGTTATTCATTGCACCACCTAGCCACCCCAGCCTTTTGATATTTCAATAAATATTTCTTTGATGGATAAAAGAGATATACCAAAAGATATTATCAGTTTGTTTTATTTTATTTTTAATTTTTAATGAATCTTTTTGTTTCTTTTTAGTTTACATCATTCATTTCCACAAGATTTTGAGTTAAAATTTTCTCCCCATCTTTCCCCTACCCACCACCGCAAACCAGCAATCCCACTGTATGCCCCCTCCCCCAATCTGCTCTCTCCTATATCCTACCCCATCCCCCTCCAACTTTCCAGTAGGGCAAGATGGATCCCTGTACTACAGTGCCTGCATATCTTATTTCCCAATTGCATGTGAAAATATAATAATGATAATACATATATATATATTAAACATTTGATTTTAAAACTTTGGATTCCAGGTTCTTTTCCTTCCTCCCTTGTCAACCACCCTTTGTGGTTGCAAATAGAAGATAAGCAATTCAATATAGGTTGAACATGTGTAGCTATGGAAAATATTTCCATAGTGGATATATTGTGAAAAACTGACTATATTTCCCTCCATCCTGTCCTGACCCCCAATTGTTCTATTCTCTATTTTGACCCTGTCCTTTTTCAAAAGTGTGTGCTTCCAACTTCCCTCCCCCAAACCTGCCCTCCCCTCCATCATCCCTTGACCCCTACTATCCTGTAGGATGAGATATTTTGTGTTTATGTCATTCCCTCCCTATGCCAAATTCAATGAGAATAAGGTTGACTCATTCCCTTTTGCCTTCCTGTTCTTCCCCTTCATTGTAACAGTTTTTCCTTGCCTATTTTATATGAGATAATTGACCCCGTTCTATCTCTCCCTATCTCCTCTCATTATATTCCTCTCCCATTTCTCAATTTTAAGTATCATCCCATCTTAATCAATTGGTCCTGTGCCCTTTCTCTATGTATACCTGCACACATATATACACACACTGACATATGTATTCATATGCCCACATACCCTCCTATATAGACATGTAGCTATGTATACATTATATATATATATACATACATATATATATATATATATATAAACATTTCTATTCCCTTCAACTATTCTCATAGTGAGAAAAGTTTCATAAGTTAAAATTATCACTTTTTTCCATGTAGGAATGTAAATAGTTAGATTTTGATAAATTCCTTGTGATTTCTTTTCCCTGTTTACCTTCTCATGCTTTTTTTGCTTCTTGAATATGAATGTCAAATTTTCTATTCAACTCTGGTTTTTCATCAAGAATGCTTAAAAGTTCTCTATTTCATTAAATGACCATATTTTCCCCTGAAACATGATACTCAGTTTTGCTGGGTAGGTGATTCTTCTTTTAATCCCCGCTACTTTGACCTCTGGAATGTCATATTCCAAGGCCTTTGATGCCTCAATGTAGAAGCTGTCAGATCCTATGTTATCCTGATTGTGTGTCCACACTATTCAAATTATTTTTTCATGGTTGCTTCTAATATTTTCTCCTTGATTTGGGAATTCTGTAACCTGGCTATAATATTCATAGGAGATTTCTTTTTGGGATCTTTTTCAAGAGGTGATCAGTGGATTCTTTCAACCTCTATTTTGCCCTCTGGTTCTAAAATATCAGGGAAATTTCCTTTGAGAATTTCCTGAAGCATGATTTCTAGGTTCCTTTTTTGATCATGGCTTTCAGGTAGCCCAATAATTTTTAAATTATCTCTTCTGAATCTATTTTCCAGGTCAGTGGTTTTTCCAATGAGGTATTTTACATTGCCTTCTATTTTTTCATTTATTTGGTTCTGTTTAATAGTATCTCAATTTCTCATAAAGTCACTAGATTCCATTTGCTCCAATCTAATTATGAAGGAATGATTCTCTTTAGTGAGCTTTTGAGATTCTTTTTCCATTTGGGAAATTTGGCTTTTTAATGCATTCTTCTCTTCATTGGCTTTTTGAGCCTCTTTTTCCATTTGACTTAGTCTATTTTTTTAAGATGTTATTTTCTTCGGTCAGGTTGTTGACTCACTTTTCATGATTTTCTTGCATTGTTCTCATTTTGTTTCCAAATATTTCCTCCACTTCTCTTATTTGGTTTTCAAAATCCTTCTTAAGCTCCTCTTTGGCCTGTAACCAATTCATTTTTTTTTTCTTGCAAGCTTTTGTTGCAGGAGTTATGACTTTGTTGTCTTACTCCTATTCCATGCTTTGATCCTTTGTCCCCCCAAAAGCAATCCAAAGTCAGATTGCTCTGCTTGCTTTGCTTACTTTGCTCACTCATGTTGCCAGTAAATTATTTGTTTTTTGAGCTTTTTGCTACAGTAGAACTCTGCTTCCAGAGAAGATAGTTTTTAACCAAATTTCTGGGGTTTTCACAGCTGCCAGAGCTATTAGATGGTACCCTCTCAGAAGCCTCCTCTGGCTCTGGCACACTGGTCACACACCCCAGGACCTTCACCCTAGATGGCAATAGAGATCCTAGCAGGTTAAAGCAAGAGCAATTAACCCTCAGTCTGTTATTTGGTCCCCCTACAATCTGCAGGCCAAGAGCTCTGAAGCAGCCACATGGTGGTGGCCATGGCACCTAAACCACTTCTTCCTCCTGGGTCAGAGGCTGGACTACCCTCCCAAAGCCCCTGTTCCCACAAAGTCCACACTGGCCTCTCACTTTTTCTTTGGCATTTATGGGTTATTAATTCTGGAAACTGCCACAGCTGCTGGTTATTCACTCTCCTGAATTCCCTCAACCCTGGGCTGGTTGTGGCCACCCTGAGGCTAAAACTGTGGATTTACTGGGGGCTGGGCTTGGCTCCCAGCACAATGGACCTTTCCTGTTGGCCTGCTGGGCTGTTTTCAGTGGAAGGTTTGTTTCTCTCTGTCACTTTGTTCTGTACCTTTAAACTTTGTTCAGAGTCCTTTTTATAGGTATTTGAGGTGATTATGGAGGGGCCATATAGAGTTTTCCTGCTTCTATGCCACTATCTTGGCTCCACTCCTCTCTACTTATCAGTTTATTTTAAAAGTAAGATCAATGAATTTGGAATTGTAATCCCAGTTTTGCCACTTTCCAGTATAGCCATACCTTGAATATATTGTGGTTCAATTCCAGACCACTCAATAAAATGAATATTGAAATAAAGTGAATCACATGATTACTTTTTGTTTCCCAGTACATATAAAAATTATTTTTACACTATACTGAAATCTATTAAGTGTGTGATGGTATTACTCTAAAAAAATGCACATAATTAAAAAATTCTATACGGCTGAAAAAATGTTAACCATTATCTGAGCCTTCAGAAAATTAATATTTTTGATAGTGGGGTGGGGGCCTTGCCTCAATGTTGATGGCTGCTGACTGAACAGCATGGTGATTGCTGAAGCCTGGGGGTCCTGAGAAATTATTTAAAATAAGACAACAATGAACTTTGCTGCATCGATTATCTCTTTTGAGAGGACATTGTAGGGTTATTTATTGGGCCAATTTCAATATTGCTCTGTCTTAGGGAATAGGAAAGGCTAAGGAGAGGGGAAAAGATGGGGAACAATTGGTCAGGGGAACTGTCAGAACATGCACAACATATATTGATTAATTTAACTATCTTATATGGCTGTGAATTATAGTGTCCTTAAAACAATTATAATAGCAGCATCAAAAACTTCCTTAGCAGATATAATAATAATGAAAATGTTGGAAATATTATGAGAGTTACCAAATGTGACACATAGACACAATGCAAGCACTTGCTTTTGGGGAAAAAAGACACCTATCTCCCTACGGGGTTGCCATGAACCTTCAATCTGTTAAACAATAACAGCAAAAACTAGAATATCTGCAAAGTACAATAAAGCAAAGCACAATAAAATGAGGTATATCTTTACATATAACTAAATGACTTTACCTCTGAGGATTTTGTGGCATAGCATACTATAACAATGTGGGTACACATTTGAAGGAAGATTCTGCCATCATTCTGGTCCAAAGCATTAAGAAACCAGTAGCCTCTGCAAGTATAACAATTCAGAGATATGAGAAAAGTGTTCACATCCCCTAGGTTGGCCTGGAGATTAATTATCTACTTTTATGATAAATTGGAAAAAATGTAAAGAGAGAAAGGTACCATACATATCTAACTATTTGCAGCAGAGATCTTTATAGAGGAAAAGAACTTGGAAAAAAGAGATGCCCAGAAAATGAGGAATGATTAAAAATTGTGGCATATAAACAATGGAATATCACTACACCATAATAAAAACAAATATGAAATATGCAGATAAGCATGGAGGGATTATATGAATTAATAAGAAGTAAAGTAAGCAGAACCAGGAAAACACTATACACAATGACTGTTCAGAACATCAGCAATAAGAACAACAAAAGAAAGCAATTCTATGTCATTATAATTATCTAACTTAGTATTGAAGAATAGAGAAGAACATATACCTTCTTTGAAGAGATTGCAGGGAGAAGGGGAGTTATGTATACTGAAAACTGTACATGCTTTCAGATTCAGTGGGTTTCTGGGCTATTGTTACTGAAATGTTTATTTCCCTCTCTTTTATATCTTTTGTGACAAGATGGGGTTTTCAGGGGAACAGCACATATAGTTGAAAAATATAATAAAGTACCAACAAAAAATATCAATGAAAAAACAATCCACTCCAAAGGGTAGAGGTGATCTGACTAGCATGGGATCCCTTCTCTCAACTTCTTCAACCTACCTCTTCCTCACAAAGATCCATGTGTACCACCTCTTCCCAACAGTGAAGGCCCCAGGGCATTGACTAAAGTAGAGACATGGCCAATAATACCCAATTAGTTATTATGGAGAGTCACTAGCTACCCATCTCATGGAAAGATGCAAAACCACTAGGTCTTACCACCTTCCCTAAAACTACTAGGTATTATCATATACCCTATTACAACTGAAGGATCACTAGGCCTTTCTTTGTGCTCTATAGTTGAATTATTTCTCTCCAAATTAAAATGTGATCTCTTTGGAAACAGAGAATAATGTAATTTTCTCCTAGTATCCCCAGCATTTAATAGAATGCATGACATGGTAACATAATAATCATATAATTATCATAATAATCATTATGGTAATTGTATTGATTGACATGATTAGTAAATGTCAAAGAGACAAAGAAAATGTAATTGACTTATCTATCATAAATAAATTAGAAATAAAAGAAAATCAAAAGTCACATTTCAGGCAAATTTATGAAATTAATAATTTAGACATGATGGCAGAAGATTTTAATTCTATTACATTTATTGGTCATAAATCTATCTATGGCTTTTAGATCTATTTTATAATTACTTTAAAAAAATAGAAATGGAGGAAAGAAATGGAACTTGTAGATATAACTTGATTTTAGTGGAAATTAAAATTCAGAAATTTATACTATGAAACTTGGAGCAAGATACATTGCTAAGTCACTATTCCTAAAGGAGCCTTTTTTTTAGGCATCATATATACATATATATATATATTTATTTATTTTTATTTAAACTAAGATGATCTGTGATAGGTTATAATAGAATTTAGTGGTTCTTTTTTTCACTTATAGTCATTTGAAGTAGAGAATTCCCCCTAATTCAGGTTTAGTGAGTCAGGAACTTTAGAACAACTTATATCAGACAGTTGTGAAATTATAATGGGTACACATTGAAATGTATTTGAAATTTTTGTTTATGTTTTTGTTACAAAATGTTTTATTTTTCAAGTTTCTCTTATGTATCATATAAAAATGATTTCTTATTGTTCAGTCATTTTTCAATTGTGTCTGAATTTTCATGAAACCCATTTAATATTTTCTTAACAAAGGAAGTTGTTTGCCATTTCCTTTTCCACCTCAGTTCACCGACAAGGAAACTGTAGTAAACAAAGTTAAGTGAATTGCCCAAGGTCACAGAGCTGGTAAACATCTAAGACTGAATTTGTACTCAGACCTTCCTGACTCTGGGCCGAGTACTCTATCCACTGGGTCACCTAGCTACTTGAAAGATGATTGAGGTTTTCATTCACACACACACACAAACACACACAAAACACACATCCCACATGCACACACATTTAGGCATATATATATATATATTTGTGTATGCACAAACATATATGCACATATTTAACTAAAAAACTAAACAATTGGCATTACATATATATCTCTCTGTGTGTATAGGTATATATACACCTATATACACATACATATATATGTAAAGTTTTATATGATCTATCTATCTATCTATCTATCTATCTATCTATCTATCTATCTATCTATCTATCT
>NW_027185777.1:29218336-29297093 GCF_028583685.1 Petaurus breviceps papuanus
TTGAATTAAGTGGCTTTGAAATTTCACAAGTCTCTTATATAGGCACTTACATACATCAAGATGCTAGAATGGCATTAGGATAAATTTTTAGGTTTTTTTTAAGTCAGTTAAAATAAGATAGATGAATAAAGCTTATAATTAAAAAGTCTATTCTCTCTTCAGCATACATGATCTATACATAAAGTTTGCTCAAAAGAGTTTGTATTTCTCAGAATCTTAAGTGGACTGAACTTTATTCCAAATATGAATTAAATTTCAAATTAAGTATAAAACCAACCATATTATGTAGAACAAGAACACACTAAAATCATGTGAATGATAGGGGATCGGCCTTAGTCTGGGGATGTTTGAACTTTTCAGTTATAAACCATCGAGTCACTCTAGTTCCTTGGGCCCCAGGTTTTGTTATTGTTTTTTTACCTGTAAAATGTGAGGAATTTCCAATGTGACTTCTGCTCTCCTTTCCATTTCTACTTTTGTAATCCCATGATTTAAAATTATAATTTTTGCCTATTGTTTGGATGATGAAACTAGAAGTGACTAAATTATAGAAAAGAAATGATAGAAAAAATACAAGCAATGAAAAACCAAGTCATATAATTCTCCAAATTACTAAGAATAATTTAAATACAAATTAAAATTACTATGAAGTTTCATAACCTAGACTAAAACAATCTATTATGGAGGGACTATGAGAGAATAGGTATGATTTTGCACTTTTAGCGAACCTGGACATTGATTTGAACATTAGAGATAACATTTTGGAGTTAGACAAAACAAGTCATAAATTAGTAAATGCCTTTTGACACAGAAATATTATGTTTAGCCATATGTCTCAAAGATTTTGAAGACAGAAGGAGAGGTCCCAGAGATACAAAACACAGATATAATTTTAGTGTCACTTTTTGTACTAGCAAAGAACTTGAAGGGAAATGAGCACCTATGGTGATGGTATGCAGCATAAATAGAACGGTAATTAATTCAAGAAAAATCATCTACATGGTCATCACAATGACTGAATTAAAGGAAAACATCACTAAAAATCTTCAGTGTTCAGATCTACTCAGTGTCAAACTGCAGTTTCAAAAGATTGATTTTGAAGCTTGCCTCCTTCCTCTGAACAGAAAGATCATAGACCATAGGGGCACTTTTGACCCCTACACACGGCAAATGTGTCCATTTGTTTTGCTTAACTATGCTTCGTAGGTAACAACAATGATTCTGTCTAGGGCAGGAGTCACTAGGGAGTGACAGTGACATAATAAAAGAATAGAATATCAGTACAACATTGAAAAGGAAAAGAAATAACTCCTTTGAATGTGTCACAAATATGGACACGTGTAGATTCAGATCTTACTTCCCAGGAATCTTGATATAAAGATACAGATGATACTGTATCTGTGATTTCACTGGCATAGGATGCTGCTGCTCAAGATAAGTCCCTCTACCAATGATATTTGACACCTCTAAAATGTATAGTATTTAGAGCTGGGTTGGGGAGTCTGTGGCCCTCTAGGTCATCTAGTGAGACCCTTTCACTGAATTTAAACTTCCCAGAACAAATACTTTTAATAAAATGTTATGTGAAGTTTGGATTCAGTGAAAGGACCACACTTGAGGACCTAGAGGACCACATGAGACCTTAAAGCCACAAGATCTGCCCCCCCCCTTATTTAGAGAGTTGCCTGAAGCTCTAAGAGATTCACTGACTGCCTAGAGTCATTTCAACTATATGTTTCAAGTCAGGACTTAAGCTTAGATCTTCCTGTGGCCAATGTCAGATCTCTACTATGCAACAATGCTTCTTAAACAAACAAATAAATAATTGGTCTTGATCCAGAAAATACCTTATGAGACATTTATTTCAAATATGCCAGTTGACAGATGAGCAAACTAAGACTCAAAGAGATTAAGTGACTAATGTTTAATGTAGCATAGTTAGCGAGTAGCAGATCCAGTGGAAGCATTTGGATCCAGTGACAGCAACTTCAACATGACCAATTCATCATTTTTTTTCACTACAGCACACTACCTCTGGAAATAATAACAAAATAAAATAGAAAAAAAATATATAGATGCATTCATTCAGTCAAGAAACATTTATGATGTGACTCTGATGAAAAGGCAAAAGACAGTTCTTGTTCTCAAAGACCTCACAATTAGGATTCTGTACCCTTAAACTCCTAAAACTTTGGTATAATTCTACTAAGGATACCCAAAGGTTGAAAGGTGGTCTGGATAACAATCCAGAGAAAGGAAGATCAAAAATTGAATAGTGAGGAAAAACCTCAAGTTGTTTCGTTAAATATTTATTATGCATCTTACTGGAAGTGAAAGGATTGAAATGAATGATTTCTAAGAGTACTTCCAGATCTAACACTTTTTGATTCTTTAAAGAAATACTGTGTGGCAAGGACTATGGGAGGAATGTGTGGTCATCATCCAATCATTTTTCAGTCATGTCTGACCCTTTGTGACCTCATTTGGGGTTTTCCTGGCAAAGATACTGGAATGGTTTGCCATTTTCTTCCCCAACTCATTTTACAGATGAGGAAACTGAGGCAAACACGGATAATGACTTGACCATAGTCACACCAGTAGTTAGTGCCCTGAGACCAGATTTGAACTCTCTCCCCAGAGCTCTATCTACTGTACCACTTGGATATCCTAGCTGCATGGAAGAAGGGGGAAATATTAAAAACATAAAAAGCATTGTCTCTTGCTTTTGAGAAATTTACAGTAAACATACATGAAAATATATGCACTGTTCTCTTAGGAACAGGATTGCAGATCACGTATGCTTATATTCAGTAACAGACAATTTCGATGAAATATATATGTACATATATAAAAGATGATTTGCACAAAACTTGAGATGTCACAGTTCCAATTTCCTATAAATAGCATAAAAAAAGAAAGAGGTATCAGAAAGCCCAGACCTGGGACAAAGGCATGTTGACAAAAAAACCAACATTGAGACCAAAAGTAAGAAAAACCGAGACTTTATTTTAAAAGCATAGCCTCCATGGCTATTGTAGACCCAGTTCCATCCTGATCAATCATCCAACTATTTACTCATCAATGATCACCATAATCTTTACCAGAGTGTGGGGAAGTCCTATGGAGAATCTGTTAGAAAAGGATGACCGTTTTCTGCCAAGAATGTTAAGTTTAGACTATATATATATATGTATGTATGTATGTATGTATGTATATGTATATATATGTATACACACACAAAATAGACAAAAGTTTTGTTATGTTTTGTCTTTATTTACTCATGAAATCTTTATATTACTCATGAACAATTAATTTAATCTGAAAAAATCTTGGTCTATAATGAGCAAGAAAAAATCCCCCCAGTTACATATTGAACACATTCAAAGGTTAATGGTCACCTGTAAGTGGAGAAAGATAAATCATAAAATCAGGAAAGAGAAATAGGTGTGCATTCAGAAGCTATTCAGTGAAAATGAATGGGATATAGACAGAATAGAGGTCAATTAAATTATTGCAATGTTTTCGCCCTACATAAGCAAGTTTTTATCTGTGAATCAGGGTACATCTATCCCACCTCAGACTGCCTCGATTCCCATTTCAAACTTTTCTTTATGTCTTTTTTTTTTCATTAGGATGAATTTTACTTAACCTTAAGAGAAATCCCAAGGACAGATTTTTTCCCCATCTTAATTTTCTTTTAGGATAAAAAATAAGGCTCAGAAAACATTGGCATGATGATATGGTGAGTGTGCATGAACAAATTTAAAAATACTTAGGCCTGGCTTGATAAATGATTTCAAGATTTCAGTTTGCTTTAAGGACTTTCAGCTCATTTGATAACTCCTTACCAGGATTTCAATGCCCTTTCCATGTTCCCTGGAAGCCTTGGGTTTGTTTTAATGAGAAAATCTCTATCTGGAGTTGAAATCCTTCCCATTATCTTTAGCACGTGTCTGACCTGAGATAAGTTATATTTCCTCCCTGGGCCTCAGTTGTTCCATTTGTTAAATGAGGAGATTGGATTATGTGGCTTATGAAGGCACTTTTAACTCAGAGTCTATGGGTTATGGTACTCACAGTCAAATCTACGAGACCTATTAAATATTTCCCCTTTGATCTCAGGCTTGGTCCATCACTCATCACATCCTTAATCTGTGATCCTAGACAGGTCACTTAACCTCTTAGTAAGCCCAAGGGCCCCTCTAAGACTTTGGGTTGCTCAGTAAGTTGCAATTTGAATAAGTAGAGGATGTTTCCTAACAAAGTTCCTTAATTCCAATGAAATCACAGATTTCATATCCCCACTTTGATTCTCCAAAATAAAGACAATAATTCCATCCTTGTACATATCCCAAAGATGTGAGCAGCATATTAGATGATGTGTATGAAATCCCTCTGCCAAAATGAAATGTTACATAAATATATAATATAGCTATATGATAATAATAAATATAGTTATATAAATGTTAAATCTTAATACATTTTCATTTTATTTGGAAACTTGTCAATATAAGACGCTTTAGCCCAAGAGAATTAACAACAGTGGAAATGTCAGCTATCATTCTAGATTGGTGAAAGAGGTCATTGATAGACAATAGGTTTTCAATGTCTCTCAAATCACACTAGACAAAATAAATGACAGACAGACAGACAGACAGATAGACAGATAGATGATAGATAGATAGATAGATAGATAGATAGATAGATAGATAGATAGATAGAAAGACACACAGAAACCAAGATAGAGAGAGCAATAGATGAATGATTGGATAGATAGAAAGATAGATATACAGACAGAGAGAAGTGGGGAGGTAGATAATCACTTGCACAAGGCATGGGCTCTAAAAGAAAGGATCTCAGAGCTGGAAAGAGGCCACAGAAGCCATCTAATGTATTTGATATTGAAGCAAGAATCTCCTCTAAAATATATTCCCAAAGCAGTCATCCCATAAATGTGCAGGGCATTTCACTTTCAAGGTAACTTCATCCATTCTATAAATGCTCATGAAAACCAAGAGAAAGGGATACCTTTTTGCAATGAAGAATTTATATTTTTATCATATACCACAGTGCCTGTCATCATCAGTGTGATGGAATCATAAGCTAGAGTTAATCTCATTCCAACAATTTTTTTCTAATAGCAGGACAGCTGTTCAGTATTACTTCCCCTGCTACTTTTCCATTTACAGTACATATGGTGGAATGGATTTGGAAGTAAAGGCCAAGAAGCTTGTGGCTGAACTTTACTGAATTTAATTTTAGTGTAGCTTTCTTTTCCTTGCACGTGAAGGATGAGGTTGTCATGAAATTATTTTTTCATTATAACATTTTATCTATTAAGGGAACTTGTCTGTTGACCCCATATCCACTTTCTAACTGGAATTTATAACACGTTTATTTTTTTTGCTAAAGCAAGCTTGATAATAATTTCACAGAAAGTGTAAAAAAACCTTGCCTTCCCCCCCCCCCGCCCTTATTTGGAGCAGCTCAGGGAAAACAGTGAATTCTTTATTTAGAAACTCAGGAGTGATGATGCTGAATTTGATAGGGAAATGTGCACAAAACAAAAATACTTCTACCAAAAATAAGAAATATTATTACTCCAGAATTAATCTTTTGTCAGAAAATTCTAGGCTCTTTAGCTCTTCACAATAGATTTCACAATACAAGAAAGCCTACACTCCAGAACATTAAAGCTGGAGAGATAAGGAAGCCATTTGTTCAGGTGTGTGAGAAGGAAATAATCTAACAAAGGGATTAATTAGAGTATTTCCATGTTCCAACTCAACAGAAATTTTAATTATAAATATATGACTCCTTCCAAAATTTTCCAAAATGGTAAATAATAGCAGCAAGTGAAAAAAGAGGTTACAATTGGTAAAGATCAGATCAAGCCACAAATACCTCCTCTTGAACCACTTTCCAAAAGCAGAATTTACATTATTCATAGTGTTAAAATGCCAGGGAACAGGCAAAGTCTGATCTCAGCTGGCCTCTAACACCTGGCTTTTAACCACATCTTTCTTCTTTTTTTTTTTTTTTTGGATGATAAGCATTTTGAAATTCAGAAAACTGCATTCCATGAATTTTAACCATGAATGAAGTACAGAATACTGATGATCCAAGTATCCTGAGAATTTATATTAACCACAGGGTTCTGTGATTTACCTCCCTTGCAAAGGGAGCTACCTTTTACATGACTCTTATTCACAGGACTCAGAATAAAACCACAGTAATGGGAGGTGTAGAAATAGCTAAACTAATAGACACATTGATAGATGAGTAGCTCAGTAGTTAGCTAGATGCAGGACCTGGTTTGGATTTACTGTGAGAAAACTTTCTTTAGGCAAGAGCCAACTGAAACATCTGCACACAAGTAAAAATGAACCCAAACCAATTTCCCCCCATATTTTTAAAATGTGCATCTATCCTCTAAATTTGATTTTCATTTTCACAGACTCTTGAAGCCAAGCACAGTGAGCAGGACTGTTTTGTAATCATTCTGATTTATCTCTAAGTAGGAAGTGCTAGAATTCCCTTAAGAAATCTTATCCTTACAGATTTGTAGCTCAATTAAACAGATTCAATTAGTTTAGATAGAGTGGCTGAAGTTTATACAATAACTAAACCTCAAAATGTACCCAGTACCCCATGTAATTCACTGTCAAGGTTTTTGGCCTCTCCTCCACAACCAGGCCTATGCTAATAAGATTTGTTTAAAGTATCTGGGACTTTCTTGCAAAGAAAGCGATATAACTGGTAAAGTACTATTTTGTATGGATATAGCAAGTTGATTTTGACTCCTATCTTATTATTTTACTGTTTAGTCTCTTAGTAAGACTGAGAGTTAGGTTGGTTTGGTACAAATTGGGTTGGCAAAAGATTCTCTCTTTGCCTCCTAGACAGTGGACAAGTGACTTATTACCATTATTAGAGAATGATTCAGGGTTAGACTTAAATCTCATTACTTCAAGGCCCAGGTTTGACTCACTCTGGTATAGACTAATGCAAAACTATAGAACAGCTAGAGTTGAACTCTGATGCTTCTTTACTCTCATTCTGGGCTCCTCAACTCTATTTTGGTTGTCCAACTCCAACTATATGACATTCCCACCAAGTTATCCTTCTAACACTGACAAAATATCCTCATGCTAATATTTTCTTCTCTGACAAGTTTATCAAGTCATAACCACTTGTTTCCAATGAATGCATAACTGTCTATATGATAATGAGTGACAACAGGGCTTAAATCTCCATGATTGTCTTGTCTATATCAACAATATATGATTCCATTGGTTTGGGAAATCTCCCCCAAGCAAAGAGCCAATAACAACCTATCCATAACTAGATAGTCTTAGAGAATTTCTTGAGACCTTGAGAAGATAAATCCTTGACCAGCAGACACACAACTAGTAAATATGTAAGTATTAGAAGAGGGATTTGAACTCTGGTCTTTCTGGTTCCCAATTCAATCCTCTACCCACTGTGCCACATTACCGCTTGGTTATGTATGTCATTATTTTTGACAGATAAACAATGCCTGCATCCTTAAATAATGCTGCTAATCCTAGGAGTTTCTGCCTGGTTGGCAAGACTATGAAAGAGATATTTTTAGACTGGTAGGGAAGAAGTGGCTTTCATACCCCATCAAATCACACCATTTAGGTGGTTGCTTATACCACCTTCACAAAAGGCTGGCCCTGTTTCCACTCTCTCACACTTCCTCTCTAAAGTGAAAAACTAACAACAATGCTATGACAAACTGAGAAGAGTGTTGACATCTCTACTATGCAGAGGCACAAAGGGAATGCAAAAATAAAGCTCACTATTGACATGTTAGACCATCATCTCAAATAACTGAATCTAAAAAAAAACCATAAAAGGATGCTCTTTCTTTCTATAATCTTCAAAATGCAAACAGTTATTCCCAGCTACTTTATATAACATCCAAAAAAGCAACCTCTGCACAATGAATACACTTAAAAATGCACACATCAGTCTACTATAGATTCCTATGATCTCAATTAGCAGCTGTTTTAATGGCAATAAATTATAATAGTCAAAGAAGGAATATAGAACCTTGTTGCAATTGTGATTTTTTATACTGTTAATCCTGCCTAGTTTATTTGCAGTGTGCTTAATCACACATGCTACTTGATCTTCACATCATTCTTATGGATGAACAATTATTACTGCTTCCATTTTAGAGCGGAATGAACCAGAACAGAGGGGCTCAAGGATTTCCCAAGGTAGCAAAGCAACCCCAAAGCACAATTACCAAGTCAACAAACATTTATTAAATGTTTACCGTGTAGAAAGCACTTTTGGCTTTATGACCCAAACACTTGTAATTGTCACAGTCTATGCAATCTTCTGCAAAGACTCTTGAGTATTTTTAGAGTAATCGATGCACTTCAGTGACGTGAAGAGTTGAAAAGGGTAGGGAAGAAATCTCATTAGTTGGACTTGCATCTATTTGTGTTGTCTGCAGAGGGATACATTAAAAGTAATACGTTTCTACTCTGACTTCTGATATGGGATAGTTCTACTATGAGGCTTTTAAAAATTTTAACAATTTATCACTAATGTTTTTTTTTTAGTCCTTTAACTATAGAGAAATCTTGACATAGAAATCATCTGTAGTTCAAAACAAATCAAAACTCTCAAATAAGAAATTTCTACTCCCCAACACTAATGTTACAACTGTGGTATGCATGTTTGCATTTGTTTTCTCTTTAATGTCTTTCAGTAAAAGGTTAGAGGGTAGAGAAAAAAATAAAAGGAGGAAGAAATCACCTGAGTGCCAATAGGACGAAGAGGGACAGCAAGATCTAGAACAACTCGGTTGAAGGTGGATGCTGCCAGTCATTTTGTGGTGGGGAAATTCCAGCATTTCTCTTTATGTTAAATTTCACTAAACATCATAGGCATTTTTCTCAAAATAAAAGAGTTCTATCAAGAATATAAAATTTTAAAGTACTTTTTTTCCCTGAAGTTGATACAAATTTTCTAGTGTTGTTCATTTCTTTCAGTAACATCTATCTCTCTGTGATTCCATTTGGGTTTTCTTGGCAAAGATATTAGAGTGGTTTTCCATTTCCTTCTCCAGCTCATTTTACAGATAAGAAAATTGAGGCAAACAGGATTAAGAGACTTGTTTAGGGGCACATAACTAGTAAGTGACTGAGGTCAGATTTGAACTTAAGTCTTCCTATCTCCAGGCACAACATATTATCCACTGTGCCACCTAGCTGTTAGTTTTCTAGTAGACCTTTTTTTTAAAAAAATTCTCTGTGTTCCTCTCATATTTTTTTAAAGTAATTGGGGTTAAGTAACTTGCTCAGGGTTACACAGCCAGTGTGTGTGTGTGTGTGTGTGTGTGTGTGTGTGTGTGTGTGTGTGTGTGTGGGTGTGGGTGTGGGTGTTAAGTATCTGAGGCGGTAAACGATCTCAGGTCCTCCTGACTCCAGGGCTGGCGCTTTTACTCACTGCACCACCTAGCTGTCCCCCTTTCATATTAAAAAACAAAACAAAACAAAAAGAACAAAAAACTACTGTTATTGCCATAAGGAATGATTTGAGAAGAGGGATAGGAACTGTGCCTGTAGTTTTATTTCTCTATAGAGTTCTCAGATAAAGAAACTCCTTCTATTAAAGCCACCAACTATTGAGAAGCTAATAGCCTTAGAGAGTTTCTTAGGGCACTAAGAACTTAAGTTAATCACCCAGAGTAATACCGTGTTTCCCCGATAATAAGACCTATCCCGAAAATAAGCCCTCCCCTTACTGTGTAAGATTCCTCTAAAATAAGCCCTCCCCCGAAAATAAGTCCTATTGAGATTGGTACTGTAGCGAAGGTGATCCCCTGTGCTACATGCTACATTACAGTACCCTCTGTATGCACCGTTCCCCCCCCCCGGGGGTAAACACACTCCGTGCTCCGAGCTGCATCCAATCAGAGCTGCAGCAGTGAGCGCGTCATCCTGTTCTTCCCCAGTGATTTGCTTATTGAATAAAGGTACAATTTTTTGTTCACATTTACCTGTTTATTAAAATTTCTGTCAATGTTCATTAAAATAAGCCCTCCCCTGAAAATAAGCCCTCTGGTGTTTTTCTGTCCAAAAAAAATAAGATGGTGTCTTATTATCGGGGAAACACGGTACAGTCAGTTTGTGTTGGAGGCAGAACTGGAATCTAGGTGTTTTTGGCTCTGAGGCCAGCTCTCTTACCACACTATCATACTGTCACTCAAACAATAAATCAAATTATATAGAGCATAAATATAACATGTTTTACTCACAACAAAACCATGCAGACTAGGTAATAATGATAAAATGTTAACATAAAACACATACATGGTTTTAGACTATGATTTACATCTACCATTGCAGTGTCATTTCCCTTCAGGGTTCTAGGGGCACCTCTGAGGGTGTGTGGGTTTCTTCTAATACTAAAATCATCCATCCAGTATATTACTGCTAATATAGATTGCCAATGATTCCTACCCCAATATCATGTTTACCAGTTGACATTTCCTCAATATCATTAAAAATCAATTAATATAAATTGTTTTTTACAAACATTCTGAAAACTTATAACTAAAACTGAAATAAAAACACATCCCTCAATTCAGGGCAAACTCTCCATTCTACACCCTAGTCTATGGAAAATGTATTAAAACTTAAAATGGGAACAACTAAGTATGCTTCTAACTACTGGCTAACAACATACCTGATTAATGAGTCACTCCTTTGCTTACGGAATCCAGAGTTCAGTTTGCTAGGTCAATCCACTGCTAGACTAGTTGAAGCAAGTCACTCCTCATGGCTAACTCTTCACTAGACTTGGCATCTAAATGAGGGCTAGCATATGAAAAAAAAAATATCCCACTTTAATAGAAGTTTTTTAAAAAGATGCCATGTAGATGTTTCTTGAAACCCTCCTCCAAAGATAAATTCACCAATTTCTGAAGCAACCCAGATTTACTATTGAAGAGCTCTAAATATTAACATGTTTCTCCCCCTTCCCTCCACTGCAAGTCTAAATTTGCCTCTTTACAACTTACACTTACTATTCTCAATTCTGATCTCGGGAGCCAAAGATAACAAGTCTTTTCTTTCTTCCATGTGAGAGCCCTTCACATACTTGGAAGTATTTGGAAGCTACTATGGAAAAAAAAGCTACTATGTGTCCCCTAAGTCTTTTCTAGGGTAAGCACATCAGATTCATTCAAATGACACTGAATGTCATGAATTTAAAGGCCTTTATCATTCTGGTTCTCTTTCTCTGAAACATCTCCAGCTTATTAACATATTGTCTAAAATGTGACACTGAGAAATGAGCACAATATCCAGATGAGATCTGACCAGGGCAGAGGTACTATCATTTCCTTAGTGGTAGAAAATATGATTCTCACTGAAAACAATAAAGGTAGCTTTCTTCATTGGTCAACAAAAAATCTATATGGGGGGGGGGTGTGTGTGGGCAGAGCCAAGATCGCAGAGTAGAAACAAGACTTCCTTGTGGCTCAGGCTTCCACCTCCTCCAATACATGTGAAAAAATGACTTGAAACAAACTGTAGAGCTACAGAACCCACAAAGTGACAGAGAGAAACAAATCTCCTGCTGAAGGAAGCCTGGAAGATGGACAGAAAGGATCCATCACAGCTCACTGGGAGACTAGCACAGTTCCAACAGAACCACAGTTTTAGCTCCAGGGTGGCCCTGACCAGAAGTGGCTGGAGTGGACTTCACAAGAGTGGATCAACAGTACCTGTGGCAGTTTCCAGACTTCTCAATCCACAAATGCCAAAGACAAAGTAAAAGATCAGTGTGAAAATTTGTTCAAACAGGAGGAGCTTAGTCCAGCTGCTACCCCCCAAGTAAAAAGCAGTAGATGTGCAGTGGCTACAGCTGCTGCTGCAGCTGCTGCTGCATGGCTGCTTCTGGAGCTCGTGGCCTGCAGATTTTAGGGGGGCCAAGTGACTATTCAGAGGGTAATTGCTCTTGTTTGGATCCAGATTACAGTCTTAAGTGGTGGTCCTGGGGTGTGTGACCAGTGAGCCAGAGCATGGGGTACTGTAGAGAGGGCACCCATCTAATAGCTCTGGCAGCTGCAAAAATTCCAGGAATGTGGGACATAGTTCGCTCCATTTTGCAAGTAGAGATTTACCATGGCAAAGAGCTCAAAAGTCAAGTAATTGGCTGCCAATGCGAGCAAGCAGTAGAAGCACAAACAGATGATAGAATCCCTTTTTGGGATGAAAAGGATCAAGGCGTGGAGTGGAAGACATCAAAGTAGGAAGTCCTGCATCAAAAGCCTCCAAGAAAAATATGAACTTCTTACAAGCCATGGAGGAGCTCAAGAAGGATTTTGAAAATCAAGTAAGAGGAATGGAGGAAAAATTGAAGAGCGAAATGAGAATGATGCAAGAAAATCATGAAAAGCAAGGCAACAGCCTGCTAAAGGAGACTCAAAAAATACTGAAGAAAATAACACCTAAAAAATAGAGTAAAACAAATGGCAAAAGAGACCCAAAAAGTCAATGAGGAGAAGAATGACTTAAAAAGCCAAATTTGCTAGATGGAATAGGAATTTCAAAAATTCACTGAAGAGAATAACTCCTTCAAAATTACATTGGAACAATTGGAAGCTAATGACTTTATGAGAAATCAAGATACTATTAAACAGATCCAAACAAATGAAAAAATAGAAGGCAATGTGAAATATCTCATTGGAAAATCCACTGACCTGGAAAAGAGATCCAGGAGAGATAATTTAAAAATTATTGGTCTACCTGAAATCCATGATAAAAAAAAAGAGTCTAGGTAGCACAGCGAGTAAGAGCACTGGCTCCAGTGTTGGGATGACCTGGGGATCGAATCCTGGCTCAGACAATTAGCAAACACCCAGAAACACCTGGCCGTGTTACCTTGAGCAAGTTACTTAACCCCAATTGCTTAAAAAAAAGAGTCTACACCATGTTTCAAGAAATTATCAAGAAAAGTTGCCTTGATGTTCTAGAACCAGAGGGAAAAATATAAATTGAATAAAGTCACAGATCAACTCTTTAAAAAGATCTCAAAAAGAAAACTCCTAGGAATATTATAGCCAAATCCCAGTGTTCCCAGGTCAAGGACAAAATACTGCAAGCAGTCAGGAAGAAACAATTTGAGTATTGTGGAAAGAAAATCAGGATAACACAAGATGTAGCAGCTTCTACCTTAAGGGACTGAATGGCTTGGAATATGATATTATGGAGGTCAAAGGGCTAGGATTAAAACCAAGAATCACCTACCCAGCAAAACTGAGTATAATGATTCAGGGGAAAATATGGTCTTTCAATGAAATAGTGGACTTTCAAACATTCTTTTTTTTCTCTCTCTCTTTTTTATTTTTTAGTTTACATCATTCATTTCCACAAGATTTTGAGTTATAAATTTTCTCCCTATTTTTCCCCTTGGCTACCACCCCAAAGTAGTGATCCTACTGAATGATCCCTCCCCCAATCTGCTCTTTTCTATATCTTCCCGCATCCCTCCTCTCACTTTCCAGTAGGGCACAGTGGATCTCTATGTCCCAGTGCCTGTATATCTTATTTCTCAGTTACATATAAAATAATAATAATAAATTTTTAAACATTTAATTTTAAAATTTTGAATTCCAGATTCTTTCCCTTCCTCCCTCATCACCGACCCTTACTGGGAAGATAAACAATTCCATATAGGTTTTACATGTGTAGCTATGCAAAAAATTTCCATGGTTGATATATTGTAAAAGACTGACTTTTTCCCTCCACCCTATCCCATCCCCCACTTATTCTATTCTCTACCTTGATCTTGTCTCTTTTCAAAAGTAGGTGTTTCTAACTTCCTTCCCCCCACCAGCCTGCCCTATCTTCCACTATCCGTCCTCTCATCACTGTCCCCCCTACTCTCCTGTAGGGTGAGATGTCCTATTTAATATGTATGTCATTCCCTCCCTAAGCGAAATTCAATGAGAATAAGGTTGACTCATTCCCTTTTGCATTCTTGTTATTCCCCTCCATTGTAATAGTTTTCCCTTGCCTGTTCTATATGAGATAATTTGCCCCGTTCTCTATCTCCCCATCTCATCTCATTATATTCCTCTTTCATCTCTTAATTAAACCTTTTTTTTTTAAAAAAAAAAAAGCAATTGGGGTTAAGTAACTTGCTCAAGGTTACATGGCCAGTTATTTTTTGTGTGAGTGCCAAGTATCTGAGGCCGGAACCGATCCCGGGTCTCCTGATGCTTACTCTTACTCACTGCACCACCTGGCAGCCCTTAATTTAACCTTTTAAATATCATCCCTTCCTATTAAATTGGTTCTGTGCCCTCTGTCTATGTATACCTCTACTCACATATACACACATACATATATATTCATACACCCATATAACCTCTTATACAGACATATATCTATATTATATATATATATGTATGTATGTATGTAAACATACACACAGATAGAGACGGGGGGGGAGGTATACATACATTTCTATTCACTTCAACTATTCTCCTAATGAGAAAACTTTCATAAGTTACAATTATCGTATTTCCATGTAGGGAGGTAAATAGTTCAAATTTGATAAGTTACCTATGATTTCTTTTACATGTTTACCTTGTCATGCTTCTCTTGCTTCTTGTATCTGAGTGTCAAATTTTCTATTCAGCTCTGGTTTTTTTTCATCAGAAATGTTTGAAAGTCCTCTATTCCATTTAACAACTGTATTGTCTCCTGAAACATGATACTCAGTTTTGCTGGGTAGGTAATCCTTGGATGTAATCCCAGCTCCTTTAACTTCCAGAATACATATTCCAAGCCCTTTGATCTCTCAGGTAGAAGTTGCCAGATCCTGTGTTATCCTGATTGTGTTTCCACAATATTCAAATTGTTTCTTCCTGGCTGTTTGTAAAAACTTTCTCCTTGATCTGGGAACTCTAGAACCTGGCTATAATATTTCTATGAGTTTTCCATTTGGATCTTTTTTAGGAGGTGATTGGTGGAGTCTTTCAACCTCTATTTTGCCCTCTGATTCTAAAACATAAGGGCAATTTTCCTTGAAAATTTCTTGAAGGGTGATTTCTAGGTTCTTTTTTTGATCATGGCTTTCAGGTAGTCCAATAATTTTTAAATCATCTCTCCTGGATCTATTTTCCCAGGTCAGTGGTTTTTCCAATGAGATATTTCACATTGCCTTCTATTTTATCATTTGTTTGTATCTCTTTAATAGTATCTTGATTTTTCATGAAGTCACTAGTCTCCATTTGCTCCAATCTAATTCTGAAGGAAGGATTCTCTTCAGTGAGCTTTTGAGATTCTTTTTCCATCTGGCAAATTCGTCTTTTTAAGGCATTTTCTCCTCATTGGCTTTTTGAGTCTCTTTTGTCATTTTAGTTATTCTATTTTTTTAAGGTGTATTTTCTTCAGTCAGGTTGTTGACTCTAATTTAATAATTTTCTCTCTTCCCAATTTTTCCTCCACTTCTCTTATTTGGTTTTCAATTTTTTTTTGCTCCTCTATGGCCTGTAACTAGCTCATATTTTTCTGGGAAGCTATTTGTGCTGGATGTCTGATTTTGCTGTCTTCCTCTTGTTCCATGCTTTGATCCTTTTTTGTCCCCCAAATAGGAGTCTAATGTAGGATTGCTCTGCTTGATTTTCTTTCTTCGCTTTCTCATGTTGCCATTCAGTTACTGGACTTTTGTGTTTTGTTTTTGTTTTTGTTTTGCCACAGTAGAAGTCTGCTACCAGAAATGGGAGCTTTGTCCCTAATTGCTAGGTTTTTATTAGCTGCTAGAGCTATTAGTTGGGTGCCCTCTCTGAAGCCTCCACATGCTTTTGCAAACTGGTCACACACCCCAGGACCTCCATCCTAGATAGCAATCCAGATCCAAGCAGATTAAAAAAGAGCACTTACCCCTCAGACTGGTCACTTGGTCCCCCTACAATCTGCAAGCAAGTTGCTCTGAAGCATGTATGAGGTGATGGCTGCATGGCTGCAGCACCTCAGCCTCTTCTCCCTCCAGGGGATAAAGGCCTGATTGCACTGCCAAACTCCAGGTTCACAAAGTCCACACTGCACTGACCTCTCACTTTGTCCTTTGCATCTATGATTTGATAATTCTGGAAATCACCACAGCTGCTGGTGATCTGAAGTCACTCCAGCAGGTGGCTGGTTGTGGCCACCCTGAGGCTAAAACCTCAGACTCACGCGGGGATGGGCTCGGCTCCCATACTGCTATGCTGGTCCCTTCCTGGTGGCCTGCTGGACTGTCTTTAGTGGGAGGTTAGCTTATCTATGTCTTTTTGTGGGTCTTGTAGCTCAAAAATTTGTTTAGAGTTATTTTTTACATGAATTGGAGAAGGAGGGAGAGGGAGACGAGTGGAAGTCCTTTTTCTCCTCTGCCATCTAGACTCTGCCCGCTTTCAAGCATTTTTTGATGAAAAAACCTGAGCTGAACACAAAATCTGACTTTCAAATACAAGAAGCAAGAGAAGAATGAGAAGGTAAACAGGAAAAAAGTAATCATGAGGAACTTATTAATGTTGAACTATTTACATTCCTACATGGTTAAATGATAATTGTAATTCATAAAACTTTTCTCAGTATGAGGATAGCTGAAGGAAATATATATATATATATATAGGATGAATTGAATGTGAAGGGATGATATCTAAATAAAAATAAGAGGTGAGAGAGGAATTTATTGGGAGAGGAAGAAAGGCAGAGATAGATTAGGATAAATTATCTCCTATAAAAAGGCAAGAGAAAACTGTTAGAATGAAGAGGAAGAGGAGGATGGTGAAAGGGAATGGGACAACCTGATTTTCACTGAATTTGGCCTAAGCAGGGAATACCATATATACCGCCTTGGTTATTTCACCCTACAGGAAAATGGGGGGGGGGGGGGTAGTGGATAAGAAGGGGGAGGATAGAGGGAGGGCAGATTGGGTGAGAGAGTTGTTAGAAGCAAACATTTTTGAAAAGGGATAGGGTCAAAGGAGAAAATAGAATAAGTGGGGGGTGGAATAGGATGGAAGGAAATATAGTCTACCACAATATAGCTATCATGGAAAGGATTTGGGAACTACACATGTACAATCTATATTCAATTGCTTATCTTCCCAGTGGGGGTGGGTGAGGAGGGAAGAAAGGAAAAAATTGGAATTCAAACTTTTAAAAATAAATGTTGAACAAAAGGGGGCTTTTACATACAATTGGGAAATAATATATACAGGTACTAGGGTATAGAAACCCATCTTGCCCTACTGGAAAGGGGGGGGGGGGGGCTGAAGTGGGAAGACATAAGAGAGAACACATTGGGGGAGGGGCATTCAGTAGGCTTGCTATTTTGGGGGAGGGGGAAGGCAAAATAGGGGAGAGAAAAATTGTACTCAAAAGCTTGTGGAAAACTAAAATTAAGTAAATTTTAAACAATTTAAAAAGAGAAAATAAAAGTTATTTAGTTCAAACAAAAAGCCCTATATCTTTTTTCTCCATCATTGTGATTCAGCAGAAAGAATGATTAATTTCAAGAATTCAGCTTGGACTCTAATGTTTACTACATGTGGCCTTAACTAAGTAACTTCATCTCTGTGTACTTAAGTTTCTTCAGCTATAAAATCAGGGTATTAGGCAAGGTGTATCAGGGATCTATTGATTCTCATGTAGTTCCAGAGTTCCAGCTTCATGACCAATGAAGATAAAGTTTTATCTAACTACATTTCTCTACTTCATATTTATAAATTCGCTATTTGGAAACACAGTATAAGAATTTATACCCATCCCTATCGTACTTCATGTTCAAAAAATAGTTCAATGTTCTAAACTCTCAGCATTTTTTAAATTCTGAGTTTGTACAAACATAAATATAAAATTGAAAGATTAGAACAGAAATTTTAGTAAAGCAATGGATTCTGTGAGGAAAATGTATCTGGAGTTAAACATTTAATACATAGATTTCTTCGAGAAAAACCAGAGGTCAGTAAAAATAAGAGTATGTTTTACCTCTTAATTTATACTCTTTAATCTGGAAAACAATCCTGTGATATAAACTCAAATAATTATCTTTGAAAAAAAAGGAAATAATAGCTCAAATAGAATACTTCAGGATTTTGTGAAAATAATTGCCTAAAATAATAGAACCAAATGGTAAAGAATGGTAGAATCAATGGGACCTCATCAGAAAGCATTCCAAAATTTAAATAACTAATAAATGTTGCTGCCAAGCTTCAGAGCACTCAAGTTAAAGGGGAAAATATTACAAAGAGCCAAGAATAAATATTTAACAAACAACTCTGGTTAAGACCATATAAAACATCAACAATGAGAAAGGAAAATAAAATATTAAGATACTATATGCTAAAAAGTAAAGCATAATGTATTGAAGTCAAAGATAACTTGTTTTGTAAATTTTAGCCTAATTATATCAGAGAAAATAGACTTTTAAGAGAAGTAATTATTCAAATCATTCCTTTTTAATAAAATTTATTGAAGATTTTTAAATGTAAAATTACATTATTTAATGTAAAATATACAAATATAGTTGAATGAAAACACAATGTATATTTTGTTCAAGAGTTGTTGGGACTGGGGGGGAGAGTGGATAAATTATCTGTTGCTTGCTCAAGAAGAAATACCCTAGATGAACAAGGAAAGGAGGAAATTATAATGCATATTTCTGTAATTTGTGTCATCACAGAGTGAGATCATTTAAACTTTCAACAGGTAACTTGTAAGAGAAGAAACTTTATGCAATATAGTCTATCTGAGCTAAAAAGGTAATTAAAAACTAAATAAACTAGAGTGAAGTTAAGATTACCTCAATCAAGTTGAACTATTGCTAAGAAGAGATGATTATATACTCTTGCCGCAGAAACAATGTAAGAGGATAAAAACTAAAAGACAAGCATTTCGGCTTGCGATAAGATTACATAAAAGAACTAAATTCAACAACTTCACATAATACAAGTTGAAAACACATAACACTACTTTTTTTTTTCTTTTCAAAATATTTTTGAAGAGGATAGAGAAGCAAGCTTAAGAGCATATATCCAAGAAAGTCAATAGAATTAATTTGCCCAAAAAGCAGAGTAAGACATAAGAATTGATTAGAAAACAAAACCCCACAAATTGCTGTGTGAAACACACATAAACTATAAATATTTGCATAATATTAAATGAAATGTTGAATAGAATACATTATGAGTCAACTAAATAAAAAAGGGGTAGCAAACATAATCTCCAGTAATTCAATAGCCAAAAGAAATGTATTTTAAAAGATAAACAGAGTAACTATTGCCTGTGCCAAATAGATTCCAATGGATATTCTGAATGTCACATGTCCAAAATAGGAATCTTGATGAGCTCTTTTGTATACATCCTCCTAAGCTTCTACATTTCAGTTGAAGCTATCCCAATTCTTCCACTAATAAAGGATCATAACACAGGATTACCCATCCATTTCCATCAAACTCCATCGTATGTTGCTAAATCTTTTGTCTTCTAACTCTACAGAATTGATCCTAATGTCCCCCTTTCTATATTCACCATATACCTCTACTATAAGTTGGGACGTCACAACCTGACATGTAGATCATTGCAATAATCTAAAATCTTGTCCTCTGTATCTAGAATGTTTCCTCTTCCTCATGTCTATCTCATGGAATACTTGTTTTCTTCAAGGAACAGCTAGGTGGTCAGTTCCTACACATGGTCTTTCCTGACACTTCCCCGCCATACACACTTACCATTCATAATCTGTCCCTCTTAAAATTGCAAAAGATTGTTATTTATATTTCTAATAGTTACTGGATTATTTTTATGCTGTAATTACTTTCCCCCTCAGTGGAATGTAAGTTCCATGAAGGCAGACACTAATTTTTTTTTCTGTATAGTACCAGGAATTAGCACAATTCTTTTTTTTAATTAGCAAAATTCTTGAGGATAAACATCTTTATTATTAAATTATACTGAATTTTGCATAAATATACCAGAGATGATAAAAATATTGATATTAAATACATATACAGCAAGTGGTATGACATCTGAGTTAAGAAAACAAATAATGAATTACAAGAAGATCTCTATACTAAATAAATTAATAAAAAATTAAAGTAATCTGGGCATATATCAAGAGAGGCATAGGTTCTAGCACTAACAATATAATGATTTTTCTGTGTTATGCCCTGGCCAAAGCACATGAGTTACTATGTTCACTTTCCAGGGTGAAAACTATGGAAGACAATAAGGTATGAAGAATAAAGGGGAGAATCCTGGATGCTGAAAATCCTTGAATTCATGCCACATAAGGAATAGTGGAAGTAATGTGAGTTGTTCTGTCTGGAGAAGAAAAGACTTGGGGGCACAGGGAAGAGAAAAACGTGAGAGATTTCTTTAAAATACTAAAATAATATGGAAGAAGAAATAGACTTATTCCAATTGAACCTAGTGATCAGGAGCAATGACTGGAAGGCACACATAGGCATGTTTAAACTTGATATCAGAAATTTCCTAGTAGCCTGAGATGTATATAATTAAAATATACTACATTAATAGGTAGTACACCATCCTGATAAGAGGTCAACAAGCAGTAGACAGGGTACCAGCCATTAGTTGGGTATATTATGAAGGGAATTTCTAGGAGCATATTTAGAAAGGATGATTACTGATGGAACTAACTTTAAAATTGCATAATTATGTGACTATTATTTTATGAATTGTAGTAAGTGACTTAACAGTGACCATTTTGTATTGAGATGCACAATAATCATCCCTAAATAATGTTAGAAAAACTAGATATGCTAAAAAGGAAATGTTTAAGCTTATATTTTTCAGTATCATGGAAACTTTGAAACAATTGTTCATATGCTATGATATAAAAACTTTTAAAAATACAAAAAGACAGAAACATTTAATGCATTGTTTAAAGGCAAGGATTACAAAACATTTTATTTTATAATGGAAATAGGAACAAAGACAAGTAATTGGAGACTAGATAATATTATCGTAAATAATGAATGAATCAAAGAACAAATCACAGAAGCAATGATTATTTTAAGAGAAATAACAACAAATTGACAACATACCCAATATTTTAGAATGCAGTTAAAGCAGTCATTAAAGAAAAATGTATCTCTCTGAACATTTATTATCCAAGAGAGAGTAAAGGCCAAGGAAAGGAGCATGCAACGAAGTATATAGAAATTAAAATGAATTATCATTGACATCATCATCATTAATCAACGTTTCCACACTAGAACCAAAGAAGAAATTTTATAATCAAATAAATAAAAAGTTGAAGAAAACTCTAATGTGATACTAAATAATAAGTTGAGTTCTTATTTTATAACACCAATAATATTCCTAAAGATTTTTAATTTGGTTTAGACGAAGATAGACACAGATAGAAAAAGGAAATTACTAAAAGCAATAATGACAAGAAATAATTCACAGAAAAAAACAAAGAATGACTAAATATATGTATGTATATATGTATATATAGAAGTATATGAGTATAGGAGCTTATCAGAAACTATTGTATACAATTATGTGCAAACACAATTGAAAACTATGAAATAAATGTTTCAACACAATGTGTTGTTAGATGGGTATTGTTTATGTAGAATGTATGTAAAATGTAACAAACTATTTTCTGGGTCACAAAATATAATGAATAAGAAAATTCTGAAAGATATGAATAAATATACATGTGTGTATATATGTGTATACATACATATGTGTATATTCATGTGTGTGCATTCATACATACAAATACATATGTATACACAAATATATGTGTGAATGTATCTGTATATGCATATACATATACATAAATATATATGTGTATATATATGTATATGTATGTGTATGTGTATATGTATGTGTATGTTTTTCAATTTCCTTTTCTAGCTCATTTTACAGACTAGAATGCTGAGGGAAACAGGGTTAAGCGATTTGCCCATGGTTGCATAGCTAGTGAGTGTCTGAGGCCACATTTCAACTCTGGAAGATGATACTTCATGATTTCAGGGCCAGCATTATATACACTGTGCCACGTATCTGTCCTATATAGTGATTAGAAGTATGTAAATAGAAAGTACAAAAAATGAAGTTAAATACTATAGAATGATACTGACTATCCTTGGTCCCAGAAAAAAATTAAGAAAATTCCCTTCATGGGGTAGAACCAAGATGGTGGAGTAAAGACAGGGAATTACCTGAGTTCTCTCTGAAACCCCTCCTAAAACCTTTAAAAATGACTCTAAACAAATTCTAGAGCAGCAGAATCCAGAAAAATACAGGGTGAAACAAATTTCTAGTATAAGACAATCTTGAATGTTAACAGCAAAGGTTTGTTGCACCAGACTGACAAAGGAGCACAGTCCAGCACATCCCTTGCCCCACCAAACCAGAAGCAGGTCCTGGGAGTGACTGAAGCAGCAGGAGCAGCAACAGGGGATACTTATAGAGCTCTCAACCTACAGATGGTAAGGGGATAGAATAACTGGTTAGAAGTAAATTACAGAGGTCTCTTAGCACTGAGGCAGGACTGTGCTTCGTTGCCCATACTCAGATCTGGGTCACAGTCTTTAGTGGAAGTCATGGGGCAAGGAGGAGCACTGGCATAGCAGAGTTTGTGGCAGAAGTGGAGATGGGATGCTCTTCACAGTTCCAGAGTAGAAAAGAGTGTTTGTGGTTGCTCATAGACAAGAGCACAGGCCAAGAGAGAAGTAAACACCTTTCCTTAGATGATATCACCTTAGAAGAACTGGAAACTTCCAGGTCCCTAGAAGTATCTCTGAAAATAGCAGCATAAAACCCTTGAAGCTTGGAACAGCACACCCTCCCCACTGGAAGCAGATTCCTACCTTAACAAAGAGTTAAAATTCAAGTAATAGGCTGGGGAAATGAGCAAACAATGGGAAGGAAACCTGACTATAGAAACTTATATTGGTGACAAGGAAGATCAAAACACAGAATAAGACAACAAAGTGAATGTTCCTATATCCATGAAAAATGTGAAATTGTATCAGGACATGGAAGAGCTCAAAATGGATTGTATAAAGCAAGTAAGAGAAGCAGAGGAAAAATTGGGAAGAGAAATGGGAGTGACACAAGAAAGTAATGAAAAATGAGCCAACAGTTTGATAAAGGAGAACTCACCTCCTCAAAAAAAATACTGAAGAAAATAACATCTTAAAAAATGACTAGACCAGGGGCAGCCAGGTAGCACAGCAAGTAAGAGCACTGGCCCCAGAGTCAGGATGATCTGGGATCGAATCTGGGCTCAGACACTTAGTACCCACCCAGAAACACCTGGCCATGTAACCTTGAGCAAGTTACTTAACCTCAATTGCTTTGGGGCGTCCAAGTGGCTCAGTGAGTAAGAGCACCAGCCCCAGAGTCGGGATGACCTGGGATCGAATCCAGGCTCTGATACTTAGCATCATACCCAGAAATAGCTGGCCATGTAACCTTGAGCAAGTTACTTAAGCCCAACTGCTTAAAAAAATAGACTAGATCAAATGGTAAAAGACATCCAAAAAGTCAATGAGAACAAGAATGGCTTAAAAAACAGAAATGGCCAAATGGAAAAGAAGATCCAAAAGCTCACTAAAGAAAATAATTCCTTAAAAATTGGAATAGAGCAAATGGAAGCTAATGACTTTATGAGAAATCAAGAAAAATAAATAAAACAAAAGCAAAAGAATGAAAAAACATATAAGACAATAGATCCAGGAGAGACAATTTAAATAATTTGAAAATTATGACACTACCTGAAAGCCATGATTAAAAAAAGAAAGAGGCTAAAAATCATCTTTTTAGAAATTATCAAGGAAAAGTGTCCTGATATTCTAGACCCAGAGGGTAAAATAGAAACTGAAAGATTCCACCCATCACATCCTGAAAGAGATCCCCATATGAAAACTGCCAGGGATAGTTAAATTCCAGAGTATCCAGGTCAAGGAGAAAATATTGTAAGCAGTCAGAAAAAAACAATCCAAGTATGGTGGAATCAGAGTGGGGATAATACAAGATTTAGCAGCTTCTACATTAAAGGACTGCAGTGCTTGGAACATGATATTTCAGAGGATAAAGGAACTAGGATTACAATGAAGAATTACCTACCCAGCAAAAATGAGTGTGGGGGGGGAGGGTGCAGGGGTAGGGATAGACATTCAATGAGATAGAGGAATTTCATGCATTCTTAAGAAAATTTCAGAACTGAATAGAACAATTGACTTTCAAATACAAGACTGAAGAGAAGCATGAAGAGGTAAACAGGAAAGAGAAATCATAAAGGACTTATCAAAGTTAACCTGTTGAAATTTCTACATGGAAAGATGTTATTTGTAACTCATGAGATAGTTCTTATTACTAGGGTAGTTAGGAGTATGTATAGACAGAAGGCACAGGTAGTGTTTAATAAGTAGAAATGATACCAGAAAATAAAATAAAGGAGTGAGAGGGGAATGTACTGGGAGAAGGAAAAAGGAGGAGGTAGAATCAGATAAACTATCTCACATAAGAGGCAAGAAAACATTTTTAAATGGAGGAGAAGAGGAGGGAGGTGAGGAGAGAATGAACCTTACTCTCATCAGACTTGACTCAAAGAGGGAATAACATAAACACTCAATTGGAGGGAGAAATTTATCTTACTCTACTGGAAATTCGGGGGAAAGAGGATAAGAGAAGGGTGAGGGTGTGATAGATGTGAGGGCAAATTGGGATAGGGGATAGTCAGAAACAAATCACTTTTTAGGAGGGACAGGGTGAAAGGAGATAAAGAATAGAATGAACAGGGAGGTGGGATAGGAGGAAGTGAAATACAGTCTTTCAAATCATGAGTATTATAGAAGTATTTGGCATGACTACATATGAATAACCTGTACCAATTTGCTTGCCTTCTCATTGGGGGGGGGGTAGGAAGGGAGAAAGGTAGAGATTTGGAACTCAAAATTTTAAAACTGAATGTTGGAATTGTTTTACATGTAACTGGGGAAAAATATAAACTAAATAAAATCTTTCAAAAAGTAAAAGAAAATTCCTTTCTGTTCAGAGGTAAAAATCAATGATGTAGGATATTGCACATATTCTTTAATGTTATCATCATGTTGATGTATTCACTGATTTTTATTTCTTTTTTTTAACAATGAATATTGTTATATCTTGACACGAAGTGGTACAAAAATAAAAGTTACCAACATAAACACACAAGTACCCATATATGAAATAACTTTAAATTATGTCAAAAATAAAACCTAGGTAAGTTTTTACCTTGATACCTCAAACTCTATCAAATATAAAATGAATTTAGATCTCTGATGTCACCATTTCATTTTATTTTTAGTTTTGCTTTTTCCTTTTGTTTTGGAGGGGAAATTGGGGTTAAATGGCTCACACAAGTGACTCACATGGCTAGTTTTTGTGTTAAGTGTCTGAGGTTGCATTTGAACTCAGGTCCTCCTGACCTCAGGGCCGGTGTTCTATTCACTGCGCCACCTAGCCACCCCATTTCACTTTCTAAATATGACATTATACCTTCAATTATTGGCCTATAGAATGAATACACATTTTTCTTTCATTTTTGAATACAAGACTTTATACACACACACACACACACATATAGGGAGAGAGAGAGAGGGAGAGAAAGGAAGAGACATGATGTACTTCTCTATTCTTATGCCACCTCTCCCACTGTCAATGATCTTTCAAAGATCATTCTTTAATGTTCAGTAATCACAATCTAGTTTTAATCTTACCTCAGGAAATAATTTTTCTAGGAACAATTATATAATCTTATAAAGAGTAGCCCCCCAAGAGTATCTTTACTTGCTTTGAGTTTCAAAGTATTATTGGCTTGGAGGGCTAGGTGTCACAGGGAATAGGCTATGTGTTGCAGTTAATAGAGTACCAGTCCTGGATTCAGGAGGACCTGAGTTCAAATGCGACCTCATGGCCTGAGACACATTAACACTTACTAGCCATGTGACCTTGGGTGAGTCACTTAAACCCAACTGCCCTGCCTTCTCCCATCCAAAAAGTAAAACAACAACAACAAAAGCATTGTGGACTATTCTGTCCTTTCCAGACTTTCTCTTTGGCAGAGAAAGCAGAAAAAACAGATGGTTTAAGGTCTCTGTATCATCTTCAGCCATCATAGGACTGATTAATAGTCATCAACCTTCTTTGATCCTTTTTATTTCCCCTAATTAAAAAAAAAAACTTTTTATTGTCTTTGCTAGAATTTTCTTTGCTAACCTCAGCTCATTTTGATTTTTGTCATTTCTGATACTTCTTAAAGGTATGAGGAATAATTTTTATATTGATTTATTATAAGATGTCCTATCTTCTGTATATATTTTTAAAACATGTAAACAACTCCTTGAATTCCATTTTTATACACATGAGTTTCTCCGACCCCCTCTTTTCCTCAGTTATCATAATTTTTCATTCTGTGCCTTTCTAATTTCATCCATGAGAAATTCAGATACTTCTTAAATCATTTCGAATGTAGAATTTAAGTGTACTATTGATATTCTTCCTTTCCTTGAAATTTATATTCCCAAAATCATGGGCACAAAAGGATTATGCCTGTATTTCCTATCCTTTTCTTTTTGGAGGAAGGAAGGCATGGTAATTCGGGTTATGTGACTTGCTCAAGGTCACACAGCTAGTAAGTGTGTCAAGTGTCTGAGGTCGGATTTGAACTCGGATCCTCCTGAGTCCAGGGCTGGTGCTCTATTCTTTCCTATATTTTTTTTTAGCAATTTCTAAGTTGGAATGATTGATTCTGCT
Source organism: Petaurus breviceps papuanus (assembly GCF_028583685.1). Lineage (NCBI taxonomy): Eukaryota > Metazoa > Chordata > Mammalia > Diprotodontia > Petauridae > Petaurus > Petaurus breviceps. The sequence goes on from NW_027185777.1 coordinate 29,245,162, forward strand.
GAATATCCTTCTCACCTTTACACCATACATCCTAGTTGGTACAATCCAGTGCAATATGGCAAAAAACCCATATTGATTCCTTCAACTTCTGAAGGATAAAATTATTATTAAGGGAAGCCAAAAGATTATTAGCCTCTCTGATTTTGGCAATGAGAACCTTAGCAGATGGCCAAATTACTGATGTCTTTCATATCTTCAATATCAAGCCTTTACGTCTGGTTTAGTACACTATTTTCTAAACTCCTCCTCTATTTCTTCTTTGTGTCCAGATGGTCTGTCTAATGACAATCTTACTTCTTCTTTCCTCTTTCCATTGATGCTCAACCAAACGTACTCTATCATGATTCTTCTCTTCTTAGGTTCCTAGAATTCATTCTATGCATCTATGTTCTCAACATCCAGCTCTACTCTGCCCACCATCATTTTTGCCTGTGATGCCTTATTTAAATATGGTATCACTTTCTATACTCATATTATAATTATTTGTACTATCCCACTTAGTGCCAGTCATAACTCTGAGGACAATCTTGCCTCCTTCAAAGGAGGATTTCTAAGCTCATTCTGCTTTTCAACCATGTATTGTATATTTTTATATTGGTATCTAAGGTCATATTTTATTTCTGTTGCTTTCCTTTTGAATTTTCCCTCCTATGACTTCCTGACCATCTTTGCTAATAATTACCTTTTTACATTTTAGATTTAATGTTTTCTTACACATTCATTTTTCTTTAAAGTCCTCTTTACTAGATTGTTTTAAGGCTCTTGGCAAATACCTTCTTACCAGGCCTTCAGTGTTTTCTAACCCAGACAAGAAACCATCAGTCATATATTTAGCCACAGCCTATACAATTAACCCAAAAACATTTTTCATATATTCTTAATCATATTCTTAACCAGCTATTCAATTCCCCAAAATATTTTTTTCTTATCTGAAGTCTTTGCTGTCCACTGGAAGCAGTGAGGAAAAAAACCACCTGTGTCCCTGTGATTTTCAGTTTTTTGCCCAAAATTTCATAATTCTTTTTGATACTCTAGACTTAAGTATATTACCCTAATTCTTTTTTGTTATTCCTTTGTAATGCCACATGTAATACCACTACTTTTTAAAAATGGAATGGAATCTCTAATTCATCACTTTAACTTTAGATAAATAGAATGAATTCTTGTAGAGAATTTTAGATAAAGTAACATTTTTATTTTTGATTTTATTGCTTTTAGCAAAACATTTTTTCAAAGGTATTATTAATTTGTTGGTCATTTGAATTTGCAAGAGGTACTAGAAATAGTCCCAAGAATCATTAAGTTAAGCAGAGAGATTAAAACCAAGGATACAGATAAATAAATAGGCCCAGCAATTCTGGGCCTCAGTTTTCTCATCAGGAAAATGAAAATGTGGTACAAGGTGACCTCTAATCCTTACTTTCCTACTTCTAACTCAAAATCTTATGAGCTTATGTCTGCAGGATATAATTTGACCTTATTTAGTGACTTGAGTTCAAATACGAAAGCTAAGCCTTGATTAAAATCTTTTCAGTTAGCTTGCATTCTGAGTCCCTGCTAACTATTTCCATCATACCTTTCACAGTCTAACAAATATTTTCCTTGTCATACTAAACAGAAGCAAGATACAAAATCAGTTCTTTGCCCTTAAATTAATGTGCTGCCCAGAAACTTCTAGACTGATAATTGTTATGAAGAATTTCAGACATCTCAGCAATCATTTTCAGACATGATAGCTTCTGCTAACAGTGAGATAAATTCCATTTAAAAATCCCATTGGTGATACAGTGCTGAAGACTAGTTAACACACTAATTAAGCCATACTTGATAAAGTAGGAAAAAAACAACAAAGTCAGAATGCCCTTTAGGAGACTGGCTGTTAAGATATGGCACCAAGCCAACTAGCGTGAAAGACTATAAAGTATTAATCCATATTCTTGCATGATCACAGTAAAAATTGATTTTTTCCAACATGTTAGATACTGGAACTTGAGACATACTACTTGAAGGTTTAAGCAGGTAAATCTGGGACAAATTAAAAAAGGCACTACTCTAGACAACAGGTAGTTAACTTACAAAAATCATTGCTTTAAGGAGTTTACAATATGGAAAGAGAAATGTAGTTTAATGAATCCATGATTTCATCAATACAGGTATTCTCTCCCATAGTACATACTGCAATTCATTCAATCCTTCTTATGCTTTGCAGTACTTATTCATATATTGCCTTGAATTCCCCAAAGAACTTCTACCCAATAAATTGAGTCTTTCTCTAAGTTTCTGCATATATCAGTGAAGTAGTTGGATTGTCAATTTACTACCTCTTATTTAATTTTTTAAATATTTTTTTTCATTTTTCAAATGCTTTATTAACTTCTCATCATTCATTTCCACCAGATTTTCAGTCACAAATTTTCTCCCCATTTTTCCCCTACCCAACGCCCCAAAATAGCAGTCACACAGGATATCCCCTCCTGCAATCTGCTCTTTCTTATGTCTTCTCCCATAATCACTTCAACTTTTTCAGTAGGGCATGGTGGATCTCTATGCCCCAGTGCTTGTATATCTTATTTCCCAATTACATGTAAAATAGTATTAATAATAGTATGTATGTGTATATATACATATATATTTAAACATTTTATTTTAAAACCTTGAATTCCAGATTCATTCCTTTCCTCCCTTGTCACCCACCCTTACTGGGAAGATAAGCAGTTTAGTATTGATTGTACATGTGTAGCTAATGCAAAATATTAACATAATAGATATATTGTAAGAGACTGACTATATTTCCCTCCCTCCTATTCCACCTCCCACTTGTTATATTCTCTACTTTGATCCTGTCCCTTTTCAAAAGTGGGTGCTTCCAACTTCCCTCCCCCCCAGCCTGCTCTCCCTTCCATCATTTTCCCTCTTATCCCCTTCCCCCCTACTCTCCTGTAGGGTGAGATATCCTATTGAGTGTGTATGTCATTCCCTCCCTGAGCCAAATTCAATGAGAATTACGTTGACCCATTCCCTATTGCCTTCCTATTCTTCCCCTCCATAGTAACCATTTTCCTTTGCCTCTTTCTATGAGACAGTTTACCCCATTCTGTCTCTCCCCATCTCTCCCCATTATATTCCACTCCCACCTATTAATTTCACCTTTTTAGTATCATCCCTTCCCATTAAATTTGTCCTATGCCCTCTACCTATGTCTACCTGTATACATATATACACACATTCACATATGTATTCATATACCCATACACCCTCCAACATAGACATATATATTTTTTTCTATTCCCTTCAACCATTTTCATACAGAAAGCACTTTCATTAGTGACAATTATCATTTTTCCATGTAGGAATGTTAATAGTTCAACTTTGATAAGTTCCTTATTATTTCTTTTCCCTTTTTACCTTCTCATGCTTCCTTTGCTTCTTGCATCTGAATGTCAAATTTTCTATTCAACACTGGCTTTTTCATCAAGAATGCTTGAAAGTTCTCTATTCCACTGAATGACCAAATTTTCTCCAAACATGATACTCACTTTTGCTGGGTAGGTGATTCTTGATTTTAATCCCAGCTCCTTTGCCCTCTGGAATATCATATTCCAAGCCCTTTGATCTATCAGTGTAGAAGCTGCCAGATACTGGGTTATCCTGATTGTGTTTCCACAATATTCAAATTGTTTCTTCCTGGCTACTTGTAATATTCTCTCCTTGATCTGTGAGTTTTCAAACCTGGCTATAATATTCCTAGGAGTTTTCTTTTTGGGATCTTTTTCAGGAGGTGATCAATGGATTCTTTCAACCTCTATTTTGCCCTCTGGTTCTAAAACATCAGGGCAGTTTTCCTTGAGAATTTCTTGGAGGATAATTTCTAGGTTCTTTCTTTGATCATGGCTTTCAGGTAGTCCAATAATTTTTAAATTATCTCTCCTGGATCTATTTTCCAGGTCAGTGGTTTTCCAATAAGATATTTAACATTGCCTTCTATTCTTTCATTTGTTTGGATCTGTTTAACAGCATCTTGATTTCTCATAATGTCATTAGCTTCCATTTGCTCCAATCTAATTCTAAAGGAATGATTCTCCTCAGTGAGCTTTTGAGATTGTTTTTTCCATCTGGCAAATTTGGCTTTTTAAGGCATTCTTCTTCTCATTGCCTTTTTGAGCCTCTCAGTCAGGCTGTTGACCCTCATTTCATAATTTCCTTGCATTGTTCTCATTTCTTTCCCCAATTTTTCCTCCACTTATCTGCTTCTTAAGGTCCTCTATGGCCTGTAACCAGCTCATATTTTCCTTTGAAGCTTTTGGTGCTGGAGTTCTGACTTCACTGTCTTTCTCTTGTTCCGTGCTTTGGTCCTTTTTGTCCCCAAAATAGGAGTCTAATGTTGAATTCTTCTATTTGCTTTTCTTCCTTTGCCTGGCCATGTTGCCACTGAATTACTTGACTTTTGGGCTTTTTGCCACAGTAGGACTCTGCTACCAGTCAGAGGAGCTTTGTCCCAAACGCTGGGGTTTTCTCAGCTGCCAGAGGTATTAGTTGGGTAACCTCTCTGAAGCCTCCACAAGCTCTGTCAAGCTGGTCACACACTGCAGGACCTCCACCATGGACCACAATCCAGGTCCAAGCAGGTTAAAAAAGAGCACTTACCCCTCAGACTGGTCCCTTGTTCTCCCTACACTCTGCAGGCCAGGAGCTGAAGCTGCCACATGGTGGGGTCTGCACCCACAGCCCTCAGCAGCTTCTTGCCCCAGGGTCAAAAGCTGAGGTACTCCCAACTACTGGGTCCCAAAGTCCATACTGCACTCACCTCTCACTTTGTCCTTAGCATCTCTGTGTTAATAATTATGGAAATGGCCACAGCTGCTGGTAATCTGGAGTCCCTCTGGCCAGTGGCTGGTCAGGCCCACACTGAGGCTAAAACCTCTGGCTCACAGGGGCCTGGGCTTGGCTCCCAGAGTGCCATGCTGGCCGCTCCCTAACAGCCTTCTGGGCTGTCCTAAGTGGGAAGTTAGCTTCTTTATGTCATTTTGTGGTTTCTGTAGCTCCAAAGTTTGTTCAGAGTCCCCTTTTACATGAATTTGGGGAAAGTGGAAGCTGGATCTGCATGGAAGTCCTGTTTCTCCTCTGCCATCTAAATCTACTACCTCTTTTTCTTGATACAGGATCACAAACTTTTCTTCTTACATATTTCATGGATTATTTGCCATAAAGTGCATGAAAATCATCATTGATCATATGTCCCAGAATATTTATTCCTGCCATACCTCTCTCCATTGCCTTTTGGGTTTAAACTAATATAGAAGGCTCTATTAACTCTATTTTCTATTTCTATAATATTTATATTAATAGAAATTAATTCAATTTTTACAACATATGAAGAAGTGTTTAGTTTTAGCTGTAATTTTAATACTTTGGAGATTATTGTCTTCCAGAATTTGCATATAGCATCCCCAAGAGAATAATGGTGTTAAAAATATAGGTTTAGTGCCATATTTTTCCAAGTGAAATCTATGCAAATTTGTTTTTCCTATTCCATTCATTCTCCAGTTGCAGAGTATATGTCTCAATGTACTAATTTAATAAGTTACCAATCCAACTTTTTGTCATGGTCAGGACAAAAGGCATTCTGTTTGCTGTTGTTGTATATTGTTACAGTTGTGGCTGTTTTTCCTACAGGCATTATTCATGTAATCTCTTTTGAGTAGTTAGTTCTTTTTAGCACTCTGGGGAATTCTAAGGTTTGATGTCATCAGAAGAATGCCATCTACAAAAAAATATATATATATAATAAAGCACCTGGAGGATGTCGCTGTCCTTAGAGAATGTCAGCTCTGATGTCAGCTCTGCTCAGGATTTCCTCCATGACACAATACAAGATTCAACTATGTTTATTCTTTGTCATTTTTTTTAAAGCATTTTAACTTGTAAAACAAATCATGGCATTTAAGATTCCCTATTGAAACTACTTGAAAGATACCACCACAGAAGTAATTTTGTTCAATGAGTCTTTGATTATCAATGTCAAAAGAGACATCAAACAAGGAAAGATAAATACCTCTTGGAAAAGTTTTGAAAAATTTTTGCATAAGAAATAAATTAGAATGTTGTTATTAGTGGTTGCCTTACTAAGTCACCAAACTCGAGAGTTGGAAGTGACACCAGTGACCATTCAGCAGAATTCATTTCTGAAAAGGGCAATTGGGTGGCACAGTAGATAAACTGCCAGGCCTGGAATCAGGAAACCTGAATTCAAATTTGGCTCAATCACTTACTATCTGTGTGATGCTGAACAAATCATTTAACCTTGTTTGTCTCATTTTCCTCATCTATAAAATGAGTTGGAGCAAGGAAATGACAAACCATCTTTGCCAAGAAAACTCCAAATGGGTTTGTGAAAAGTTTGGAATGACAGAAAGAATTGAACAAATTCTCAAAAAATAAAGCTCCCACCAAATGCTACACAAATGACAATCTAACCTCAAACTTCCCCATCTCCAATGAGGGGTGGGTTGGGAGGAATATAGTAAGGCTCTGACCAATATGGGTTAGGCTATTTTTTTAAAAAAAGTATTAAAACTGTTCTTAACATTTAATTGATTCAGGGTATTAAGACAGGCTATTGACACAGCTTCCTTGTACTTGAGTACATAAACAGACAGGATATAAGGGGCTGGAACTCATTCCTCCCTCAGATACTCTAAAATGAACCAGAAACATGAACTACATTGGGAAACTCTGCTCAATTGGATCAGTGCTTCATCCTGGATGAATATCTTTACTCTCCTCTAAATGCCCTTTGCCTACTATGGCTAAATATATTACCTTTTATTATATGAGATTAACTATTATAAGTGTCTCATTTCATCCCAGTCTTGAACCTGAGATACCAGGGAGACCTGAGTTGATCCTGATCTAGTGAAATAGGGAATGCACAATTTCCCAGATATCCCATTCTACTTATGGATATTTCTAATTGTTAGAAACTTATTTTCTCACCTGAAGCCCCCATTTATTTCTTGGATTCTGGTTCTTCCCTCCCTGACCAAAAGGAGTAAGTTTAATCCCTTTTCCATAGAAAAGTATTTTAACTGCTTGAAGAACATGATCAAGTCTACCATAGATCTTCTCTTGTCCTCTTAGCTTTTCTTTTCTGTAAACTGCATACAACACGAACCAACGCTATTGACCATCTTGGTTGTTCTCCTCAAGTAGAAATTTAAATTCTCAACATTTTCCCTAAGGTCTACCACTTCCTTATTCCTGGAAATGTCCTTCCTTACTACACGATGTACATAACTTTGTTGGATACTACAGCCTATTGTTGACTTGTATTAAGGTTATAGACCACTAAAATCCCTAGTGCTTTTTTTTTTGCCTTTTTTTGGAGGGCAATTGAGGTTAAGTAACTTGCCCAAGGTTACCCAGCTAGTTTTTTTTTTTCCCCTGTGGGTGTTAAGTGTCTAAGACCAGAAGCAATCTCAGGTCCTCCTGACTCCAGGGAGAGTGCTTTTACTCACTGCACCACCTAGCTGCCCCTCCCTAGTGCCTTTTCACACAAATCTCTTTCTATGCTTGTCCCCACATATTCCATTTGTAAAATTGACTTGTAAAGCAAAATATAAGACCTTCTACATGGCTGAAACATATCTGCTACAATTTATAATTGTTACAGTTAGTGGTTCTCATTATCACCATTTGAACTTTTCTAAACAAAAACCAATATAATATAGAGTCATTAGAAATGTTATTTCAAGTTAGAAATCCTGGTCAATATCTTTGAATAGACATTCATCCTAACACAACTACTTTTCATATAGCTGTGTATATTTGGGAAATTACTGGAACAGACCAAAAATATGAAAGACCATAACCAGAAATCAGGAAGCTGTATGAGAAAAGAAGTCTTAAACAGATATTGAATTCAAGTGGTACAATGATACTTTCTTTAATAATTTATCTGGAAAGCACTAAGCATATTTTATGTTAATTATACCTTCAGTGAATTAGGCTTATTTTCTAAGCCCATCTATGACTATAACCTATAGATTTTAAATGAAATTTAAATTAGAGAAGTTTTCAAGTCAATTAAGTAAATTTCTTATTCTTTTCTTGACATACAGCATGGTCAAAAGTTGATTATGTCATTTGCCATTTAGCAGTTTTTAGTTGTGTCTGACTCTTCATGACCACTTTTAAGCTTTTCTTGGTAAAAATATGGAAATATTTCACCATTTTCTTCTCCAATTCATTTTACAGATGAGGAAACGGATGTAAACAGGGTTAAGTGACTTGCGCAAGGTCACACAGTGACCAAGTGTCAAAGACCATATCTGAACTTAGTTCTTCCTGATTCCAGGCCTGACATTCCATCTAGCTGCCACTTAGCTGCCCATACCATCTTTACTGTTTAATTAATGTAATTATGAAATAAATCTGTTTTATAACATAACAATATAGTTGTCATAATTCATGATATGCTTAATGGTATGTGGACTTCCAGAGCAATCAGAAATAAAGAATGTCCAAAGCATTTGAAAGGGGGTGGGTGGGTAGATATTTTATAGCTTTTTAAAGATTTTATAAGCTTACCCTGAACTCCTGAAAATGGCTTAATTGAAAAAGTTAATATTATAAAAATATTACTTTTTCAAGTCTTCAATACTCCAGTCTTTATGTTGTCTCAAACTCCCCCCAGCAAGCAAATTTTGTTTCTTTTATTTTTCTTTCATAAGAAGCATCTGCATTTCATTGTTCTCACAGTTTTTCCTATTTCAAGTAATTCAAATAATTCAAATAAACCAAGTAACAACCTTAACATCTGTTATGTCCCTCCGAAGACTTTGGCATTTTTTTCCTCAAGAACTATTTAGGCTATTTCTTAGTAATACTTTTCTCAGTTCTTGGCATTTAAAAATCAACTACACTTTTTTTCACTTCAGTGTGACGGATGCTGTTTCTTTTCCATTATTTTTTCAACATTCACTTTTATAATATTTTGAGTTCCATATTTTCCCCTCCATCCTTTCCCTCTCCCCTCCCCAAGATGGCAAGACTATATATGTATAATCACATTAAACATATTAACTGATCCTATTTAAATATGGGCTCAAGTAACCTTTGAAACCCTTGACTTGTCCACATCAATTATTCTTGCAATGTCTCTGTGAGTCATTAAAATGTAATATTCATTCTTTAAAATCAAAATATTAAAAACATAACAAAACAGAGCAATAAAATGTGCATATGTTATAAACTATGTCTTCTGATGACAGAGAATTTTCTAGACACAAGGAAACCAGTTCCATTTTGTTTCATCTAGTCAAATTCAGAAGAACTGAATAAGCCTCATGTTGGTAGACTAACATGTACACCTGATCATTGTTTTCAAAAAATGGAACTATAGCAGAATATTTGCTTGTTACAAGAAATTCAGATGTCATATATTAAGAGGAAGTATTTGAATCACCAAATAATGGTAATGTAAAATCCACAATATAGAGGCATTCCTCACTCAAGGGAATCCTCCTGGCTTATGTGGAACAATTTCAGGTCAGGAAGAATCTGACCTCTAAAAGAGGGTATCATTTGTTTTCTATTTATACTCTGCCCTTTTCTCCACTCACACATCTGCCATCCTAGTTCTGGACCTTAACATCTCTGGACTGGAATATAGCATTCTCATTTGTCTGCCTGCCTCAAGTCTGTCTTCCCTCCAATTCAACCTACACTTTGTAGCCAAAGTGAATTCTCATCAAACTTAAGTTTCCCCCTGTCTTTTAATACTTCATAGAACAAATATAAAGTTCCCTGGTATTTAAAAGATATCACAACCTGGCCCCTTCCAACCTTGATAATCTTACATCCTACACACCTCTGTGAACACCATGGTCAGCATATACCATACTAGTTAAACTTCTGTTCTTTCTACATGACATTGCATTTCCCATTTCCACACTCTCACACTGGCTATTTCCCATTCTTGGAATGCTTTCCCTCGTAACCTCCAACTGTTAAAGAGTATTTTGGTACCATTAATAATCAGTTCAGCACCATGTTCTCCAGGAGGCTTTTCTTAGTCCCCTCCCCATCCTGCATGCCAATCCCATTCTCTTAAAGGTTACCTGCCAGCACTTCTCATTTATTTTGTGTGTTTTGATTTAAGTATATTGTCTCCTTCTTTAAAGGATATGCTACTTTGGGGAGGGGCTCTGTTTGCCTTTTCTATGTATCTCTAAGTCTTAGCACAGTTTCATGCACAGTGCGAGTAATTTAAAAATGTCTTTTAATTATCAAATAAGACATATATACACAAGTAAGTGCAGACAATTTTGCATTCACCTCTATCATACACTTGCTATATATTAAATTTTGATGTAACAATGTGTGTCTAGGACACTGCTAACACCCCCCCCCACACACACACACACATACACACACCAGATAATAAGCTCTACTGGGAATATGTCCTATTTTAACTACCTATCTCAACTAATAACTCTCATGGGACTTGTGACATTTTCTTTTTTTGGTTAAAAAATGTTTCTTAAGTTGAGAGTGAAGGACAGCATATCTATCCCATCAGATCAATGTTGGGAAATGGAACTAATATCTATCCTTTCGGGTTGAAGCCTAGAATGGTTGTTTCATTGACATGGGGAATTCCTGGGGAGGAAACTGTCCCCTATTTCAGATAAGCAACCACTCTTCAAATTAAAGTCTTAATGAACTGTTTTGGACACTGAAGAGTGAAATAATTTGTATATGGTCACAAAGGCTTTATGTATCAAAAGTGAGACTTCAGTGCAAATCTTTTATTTTTCCTTTTTGTTCTCTATTATACCACACTGCCTCTCAATATCTCCACTGTAAGTAATCACATCAGGCTTTTACTATATACATATTCCATATAGTAAGCACTAAATAAATAGGTAACAAACAAATGTCTATTAAATTAAAATAAATCCATAAACCAAAAGAATAGTTACTAGGTGCTAGATTCTTTCTAGGTCCCGCAGCTCATGAAGACCTTCCATAATGGGGATGGATGGTCATGGGAGCAGGAGGGGAGAGATCTGAGTCAGTAAAGGGCACCCTCACTAATGAAATCACAGATGCTTGAAGCAATATTTAGGGGGATTCAATTGTTCTTTGCTATAGTGAATTGTCATAACAAACCATGTTGTAACAGATTTCCTTCACAGAAGCATGTCAGTGAAAAGTGCTGAATCCAAATGGTGACTTGAAATAAACAAGCATGACAGGGGCTGCTAGATTGGGGAAAAAAAGAAAAATGTGAATGACAGAGCAAAAGGCCAACAAAGAACATCCACTTGTCTGAGGAGCCAGCACGTGTCATTAAGAAGGATTTAAAGTAACTAGTTTGATGCTAATTTTAAAATCATCAGACTTTAACTTCAAGGGTAGACAGCAAGATTCCTTATTTGCCAGTTCTTACAAGCTTCATTTGTGTCAAATTGGGGGGATATTATTTTATGCACTGGTCAAGTACACTGGCATCTCAGCAGACAGCAGGTTTCTCATTGCTTCTGTAAATAGAATTACAGAGGGAAAGAAAGGGAGAGGGAGAAGAAGAGGGAGAGAGAGGCAGAGGGAGAAATAGAGAGAGGGATAAGGAGAAAGAGAGGGAGAGGGAGAGACAGAGAGAGAGAGAGAGAAAGAGAGAGAGAGAGAGAGAGAGAGAGAGAGAGAGAGAGAGAGAGAGAGAGAGAGAGAGAGAGAGAGAGAGAGAGAGAGAGATCCCTTCCAAAAAATGAATACACATATACAAATTCTGGTGTGGCATCTGAGGTGGGGAAAATTTTATAAAAATGAAAGAAAGTACACAGAATGAAATGCTAAAGACACGTTACAGAGATAAAAAGACTATATACTTCAACCATATGGGCAAGTGAGTTGAGAACTTGGCAGCATCTTAACAAGAGGATTTACTTTCCCCATCCTGTTGATCTGTTCAGATAGCAAATAAACGTTTTAAAGAATGCTTTAATATTACCCTTGGTAGTTCCTGCCAAATGAAAACCAAATGGGAAATAGTTCCAAGAAAAACTAAGAAAGACAGCTTGGTGTTACATTCTCACATGAATTAATGACAGCCAATTTTTTTTCTGTATATTTGCTTTCATTTACAGTTATGTCTGTGTATGTATGCATGTATGTATGTGTATGTGTGTTGCTATAAATGATGAAAAAGATAAATACAGGTAAATAGATATAGATAAATGATCTATAGCTATCTGAACATATATATTATGTACACAAAGCTGTTTTTTTTCCTCAAGCTTTCATTATGGCATAACGAATTACAAATGCCTACTCATATTTACAAATTAGGTGTGCAAATGTCTATATTTCTATAAATGAAGAGAGAGCTACATATAGATAGATAAATATATCTGTATCTTTTATATGTGTATATAGGCACACACACATACATATATACACAAACACATGCCTATTTTTTTCCACAGTCCTTCACAATGCCACAACTTGAATAACATGTATCTTCTCATATTTATGTATTTCATTGGATGATTCCTACAAGTAATATAACTTACTACTGTGAAGTTCTCAGATTTCGTTCTCAAGCAAGGACTCCCTAAAATGACTTTTTGCTCTAACTGCAGGTTATTACATGGCGTGGCTCCAATAGCATGACCCTAATGAGAAGGTGTCTGGATTTCAGCTGTGGTTTAGAATTCAGTGACAGTTTGATTGTGAGCTCAGCATTCCCTAGTCCTATTAAAACGTGGATTGCATTCTGAATTAAGTGGCTGTAACACCAGAACTCAGAGGTGATTCTATGCTTTTTTCAGACCCTTTTGTCCATTTTCTTTTCCATCAGCAATTTTTATTTCCATTTTTAGATCTATGGTTCATTTGTACCTGATCGTTGGAGATTATTTTTGAGAACAAGTGCATGTTATAATACAAAGAATGGATTAAATTTGGTAATCTACTGTGCCTTGGATCTGTACACCAAAAAAGCATCACTAGAAAATAAATGAATCTCCCCTGCCACCCCCCGCCCCTTTTTTTCCTGTTGATTAACTCTGATAGGCTCTTTCCCTAGGCTCACTGCACAGCTTTTACCTCTCCATAAATGGAAAGTACAGTGCATGTTCCATACTGTAAATTAATGGCATTTGTGTTTCAGAAATGCCAGATTCCTTCACAAGTCACTTGAGACACCACAGCAAGAATGAATTACCCTGGACTGTCTGTCTCTTTCTTGACAGGTCGTCTTGAAGAGCAGCTTGCCTGAAGCCGGATTCATTGTTATTTCACTTATCTCAGAGCCAGCAAAGAGACAGTTTTACAAATTTCTAACATAAGGCATGAAATGAAATTCCATCGGCAACAACTGATTTTCCCATTTTTTCTTTTAATTTGGCTGTGACCAAATTAGTAGGACTGCCATACTGCATTTTAAAATGCAGAAGGCACCTTTTGGTGAATTTCTCTGATACTTAATCCTATAATCAGTCCTCTGGGGAGAAACATATTGGAGTTTATTGGCAAACATCTCCTTTTCTGATTTCCTTTTATACTAAAATAAAACTATGAATTAACAGTTAACACACAGAATAGTGTTCACTATTTGGTACAATTCTTTTCTCACTTGGCTGTCCATATGGTGATTTGTATCCTATGGCAACCAATTATCATACATGCAGTGATACTGTACATTTCTAAATTAATAGGCTGGTTACGCTAGGGGGCTTAGCTCATCCCCAAACATGGCTATTTTCCGGTTTTATGAAATAACAGGATTAAGTCTGAAATGAATGTTAGTTCTAGTTATCTGTGGAAATTTCAGTTAATTAATTAATACTGAACAGTTGTTCTTTGCTTCATCCAAGAAACAGATAACCCTCAGTAAGCCATTGTAGAGATTTTTAATCAAATGCAATTATATAATTAATGCTACAATATTAATCTATGGTAGTCAGTTCAGTATGGATGAATATTTCCTCAAGAATCTTCCTGTCCCCTGAGAAACCAGATACCAAATGGGCACACGGTGGGGTGGCACAGAACTGAGAAAGGCCCTGGGGGAATATCAGGGACAAACAGGTTTCCCCAAGCAGCCTTCAAGCACTTTGCTTTCTCTACTAAACATTCATATTTAAACATAATCATTTGCAGTCCTAGAAATAAGATTTCTATTTCTCTTGGGCACTTATAATCTGATTTGCATAATATATCTATGTAAATAATCAAAAATTTTATTATAATAGCTGGAATTTATATTTCACTTTGTTTCTACAAAGCAATTCTCACATATCATTTCACCCTCACAGCAATTTTATGAGTTAGATACTATTGCTATCCTCATCTTACAGAAGATGTTTTACTTTGTATCGGCTATCTCTGTACCTAGAATGTACTTCATTTTCTCCTTTGACTCTTTTTTTTTAAGCAATTGGGGTTAAGTAACTTGCTCAAGGTTACATGGCCAGTTATTTCTGGGTGGGTGCTAAATATCTGAGCCCAGATTTGATCCCCAGGTCATCTCGACACTGGAGCCGGTGCTCTTACTCGCTGAGCCACCTGGCCGCCCCTCCTTTGACTCTTGTAACCTCTGGTCCCTTAAAGATTCACCTCAAGTGCCACCTTTTACAATGTCCTTCAGATATAAATATATGTATACATGTACATATATGTATTACAAATGCATATACATATATACATGCCTGTGTCTATTCATATATCTGTGTATACATACACAGACATATACACATGTATGTACTTTTCTGCTATTCATAATAATCATAGGAGATTGAGGTTATTATTAGCTTCCTTCTATAGATGAGGAAACTGATGCTATGAAAGAAAAGGGGTGACTCATCCAGGGTCACACAACTACAAAGTATCTGAATCAAGACTGGGACTGAGGTCTTCCTGACTCTAAGTCCAACACTCTATCCCTCCTTAATGATCTAAAACCCCAAGTCTACAGTCACTACATGTTCTGTACTTTATGGTCTGAGTTCAACTATCAAGCCACCCTTACTTCTTTCTCCTCCACTTTAATCATTCTGACCTCAATTTTGTGCCATTAATGACACATTTCTCCCCATCTTTGTGTCTTGGTTCATGCCCTGCTCCCTTTCCAAGACATATCCTCAAATCTAAACACAAGCTCCATGTCATAATGAATACATTTTTATCCCAGTCTATGATGACCTATCTCTTCTAGAACATTTATATTCAATAACATAAAACTCCAAATCTTGTTACATGTCATCATGTATGATTTTTTATTCGTGTTACTTGTGTTGAACCTATCTCCCCCAGAGAAGCTACAAGTGTAACCACACCTGGCATCTGTGTATCCCACAAAGAGGCTACAATTCATTGACATAGCCACATCTTGTGTTTGCATATCAGACAAAGAAATATTGTAAATGATCTATGCTTTGTTTGTGTGTCTAGAACAAGTGAGCAGTCATTGCTTTTTTTTGTTAATTAGATGAATTTATGTTGTCACTGGTATGAGTACTTTTGCCACATGGCCACATATAATCCCAACAATGCCAACTAGCATTTTAAAGTACCTACTATGTATCAGTCAATGTGCTAAGCATTGGGTCTACATAGGAAAGCAAAAACATGGTTCCTTTCCTCAAGGAACTCATATTCAAAATGGCAGAGACAACATTCAAACAACTATGTATATACATGATATATAGCATACTGATATATTTCAGAGGGGATGAAGAAGGAAAGAGGAAGACTGTCATGAAAGGTCTGCTTAAGAAGATTGGATGTGAGTCTTAAAAGAGACCATGAAAAACAGGACACAAAAGTGAGGAGAGAAAATATTTCAGGTATGGTGGAGAACTAGAAAAAAAAGTACAGAGTTGTGATATAGAGTGTCATGAACAAGGAAGAGCAAGAATTTCTGTCTGTACAATGTTAGCTGGAGAGTGGAGTATATAGAGGGAAACAAAGTGAGGAAGGCAGGAAGAGACGATATTGTGAAGGCTATTAAAAGCCAGACAGAGGATTTTATATTTGAATAAGGGAGTGGGTATAATTTTACTGGGTGAGTGATACAGTCAGACTTATACTTTAGGAAGACCACTTTGGTACTGAGCAAAAAGAGAAAAGATTTGAATCACAGAGGCTGTTGCAATAGTCCTACTGGCCAACCAGTAGGCTATTGGAAAAGTAGACCATGAGGTGTTGAGAGTCTATACTAGCTAGGGTGGCAACTATGTGAGTGGTGAGAAGGGTTTGGATACTAGGATTATTTTAAAGAAGCAAAAAGATTTGGTACAATAGGTACAATATTAGATATGGGGTGAGAGAATGAAGAATGAAGGGTGACAACAAGTTTTTAAGCCTGGGTTATCGGGAGGATGATGGTAGCCTTGCCAGTAATAGAGACATTCAGAATAGTTGTCAAGTTAAAAAGCATGCATTAAGGCTTAGTAAGCCATTGTTCAGTTGAACCATTTTTCAGTGATTTCTGACTCTTCATGCCCTCTTTTGGGTGTTTGTTTTGTTTTTGGCAAAGATACTAGAGAGGTTTACCATTTCCTTTTCTAGCTCATATTACAGAAGAACTGAGCTGTGTAGGGAGCAGAGTAAAGGTAGGATTTCTGGAGCAATAACCTTTAATAATTGTAGGAGAAGTTAGAGGTTAAAGTCCCTCAGAGAGTCTGCCTTCCGGATGTGGCATGTGTAGGTTAAAGAAAAACCTCCTCCTCTCCACTAATAGGTCAGTAAAGTGTTAACTGATCCTCTGGACCAAGGTTCTTTAGCACATGGTCAAAGACCAGGAGTTCTGTGGGGAAGGTTAGTGTCTCATTTAGGTGCATTTGGGTGGTTATCCATAATTGATGTCACAAGGCAAGGAGTTGCCTGGAATTGATCAGTGATACTCAGTCAAGTAGAATATTGGGCTGGCTATGTCTCTTACATGAAAAATACTGGTATGAAGTGTTGCCAGAAAGTGGCTATATGTTTATATGTGTAACTTCATGGAGTAGGCAATGCTGTAGGAGCAGATTCTGCCAAGTACAGATGCTCTGAAAAGTGGGATCAAAACTAAGCTTGATTCTACATTCCTATTTCCATTTTTGAAGAAAAGTGTCTTGGGAGCATGGAGAAATAAGGCAGTTTCAAAATTAATTTCTGAAAAGTTGATGAGTGATTATAATTTCCCCTAAGCCCTTCCCTGTGCCTCACATGAAGTAAGTGCTTGATGCAAAGGCAGCTAGGTGGCAAAATGGATGAAAGCCTGGGCCTGAAGTCAGGAATACTAGTTTTTGTGAGTTCAAATCCAGCCTCAGATATATATTAGCTGGGTGATCCTGAGCAAGTCACTCAACCCTGTTTGCCTCAGTTCTTCATCTGTAAAATGAGCTAGAGAAGGAAATGGTGAACCACTCCAGGATCTTTGCAAAAACAAACAAAAAAACAACTAAAATTGAGATGATATACCTACTTTACTCTGTATCTCTTTTCTAATGCCCTTGTTCCCTGATACCCTGGCTTTCTCTAGTTAGGTTTCACAACTTTACTTATATCCATGATAAAAGTCTATTACTTTGAGCATCACTGATCAATTTCTTCTTCTGTAAAAGCCTCTAAGTCCAAAAACAACTGCAAAAAGCTGGGACAAAGAAAACAATAAAAGGAAGTATTTTGAACATATGAATGACTGTGTGGAATAAAGAAGAAAGGAGTCCAAGATTACTCTAAGCCTAGGAGACCAGATAACTGGAAGGATGGTGGAGCTATTTCCAAGATAAAGGAATCTAGAAAAGAAAGAGGTTTAGGGGAAAAGAGGATGAGTTTAGGACAGAAGACAAATAACCAAGAAGTATTTTTACAGAGCTGCATATCAATATATGCAAGAGAATTTACTATAAAGTGTTTCTAATTGCATGGTGGGCATCATAGAGACACAAATCCTAGCATTCTTTAATGTACTACAAATCGAGGGATGAGCTGGGTCACACAGGGGTCAGCATCATTTAAATGTGAAGTTTTGTTAGAATAAATAAGTTAGAATAAACTCAATTAAGAGATTTCTCCAGAGAGCAGCTGCTATAACTCAACGGGAGATGCTTCTTAGGGTGGAAATGGAAAATTATAGCTTAAAAAAACAGGGCTTAAGCATTTGAATGTATTATATGGAAAATCTTGTTAAGTGGAAGTTTCCAAGAGGATTTATTATAACAAGTGTGAAACACTTGGAACTCTTGGTGGTGAGAAAAAAAATATATCCTTATTGGGTGCTCTTCTCTTTGAGAGCTGGGTCCTTTACCTCTCTAAACTTCTACTTGCCAACTGAAAGACTTTGGATCCCTGCCCTTTCCAGTATATTTAATCTCTCCCTTTAGCTTGGCTCTTTCCTTCTTTTCTTCAAATGGGATCATTTCACCCTTATTTTGGGGAACTGGGGAGTAATGACTTAACCCTGTTGTGTATCCCAGCTACTATCCTACTAGTCACTTTTAGAGTTCTCTCTCAATCTACCTCTACCTAACCTCCTACAACCTGTATTGGATGGTTCTGAAGTAAACCAAACATTCAATTATTGCTAAAGCAAATGTTTTATTTTCTCTTGACTTTTTCTTTTGGTGGAGGAAATCTGGGTTAGGTGTCTTGCTCAGGGTCACATAGTAAATGTCTGCGGTTAGATTTGAATTCAGGTCCTCATGACTGCAGGACTAAATTCTCTATGTATTGTTCCACCTAGCTGCCCTTTCTCTCTTGTCCATTTACTCTAGTTTATACTCTTTCCTGAAATTCCTTCTTTACTCTCCCTTCCATTATAGTAGCTAATTCTGATTTTACTTCTAGCTAATTAATTATCACACAATCTCTTTGCCTGGTTCATCATAGCTTCTCCTTGTTTTTCTATTTAAACCTTAGTTTGTTGATATGGGGAACTACTAATTAGGAGAAAATTTACAAGTTTTCTACAATATCTGCATCTCTTACAGAAATGCCTGGGACATTGAGAGGTTAAGTAATTTCATCCAGGGTTTTCTCCACCCCCCCACCATTTATTGTTCTTGTTCAATCCTCTCAGTCATGTCTGACTCTTCACAACCCCATTTGGAGTTTTGTTGACAAAGGCAGTGGAGTGGTTTGCAATTTCCTTATACAGCTCATTTTTACAGTTGAGAAAACTAAGGCAAATAGGTTTAAGTGACTTTCCCAGGGTCACAAAGCTAGTAAGAGTCTGAGGTCAGATTTAAACACAGGAAGATGAGTCCTCCTGACATCAAGTCCAGTACTCTAAACACTACACAACCTAGTTTCTTGATTAATATGTGTCAAAGATGGGATTTGAATCCATGTTTTCTTGACACAGAGGATGACTCTCTAGACCCTGAGCCACTCTGTTCCTTTTATTCATCTCCAAATGAGGTGTTCAAAGAACTATTCTCCTCCTTGTTTTTCAATACTCTCCCTTAGATAGCTTATCTATCTTTAGGGCTTCAATTTACATCTCTATGCTAATGAGTCTCCCATTGTCATCTCTAATTCTGATCACTCTCTTCAGCTCCTCATTCTGTATTTCCAACTGTCTCATTGACATTTCTACTTGGATGCCTTAAACTTAATATACCTTCAAATAAGTTTATTTTCTGTTCCCCAAGCCTGGTCCTTTATCCGACTTCTTATCCCTATCAAGGACACTCCTATTTATCATCTTCCATGGGTGAAACCTTGATGTGATTTATGATTCTTTCCTCTTCCTTACCCTAAATCTCTAAACTTACTGTATCTTGTCAATAAATGTACCTCTGTCCCTCTCTGTGTCTCTTTGTCTCTGAATCTATATGTAGACATACAAACACACACATATATGTGTATATATTTATGACAAAGTATGTATACACACGCACACACTTTCTCTTTCAGAAAACCAGAGTACAATACATAGAATCATTGAGAAAAGTATCAAGGTCAGGGTTAAAAGTCTTGTCTCTGACTGATGATAGTTATTTAATTGTGTCTAAGTTACTTCAACCTTCAGAGCCCCAAACAACCCTCTCAAACTGTAAGTTACACATGAGTTGTTGATCTACATCCATGGATGGAGTTTCCATAACACACAACCAAGTAACAGTTCTGGATCAAACACTTTTCTTCCTTCACATCTATCTTCTCATCATCACATCCATCTCTCTATTTCCAATTTTTTTTAGTACATGCTCACATTAAGTCCTTTGGACTAATTTACTTTCTTTTTAATATGTCTTCAACCTCCATTCACTCCATCCTTGAGAATGCTACCACACTAATATTCCTTCTATTTTTTATCTGATCCTGTCACCACTTCTCAAAAATCTTCAGTGATTCATTATTTTTTTAAGCAAGAAGTGATAACTTTCAAGACCTTCTGATATCACCCTTCTAACACCATCCCTCTCTCTTCATTTCCACCTATCCTTAATCTATAGTTGTTTCAAGGTCCAGTCTGAGCCTCTCATTATAGTCCATAATAGTTTTAACCACTGAAAAGCTCATGGTATTTTTTGTTTATACTACTCATTAAGCAAATTATATAGCTTTAGCACAATTTGTGGTTAGAGTACTGGACTTGGAATCAGGAAGACCTAGGTTCAAATCCTATCTCTGATAATAGAAGTGTGTGACCTTGGGAAAATGAGTTTAACTCCTCTAAATGAAGATCCTTCACTAAAAGTATGATGCAACATCATAGATGTTTCAGATATGTGAGGCACACTTATTATGTTTCTTATATATTATTATATTGACTTATTTAGTGTTTTATAATGATAAGCCTTGTTTCATTTTTGTATAACTAGATCTATGTGCATATGTACATATATGTATGTGTATGTACATACATACATACACATGTATAAATATTCCCAACTATTTGTAAGGTAATTGAGGACAGCAATTACATCTTATACTCTCTCTCCTCCATGATTCTCAATATTTGTGAAATGACTGATTGTTTCTGCCAATTGCATTATAAGTCCCAACAACAAAGTTTTTTTAACTACTCCTTATCCTACACAGAGTCTAGCATAATTCTAAACAATCAAAATTCCTCTAGCAAATATTCATTCATATTGGTTGAACAATTATTACGTGTTCTTCAAAAATAGATTTTAATATGTCTTTTTTTATATCATCTATATTTCCCCCAGGACTCTTCTTCATTTCTCTTAGAGACTATCTCCTATAACTATTACGTTCTCTTAATGAGGATATTGACCTATCCATGAGCCAAAAAAAAAGAACCTCCAAAACAAAAGAAAAATGAGCTTAGAAGGAAAAAAAATTGTATTGTGAGAGGCAGTAATAAAGAAAGAGTATAAACACAACATGAAGGATATCATTGTGCTGATGCATGGAGATAAGAGAAGGAATGATGATTTCACATACTAAATATTAACCAAAATTGGCTGAAATATGGAAGACTTTAAAAATCAGTTTTAGTGTTCTACATTTTATCCTAAAAGCAAAGGAGTCAATGAATCAATGATTTTTTTTTGAATGAGGAAATGGCATAGAAAGAGAGATCTTTGCTTTACAAAAATAATATTGGCAACTGTTTGAAGGATAGTTTGGAAAAGGGAGACTGAAGACAAAAACAATTAGGAAAGTATGAAAATTATTCATTCAAGATGTGAGGAGGGTCTGGAATAGGATGCGAATAGATCCAGGGTCAAGAAAGAACTGATTGGATTTGAAAATTTAACATGGCCATTGGGACAGAGGAAGATTATACAGGGACAATCAAAGATGACTTTGAGGTTATAAATCTCTGAACCAAGTTTCCTTTGTCCATATGAAAGCTAGACCACATGTGTTATGCCAAGCGATTTTAAGTCTAAGTCTTATAAAATAAAACTGTGAATTTTTGTATGCAAATGGTACAGGAAGGACAAATACAGTATCTTCCATTATACTCAAATGGCCAACATTGATTTGGTTTTCAAAATAGGAGTTTGTTTAAAATACATAATATTTTTGCTTTTCTTTTTCTTTCTGTTAGAAAATTTTGCTATTGGAATAAAATAATCTTTGCAGAGCATTGGGAGGTGGGATAGTCAATAACCTGTTTTTATTACCATGATGACACTTATAGGAATCCTTAAGAAAAAAAGCAACAGTAAGCATAATATTAGGAAAAGTGCATGGTTCATTTTCTGAACAAATAATTACTTTAGGAGGCCTTTATGTTGATATCTTTTGTATAAATGCAGGGCAAATGATACCAATTACATTGTAATTTCCCCCCTTTTATATAGCTTTTAAGGAAGTTATAGTGTGTCAAAGATAAGACTAGAAAGGATGAGTAAAAGAGGATTATTTTTTTTGTAGTTTCTCAATATGGCAAAAATAAAGTTGACACAACAAAAATAGGGTGCTTGGGGGAGGGGGTGATATGTAATCCACAATTTAAGATATCTCTCTTCAATATCTTGCTTTATTTCCATGGAAAACATTGTTGTTGTTTTCCTATCATGTAGATACATGTAACGAGAACCAAAAAATTACCATACCATATTGCATCAAATCAACCATACATCCAGCTCTGATTCTTTTTATTCTAATAATATTCTGATAATTGCTACTATGTCTTCCCCATAATCAACACTATCATTGCCAAATCCTGTCAATTCAACACCATTTTCATCGCTGCCATCCTATTTTTGGTCTAGACTATACTTCAGTAACCTATGTTGTCTCCTTGTCTACAGTCTCTGACCTCTTCAATTCAACTTGCATATTTCGGTCATAGTAGTTTCCTTCTGACCATGTCACTCTGAACATATTTTTCATCTCTAAAATTTCCATTACATCCACCTTAGCAACTGTAGAGCACATCATCCAAAATTAGAAGGCAACCAACCTACCTGTTTTTCATTGGGTGAATCTCAATCTTCATTGGCTGGTTGCAAATCATCCCTTAACTCTGTCCTTGGCTAAGTAATGCAAGATTGTTTTGTTCAAATAATGACATGTTTGTATTTCCATCAATCAAGTTATTTAACTTATTCATTCCCACCTATTAAATAGTCCTTCCTATTCTTTGTCTTGAATGTGCCTCACTGAAACATCTCAGTCAGCATCATTTTTTTCAAAAGCATGTAACTTGATAAAATATTTGAATAAATTTTAAAATTGTGTTGCCCTATGTAAATCTCCTAATATTTTTGTCCTCAGGTTCTTCTGTGTTTTTGTGGGGAGTAATGCGGTAATATATGCAAAGCCTTTTGAAAACCTTAAATCTCTATGAAATGTTAGTTATTATCATTAAGATAAATATATGAACGTTAATAGCCATCCATTATCCATGAGCATCAAAAACAACAACTTTCATTCAATCCTCACTTTAGTATCCCAAACATGAAACTCCATTTGGTACACCATCTATTTTTCCACCTTCACAACATGTATAGTGTCACAGAACTGAAATAATTTAGCATCATGTCATCAAAGTCTTGGCTTTCAACAGTGGATTGTCTGTCTGTTTCTGTCTCTGTGTCTGTCTGTCTCTCACACACACAAACACACATATAGATGCTGTTTATACATTTCATTTCATTGCTTTTAAATTTAATTTTGATATAAGAATTTTAAAAGGCTTTGTTTTGAGGGAAGGTAGATTTTCCTTCACTATTATTAACTTTACTTTATCACAAAGTCAAACCTTATTAGGATGGCAGTCTTTGACCCTAAATCATAAAAGATGTATTCACTGCACATATCTCTAATGTCTTTAAAAATGTACTTTCCAAGAATTTCTAAAATCTTTAATAAACCTATTTGTCTTTTCAGCCTGGAACATTTTTTTGGAGGAGATACTGTCCTTATTATTATTTATTCTTGAAACTCTACTTTTATTTATTTGCCTAAGACTCTTTAAAGCTTCAAAGGGTGCTCTCTAGTTTGAGCATTACAGATTTCATGCTTATGCTGTTCACACCTTTCATGATTTTATAAACTTTCTATCACATTCCCTTTACAGCCTTCAACTTTTAAGCCTTGATAGTCCTTCTGCTCTTAAATCTTTTCTCATAAGCAAGTCTCATGATCACAGACTATAAGATTTGAGACAGAACCTCTGGTACATCCATATGTATCTGTACATGTACACACATGTATATGTTCATGCATGCATGCATACACACATGTGCATAGACATGCATAGATACACACAGTACTATGAGGTAGGAAGAACACTTAAAAACTGCTTCAGCTCTTCCCTATATGGCATGACGTCCAACATTCTAACCATCCGAGTCACCTTCACTGGGATGCACTCCAACTTTCTGTGCCCTTCTTAAAATGTCATGCCCAGAACTGAACAAAGAACTTTGGATTTTGACTGACTAAAGCAAGGCAGGACCATCATTTCTCTTGCTCTGGACACTACCTTTTTCTCAATACAGTTGAAAAGTCTGTACTAAGAAAACAGAGAGGAGAAGTGATAAGAGAACTAATTTAGAATCTGACAGCCCTGGTTGAAAGTAGACTCTGCCCCTTATAACCTGTATGACCTTGAGCAAGTCTCTTAAACTTTCTGAGATTGTTTTATCATTTATTAAATGAGCAGGTAACCTCTACTGTCCTTTCCAGCTCTGAATCTATGATTCTAGGATATTATTTTTATTAGCTTGTCCTGTCCCACTTTCAACTGTTATTGAGGTAACAGTTAAAAAAAAAAAAAACCCTTAGATTTTTTGCGTGGGGCAGCTATACAGCTACCACTGTCTCATTCTATATTTGTGAAATTCAGGTTTTTAGACCAAAGATATTGGAACCTTATTTTTTCCCTACTGAATTGTCATTACCTTTTATATTTATCTCTATAATATCATTTTTCCATTAATGAATACTCTTCTACAGTTATTCTACTACTTTGAAATCCACCTATCTATAATCACTATCCTAATCTATTTCTCTACATCTTGTAACAAAAGAAGCATGAAGAGACTTTGTCAAGTTGGTGGCCCTTTCTTGCAATTTAGGTTACCATTCATACTCATTTCTTCAGTTATGATATGTTTTTATTCAGGCATGACAACTAAAATTATATATAATCCCCAGGGTTTAAATATGTTTTATAAGAACTTTATATAATGGCAGCATGGTGTTTTCTGTTTTGTTTTCAGTACTTTTTCTGCCACTCAAAATAGTATTGGCCTCTTTAACTGAGGTAGAATATTGAACTACCTATAATTTCTTGGGTTATATAACTGACCTATACATAGTGATACATAAATATATACATACACACATACATGACTAAAGTTTGCCCACTAATTCCATGGGAGAATAATTAGCATATGTGCTAACGAGAAATCTACTTACCTATTTATTGAAAGCTATAATAATTTGTCTTAACAACTCTCTGGTAAAAATTCTTTATGATTTCTTATCAATGTATATTTTAATTTAGTTCAGTAAATGAAATTGAACAACTTTACCATTTTTCTGCACAGACTTAGATTGAAGTAGTACTATGAAATGTTGATATCTACAAAGTCCAACAATTGTTTATCGTTGCCAAAGGAAGCATGAACTCAAATTTTGTGTGTGTGTGTGTGTGTGTGTGTGTTTATAAAGCACTAACTTTTGCTAGTTTTTTAACCTAAATTCCTATATATGTAACAAATGCAAAATAAGTTTCGGCCATCTGGTTTTTTTCTTTTTCTTTTTTTTTCTTTTTGGCAGGGGGAAAATGCTAAAATAATGAACATATTAGTATAGGGCTAAATAGTTCTCAAATGATGAATATCAACAACTGTTCTTCAACCTTAACAGTCTCAGAAACGTCTTTAGGGTATGGGAACATTGTGGTTTGATAATCACAGAATATATGTCAGAGGTGGGAATGAATCCAGGTCTTCCTGGGTCCAAAGCCAGATCTCTATTATGTCATGAAGCTCCTCACTGTTAATCATGCAATGAATTATTCACAATTAATCAGGTTTGTTGGAAAGTAATTAAATTCAATCAAGATTGTTCAAACCAATAGATCCACCCTTTTCTGATTTGATCATTTTTCTCACAGAATCTCCCACATTTAAATAGAAAATGATAATTTTAAACACATTACTATAATGAGAAATGTGCTTAGGTTGTTCCTGTAAAGATAACACAGAGGGAAATATCAATACTGGATATCTCCATTTCCCCCTTGTTAGGTTTCCCCTAAACCTTCACAATCCAGTGTTCCCCTACAACACTCCTCAAACTGTTCTTTGAAAGCTTACCTGTGATCGCCTTACTTTACTGCTCTGTAATAGTTTCTGGGTGACAACTCTCTTCTTATGTATACCCTGTCCTTCCTCTGCTTCTAAGAAGAACACCACAGGCATAAGATTCATCTACCTCTCATCTGTCTCGTCACTCCTCTACAATAGAGCTATACCAAACATTTATTAAATGCTGACTTTTACAGAGTGCTATGCTAGACTCTGTAGATATACAAGATACAAGCAAAATACAGTCCTTGACATAAGGAGTTCATGGTCTGGTGGAGGATATGATACCAACATGAATAGATGAAATGAATATTACTTGGTAAGTATATTACAAAGTTACAAACAAGAGCATTGTATGATAGTCAAAGAGGAAAGGCCATTACTAATTGGGAGATTAGAGGAGAAGTAGCAGTAAACCTCTTGGAGGTTATGCCCTACATTGACACGTAGTCTTCCTCTTGAATCTTTATGGTGGGTGTGAATCAAGGTTTTCTTCTTTGTCACATCTTCTCTTTCATCCCTACCTGTTCTCCCTAAACAATCCATTCACTCTCAAGGTCTCAGCTACCATTTATAGGTAAGCGATTCTCAAATCTGAGCTACCTCATGAACTATAGTCCTAAACTTGCCTACAGGACTTCTCCAACTCAACATGTTTTAAGCTGAACATATTATTTTTCTTCCAGATCTTCTCTTTCTTTCTAGTTTCATACATAACAGTGACTCCAATATTTACCTAAGCTCTCATATTTGAAGGCTTAACCATCTTGTCTTTGACTTTTCTGTCTCTCTTCTTTTGATTAAATGATTATCAATCCATGACAACTCTGATTCTAAAGTATCATTCACATCCATCTCTTCTTCTCTATTCCCAATACAATAATTCAAGAAAAAATCCTTGATTAAAAACTACATGTGGGGAAGCTAGGTGGCTCAGTGAATAGAGCACTGGCCTTGGAGTCAGGAGGACCTGAGTTCAAATATGACCTCAGACACTTAACACTTACTAGCCATGTGAACTTGGGCAAGTCACTTAACCCAAATTAGCCTGCCCTCCTCCCTCCAAAAAAAATCCACATGCACAGTAGACAACTAATAAATCTTCCTGTTTCAATCCTCTTCCTCCTCCTATTCTTCCCCTATACAACCTCCTGAGTACTTTTCTTTAAGTGTAGTAATGCTACTCCTCAAATAGTGATAATAATAATAAACTCAGTGATAACTCAAGACCTACAAAATAAAGTTCAAAGTTTTTGCATGAAATTAAAGACCGTCTATAATCTGATGCCACATTGACCTTTCTAACCTTTCTTCATATTATTCACAAAGTTTGTTAGGAGTCTGTCTACTTAAGCTGTCTTGAATATAGTACTTAATAACCAACTCTACATGTTTGGAATGAGAGATTTAAAGACTCTACTCAACTTTAAACAGAACA
Source organism: Petaurus breviceps papuanus (assembly GCF_028583685.1). Taxonomy (NCBI): domain Eukaryota; kingdom Metazoa; phylum Chordata; class Mammalia; order Diprotodontia; family Petauridae; genus Petaurus; species Petaurus breviceps. The sequence continues at coordinate 29,272,843 of NW_027185777.1, forward strand.
AGTGATCTCTGGAAGTGAATTCAAATGAATTAAATTATTCTAGGAACAAAATGCAAAGATAGAAGTGAAAGAATCCCTCTATATCTATACATACATATATACATTTACAGGACTAATAATGAAAGGTAATCTATGGAGAGAAGGCATTAGTATTTCTAGGGGTAAGAAGAAGAAATGTAAAAAGTTTCAACTAAAATAAAGATATGATCTTAAGCTGATTCTAGTAAGAATCTGTGAAAAGGCAAGAAAGGGAGCACATCATGGGAGTGAGTTTAAAGACACAGTATGAGAAATAGCAAAACCAGTTTGGGTGAATTGTATCTGGAATGTGTGACTGTAATTAAAGTATAATGAGGCTTGAAAATTTTGGGGCAAGCTTATGAAGAGATTTTGGTCAAATTAATTTACATTTTAGTTCCCAGACTGACAACAGAGAATGTTACAACTTTCAATTTCTGTGGTTCTGGGATTTTGTAATTTTGTATAGTTAGTATGTTTCATGATGATTTTCTTGCCATTGTGGAAAGAATAATGGATTTGGATTCAAATCCTGGCTGTCACTAATTAGATATGTGATCACAGGGCAAGTCATTAAACTTTTCTGAGTCTTATTTCCCTCATCTATAAAATAGGAATAATACTTTCTACTTTGTGTCTCACAGGATTATTATGAGGAAAGTGCTTCATAAACTGGAAATCACAAAATAAATGTGAAATATTATCATCATAGTTGTTATCTTATCTCAATATTTGGAATTGAATTAGGGGAAGATCGCATGCAAATAATTAATAGAGGATAGAGCTAGACTCTGCTGATATAGAATATTATTTAGGAGGGCCAAGAATAGGATTTCCTTCCACCCCTAACTATTTCCCCAATCAATTCCTTTAACAACATTGGTTTCAAAAATTTCATTTTTCATTTCAAATTTCATTTGCTACTAATAACTTACTGACATGGCAAAAGAGATCCCAGTTTCTAGGAAAATAGGACACATTAGGAAGACTCATAAAGGGGGGTGGGCAGGTTGGATATCAAATAGCTTTTTTTTAAGTGTGATGAGTTAAGTGTAGAGGAATCAAAATCATATGGATTAAATTTCCCTCCAAATACTGATGGGTTTACAAATTAAGTTAAAATGTTTGCTAAAGCCTATTTTATGTTTTTTTCCAAATCCAAAATGTTTTTAAAGGTATTCCATATGTTGAATGAAGCTAAAAATGGTAAGAGTCACTTGTCTTCTTAAAGTATTATTTACAGTATCTAAGTAAAAAAAAAAACTATCAGGAATTGTTGAATTTTGTTACTAGCATGGATATTTTTCCCTTCAGTACTTTTAATATTTTAGTACCTTTTATTTATTTAAAGACAATTATTTGATTATTCACAAACTAAATGCCTAAATTAATTAAAATGGATTAAACAAAGAAGTGAAACTTGCATTATTTTAATGCTTAGCAATTATTTTCTTAGAGGATGAAAGAAATGAGAAAGTGAGATGGAGCACTGTGGAGTCTATATCCCTCTCAAAAGTCAGATGACTCAGATCATCTAATTTTATGTTATCCTGAGTTTCACCATTTCTAGTAATGAAAACGTTTTTATTGGATTTCAAAATGAAGATGGAATTTAATTGTTAAATTGTTAAAGAAGAACATTCAAATGGGACTAGCCACTGGGAAAGCCCTGATAATTGGGAGGAGGGCTTGTATCTATGAGTGAGTTTTTCATCATTTTGTTAAAAAAATATATAACTAAAAACCCATGTGAATAGACAGTATCTAAACAAGTGAACCTCATGGGAAAAAATGGTGTTTTATGACACATGGAATATTCATAAGTTAATATTGTGATTTCCCAAACCCAGGCAGTATATCATAAGGCAATAATGCTACTGTGGCTTCCTTATATTTTGAAAAGCATTACAGTGGAAAGATGCATTGTGATAAATAGTTCATTTAAGTTACAGCAAAGCCTTGATAAGTCAAAACACAATTCATTAAAAACCTCAATTAATAATTAATCAGCACTTTTTCTGTGTTCCATTTTTATGTAAAAAGAGAAATCAACCCAAGCCCAGTTCATGTGATAGATGGATGTATTTATTTATTTCAAGGCCAGAGTAAAGCCTAGAATCATTATAATCTTGTCATGCTTTCTGTGTCTACATGGATAGTATTAGAACTGAGAACTTTTAAGAACCCATAGCCCTGGGGATCTAAGGATTCATAGCCATCAAAGAAATATCCAATTATGTTCACTATACCCTCAGTATACATAGGTAGCAAAACAGTCTAATATAATGGAGAAATATGGCAAAACATTGAAATGTGAAAGATTTTCTGATTAGAGAACACTGAGTTTAAACAAACCATCTCACCACCAGAATCACTGCTAGAGCATTTAAAATAATTCAAATTTTACAAAGTTCTGACTGATGTGGGGATTCTGGAATCCTTTCTAAACCAGACCAACAACTTCTCATCCTCACTTCAAATGAAGACTTGTAGCTATAGTATACTCCTTAATGGCATAGTTTATTACCTATACTGGCAGCTCCAAACATTGGAGTTGTTTTTTTTCTCATAGAGTGAGTCAAAATTCGCCCACCTATTATTTCAATGTATTAGTTGACCTTCAGTCCACTAAAATAACCCAAAGGGCAGAACAGTACATAATTTGCTACTATTGAACTGGGACAAACTGAAAAAAAAACACACACACACAAAGTAAATCAGACACTATGTCTGGCCAATAGTTTCCAAATCACCTATCTAACATCTTCATATGTTTATAGACAAGTTCATTATCAACTTCTATTTCCACTCTCAGTTTATTTCATTCACCATCCTCAACCCTATTCCTGGAGTACAATTCAATTCTACACTTTAAAATCTTATCATTTGGAGGTCTTATCAGAATTCATGTCTTTCTCCACATGATTCCTTATGCCTGGAATGGCTTTTTTTTTCATTGTTGAATTCCCTTTCACTCTTTTAAGTCCAATTGAAATACCACTTCTTCCATGAAGAGTTCCCTATTCCAGGGGTGAGAACCTGCAGCATGAAGGCCACATGTGGCCCTATATATCTTTGGAACTCATATAAAATGGTTTTTGAACTTTCTGATGGAGTTATTGGGTGGAAGTATATAACAATCTGAGTTTGTGACGTGCCTTACTCCATACTCTTAAGATCTATATTGACATAAGTATATTATCTAAATTGTCTTTTACCAAAGGCAAACATGACACACTAAACAAAAGTCTCTCAATAAATGTATAAAAAAGAAACAGGTAGCACAGTGAGTCAGAGTACCGGCTCCAGTGTCAGGATGACCTGGGGATCTAATCTGGGCTGAGACACTTAGCACCCACCCAGAAACACCTGGCCTTGTAACCTTGAGAAAGTTACTTAACCCCAATTGCTTAGGGGCAGCTAGGTGGCTCAATGAGTAAGAGCATCAGCCACAGTGTCAGGATGACCTGGGAATTGAATCCAGGCTCAGATACTTAGCACCACACCCAAAAATAACTGGCGATGTAACCTTGAGCAAGTTACTAAACCCAAATTGCTTTATTTAAAAAAAAGGAAGTTAAAGAAAGTCCTCTTTATTTACAGATTTGAAATTTAAGTTTCTGAATATTCCTTGGGTGCCCTGACCATTCAAGCTAGGTGTCAATTCTTTGATACTTCCCCAGATCCATTCTTACTCTAACTATGTTTGTCCTTATTGCTGCCTGTAGACACTTGAATGATCATATGTTTACCATAAAATGAGTGATGAAATTTTCTCTCTGGTTAAATACAAAGAAGAGATGCTCAAGAATAAAAAAAGTTTTAAAAAGAAAAACTGTCCCTAACAAACAATTTTGTCTTCGTAGAATCAAGAGAATTGAAAGACCAAATGAAAAGTGAGAGCTTCCAAGGGAATTATAAGCTATTCTCTGAAGGACTTTTGCATTAGAAACAAATATGTCCAGCTAGATTTCTACAGACTAGAAGCACTAATATGTGAAGGTATATTTTATAAAATTTAAATTCACATGACTAATTACTATATGACTGAAACCACTATTTCATTCTTTGGAATGAGTTTATGGGCCACCTTCTACCTACACTTCTGCTGCATTTTACAACAAAGCAATCTTCTCACCTTTTTAATTAATCAAACAATTTCCACCACACTCAAGCTTTTTCATTTTGAAACTCACTCCAGCCCTGGAAAGGACCTTTTCTTTCATAACTTCTTCCTTTATTTGTCTGGATTCTCTCATGATCTCCCCTGGCGCTTGGGCCAGACTTGTCTCTTTCCTCACCAGGTTGTGCTCTGGACTTTTTCTACCATGCTCCTTGGTCATGTCAAACTTCACCCTTGGTCTTCAACTTCTTTTTATGTGTCGCTTTCCGCCCATTAGAAGATAAGCTCTTGGACAGCAGGGGCAATGTTTCTTTTTAGTCCTTTTTCTGTTACCTGTACTTAGCACCATGTCTGGCACATAGTAAACACTTTATAAATGCTCCTTGACTACAAGGTGGTAAAAAGGATACATAATATGCTCTTGATTCTGTGGATTTTACATGGTAATGTCACATGACAGTGAGTTTTAGTAGTCATTTCATTCAAGAAGTGTATTTTAAAATAAACATATTTTTTTAAAAAAGGACAGCTAGGTGCCACAGTAAATAGATTACTGGCCCTGTAGTCAGGAGGACCTGAGTTCAAATCCAGCCTCAGACACTTAACACACATGCACACACACACACACACACAACCCTAGCCTTGTGACCAAGTCACTTAACCTCAATTGCCCTCCAAAAATCAAAATAAAATAAACATAATTTCTGTTAGTTGAAACTAAAATGAATTTTACATCTCTTTTCAGACAAGAGACGATAACATAAACCATTCATTAAGTAATCTGACACTATATGTCATTATTTTCTTCATTTAAGAGCTTTTTGTTCAGTAATATTTTAGCTAACTTCTCACTATCATCAGTGTGTTGTTATGACAGCTGTGTCTCTTATGTTTCGATGAGTTTGGGCACTATTAATAGGAAAATAATATGAAATTAAAGGAATAGGTTAAAATTAACTCCAGGAACTGATATATCAGGCTTCTATATCAGGGTTAAGGTCATTATATATCTCTCTTAAATTGCAATCCTTTAAGTAATGTTTATCTTTTCTTTCATTTTTTAACTCAGTAAAAAGTATTTAATTTTTTAAAACCTGACAATTTATTAGTAAAAAGGGCAAAATTGTGATGGATATAAATATAGACAGAACTAAATGTATAAGTTGTGAAAATACTTCAAAAACTATGTGATGACATTAAACCTATCAATCATAAATTCAGGTCACAATTTCTGTTTCACATCCTTCTACATGTGGCCAACATCTGCATTACCTGAAATAAATGCACAGTTGTTACTGGCACAAGCTACAAAATAGTCCCAATGGTTCCTTCATTATTAAAAATGTGACTATGTGGAATAATTCAGATTGAGGCATCACTGGGACACTATTACTTACATGGTATCATCATTTTTGAAACAGCAATGAATATGAATTCATGTCTAGAATTTTCTTTTCTTATTTTGTCACTGAAGTTTCTTATAGTCAATAATTAATTCTTTAAAAATAAAATTGTGCTTAGGATGTGTATGAAATATTTCTGCATCTTGATATTTGACAAATTTGCCAAGAACGGTCCTTTCTTCTTTCTTATATCCAGCAAATGGTGAGAGAACTTTTCACCTCAATTTTCTGGAAGGTGATTGAAAGGAGGTCAGTTGAATATTTGATTTTCATATGCTACACATGATATCAATTGTCATGTAAAAAGCAAAATAACAGATTTACAGCCTGAGTCTATCATTATTTTTTCAATAGACATGTCCAAAGTGGGAGAGCAATCATTCAGTACTTAAGTAATATACAGTAGGTAGAAACAGATGTGTACCCAGTATCAGCTTATAAATGTGAAACTTACCCTGAAAGGCTTAGAACTTCATTCAAGTGCTATTAAATCGTCCTTCCAACCAAACTTGGTATGCTACACACATTTTTCTAATTACAGAGCTATTTCCTTTGAACAGCTGGTTTCAATTTTAACAATTCACTATGACGTACAGATCTACAAAACAACATCTCTCATCTTCATTGACTGCATCTCTACACTGAGCCATAAAATGTTAAATCATTGGATAATTTTATGAACACATACTTTTCCCATGATACAAAGTAAATCTTACAAAAGAAAAATACACTCTGTAAGGAAAAACAAAAAAACAGAAAAATGAGCCAAACTATTTGGATTGACAGTCCTGTAAAATAAAATGGCGGGATATCATGAAGAATAGTAAGAACAAAACATATCCTAAAAGTGAACTGTCTTAACAAACTCCTGCCTTAGATTATTCCCCTAAAGATATTTCTGCTAAAATGGAATATTTTCCATTCTAACCTTCATTAAGTCCTTTATAATGTCCTTTATTATTATAATAAGAAAATCCATATTTTGACTATTGCATTGTTAATTATGATGGTTTATTAACTATATATAACTATATAACATCAATACCAGAAAACTTCAGAATAATATAGGAACTGAGGGTACTATATTACTATTATTGTAAACAGCCATTGCTTACCTTTCAAAATTCAAACTTTTATCTTTTTCATACATGTTATATTTTCTTTGTTCTTTTATCACACATAAATATTCTATTTGTGGAAAAAAAGGAAGGATGTTCAAAAAAGTGTCTCTAAACTATAAAATTGTGTTTTCTTCAAAGTCTACTTTGGGGAAAATGGGTATATATGAACACACATTTTTATAAGTTTAGAAATTTCAAAGCTTCCTGATTCAATTATGTAAACTGAAAAGGGAAAGTTACTATAAGAAGGGGATAATTATGTTTACTAGTTGCATTTCCTTTTAATAAAAGGTATATATGCATGTATATACATACATAGATGTAGACATTTATACATCTACACACATTCATTCATTCTTTCACTTATTTACTTGTCAATCATTATAGCCTTCTGCAGTCTGGGTCCCAGCTACCTTAGAGAATGTAGTTCATGACACAAATACTACCTCTCTCATTGTTACTAAAGCTGACTAATTTATGTCTAGGTTCAATCTTTTAGGAGTAATTGAACTTACTTCCTTTAACTTTTGAATTAATTTGCCTGAGAAATGAGTCTTCGTACAAATTTTTATCCTTCTATATGTCACTAAATTCCATGGCTTTCTCAGGTTTAGTCTATAGGCTCATTGTTATCATTCCTTTTGATGCAAATCATTTATTACTTCTATGCTTTGTTCTTGGGCATAATCATTATTTACAGAATGTTATAACTATTTCCTCTGCAGTTAGATCTCTATGTTATTCATGCTCCTTTAATTATAATCCATTTTATGTTTTACAAAGAAATCCTTAAAATTTCTGTCTTCATTAGAATGCAAACTCTTTGAAGACTGATTTATTGTTGCTTTTATATCCCTATTTCCTAGACAGTGTTTTATATTTAGTAGTTGCTTAATAAACATTTCTTAAAAATTAATTATGGGTTTATTATATAATATTTAGTATCTGATGATTTTTGGTAAAAAGTAATTTTAATGTCTAAATAAAACTATTCAAGATTTTCATTGAATAATCATATTCAACCTATTTGATCTATTCTCTCATGTTCTATACAGATTAATATTCCATACTTATCTTTATAAAATTTCTCAAATTTTAAAACAAAAAAAACCTAAAAATAAAATCACTATCATTCAATTGTTGCTTTATTAGTGAGACTTTATTTTTTATTTTTAGTTTAGATGCCAGATTACTTTGTGGTATGTGTGATGTTAAAATTATATAGCATACTTTTAATTTTAAGCACAGCTATTTTTCTTTCTCTTATGAAATCTATTTTTATGTTTATCATGTCTAAAATTCTAATTGTAAGTCTTGCTTTTTGGGATTCAGCTGCAGCATAATAATTTTACTCTAGGCCATAACATTGAAAGCAAATGTCTTAGCTTATGTTTTATTAGTGTGAGCATTTTTGTTAGCCTTCTTTATAACTTTTTTCTATTTCTTGGGTGAATTTAGTAGATGTGTCTTAAAGGTTCTAATAATTGCAACTATTTGCATTTCTTCAAATCTCATTATTTTAACTTCTAAAAAAATTGTACTAAATTGCAGAAAATTATTCCGCTGAAATAACTCAGGCAGTCACCACTCTTAAACACAGAAATACATAAATTTCTACTGTACAGTTCAAATCCATGTTCCAGCTCCTCTTGGGATTCAGTATTTTATTCCAACTCTTGGGAATCATTTTCATGACCTCATTCCCTTTTTGGCCTGATCCTCAGCGTTGACCATTATCTAGAAATTTGCAAAATCTTCTTTTCAAGGAAGATGCCAACAGCAATTAAGTTTCTTTTTCCATAGCCCTGTTTGTTGCCTCCTTTTTAATCCCACCAGGGTTAGAGCTACAGCATCCCTATAGAAATATTGACTGCTTTAGGACAACTGTCACTCTTTTAAAAAAGAAAGCAGGTTAGCAAGTATGCTATCAAACCTTGATTTTTCAAGACAAAGACAAGCTCTCATAAGTTCACAATTTACAGTTATAGCAAAAACAAGAAAAAATATATTAAAAAGTAGTCTGTGGCAATAAAAAATGTATTTAAAACAAAAAAAAATTTATATTGGAGGTCTTCTCAGTAGTTTGACCTAATAAGATGAGAAAAATAAAGCCCAGAGATATTAAGTGGCTAGCCCAAGTTAACACAGAGAATATATAATAAAATTGGAATTTGAACTCTTTCTACTGTGTGATACAATGTCTTTGTCATATTTTACCCTTTTTTGTTCAATTCTTATCATTGATCAGTAGTTTTGTGTGTTTCAATTTCTTGGTACATGATGGATGAATTCTCAGTTCTTGGTTCAAAACTGAAAATATATACATATAAAATAGCAAAAATGACAGAAATTTACTTCATGTTTAATATTTGTCAAGTGATTGGCATATAGGATTTCATCTGAACTTGACATATTGTAGTTTCTCCTTCACTCTCAAAGAGGACCATGATGTCAGGAAGATGTTGCCATGACTTAAGCTATTTGGATTTAAGTGAGGGAAGGCTGTGCAAAGTCAACAATCTCACTTTCTCCTCCAGAGTCATCTGAGTCCAGTGATCAGATATAGAACAAGTCAACTGAACATGTCCCAGGATGCAGTGGAAGAGCTTTGTTTTTTTAAGATAGGCCTTTCTGAGTTCTCACTTCGACTAAGGCAACACCCATTCAGTGATTAGGGCTGTTTAAGAAGCAAAGGAATGGCCCCTTTAATTAAAAAAAAATCAAACTGGGAGGGGAAGATGATCTTGGTTTCTGGCCAAAAGAGGAAAGAATTACTACATACATTCATCTTGAGTCTCTAAGGCCAAAAAATAAATATTAAGTGGTCTTTGGGTAAGGACCTATTGTCGGCCAATGTCTTGTGATGCAGTTCCTACATATGTTTTTATTCCCATATTCAAGATGAAGAAACTGAGGTTTAAAGAATTTAAGGGATATGGCTACAGATAGATATAGATATAGATATAGAATGTATATGTATATATGCATACATATATACATACACACATATTTGAATGTGCATTGATTTCTATACAAACATACTCATACATACATATATGTACACATGTGTATACACACATGTGTGAAGTAAATCTCAAAAATGGCATTTCAACACAGGATATACTGACACAAATTTCAGCACTTAATATGATGTCAGACTGTGTTGTTATGTTTGTTTTCCTAAATTAAGTTTCCCCACTTAAAAAAAAAAAACATCAACTTTGTTATACAGACTGAATCTCAGGAAAAGTTCTAGATATAGATGTTTTATTTTTTATTAGGATTCTTATCTCTTTCCGCACTCTTCCTAACTCACAAGGAAACACATTTACATCAGAGCTGTATATATTTTACAGAATCAAATAGAAAGAACCTAAAACAAGTGACTATAGTGGTAGATAAAAGTTTAAGGTTGAGGCACCACCACACCTAGATGCATTTTCCTCCTGAATAAGGCATGAGTTCACACATTTACTCTTTTCAATAAAGTAGTTGCAAAATTTGTACTCCTCTCTTCTGAGGTTCTATGTTTCAATCCTTGGAATCAAGTAACCCAGAATGTTTTTATGAGGGAAGCAATCATAATGCTCCCCAAGTAAGTGCTCAAGCAGAAAGGAAAGAAATCACCTTACCAACATGATGATTAGTGTCGATTACTGAGCTGCTAGAAACCTCTTCCTCTGGTGCACAGCCCTAGCTGCAGCTCAACCCTAGTCCTTTGTATCGCCTGGTGCAGAAATCTCTCTCTGGCAAATATTAGTGCTCAGGGAGATGGGAGATAGAGAAAAGAGAGGGGTAAAATAGGGATATGGGAAGATGGCCTGGTTCCCGGGCTCCATGGCTGTGGTGGTCTGGCAAAGTCCTGGTGTTCCTCACCAAGTAGTTCAGCTGCCATTTGGAAAGGTTTCCTCTCCAGATGATAGATGCAAGACAGTTACTTTTCAGTTTCAGGTGCTTCCTCTCTGCCCTCTGATTCTACTCTCCACAGTGGGCAGGTATGGAAAGAAATCAGGAAGAGGAATGAAAAACTATTTGAGATCAATAAGGTTATATTTTCTATTTAATTGCTTTAATCAAATGATACCATGGTAGTTTGATAGAGTCATCTTGAGGGAAGGAATCCAAGAACTTGTGTCACAAGGGCAAAATAAATTGGCCTTATTGTAGCTTTAGAGCACCATTGGTCCAATCACTCTTTCAACTGTTACTTCCCAATGACCACACCACTGCTTGTGTCATTTTCCCTTTTGCCTACAATGTCAATCCCTTTCTGCATTCTACCATTTCCTTAAGCCTTCTTCTGTTCCTGCCAGTCTAATGTGAAAATTGTCTCTTTAAAGATATGTCTAACTGCACACAGAGCAAATCAAAGTAGCTCTTATATATAAAATGACGCAAGCACTGGTGTGGTAATTGGGAAGTAACAATTTAAAGAGTGATTATTCCATGACAGCATAGAAAATAGTGACTGAACATGAATATTGACTGATTGTCTCTTTTATTAAATTTTCAAATATATAGGTGGTTACCAAATAGACAGCACCAGAGAGGTATCATGATTTTTATGTATACTACTTATTTTACAATTTCTGATTATTCTTTAGGCTTCACTCCAAACCCTCCAGAATTGCTTTTCAATGACATAAAAACCTCTTCACCCTAGAAGTTCATTCTATCCCCAGATGTCTCCACTGCAATTTCCCTGTACCCTGTAGCCTCTCCCTAGAATCAGCTAGCTTTCTCCCAGTCTCCATTTGTGGAGGATGCCCAAACCATTCAAGTTTTGATTACTCTTCTGACTCATCACACTTTCCTTACCATGCTCTTAAGTCTGTGTGCCTTCATCTCCCTCCTCTATGGCTTTTCAAGTCCATTTTATATATTCTCCCATTACAATGTAAATTCATTGAGGGCAGGGATTCTTTCTGCTTGTATTTGCACAGCACCTAAGTACTATAGCTGGCATATAAAAAGCACTTTAAAATACTTGTTGACTTTTTCAAATTGCATGTTTTCTTTTGAAAACTAATACAGATATCTTGAGATTCTTAAGTAAGAGCAGCTATATATTCCTGTTTCTGTATATAAAACAAGTATATTAGAAACTCAAATTCATTTAATTCCTACATTTGTACTACACCCATCTCCTTAATGCAAATCAATATACTTCCTGTAACTGATGCCAATCCAGAACAGCTAATCTCTTGCTTGACCTTAGAACCTGGGGGCTGTTGTGTAACCTGTAACAGATGTATTTCTTCTTAAACCCTACATGTCGGTCATCATTCTTAAAAGATCAAATAAAGAAGATAACGAAATGTGAAATTGCTTGTCTCATATTTTCCACATAAGCAAAAAAGGAATTATAATGGTATCCATCTCTCAGGGTAGTTGTGACACTTAAATGAGATAATATACATGAAATGCTTTGCAAATCTTTAAGAATGATAGTTATCTTCTCAACTTTTTTGATGGTGTTTAAAAGAAATGGTTCTGGGATAAATTACTGTTTTCTTATTATTTTATATTTGTAACCTGCAGATCAAATAACATTTGAATAGGACTCTCATCATTGGGAAAGATTAATTATTCACTGCTGCATTCCTATGTAAGAGGTAGAGTTAGTGAGAGTTTAAAAGAGAGGTATTGGTCTTCTGGTTTCTTGCTTCAAGAGAGAAGATGCATCATTCCTGTTTCTCATCAGGAATATGTCCCTGAAGGGAGAGAAAGACTCTGGGAATGTGCCAAATATTGACGAGGTGAAAATTGAAGTAAGTCCCTATTCCAACTTTATTATACTAGAAACTTTGGGGATTTCTCTTTAAATGAAATCTGGGACTCTTTCTTATGATGAGCTGAATTTTCTTTTTCCCAGTGAGACAGTTCATTTACTCTTTATATCTCCAGTATATTTTGTAGAACATTTTTTTATTTGTGTTTGTTGTTGTCTAGGTTAAATAGGTTTATTTAATATTTGCTATGCATAGTCATCATGGAATTTAGATTTAGTGGGAAAAGAATCAATTCTTGGATATTATAGTTTGGGGAACCCTTTCCCCACTAAGGGATAGCCATGAGGAACTGAACTTGAACCTAAAAAACCCCCTAGACTTATAATACTTAGGAAGCACAAATAGATATTCACACACAGACATACAAAAAACAAACTAACAGCAATTAAAAAAACAAAAACAAAAATTAAACAGCCACCCCATTAAACACACCAAAGCCTCTCTACAAGAATATATCAATAATTTCTGATCTCTGTTTTTTTTAAGGAGTGGTGGGTGGTGGGTGGAGAGGGGATTGGAAGGTTTGTTATTGTTTGTCATTTTAAGTCTTAAGTAATTACATTTTGTGCTTAGTAGTTTTACGATATTTTGCCATGACAATCTATTGTTTTCAGAATGGCTATATTTCAGTAGAGCTTTTTACATATTTATTACCTACAGTCCTTTGCACAAGAGGGAAAAAGACCTGCTTTTTGTGATTGAAAATACTAGGATTGAATGCTACTCTCTAGGCTTACTGACAGGATCCTTGGGAAAACTTTAGTAAAAGCCAGTACAAAGGGGAAGATATGCTCCTCATTTTTTTTTAGATTCCAGTCTAAGTATGCCTATTTACTTTTTCAAAATAATTCAAGATATTAGAACTATTTTTCATAAATTTCTTTATTATTAATAGAATAATTTCTGTAGTTTGTGTTAAATAAAGATTTTCCGTTATCCCATGGTCTTCAACATTTACTTTTTCATATTTTAGTAACTCCTTGATTTTGCCACTTAATCTGGGTTAGGTAGTCTTCTAGGTTTGGGAATGAAATTATTTCAGTAATGCAGTGTTTTGTGACTTTGAGCTTAAAGCACTAGTGGCAATAAAAATTATGAAACATTTTCCTATAACTGACAATCTTTATTTTCAATGTTTTTATGATGCAGTACTCACACAAAAGTATTTATGTCCTCACATTATTCTATGGGCCATTGTGGTGGTGGTGATTATTATTATCATATTATTATTATTATTATTACTTTTATATCATCATCATCATCATCACCATCATCATTATATCCCTTAAAGAAAAAGGATTAGAGTTTTGAATTTAACAGTGTTTTCAAAATGAATGACAATTTAGGGATTATAATTGATTTATTTTGGTCTGAGAATAAACTGACAAAAATGTTTTGTTTTTTAATTCTTTATAAATGCAACAGAAAGCAATATTCCTTTGTGGGAAATGGAACTAGACAATTTAAGGTCACATTTAGGTTATTCAAACAAGCAAACAAAAAAGCAAAGACAGGATCATGAAGTTCCCATTGCTGATGGGAAGCACCCTTCAGAAAATGTGCTTTCCCAGTCTACTGGCTAATGTAAAGAAACAAGTTAAATGAGATGAATCTTATTTTCAGCGAAAAACCTCCATCAGAAAACATTTTTGTTTATAAATTATGAAAAGGAGAGAGAGAATGCTGGCTATTTTAAGAATCACTTGGTTTCTAACTTATTAAGATATTTAACCATTTTAATTGCCTTTTTTCATAACCTTAATTTGATTCAATGAATACTCAACAGGCCTTTAGGTGTCCAATCAGTGTTATCTGAAGAGTCTATTCTCCATGTGACATCAAAGTATAACAACCATTAGTTATTGGTGGTTTTCTACTTCAAGAATTACAAATTTAATCATTTAAAATTGTACAAAATCCTTTTGAATTTCCCATTTCCTAAATTAACATTATTAATGTTATTCAATTCAAGTATTATTAAATGGGTACTTTATCTCAGGCAATGTCTTAGACACTAAGGATTAAAAAAAGTTCTGGCCTTCAAGCATCCTATAATCGATGAGAATCATTTCACACTATTGAACTATTAAATCAAGTTTCTGATAGGTCTGTAGATCATTTCCTTATTGGGATCTTCTTGTCCTCTTTTATAAAACCTCACACTCATTACCATATAGTCTTATTGTATTTATGTTAGGCTGGTATTTTCATAGTAAATTTGTAAATATGAAACTTTAAAACAATACATTATATCTTCAAGGTAATGTTTTAACTCATCTTTATGGACAAATATTCTAAAACTAGATACTAATTTGAATATATGTGTGTATACATATGTGTATCTGAGATCACACTAATTTGAGCTTGTCATGGAAACATTTTTGCAAAACAAGTAACAAATATTATAAATAAATAACAGTAATAGTGGATATTTGTATGGGGAGATGTAATTTATAAATCACTGTTCATGCCATAGAACAAAAGAATTTTAGATTTGGAAAGGGCCTCAACAGTCATCAAGCCCAATCCATATCTGGGAGAGAAAAAAAATGCCTGCTACAACATACCTGGCAAGTAATTATTACATTAAATCTTGACAGCAATCCTATAATGTAGATAATAAAATTTTATTTTCTGAGTCTCAGTATTGTAAGGTAAATTCTATGAAGATGATGAATGAAAGAATTATAACTTGAAACTAGATCTTCTAACTCCTCAATCCAGTATGTTTTTTTTTCCAAAAGAGTACAATGGTCAGCTCCATTGCTTAGTATGTAATTATTCTCAAATTCTAGCTTTCATTTCCAAACTATATTGCAAGCTTCTATCTCTCATATCATTTATCCTAATGCTAGATCCAAAGGAAGGCCTCAATGCATATTTATTTATTGAATATAAATGTGAAAATCAGCAATGAATATGAGTCACTCCTATACATTCTCCTTTATTATGAAGCTATAACAAAGAATATTTGGGGTCTAAAGAGCAGGGATGTGCTAGCACCCTAACTGTGTCATTTATTTAGGAGAAAGAGCACTCTTGATTATTCTGAGATTTCTACTTAGCTGAAAGTATAACTAGTAAGTGGAAGAAGCATGCTGCCATTTTCAGGGGTAAGGTTAAGCTGGGAAAGATGCAGATGAGACCAATGGTGGGACATCAAAAGTAAAAAGTTTACCAAAAATGTATTGATATAGGAGAAGGGAGAGGAGGAAAGGTGTGATTAGATGAGTGTAAGAACATACTCCAAGGGCAAGGGATACCCAGGACACTAATTGACTGCCTTCTGAATTATTGACACTGTGGAAGAGCTTTAACTACCCTATCCTGATTGTGACTCTTGGAATTTCAGCTGACTTTGAATGGACAGGTAAGTCTGTGTACTCTGTGAGCTCTCTATATAAAATAACAGTAAAAAACAATGACAACATTTACATTTTGATGATGCCTAATATTTTCCAAAAAGCTTTTGCATACATCATCTCATTTTATCAAGAGGGGAAAAAATAGACAAAAATTTGCCCCTAGTAGTCCTGTCCTAAGACTAAAATGTCTGCATAACACATAACACAAAGGATCAATCTTACTAAAAAAAATGTTAAAAAGGAATAACTTACAAGATAGCTAATAACTAAACTAAGTATCTTCTGAAAGGGAAGTATCCAAGCTGTGGTGTTGTGTTTTGACTCAAGAAGAAAACCAGAAAATATAATTAAATTGTAATCTGTATATTATTTCACTCCATTTGTGAAATTAAAATGGAAATGTTCCCACTGCTCTCTTTAAGGGCATTTCTAAAACAAATATGCTGATAAAGTCAGCATCTTAAAATCATGATATATGAAAAGAAGGTATTTCTTTGAAAGCTACAGTGAATAATAAACTATGCCAATTTCAGAAATTTACCATAGATTTAATTCAATTTCAGTGTCTTTTTTTAGCATGTATCTTAAAAATATAGACAGTGATCATATCTCTAAAACTAGGCATTCCTAATAATAGAAATGGAATTTAAATTTCTGTCTTTGTCCTTTTTTTCCCCTCTATGTCCTACCTGGTCATAGCATATTAACTGAGGGAGCAATTACTTGTGTTAAAAACTATTATCCTATCACTGCAAGACAATTGCAACTACATTAAAATCAGAAACATTTTCTAACATGATTAAAATAGAAAGTTACTAAAAGCACTAGTATATCTTAAAATTGGATTATTTGGCTATCTGTATCATCAGCCTAATAAATAACAGGTCCTAAAATGTAATACCTGTGATTACTCCAATTTCATTTATGGTAGTACAGCTATATCTTCTCTGTTTATTGTCACAGTAATAAGGGTGAATTCTGGAACACTGGGTATAATAACCTGAAATTGGATAGCTTATACAGTGATCGCAAGACAAGAACAATCAAGTTTTTTTTTCTAGAAATAAGAAGGGCCATTTACTATATAAATAACAGTTAGTCGTGCTGATGCCTAAACCATGTGTATCAGGATGCTATATACTACTTACTAATTCTATGCATTACTAAAATGAATTTTTAACTGAAATGGCATCTAAATTTCAAATGATATGGACTCAACAGAACATATGTACTAGTGTACATGATAATTAGTAGCATGATCTTATTTTCATTTTACAACAAATCCTGAATTAAATTATCCTTTTCATCACATATCAAATAATATGAGATAAGTTTAAATATCTGAAAATAAAAGAAATAGTATTTCAGTACTGGACCACAATTACTTTGGTAAGTGAACTCTTCATTTCAGACAGAACTCTCAGTTAATGAGCAGTGGTTCAAATTTTCTCAGTAAATAATTCCTATCATCACCCAAAGAATGTAATTTTGCATGTGGCCAAACTAATCCTTGTCATTTTCCCTTCATGCTTATCAAAGTGTAGAAGCCACACATGGAAACCAGCCATGGATGTGTTTAAAGACTGATTTGTGTTCTGGGTAAAAACTCTTTGCTCAGAAATATGGTGATGAGTGAGAGTTCAATAAACAAAATGCGAGAAACCAAAATCCTAAAAGCACAATTTGTTTATATGGGAGGCTATATGTGGCCTTTGAATTCAATGAACATTTAGTAAGTGCCTACTATATCGCAGGTAATGTATGTACTAAGGCCTTGTAATATAGAAAGAAGAAACATGCAGTCTCTACATTGAAGGAGCTTACAATTTAATAGGGTGACAACATGCAAACAAAAATCTACACAAGTTATATACAGGATAAATAGAAAATGATTTAAAAATCAGAAGCACTGGAATTAAGAAGGGTTAGGATAAGTTTCCTGTAGAACGCAGGAACTTAGTTTATTATTAAAGGAAACTGGGAAGGTTGGGAGTCAGAAAGAGATAGAGAGTACTCTTGGCATGGGTCCTGGGCAGAGAAATTACCCAGAGCCAAGAGATGAAGTATTTTTTTTTTCCAGAATAGCCAGAAGACCAGTGTCACTGAATTGAAGATTAATTGTTGGGGAGTAAGATAAAAGATTGTAAAGACAGGAGGGGGCTAGTTTTATTATTTTTAATAACCCATTATTTTTTTAATTTTTTATTTTACATCACTCATTTTCATGAGATTTTGAGGTACAAATTTTCTCCCTGTTTTTCACTTACCCACCACCCCAAAACAGCGATCCCACTGAATATCCCCTCCCCCAATCTACTCTCTTCCATATCTTCCCCCATTTCCCACTTCTGACTTTCCAGTAGGACATAGTTAATATCTATGCCCCAGTGAGTGTATATCTTATTTCCCAGTTACATGCAAAATAATAATACCAATATACATATATTTTAAACATTTGATTTTAAAACTTTGAATTCCAGATTATTTCCCTACCTCTCTCGTAACCCACCATTACTGGGTAGATAAGCTATTAAATATAGATTGTACATGTGTAGCTAGGCAAAACATTTCCATAGTGGATATCTTGTGAAAGGCTGACTATTTCCCTCCATCCTATCCCACACCCCGACTAGTACATTGATCCTTTCACTTTTCAAAAGTGGGTGTTTCCAACTTTCTTCTCCCCTAGCCTTCCCTCCCTTCCATAATCCCCCCTCTCCCCTCTGGACACCTTCCCCCCTACTCTACTGTAGGGTAAGATACCTTATTTTGTGCGGATGTCATTCCCTCCATAAGCCCAATTCAATGACAATAAGGTTGACTTATTCCCTTTTACCTTCCTGTTCTTCCCCTCCATTTTAACAGTTTCCCCTTGCATCTTCTATATGAGATAATTTACCCATTCTATCTCTCTCCATCTCCTCTCATTATATTCCTCCCTCATTTCTTAATTTTACCTTTTAAGTATCATCCCTTCTTATTTAATTGGTCCTGTGCCCTCTCTCTATGTATACCTGTACACACATATATACACACACTCACATACCTATATATACACACACACATTTATATATTTATATTTTCCCCTGAAACAGGATACTCAGTTTTTCTGGGTAGGTGATTCTTGGTTTTAATCCCAGCTCCTTTACCCTATGGAATAACATATTCCAAGCCCTTTCATCCCTTAGGGTAGAAGCTGCCAGATCCTATGTTATCCTGATTGTGTTTCCACAGTATTCAAATTGTTTCTTCCTGGCTGCTTGTAATATTTTCTCCTTGATCTGGGAACTCCGGAACCTGGCTATAATATTCCTAGGAGTTTTCTTTTTGGGATCTTTTTTTCTTGAGGTGATTGGTGGATTCTTTCAACCTCTATTTTGCCCTCTGGTTCTAAAACATCAGGGCAATTTTCCTAGAGAATTTCTTGAAGTATGATTTCTAGGTTCTTATTTTGATCATGGCTTTCAGGTACTCCAACAATTTTTAAATTATCTCTACTGGATCTATTTTCTAGGTCAGTTGTTTTCCCAATGTGATATTTCACATTGCCTTCTATTTTTTCATTTGTTTGGATCTGTTTTATAGTATCTTGATTTCTCATAAAGTCACTAGTTTCCGTTTGCTACAATATAATTCTCAAGGAAGAATACTCTTTAGTGAGCTTTTGAGATTCTTTTTCCATTTGGCAAAAATGAGCTTTTTAAGGCATTCTTCTCCTCACTGACTTTTTGAGCCTCTTTTGCCATTTGAGTTACTCTATTTTTTAAGGCACTATTTTCTTCAATCAGGTTGTTGCCTCTTATTTCATAATTTTCTTGAATCGTTCTCATTCCTCTTCCCAATTTTTCCTTTACACTTTTATTTGGTTTTCAAAATCCTTCTTAAGCTCCTCTATTGTCTGTAAGCAGCTAATTTTTTTGTTGGAAGCTTTTGGTACAGGAGTTGTGACTTCACTGTCTTACTCCTGTTCAATGCCCCTATCCTTTTTGTCCCCAAAATAGGAGTCTAATATCAGACTGCTCTGCTTGCTTTGCTTGCTCATGTTGCTGTTCAATTACTCGACTTTTGAACTTTTTGCCACAGTAGAACTCTGCTACCAGAGCAGAGAGCTTTGTCCCAAATCACTGGGATTTTCTCAGCTGCTGGAGCTGTTAGTTGGCTGCCCTCTCTGAATCCCCCACATGCTCTGGCACATTGGTCATGAACCCCAGGACCTGTACCTCAGACAGTGGTCCAGGTCCAAGCAGGTTAAACAAGAGTAATTACCCCTCAGACTGGGTGGTTGATTCCCCTACCATCTCAGGCCCAGAGCTCTGAAGCAGCCATGTGGCAGTGGCTGGATGGTCCAGAGGCAAAGGCCAGACCACACTCCTGAAATCACAGGTCCAAAAGTCCACACTGCACCGAGATCTCACTTTATCCTTAGCATCTACAAGTTGATAATTCTGCAAACTGGCACAGCTACTTGTTATCTGAAGTCCCTCCAGCTGGTGGCTGGTTGTGGCTACCCCGAGGCTAAAACCTTCAGCTCATGTGGGGCTGGGCTCAGCTGTTCTGGCCCCTTCCTGTTGGCCTGCCAGGCTGTCTTCAGTAGGAGGTTAGCTTCTCTGTGTCATTTTGTGGATTCTGTAGGTCCAAAATTTGTTTAGAGTCATTTTTCACATGAATTGGGGCAGGTGGGAGCTGAAGCCCCACAGAGGTCCTGTTTCTACTCTGCCATCTTGATTCTGCCCTCAGGGGCTAGTTTTATGGAAGAGGAAACTGAGGTCCTCAAAATTTGAGTGATACTCAATGTCAGAGAGTAGTACCTGGAATTTGAACTCTAAACCTTTGACTCCAAATTATTCCTTTTTGTATGATAACATATCTAAAAAGGTGTTGTTTCTGGTACCCCTTCCCCAATCCTTTCCCCATTCAAGTAGAATGTAAACTCCTTGAGAGGTTTGTGTTTTGTTTTTTTGGAGGGAGTGCAGTTTCTTTGAATACAAAGGAGCCAATAGAATCCCTGGGATTTTTTATGGTGGAGTGGGGGGTGGGGAATGAGGGGATTTGTATCTGTGATTTCACTGCCATAGGGAACTCATGGGGAAATTCTATCATTGTAGATGGGATAGCAATAAACATTTATATAGCACCTACTGTGTGCCAAATACTGTGCTAAGCACTTTACAAATATTTCTTTTCATTTACCAACAGTTTTGCAATTTATAGTGTTAGAAAATTGAGTGGGCTCCTAGAGGTTACATAATTGATCCAGGGTCATACAGTCAGCCCTTTTAGAAGCAAAATTTGAACCGACGTCTTTCTGACTTCAAGGCAACACCCTGTTTAACTCTAGCCTGTCTGTTAGGTACTTAATAAATACTCGGTGAATTGAATGGTAGCTTCAAAGAGGCCCATTTACATGTGATATAAAGACAAACTCCCCAATAACTGGAACCATCTAAA
This sequence comes from Petaurus breviceps papuanus, assembly GCF_028583685.1. Lineage (NCBI taxonomy): Eukaryota > Metazoa > Chordata > Mammalia > Diprotodontia > Petauridae > Petaurus > Petaurus breviceps. Next base: position 29,294,113 of record NW_027185777.1, read on the forward strand.
TTTGCATGGGATACAGTACTCAGGAAAACTTTTGAGGGTGAAGTGGGGAGAAGGGAGCTTCCACCAAAATCTACAATTCTTGTTTTTCACAGTGTGTTTTAGAGAGAGGTTTTTGGAAGCTGCAAATTGGATTCGATAGCCTCTAAGGTCCCTTCCAATTCTGAGATTCTTAATTCTGTGACAAATCTCTTCATATGACAAATGCTTAACCAACATTTGCTGAGTGGAGTAATGAATGGATCTTCTTCTGTCTTTTCTCATTAGAGTTCTTCTTTGTTCTACATTAGTGGCAGAACCAAAAGGCAGCAAAGAAAATCCTGGACTGTCAAATCTGCTGTTTAAAAGTCGACATATTCTAGACAAACACATTAGTAAAAATGGAAAATGAAGTCAAATCTTTATCTTTGATAATATAGAGAAGTAGCAGGGAATAAATAATCCTCAAGTCATTCATTGAATGGAAGAATTCAGTAAATATTCATTAAAAACCTGGGACTACAAAATAGGGAATATAAACCAGAAATACAGGGGAAAAATGGGTTCTAGTTCTTGCCCTCAAGGAGTTTATACTTTACTAGATTTTATATAGGTGTGTTTATTTACATTGTCTCAAATGTAGGTATTTAAACAGACTCACAGGATCAAACTGACTTCTCACCCAACATTTCACATATGCCAAATTCTGGATTGATTGGTGATTCCTTTTCCAATGTGGAAATTCAGAACTATACATTTGCTGCATTTTCTCCTTATTGCTCCCTAAATGCTTTGAATAACTGATATTTTGTTTGTTCATTTTCTTAATTATAAGTACATGCAGTGAGCACCCAATAAATAAACTTGTGAGACTGGATTAGCAGAGGATACAAGGTTAATAACCTGAAGATTTTGATTCACCTCCTTACTAGATATAGTGAAGTATTTTAGATTTGAAAGATCCTTCTACTCATTCCATATCCTTCCCTGTTCCTTATCCAAGGCTGCCACAAAACCCAACAGCCTGCTCACAAAGGTTGGTTGTTATGTGAGCCATTGACTATCTTCTTTCCATCCAGAAATATACAAATAAATAAATATCAATTATGCTGAGACTGTCTCCTAAGTTTCTCAGTCCTACCATCTGTCTGGCTTCTATTCCCTGCAGACCCCTGGCACTTTTATTTTATCTGTTAATAACTTTTAAGGGAGCTAGATAGTACAGTGGCTAGAGTGCTGGGCCTGATGAAAGGAAGAGTCGTCTTCATGAATTCAAATCTGGCCTCAGACACTTACTAGCTGTGTGACCCTTGGCAAGTCACTTAAGCCTCTTTGCCTCAATTTCCTAATCTGGAAAATGAGAGGGAGAAGGGAATGGCAAATGACTCCAGTATCTTAGGCAAAAACTTCCTAAATAGGTTCACATAGAGTTGAACACAGCTGAAAATGACTGAACAACAACTGGAAAACTTTTAAAACTTCCAGCCTTTTCATTTGTTCTACTTAATTTTCTTTTCTTTTCTATCTCTCTAACTTAAACACATTGAGACAAAAGGTGAAAAATTTGAGAACAAGTAAATATCATGACTTTTTCTACCTCTAACCCAGGACTGAGCACAGTATAATTTGACTGTGTAATGACATTGTAAAAATTTGTTATTTTTAAAATTCATGCATTCATTTGTAGAAATTCATTATTAATAGAGATATCCTATCATTATCATATCTACAGAAGATAAAAATGAACAGCAGGGATCTGTAGCAAATACATTAAAGCCAAGGATACCTAGATATCTATAAAGAAGATGACTAAGAATTAACAATATGAACAACAATAAGGAAACTGATCTATCTTCTCTCAACTACTAAGTTTCATCAGATAAAACCTTTGGTTATCTTCTTCATTAGATGCAGATTTTTTTATTCTTTTAAACTATTTTATAGATACCACTTATTAAAAAAAACTTACTTTCAAAAAAACAAAACAAAACTCCTTCCTCTACTCCTACCCAATGAACTACCCCTCAAAAAAAAAAAGAATAATAAATGAAAGGAGGGAGAGGAAAGGTTAAACCAAAACATCCTACACATGAACATGTTTGACTGTACAGTCAATACCCTATACCTAATAGTCTTTCCCACTTAATTACAAGGAAAGTTATAGCCAGACCTATTCACTAGATGTATTTTGAAAGAAAAGAGATGGTAGATCAATGTAAACAAAAAAATCCATCCCAAACTTAAAATATGTTTTAATGGAGCTAATGACACATTTATTTTAATTTTGACCCTGCCTCAAATTTAAAGCAAAATTCATCACACTAAAAGGCTCAATATTTGAGGCAAAATCAGTGTTTTCTTTGTCAAATGACTTAACTTTCTGAATAACTATCTGATGTCTTTCTATTATTTGGCAGGCAGTTGTTTTGACTGGAAAGAGAGATACTGCACAGTACCATATTGTTCAGGGCATCCGTGAGTAACACCTGCTCTTGGTTATTGTATTTATATTATGGGAATATCTCTGTGCTAGTTATTTCAGTGATTTATAGGAGGAAATGATTCAGCAATGGGAACTTGATGTTCCCCGGGGAATTGATTGTTTTCCCAGGCTGACTCTAGGCAAAACAACATGCTGGATGATAGGAGATATTCTTCACCTGAATCACTTCAGTAGTCAAGACTATTCAATAATAAACAATCAGACTGTTATTACTGAATTGGTTGTGCCATTCAGCTATTATTTGACCTGCTAGATACACGTGGAGAGCTAGTATCCTTATTGTGACTTCCACTGACAAATCTGTCATTTATTCTCCCCACTTCCCCAGTCTCCTTTGACATCTTTGGGATTGAATTTCCTTTTGCTGATTAATAACCATTAAGAAATAACTGAGGAGATGAGAATATAATGTGAATATTCTTGAAGAGAAAATTAGAATAAGTCATAAAATGTTTTCTCAATATCATTAAAATGTACAAAAAGAAAAGTGTATTAGAGAAAG
>NW_027185777.1:29302093-29316204 GCF_028583685.1 Petaurus breviceps papuanus
AGAGAGAGAGAGAGAGGAAGGGGGGCGGGGAGGGTCCTGTTAAGCAATCCAGTGAAAGCTATGGACTTTTTCTAAAAGTTCTTCTTTAAAAATCTTAATGAAGGAAATGTTGAATTTCAGTTAGATATTAGGGAAATCTATCTATGCAAGGATTCTGTGGATCTCAGCTTAAGAACACATGTTTTCTAACAGTCTTGAACAGCCTGTAGGTAATGAGAGGTAAATGTTGTAGCTAACATCATATAGTCAGTAAGTATTAGAGGCAGGATTTGAACCCAGGTTTTTCTAACTCAAAGGTTGGCCCTCTATTCACTTAACTATGTTGCCCCCTATAAAGTTACCTACAAGTCATGTAATTTTTTCAAGAACTAGTGCCATGCTTCAATTTCATGACAAAGCTCCAAGTACAACACTGTAGATGTGTACAAAGAAAGACATTTTGATGTTGAGTATTTTGACTAATGTACTTATTTTTAATTTAACAGAGCAGGTAAATATTCCTCCATTTGCAAGATTAACTTCCAAGGGTGGAATTAAAAGCATCATATTTCACTAACAGCCATGGTAAGGACCTAGAGTCCACCTCCCCTGCCCCCAACAATGGATGCATATGTACCTCTTCCTTCCCCTATCTAGATGGCTCAGATGTGGACAATAGTTAAAGCATTCCTATTTATCTTTTGGGTAATGACACAGACTGACAGTGTGGAGTCACTGCAGCAGGCAAGAAATGATACATGAAAGAAAAGCTGTCTGCTCCATAGCTGCACAAAGACAACCAAGAGGACACAGTCTGTCACTGCTGGGCTATTATGGGCTACAATATGAAACTCTAAAGCAGCTAGAAATGTTCTCCAATCACAGAATGGAATTTGATCATTTTTTAAAAGTGGTTTTATCTTTCTCTTCCAGACGTTTTTCTCCTTCCAAATAGCCAGAAGGAATGAGACACATAAGAGTAAGGGTAATGGTAGCAGGGGAGCTAAGCTTGTCATGTGGCAGGTGAGGGAGGTGAGCAGGGAACAGGAGGTATGCAGAGCACAGAGAGAGTAAGAATTATTGAGAGGGAAAATATTGCCATTAAATCTCCTTTCCCTCTTCCTTTTCTTTCCCCTTTCTTCCTTCTTTCTCCTTTGAGGGTCATTCAGTGATTGACAGAAAGCAGAATTTTTTTAACCACAAAGGAAACTGTAAAACAGACTGAAAATAGCCACAGTACAGTTATGGCATTTTAAAGTAGGAAATGGCACCAAACCGAACATAGATTCAGAAGATAAAAGTTTATACACATTGGAAAATAATAGATTTGGCAGAAACATAGCTATGTAAAGTAGGATGTCAATACATTCATAATTCGCCATCTGTGAAACATGTGATCCCTTGACGCTTGATAAATAATCTCATTCTCATTGAGTAGGGAACCAGAGATAAAATAGCCATACCAAAACACTGTGTCTTTGACCACTTCCATTTTTCAACAATCTTACAAATACCTTTTGAATTATTAAAACCACTCTTCCAGGAATCTGAGTGGAAAACGTTGCGGTGCCTTTCCTGAATACTCTCGATCTCTGGCAGGGATTGAGATCATTCTACTTTGGGCTCTGAATTTACCCTATTGAATTGAAATAGAACTATAACTTTGTCTTTACCAAGGTTTACATCAGGCATATTAATGTCTCATCCAGATGGCCACTGGACATGGTGAGGTCATTTGGATGAGTTTCTTCAGTCATTCCATACTTCTCATTGTGCAGTTAGGTTCAATCTCCACATTTTAGGATGAATATTCATTAAAAAATTATTATAGGTATTATGACTGATCTAGGGCAAAATTATGAAACAAAAGGAATTTATTTTTATGTTACCTACCTTTCTAATCAAGTTGTTCCTTAATAAGGTACTTTTCTTCCTGCCAAGTGGCCATTCTTTTTTCCCTCAGCATAGTGTCTTCTTTGCTTGGATGTCAATTTTTCCTGCTATGCTGGTAACTGGAAAAATAAGGTTTTTGCTAAAACAGATATGATTTCATAACAGTTGTGAATGTTATAATTTCACCCACAAAATAGAAGAGCATATAAGAATGGTTTAGGAAGAAAAATCTAACAATTTTGATATATACAAGAAATAATTAAAACAAAAGATTTACACAAAGTTAGAGATATTATAAAGTTTATCATGCCTGAAGTGAATCCAAAAAGGGGGAGTAGCAGGCATGACATAATCAGTGAGAATAGTAAAAATAATTATGGTTAAACAAGGATCCTACACTATTAGAAAAATGTATGGTGGTGGCTAGGTGGAGCAGTGAGTAAGAGCGCTGGCCCCAGAGTCAGGAGAACCTGGGATTGGTTCTGGCCTCAGGTACTTAACACCCACATACAAAAAACCTGCTGTGTATCCTTGGGCAAGTTACTTAACCCAATTGCTTTAAAAAAATGTATGACATATAATGAAAAAATATCAATCAGATATCAACAGTTAAAATAAAATAATTTTGTGAAAATCTATTATGTCTATTAAATGCTTATTAAATCTCCTCCTCTTCCTTTTCTCTCCCCTTTCTCCCTTCTTTCACCATTGATAGTAATTTGGTTCTGTCCCTTCACTCTAGCAACTGTTTTGCTCTAAATCCTTCCCCTGCCCCCTTGCCCCACTTCTACCATGCCTTCCGTACCTGGATGTTTCAGTTGAGACCTTGAAATTTCTTTTGTATTAAAATGCATTGTAATAAAGACTCATTGTCCTATGTATTACTGGTCCATCTAATTCCTTGTGAAATTTTTCTGGAGAAACTGAGATAGATTTAAGCAAACCAATAGAAAAATTAGATAACAGATAATTTGCAATTATCAATAGAAGTAATAAGGAATATGCTTAGTTTTCAGCATCACACAAAACATTTGCATAAACTGATCTTCCCCAGGGACAGGATGGTCTCATAAATAAATGAAGAGATATTTAATAAATCATTTATAAATCACAACATGATAAAATTATAATAAGAAAGACAAATATTATTAAAGCATATGCACTTAAATGGAGACTAAAATATTGATCTAAATGAGAGTCAAAGAAAAAATATAAAATAAATTAATCAACACAAAATAAGCATGTATTCTTTAAAAAGCAGAAACAAAACAGGAAATTGATTAACTTTACAAACATAAAGTTTCTAGAAAAAAAAGAAATCAGTAATTTATTTTTTTAGAGAGGGTAGAAAAATCAAATTACTAAAGGTAAAAATGAAAAGGGGGCAATTAAAAGAAATAGAGTAAAGAAAATTACTAGGAACTACTAATATTCACCCATATACCAACAAATTGAAAGTTTACATGGAAATAATTATAGGAAATTCTTTCTTGTGACTGAACAACAATAACAGCAAAGTAAGTCAGAGAAGCTAAAAAGACATAATGAGGAGGGAGAAAGTTCCAGCCATAAAGGAGAATCAATGAAAATGCCCAGAGTTGGGGGATGTAGTGTCTTGAGAAACTTGAGAATGGCAATTATTCTCCTCATCCTATTCTATGGGGAGGATTCAGGTCATGGTCCCAAACTCAAGCTCATTTTTGGGATTATATGTATCCACTCCATCGGATGAAAATATTGAATAAAGTCTCCTTACACAAAATGGAAGATCCTCCACAAACTCAATTCTCTCTATGGACTAGGAAACTTACTTCATGGAGGAGAAAGGGGGGGATGTTATAGGTTCTTATAGATTCTGCCAATAAAAACTCGGCTCTCGTGCCTCTACTTTAGAAAGCTGGAAAGCCAATGGTTTTCCTCTTCTTAGCTGTGTTATTTCTGTCAGAACTCACCATCTGATTCTCACCACATTGCAGAATAGGAATCAGTAGCTGGTCACAGCAAGAATTCATACCAACTTTCCACGGGAGTCCTTCTGGCTTCCAGACTTTTATTCCCAGCCACCTCTCTCCTGTTCCTTCCTATTGATGTTTCCTATGTATTCAACACATCAGGTGTAAGGAGAGGACAAAATGAAAGGGGTGCTATTGAGTAATATTTTCTTTTTCAACAGAGGGAGAAGGAAGAAATTTACTCTGCATGGAGATACTGTTGTGATGAATGGCACCAAGATAGGCCAGTTTACAGGAAGTTTTGGAAATTGTGAATAATACCAATTTGGTTAAAACACAGAATATGCAGAGAGAAGAGTGAAATCCTCTGAATAATACAGTCAAGCATACTGATTCCAAGTTCTAAGAAGGCAAAGTAGAACAAATTCTATAACCAAGTTCTTTCAACATTACCCCTCACCCTAAAAAAAAAAAAAAATTAAAATAAAATCTCCAATCAAATTCTGGAGCAGCAGAGGCAACCAAAGATTGCAATTAGATGTTTTTCCAATCTAATACATCTTAGAAAGTAAGAAGGAGAGATCTCTGACACTGGTATGGGAGCCAGATCAGAACCTGAGGCAAGAACACCAGCTGTTGGCTGAAAAGGCAGCAGCAATAGCAACTTTGGAAGTCCTCAAGCTAGAGACTGTTAAGTGGATGGGACAACTGGTCAGAAAAAGCTTACTGGGGATTGAATATTTAGCTACTCCACTGTAAATACCAGACTTTCAGATCATAGTTAAAGGGAGAGGAACACTTTAAGTCACAAGGGAGGGGGTCCTGAAGAAGAGTTTTGCTAGCAGCTATAAGGGATCAGTATCTCTTCCTGGATAAGGAAGGATCAGAGACTGATCCAGGAAAGCATTGACCACACCTCTCCCAGGTCACATCACATTGGAAGCACCAAAACTTATAAATTTCCAGAACTAGCTGTTAAAACAACAGTAAAAAAAAAGCCTAAAGGTTACAATACTGCCTCCTGCCCTCACTCCAGCATCAGAGTTCAAGTGAAATGCAAATTGCAAAGTCAAGAAATAGGCTGGGGCAATGACCAAACAGCAACAACAACAAATAATCTGACCACAAAAAGCTATGTTGGGGAGAGGGAAGATCAAGAGATAAACTCAGATGAAGAATATATCAAAAGAGATATGAGCAAAGCTTCAAATAGAAGTGTGAATTGGACACAAGTCCAAAAAGAATTTCTGAGAAAACTTTTAATAATATTTTTAAAATCAAATCAACAAGGTAGAGGAAAATCTGGGATAATAAATGAGAGTGATTCAAGAAAAATTATGAAAAGGCAATAAATAACTTGATGAAAGAGGCATAAAAATACTGAAGGAAATAAAACTATACTTTTGGAGGACCTTAAATTTTCCCTCTGGGAGCTAGATAAATGTAAACCATAAAATAAATAAGAAAGAAGTTAAAGATAAGACTAGAATTTTTAAAAGTTAGATATGATAGATGTTTAGAGTAAACTGAATGGGAAGAGAAAGGAATGTACCTTTTCTCAGCTGTGCATGGCACCTTCCCAAAAACTGACCATGGACTAGGGCATAAAAATGTCCTCGAAAATGTAAAGAAGCTTAAATATTAAATGCATACCTTTCAAACTACAATGCACTAAAAATAACATTCAAAGAGAGCTATAGAAGCAAGAAAAATGTTAATATACAATAAATAATCTACTCCTAAAGAATGACCGGGTCAAAGAGCAAATGATAGAAATAATCAGTCATTTCATTAAAGATTATAAAAATAATGAGACAATAAATCAAAATTTGTGGGATGCAGTCAAAGTAACAATTATGGAAAAATTTATATCTCTTAAGTGTGTACATCAATGAAAGAGGGAAAGAGAAGATCAATCAATTTGGAATGCAATATTTTTTTAAGTTAGAAATAGAAAAAAATGAAAAATTCCCAATTAGCTATCAAAATGGAAATCCTGAAAATCAAAGAACAGATTAATAACATTAAAAATTTTAAATTAACTAATAAATAAAATTAGGAGCTCTTTTTATGAATAAAAAGAATAAAATAAATAAACCATGGGTTGAATTAATTTTTAAAAGAGAAAGAAAACCAAATTACCAGTCTTAAAGATGAAAAGGTGGAATGTATCACCAATGAAGATGAAATTAAAGCAATGATTAGGAGGTATTTTGTCTAATTATATGCCAAAAAAACCCTTGACAACCTAAGTAGAATAGATAAATGCTTACAGAAATATGAATTGCCCAGATTATCAGAAGAGAATATAAAATATTTAAATAAACCTGTGTCAGAAAAAGTAATTAAGCCATGAATGAGCTTCCTAGGGGAAAAAAATCCCTAGGATTACATGCATTAACAAATGAATTCTACCAAACATTTAAGAAAAAAATAATCCCAATACCAAATAAACCATTTGAAAAATAGATGAAGAATGAATGCTACAAATTATTTTTATGACACAAATAAGGTGTTGATAACTACAAAGGAGAGCAAAAAGAGAAGGAAAGCTATAGGCAAATTACCTTAATGAAAAATGATGTAAAAAATTTAAATAAATACTAGCAAAAGATTATAGCAATATACCAAAAAGTTCAGGAGGTATGACCAGGTGGCGTTTACACCAGAATGCAAGGATGGTTCAGTACTCAGAAAATTATAAGCACAACTAACCATAAAAAAATGCAGAAAAAGGATTTTTTGTTTGTTTTTTACAAAATACAATACTCATTCCTACTAAAAATACCAGAAGAGCATAGGAATCAGTGGAGACTATCAAAATTAGCAGCATCTCTATAAAATAAAAAGGAAATATTATTTATAATGGAAATTAACTAGACATCTCCCCAGTAAGAACAGGGGTGAAAAAAGGATATCTACTACTATTATTCCATATTGTATAAAAATCACTAGCTATGCCAATAAGAGAAGAAAAGGAAATTGAAGGAATAAAAACAATCAAGGGGAAAACAAAAATATTATTTTTTCATAGTATGATGATATACTTTGAAAATCCTAAAGAATCAGCTAAAAAACTAGCTGAAACAATTAAAAATTTTAGCAAAATTTTAAGATATAAATAAACCCACATTAATCATCAGCATTTCTATGTATAATTCCACTGCTCCCCCAAAAGCAGGAAGAGATAAAAGGAGAAATTCCATTAAAAATAATTCCAGATAATATAAAATACTTGGTAGTTGACCTGTCATGACATAAAACATTTTCCCCAAAAAACAAAAATAGATATTAAAAACTATTAAAAAGAAATATTGATTGTTCATGGGGAAGTTGATCCAATGTAAAAAAAAAAGGAAAATTCAACCTAAATTAATTTACTTATTCACTGCTTTTCCAATCAAACTAGAAAGAAATATTTTATAGAGCTGGGAAACAATAATAACAAAATTCATCTGGAAGAAAAAAATGTCAAGAATATCAAGGAAATCAATGAAAAAAATGGAAGGAAGGTGGCCTAGCCATACCAGATTTTGAATTAAAGTTATCCCTTCCACATTGAAACTTTCCGAGTCATTGTGTTGATATATCACGGGTCCACAAAAGAAATTAAATAGGAATTTTTGGAGAGTTCTTTAGAAGCTGCAGACAACATGCAAAGGCCAGTAGACTACACAGAAAAAGTTTAGAAACTCAGAAATGCATAAAATATATAGACAACTTTGTATAATATTAAGAAAAAAGAGTGGCAGAGTCAAGATTGTGGAGGAGAAACAGGTGCTTCTGCTGGGCTCCAGCTCCCACCACCTCCAATTCATCTAAAAGGTGACTCTAAACAAACTTTGGAGCTACAGAACACACAAAATGACACAGAGAAGCTAACCTTCCACTGAGGATAGCCCGGCAGACCTGCAGGGAGCAGCCAGTGCAGCAATCTGGGAGCCAAGCCCAGCCCCACAAAAGCCCAAGGTTTTAGGCCCAGGGTTGGCCTGACCAGCCTCTGGCTGGAGGGACTTCAGATCTCCAGCAGCTGTGGTGGTTTCCAGAATTATCAACACATAGATGCTAAGGACAAAATGAGAGGATAGTGAAGTGTGCACTTTGGGATCTAGTAGTTGGGAATGCAATCTACCTATATCCACTGGAGGGAGTAGTCACTGAGGCACCACGGCCATGCAGCTGCCACTATGAGGCATCTTCAGCTCTTGGCCTTCAGACTGTAGGGGGACCAAGCAAACAGTCTGAGGGGTGATCCCTCTTGCTTTAACTTTCTTGGATCTGGATTGTGGTCTAGGGTAGAGGTCCTGTGGTGTGTGACCAGCTTGCCAGAGCATGTGGAGGCTTCAGAAAGGGCACCCAGCTAATATCTTTGGCAGTTGAGAAAACACAAGTACTTTGTACAAATCTCCCCTGTTTAGTAGCAAGTCCTACAGTGGCAAAAAGCCCAAAAGTAAAGTAATTGAGTGGAAACATGAGTAAACTAGGGAAAAAAGCAAACAGAGGAATCCAACATTAGACTCCTATTTTGGGAACAAAAAGGATCAAAACATGGAACAGCAGGAAGACAGTGAAGTCAGAACTCCTTCACCAAAAGCTTCCAAGAAAAATACGAGCTGGTTAAAGGCCATAGAGGAGCTTAAAAAGGATTTTGAAAAACAAATAAGAGAAGTAGAGGAAAAATTGTGAAGATAAATGAGAATGATGCAAGGAAATTATGAAATGAGACTCAAAACCTGACTGAATAAAATAACACCTTAAAAAATAGACTAACTCAAATGGCAAAAGAGACTCAAAAAGCCAATGAGAAGAATGTCTTAAAAAGCCGAATTTGCCAGATGGAAAAAGAATCTCAAAAGCTCTCTAAAGAGAATGATTTCTTCAGAATCAGATTGGAGCAAATGGAAGCTAGTACTATATGAGAAATCAAGATTCTGTTAAAGAGATCCAAACAAATGAAAAAATAGAAGACAATGTGAAATATCTCATTGGGAAAACCACTGACCTGGAAAATAGATCCAGGAGAGATAATTTAAAAATTATTGGACTACCTGAAAGCCATTATCAAAAAAAGAACCTAAAAATCATCCTTCAAGAAATTCTCAAGGAAAATTGCACTGATGTTTTAGAACCAGAGAGCAAAATAGAGGTTGAAAAAAATCCATGGATCACACCTGAAAAAGTGCCCAACAAGAAAACTCCTAGGAATATTATAGCCAGGTTCTGGAATTTCCAGATCAAGGAGAAAATATTACATGCAGTCATTGAATATTGTGGAAACACAATCCAGATAATACAGGATCTCACAGCTTCTACACTGAGGGATTGAAGAGTTTGGAATATGATATTCTGGGGTCAAAGGAGCTGGGATTAAAACCAAAAATCACCTACCCAGCAAAACTTAGTATCATGTTTCAGGGGAAAATATGATCATTTGGTGGAATAGAGGACTTTCAAGCATTCTTTATGAAAAAAAACAGAATTAAATAGAAAATTTGACATTGAGATGCAAGAAGCAAGAGAAGAATGAGAAGGTAAACAGGAAAAAGAAGTCATAAGAAACTTATCAAAGTTGAACTATTTACATTCCTACATGGGAAAATGATAATTATCACTTATGAAACTTTTCTCAGTATGAGAATAATTGAAGGGAATAGAAATGTGTGTGTATATGTATATATATATATATACATCCATATATACACAATACATATATATGTCTATATAGGAGTATATATGGTCATATGAATACATATGTGAATCTGTATATGTCTGTACAGGTATACATAGATAGAGGGCACAGGACCAGTTTAATGGGAAGGGATGATACTTAAAAGATGAAATTAAGAGGTGAGAGAGGAATATAATGAGAGGAGAGACAGAATGGGGCAAACTATCTCATATAGAAGAGGTAAGGGAAAATGGTTACAATGTACAGGAAAAACAGGAAGGCAAAAGGGAATGGGTCAACCTTATTCTCACTGAATTTGGCTTAGGGAGGGAATGACATACACATTAAATAGGGTATCTCACCCTACATGAGAGTAGGGGGGAAGGATATGAGAGGGGGGATGATGGAAGGGAAGGCAGCTGGGGGAGAGGGAAGTTGGAAGCACCCACTTTTGCAAAGGGGCATGATCAAAGTAGAGAATAGAACAAGTGGGAGATGGGATAGGAGGGAGGGAAATATAGTCAGTCTTTTACTATATATCTACTATGGAAATGTTTTGCATAGCTACACATGTACAACCTATATTGAGTTGCTTATCCTCCCAGTAAGGGTGGGTGACAAGGGAAGAAGGCAATGAATCTGGAATTCAAACTTTTAAAATCAAATGTTGGTAAATAAGATATACAGGCACTGGGGCATAGAGATCCACCATGCCATCCTGGAAAGTTGGAAGGGGTATGTGAGAAGATATGGGAGAGAGCAGATCGGAGGAGGGGATATCCAGTGGGATCAGTATTTTGGGGAAGTGGGTAGGAGAAAACAGGTAGAAAATTTGTAACTCAAAATCTTGCAGATATGAACAATGTAAACCAGAAGTTAATAAAGAATTTGATAAAAAAAAAAAGGAAAAGAAAAAAGAGAAGGAAATCTGCAAAGTTGGAAGACTTCCTCTCTGGTACAAAGGGAGGCCCCCCCAAAAAAAATTTACGCAGATTCTCCAGATCACAGGGGCACCGTTCTCCAAATCCCAGCAATGTGCATGGGTGGGATAACTTTATGATAAAAAACAGCAATCATCAAAACAATTTGGTATTGCATAAGAAATAGATTGGTGGCTCAGTAGAATTATCTAGGTATAGAATATGTAATAGTAAATGACCGTAGTATTCTAGTATTTGATAAACCTAAAGATCTAAGCTTTGGGCAAGAACTCACCTTTTGTAAAATTGCTAGGAAATCTGGAAAGTAGTTTGGCAGATATTAGGCATTGACCAACATCTCACATTGCATACAAGCATAAGGTCAAAAGGGTAAATGATTTAAACATAAAGAGTTATCATAAGTAAAAGGTGAACAAAAAAAAATGTGCCTGTCAGATCCATGGATAAGGGAAGAGTTTATGAACAAACAAGAGACAGAGAAGATCATGAGAAGTGAAATGAATAGTTTTGATTACATGAAATTAAAAAGGTTTTGGACAAATTAAACCAAAGCTGCCAAAATTTGAAAGAAAACAGAAAACTGGGAAAAAATTATAGTAAGTTTCTCTGATAAAGGCCTTATTTCTCAAATATGTAAGTAACAAAGTCATTTAAAAAAATAGTCATTCAACAATTGAAATGTGGTTAAATGATACGAACAGGCAGTTTTAAGAAGAAGAAATCAAAGCTATAAATAGACACATCAAAATGATGTAAATCACTACTGATTAGATAAAATACAAATTAAAACAACTATGATCAGTTTATACTTATCAAAGTGGCTAACATGACAGAAAAGTAAAATGATAAATACTGAAGGGGTGTGTCAAAAATAAGTATACAAATTCATTGTTGGAGTTGTGAACTGATCTAACTATTCTGTAGAACAATTTGCCCAGAGGACTATAAAACCCTGAAAACCCTTTGGCCTAGCAATACCAACTCTAAGCCTGTACCCCAAAGAGGTCCATGTAAAGCAAAAAAGGACCTATATGTCCAAAAATATTTACAGCTTTTTTATGGTGGCAAAGCATTGGAAACGGAGAGGATGACCATCAATCAGGGAATGGCTGAACAAGTTATGCTGTATGACTATAATGGGACAATATTGTGCTATTTAATGAGCAAGATCATTTACAAAAAAAAACCTGGGAATACTATATGGATTTCCTTAAAGGGAAGTAAGCAGAAACAGAAGAACATTGTGCACTGTAATAATTTAATTATGATCAAATGTGAAAGATTTAGCTACTCTGAAGAGGACAAACATCTAAGACAATTATTCCAAAAGACACACAATAAAAAAACATTCTATCCACCTCCAGAGAGAGAACTGAAGAGCTCTGAATGCAGACTGAAGCATACTTTTTCTTTTCTTTTTTCTTCCCTTTTTTATTGCAACATGGCCAATACAGGAATATGTTTTGCATAATTTCATATGTTTAATTGATAACACTGGTTACCTTCTCTGGGTTGGGAGAGAGGTGTGAAGAAGCTAATTTGGAACTCAATTTTTTTAAAGTGAATGCTAAAAATGACTTTTAAAAATATCTTTCAGGGCAGCCAGGTAGCACAGTGAGTAAGAGCTCCAGACCCAGTGTTGGGATGACCTGGGGATCGAATCCGGGCTCAAACACTTAGCACCCACCCAGAAACACGTGGCCGTGCAACCTTGAGCAAGTTACTGAACCCTGATTGCTTAAAAAAATATCTTTCATAACCATGGGGTGGGGTGGGGGAAAAGAACATGACATATGGAAGGATTTGAATGTCACCACCAACCTAGCACCCCCTTCCCAGTCAGTAACTCTTGCGTTAAATAGTAAACAACAAGATACTAGGTTATCTCAATCGCATTAGATAAACAGATAATTTTCACCAACTGAAGGAGTTTTTCTCGATTAGATTATTCTATCTTCCTTAGGAATTTTGGCTTATATTAGAGATGATGGTAGTGAGTGATGGCTGAGAGTTCTTAGGGAATGGGGCATTGCATTTAAATCCCCTCTTAAAGCCCTTTATTATTCAAGTGATGAAAAACATATTGAGAACACTTGACAGCATCATTTGAGTTGTTAAATTACTATGACTTCTGACAAAGCAAAAAATTCCTAGCTCTGGTATTTCTTCTTCCCCTATTTATTCTTCCCTAGGTAGTTATGTGATGTAATGCAAAGAGTTCTAGACGTGGAGTCAGGAAGATTTGACTTTTAATCTGATATCAAACATTTACTAGATGTGTGACTCAGAGCAAGTCACTTAACTTCTATCTTTTTTTTTTTGCCTTGTGGAGGGAAATTGGGGTTAAGTAACTTGCCCAAGGTTACACAGCTAGGTTGTGTGTGTGTGTGTGTGTGTGTGTGTGTGTGGGTGGGTGTGTGTGGGTGTTAAGTGTCTGAGGCCAGAACCGAACTCGGGTCCTCCTGACTCTGGGGCTGGCACTTTACTCACTGAGCCACTTAGCTGCCCCTAACATCTATCTTTCATTTCCATACATGGCAATAATAACATAATCTAACTCCTGGGGTTGTTGTAAGGATAAAATGAAATATTATTTGTTCAGCATTCACAAATTTCAAGTCACTAGAAAAAATATCCTACAACTAGTATTATTCTTACATGTGGCTTTCTGAATATTCAGGTATAAATCAAACCCTCCGTGCTGTCTGTAAGACACATACCTGAAGACAGCTATCTGAATAATAAAGTAGAAGATGAATGAATTGAAACTTAGCAGGACCAAAGTGACACACAAATAGATGTATATGGTTAATTGGTGAAGTGGAGACTACACAAGAAAATCAAAATTAACTTCAAAATAGTCATTAAAGTATAGGTAAGTCTTAACCACATCTTAGATCTCTGTGATTTGGAGAGACAAAAGACTTTAGAGAGATCACTCAGTCAATAGGAAATATTTATTACATACCTACTATCTATACTTCAATATTTATGACACATGTCTACATTCCGATCTCTATAAAATTTTATGAAAATAATCTACCCGAGTATAAATGGCATCCTTGAAGACAGTAAGAATATGGAACAAAGAAGCCTTCCAAAATATATATTCTACACTAAACCATGTCTTAAAAAACAGAGTCAACAGAAAAGATACAGAGAACACAATATTCCACTGTGATTGTCATTTGTTAACTATAAAAAACTGATTTGACAGAGCAAATCACCCCCACTCTCTACAGTCTTACCTCCAACAAAGTGTCTCTCATGCATATATTAAAATTACAGAAGATTCTGTGATGGGTGTCATGACAGAAATAATTTTGTTCAATGACCTTCTGATCATTAATATCAAAAGAAGCATTAAACATCGAGATGATTGAACACAAAATGTATTTGCTACCATTTTAATCAATCAATTTAAAAACATTTTGTAAATATTTTTTTCCCATTTGTAAGTCACTATGCCAAATGCTGGGGACACAAAATAAAAGCTTTTCTGTTAATACCTGGGACCGTCTTCTTCTTCATCTCCCCTTCTCTGGCCTCCTTCAAGTCTCATTTTCCACCTTTTTCAAAAATTCTTCCTGTTCTTCCCTAATCTTACTATCTTTAATCAGAGATCAAACTAAGAGAGAGAGAGAGAGAGAGAGAGAGAGAGAGAGAGAGAGAGAGAGA
>NW_027185777.1:29316214-29326032 GCF_028583685.1 Petaurus breviceps papuanus
AGAGAGAGAGAGAGAGAGAGAGAGAGAGAGAGAGAGAGAGAGAGAGAAAGAGAGAGAGAGTTTTAATATATGTATGTATGTATGTATGAATGTGTATATATATATATCCACATACAGGGTGTTTTATACACACAATATATAATTTATAAACACATATATCATATATTATTTTATATAGATACATATATATGTATTATTTTATTTCTGTGTATATCATGTTTGTCCAGAGTCTCCCCCTCTAGACTATGAATTCCTTGAGATCAGGGACTGCTTTTTCCTGTCTTTTTGCATCTAGTATTTAGCACAGTGCTGGTACATATGAGAAGCTTATAACACACTAGCTGACTAACTTAATAGGGGAAAAATAACATATACATGAATTGGCACATACAAAATTAGTACAAATTAGATAGAGGGCAATCTTAGAGAGGAAAAGTACTTACAGTTTGGGAAGAGGACCAGGAGAGACCTCTTGAAGGAGGCAATGACTGAACTGAGTTCTACAGAAGGGGATTATGTCAATATTCTATCATAATGGAAAATGTCCCACAAATTCCAAGTAAAAGCGGGATTTTCTATCAATTGATCAATCAACATGAATTTAGTAAGCATCTGTTATATGTCATATATTGTGCTTGGTTCTTAGAATACAAATTCAAATTGAGACAATGCATGTTCTCCTGTAGATTCTATTCTACTAAATGGGAAACAACATGATCACAAATAATTATATACAGGATACATGAAAAATATATACAACATGATTTGTCTGAGGATATTAACCATACCCTGACAACTTGGGGAAATGAGCAGAGATGGAAAAGGAATTAAGGGACCCAAGACATAGAAAGAAAGAGGCATGGATGATAGTCCATGTAAAAGCTTAGAAATGCCATGTGTACAAGCAACAGGAATATGGTTTTAGTGGGGCACAGAGTGCATGAGGCAGAGCTGGAGTCAGGGCTCTAAATGCCAAGCAAAGTTTATATTTTATCCAAAAGGCAAGGGATAGTGCTGAAACTTCTTGAGCAGAAGAGTGATCCTATAGTTGATAATCCCTTCCTGCACTTTTTTTTGTTATTATATTATTATATTATTATTAATTGTATTAATTAATTATTATATTAATTGTATCAAATCACTGGGACACTGCAGAGTCCCTTAAGTTCTATAAGAACCCAAAAGTGTAGACCAATCTAACCACACACACACACACTTACACAAAGTGAATGGAGAATGTATATTGTGCAGACTATGGTAAAGGTAAAGGCCCCAACCCCCACCATAATTATTGACAGAATTTTCAGAATCTTAAAAGAACGATCAATGGATCATTTAATCAATCTAAAGCAAACTCAGTGTGAATAAATTCCAAATCCATTTCAAAGTACAGCGGGAACTTAGCAAATCTATCATTAAAAAAAACTTTATTTTAAGAAGTACGTACTACATACTAGTCACTGTACTATGTACTGAACTTGAAGAAAAGCAGGAAAGCTAGGAGGCAGAGAGGAGGACAAATTTGGGGTTTGGAATTTCTAGATGTTGGAAGACCTGGAGATTCTTTAGATGACTGTAAGGATATGTATCAAAAACAGTAGCATCATCCCTGACAGAGTTGGCATCAGGGGCTGAGAAAAACATTCAAGACCAACTATCCACAGGAAAGAAATGTAAATAGTAGTTGTTTCTGTTTTGACTGGAAACCCTAAGGGTCTTCCCTGCCCAGATTTTTTTTTTAAATGAAAGGGGTCACTCCTTCCATTCATTTCTTAACAGCCTTAATCACCAAATGGATGTTGCATCACTCAAAGTGAGAACTCAGAAAGACCCTCACTTAAAAAGGCCAAGGTCTCCAGGGTCATCTCCAGCCCTCCTGATCTATATCTTGGCTGTGGACCCAGATGACTCTGGAGGAGAAAGTGAGGCTGGTGACTTTGCACATCCCTCCTTCAATTAAATCCAATTCACTTGTAAGTCATGACATCATTTTCTTGATGCCGTAGTCCTCTTCAAGAATGAAGAACAAAAAACAACAATTTCTAATTTCCTTTAATTTCTAATACCAACATTTGGAACTTTGGTAGACATAATAAATGCTGAATAAATGTTTTTTTCATTCATTTTTTTTCCCAGCAAAGAGAACACTCTCTATCAACTAATACCTTCTTTTATATAAGAAACCAGTTTCAAGATATCAAGGTCAGGCAGGCCTTCCAGTGACTCCACTGTATTGTCAACAACGTTAAGGAAGTCACATAAGATTCTTCCTGTACCTGTTAGCTGATTATCAAGTGTCAGATAGAACAGACCTTATTAGCGTCAGGTCTTTGTAAAGATAGATTTTTTAAGCTAACTTCAAAAAATCTTCAAATACCATAGATTGAATCATTGCCCACAAAATACCATTTTTACCCTTGTATCTGCTCTCTCTTTTATTTATTTTTATTTTCTCAATTTTGAGAAGCACATTTAAGTTTGTTTTTTTTCATATTATTTTTTTTTCTTGGTGTTCACACCATCAAGAAACACTAAAGCTTACTGATTCTCGTAAGGGAGTTACAACTTCATTGAATTAGAATATTTCCTAATTTAAATCTGCTTTATCCAACCTTTAAAGATTCTAAGTTGAAAAATGATAAAAGGATTTGATTACTAAGGATAAGCAATACCTGGAAGGGGTGGTTGGATAGTAGCAGTGAATTAGTCACTACTGCTAGAGAGTTAGAACTTTGCCTCAGGTTGATTATGTGAGTGGTGGGACAGGTTTTCTGCCTGTGGTAGATATCTTTACCATGGATTTTGACCCATCAGTGCCCCACCTGGTCTGGCACAACCACCCTAGTTATTTATTCAGCCACAGTTTCCATCCCCAGATTTCCTCTCCTAAGCCATCACTCTTCTTTTCCTTTCTTCTATTTATTGTCACCCCTCCTCTTCATCCTCTGAAGAGAGGGGAGATTTGGAAACCTCAGCTGTACTGGAGAGAAACAATCAAGGCTGTGAAGTATGTTACCTTTCTCCTAGCTATGAGACCCAGAGAGGACTGTGTTCTATGCTCTCCCCTACCACACTGTTCATGCAAATTGGGCATAACATTTTCTAGTTATAGCTCTGAGTGGCAGAATACTGGGGGAAATCACTCCAAGGCAAGGTTCATACTGTTGTAACAACAGCACTACTGAATTTCCCCTACCCCACATCACTGGCAAAATATCTCTGGAAAAACACAGGATGCTTTGGAAGCAAATTTGTTACTCAGAACCAGACGTGGAAAACACTGACTGTAACATTTTCAGCCTTTGGATTTGCCCACCCACAAAAACATGTTCTTGTCCTTGAAAACATTTTTGTGGCTGTCATGGGATGGTTGCCCAAAAATGGTTTTGACCAAAACATTTGAGTCAGTGGCTTTGTGTAGACAGAGCTTAACATAGCTAGCAAACACAATGGAGTTCTTCACTTAAGACATTGTATACTTGGGATGAATGAACACAAAGGATTGTCCTTCTCATGACTTAACTTTTGACACTTGATACAACATATCAGGTTGCTTAATGCTTGGTAAAAAGGTATGTCATACTCATGCTATAGTTAGAGATGGAATAACAGATCAGTCTCTTCATTTATTTTTTGTTTGTTTGGTTAGTTTTTACCTTAAGCAAAGCCTAAGATATTAAAATCAAAAGCAAAATAAAACTTGACTGTTTTGATAATACAGAATTGGTTAAACCTCAGTTTGCAGGGTGGGGGGAGGCAAAGAGAGGAAAAAACAATGTGAAGAAGTTAAGCAAAATGAGGTCATTAAATATGCTCACCTGCTAGCATAACATTTACTAAGTACAGGATAGTATATGCATACATATTTGTTTGGGTGTATATGTATATAAACATATACATACATATATATGTATAAGATATAGACAGAGAACAAACTTAAAATGGGGGTAAATATTCTTGATTTTCAAGAAAAAATCATTTATGTGATAAAAGATTCATTTTTAGCATTGACTAAGTGCTTCAAAGTGCTGGTTTAAATAAACATCCCACAGTTCAGATCTTTATCTAAAACTTACTTTAAGTTAGTCCAATCTTTTGAAACTTCATCAAAACAAAATTTTGCATGAAATTTCTAATACTTTCTGGTTTCAGGACAGGTTAAGAATACTGCCACAATAGATTAGCTGCTGTTTTCATTTTTTTCTGACATAATATGGAAAAAGAGGTGGTGAAAATTTAATAATATAAACTCATGTAGTTTCCCCCTTCCTTTATTTTCCTTTTCTTTTTTTATTCTTTCAAGGGGCTGCTTTGCTTTAGTTTGTATTTAGGCTGAACATTTGGATTTTTTTTTAAATTAAGCTAGATGTGTTATTTTTTTTTCTTTAAAAAAGGAAGAATTTTCTGTTTAGATTTTAAATGAGCATTTCTTTCTACTCACCCAAACCCTCCCCAGCTGGAAAGAAGAGTAGTGATAGTGAAAGTGGCAAGTGTTTCTGAAATGGGTTCAAGTGAAAGATATAGCAGGTCATAAGCAGATGAACTAGGAACAGTTGAATCACCCTTAAAGTTACAAAATATTTGATCCAGTAGAATGTTATTTACATATTTTGTTTTTATTTTTTGGGGGGCGGGGAGGCAGGGCAATTGGGATTAAGTGACTTGCCCAAAGTCATGCAGCTAATCAGTGTGTCAAGTGTCTGAGGCTTGATTTGAATTCAGGTCCCCCTGACTCCAGAGCAAATGCTCTATTCACTGAGCCACCCAGCTGCCCTGTCCAAAAGGAAAGTTAGCATAGCCCTGAATGGTAAAGTCTAAGAAAAAAAGAAGATAGGCTATACAAGAAAGTGAATTATAACTGATGGAGTTGACTCCACTGCCATCTTACATAGGCCATTGAACAATGGATAGAGACCCATTCCTAGTTAGGAAGAGAGCCCAGACTACAGTCCAAGTTGTTTTCTGATTTGGAGGCCAGCACCTTTTTTATTAGACCAAAGCTATTCGTTCAGGGGAAGCCAAAGATAAATTCATCAAGGTATTAGGAGGTTCATGCCTTGATATGCCACAAAGGAATAGTTCTGAACACATACTTAGTATTCTAATCATTTTCAGTCTCCCAGACATGGTGTATTACACTTTTCCAAAGATTCTGATCAGTACACATCCAATATCACTCTTGTCCCCTTCCTCTCATAAGTTTGATACATAAAAGGTTCCTAAGGTATAGTAGATTTTGGGTTGTATTGGCACAGGGAAAATAACAATAAAACACACACACACACACACACACACACACACACTGTCAGTTCTCTACAGAATAGGACAAGGAGCTGTCCAAAAACTTTGAATGGTCAAAATGAAAGTTCAGGGGAAAAGTCATTTTAGTGACACCAAGCTTCTACTTGGAGCAAAGGCTCTCTCTTTAAATACGAAAAAATACATGAGAGAAGAAACTGTAAATCTAATTGTTAAAGTAAAAATATCTAAGACATAAAGAATCCATTAGACCTTTGGGGGATCCTTGACAAATATTTTCCTGAACACAGCTAGATAGCAACATTGGTGGTAACCAGTTGAACCATAATATTTTTGAAGTGATGAGAACACTATACCTGGTAAAATATAAGCTCTTAGAGGGCAACACCACAAAAATATCAGAATTTGACCAATCTATACTTAGTGCTGCTATATAAGTGTCTTCAGGGAAAGTCCTATCAAATTTCACCTCTTCTTTATAGGTCTGATTGCTTCTTTGTGTCAGATATTTCAATTTATAGTAGAAACCAAGATTTATAATTTATTTTATTTGGATGTATTGATATTTTACTGTTGTTGTTCAGTCATTTTCACCCATGTCTGACTCTTTCTGTGATCTTATGTGGAGTTTCCTTGGCAGAGATACTAGAGTGATTTGTCATTTGTTTCTCCAGCTTATTTTACAGATAAGGAAATTGAGGCAAACAGGTGTAAGTGACTTGCCCAGGGGGACACTACTAGTAAGTGTCTGAAGGCAGATTTGAAATGCAGATCCCAAGCCTGTTACTCTCTCCACTGTACCATTTAGCTGCCCCATGTGTTGCTGTACAACACTGTTAGCATAGAATATATTTTTCAGTGGAAGGTGTAGTGGGGGAGTGGGACTAGACCTGTGATTTCATTGATTTTGGGAACACTCAGGAAAGTAGACTTCATTCTAAAAATGCAGATCTCTACATTCTTTGCAATTTGCAGGTTTATAGAGAGTTGCCGGTGGCACTGAGAAGTTATGAAGCTTTCTCAGAGTCTTAAGGAAGTGTGTTTCTAAAGCAAAATCCAAGCAAGTTGTTTTTCTCCCCCCTCATTCTGAAGCCAGCTTTCTATTCACTAAGTCACACTGCCTCTCTGGCTTCAACTGATAGGGAGTTATTAAAATAACACATGCACATGCACATATCCCTACACTAGTTTAGCAGGTTTCCAACTTTTCTCAGAGGTGGAAAAAAAGAGACATTTGACTAAAATTTAAACATTTTCAGGTAGCAAGTACTGCTGGGTTTCATTTTGTCTCTTTCAAGTGGCATGAAAAGCATTACAGAATTATATAGGCACTATCTGAAGTCAATCTTTCATAAAGGGATACGTTAGCATAAAACATTTTCTTGCCTTCCTAATTCTTATGCTGACATTGAAAAGTAATGCTGAGACTGCAGGGAGTGACTTTGCAAAATTCAGAACATATTACAAGTTGCACTTGGGACAAGCAGGTGTAATCCCATAAAGATAAATATAATCTAGTTACTGGCATTGATTCCTTTAGCATCTTATCAAATTCCCTGTTGTAGCAACAGCCTTATTCTGTTTTCCTATCCTACTGAACTAGTGGATGACTCAGTGCACAGACCAAGAAAATGGAGTACAATTATAGCTTTCAAAATGGTTTACGTGTAACTGCTCAAGGCTCCTCTCTCATTGGGTCCTAGCACACTAAGCTAAATGTGAGTTAACAGATTCCTAAAAATATGCCTGGGGTGAATCATCCTCTTGAAAAGAGTTCTGGAGAATGTTTACCACAAAAACGGTAAGGCATAAGACACTAGGGGCTGCCAACTTCTCTTCAGCAAATATGAGATTCACTTGCGTCAGCTGCATGCTATGTTATACCTTCCATATTTGCAGGCTATGAACTGAAAGAGCATGAATGATCCATTTAAATCCAAAACGTTGCAGACAATTTCAAAGAATTCTTCCCACGTCAATTCCCAAAACAAGATGAACAAGTGCCAATGGTGAGGTACATTAGGGAATACAGTTCACTGGGATATTTCTTTACAAATGTAAAGAAGGAATGATTCCCAAAGAAAGAAGTAAATATTTCAACAGGGGAAGAGGAAGAAGGTGTGGAAAGAGTGAACTTCAACTCAAGGTTTCCATTTTCATCACACTGAGGCACTGGAAGGAAGGCAATAGGTTGCCTGAGAGAGGCATTATGTGGCAAAAAAAAAAAAAATTTCTGAGTTATCCTAGACAAGCTTCCAAATGGAATAAAATTGACACAGCAGTTCAATCCAAATTTTCACTACCACTACTACTACCACCACAACTACTACTACTACCACCACCACCACCACTACTACTACTATTACTACTACTACTGCTACTATTATTACTACTACTACTGCCACCACAACCACCAAAATTCCTACCCCCACTTCTGTACTACCACACAAAATGAATAATGCTCCAATGATCATTACAAATGCCAATATATTTTAGTAAATACTTTAAATAAAGTATTTGTGAAACTCTTTATCTACCTTACATTATTTTACTCATTTTATCTTCACAATGACATAATGAGGGCTATATGAAGGGATCAGGAAAATATATGAAGGGATATAGGAAAAATGTACTATACATGCCCTCCCTCCTCCCTTTTCTAGCACTCTCCTTACTTTCTTACTTTTTCTCATTGCTAAAGAGCCTTGATTTAGCTGATATTGGTAAGGTTTACAGTTCTATCTTTTTTATGGTAATTTATACTTTTATGAGATAATTCAAAGGATTCAAGATGCTAGAGAAATGAGTCTCAGTGGCATATTTTCAGGGGGCTAGGTAAATATTAGTGGGGCAGGTGAGAGACTGCCTAGGACTGCTATACTGAACACATATATAACAGAAAAATATTTAATTTTCTACTGGAAACTGGATCCTGGAAAAAGTGTTTCCCTTATTGTCTGATTATAATATGACTTATAGTCTCCTATCATTCCAGAACGGGTCCCAGAAACCCTTTCTTTCAGTTAAAAGATTCCAGTAATCTATTATTTCCCAAAGGGGACTTGACATTTATAGGTTGATTTAAATGTGATTTAATCACTTTGTTTTAGTAATTTGTCACATTCATATCTATTTGGCTAACAGGTGTGTTGATGTTTATCTACAAGAGGATTAATTAGTTTTTAGGTATATAAGGGTTTTCTTCTAACTTTTTAAGTTCTGAAAAGCACACCCTTCATTAAGTAGCTGCAATATACAAGGGCAGTCCATTAAAAAAAATACAAACCCATAACTATTTGTTTTGAATGACAGCTTGAAAGATCCTCCCTTCTTTCCCCTCATTAAATATCCTTTCGTTTTGCCTACCCAAATTTCTGAAATTAAAAGAAGGTGAGGAGCAGGAAATTTTCCTTTATATAAAGGCATTGAAGTTTAGAATTCTCTAGTTAACATACAAATCTCCCAGATGCAGTAACATCAAAGTTTTATAAAAGAATTATTGAATGTCCATCTAAACTGTGCCTAGGTTGGATCTCTTGTCAAGCATTTTTTACAATAGTTTTATCTCCATTATTTTTCCCTGTGCTAGGAAATGATTCTGCTCCTAATCTTCTATCACCCTCTTACAAACCACTTTACATTCTAAACTGATGTCACCTTCAATAAAAAGTCAACTGTGCTGACAGGCACTTCTTTTTTGTATTTTAAATTAACTTATTTGTTTATAGTTTTCAACTTACTTCCACAAAATTTTGAGTTCCAAATTTTCTCTCCATCTCTCTCCTCCCCCTCATCCAAGACTACATGCATTCTGATTACCTCTTTGCCTAGTATGCCCTTCCTTCTTTCACACCCCCGCCCCCAATCCTCTTCCCTCTTATTTTCTTGTAGGGCAAGATAGATTTCTATACCCCATTGCCTATATATTTTCCAGTTTCATGTAAAAGAAATTTTTAACATTTGTTTTTAAAATTTTGAGTTACAAATTCTCTCCATTCTTCCCTCCCCACCCACACTCATTGAGAAGTCAGGCAATTCAAAATAGGTTAAATATGTGCAGTTATGCAAAACATTTCCATAATAGTCATGTTGTGAAAGATTATATTTCCCTCCATCCTATCCTTCCCTCCACTTATTCTATTTTCTCCATCTTCTCCATTGTCCCTTTTCAAAAGTGTTTGCTTCTTACTACAACCCTCTCCCAATCTGCCCTTCCTTCTATCACCCCTCCCCCTTTATATCCTTCTCCCCTTATTTTCCTATAAAATAAGATATCCAATTGAGTGTGTATGTTATTCCATCCTTAAGCCAAGTGCAATGAGAGTAAGGTTGACTCATTCCCCTTTGCCTTCTTGCTCTTCCCCTCCATTGTGAAAATTTCTCTTGCCTCTTTTAGGTTAGATAATGTACCCAATTCTATCTCTCCTTTTCTCCTTCTCCCAATATATTCCTCTCTCACCCCTTAATTTTATTTTTAGATATCATTTCTTCATATTCAACTAACCCTGTGCCATCTATCTATCTATCTATCTATCTATCTATCTATCTATCTATCTATC
>NW_027185777.1:29326042-29337502 GCF_028583685.1 Petaurus breviceps papuanus
ATCTATCTATCTATCTATCTATCTATCTATCTATCTATCTATCTATCTATCTATCTATCTATCTATCTATCATCTACCTATCTATCTCCTCCAACTACCCTAATACTAAGAAAGGTCTCAGGAGTTACAAATATCATGTTTCCATGTGGGAATGTAAACAGTTCAACTTTATTTAGTCCCTTGTTGTTTCTTTTTCCCATTTACTTTTTCATGCTTCTCTTGAGTCTTGTATTTGAAAGTCAAATTTTACATTCAGCTCTAGTCTTTTAATCAAGAATGCTTGAAAATCCTCTATTTCATTGAATGTCAATATTTTCCCCTGAAGCATTATATTCAAATTTTTGGTAGGTAATTCTTGGTTTTAATCCTAGCTCCTCTGATCTCTGGAATATCATATTCCAAGTCATTTGATCCCTTCAAGTAGAAGCTGTTAGGTCTTGTGTTATCCTGATTGTATTTCTACAATACTTGAATTGTTTCTTTATGGCTATTTGCAATATTTTCTCCTTGACCTGGGAACTCCAGAATTTGGCTACAATAATCCTAGGAGATGTCCTTCTGGGATCTCTTTCAAGAGTTGATCAGTGGATTCTTTCAATTTATATTTTACCTTCTGGTTCTGGTATATCATAGAAAGTTTCCTTGATAATTTTTTGAAAGATGATATCTAGGCTCCTTTTTTCATCATGACTTTCAGGTCGTCCATTAATTTTAAATTGTCTCTTCTGGATCTATCTTCTGGGTAAGTGGTTTTTCCAATGAGATATTTCACATTGTCTTCTATTTTTTTCATTCTTTTGGTTCTGTTTCATAATTTCTTGATTTCTCATAAAGTCATTTGCTTCTATTTTCTCTATTCCAATTTTGAAGAAATTATTTTCTTCAGTGAGCTTTTGAACTTCGTTTCCCATTTGGCCAATTGTGCTTTATAAGGCGTTCTTCTCTTCACTGACTTTTTGGACCTCCTTTTCTATTTGTGTTAATTTATTTTTAAGGTGTTATTTTTTTTACTATTTGTGGGTGGGTCTTCTTTAGAAAGCTATTGACTCATTTTCATGATTTTCTTGTATCATTCTCATTTCTCTTCCAAGCTTTTCCTCTACTTCTCTTACTTGATTTTCAAAACATTTTTGAGCTCTCCCATGTCCTGTGACCAATTCATATTTTTATTAGAAGCTTTTGATGTAGGAGCTTTGACTTTGTTGTCTTTTTCTGGTCCTAGGTTTTGATCTGCTTTGTCACCAAAGTAAGATTTTATAGTCTGACTTTTTAAAAGCTGTTTTCTCATCTTCCAAACCAAATACTTGACGTTCTAACTCCCTGTCAGTATAGGACTCTGCTTCCAGTGGGAGTGGGAGGGGGGCTGGGGTGGGTGCTCTGTCCAAGGCTTCTGGTGTTTTGTATAAGTGGTTGGATACCCACTGTCTGTGGCCCTAGAGTTCTGGAAGCAGAGGCTGCTGCTGTTGTTGCTGCCACCCTGGACCTGGGGCCAGACTAGGTGCTCCTCTTTCACCCAGGTCCCACAAAGCCCCCACACTGATCATCCATGCTGTTCCAAGCCTCTGAGTGTTGAGATGTCTGGAAATTGCCATAGCTGTGATGCAGTCCCCTGAGGCATGCTCTGGCCCTGTCTGCACCTGTTGCAGCCAACACTGGACTGTGCTCTGCTTGTTTGGTGTGATATACCCTTCCTGTTGGCCTTTCAGGCTGTCTTGGACTGGAGATATGCTTCACTCTTGTCATTTTGTGGCTTCTGCAGTTCTAGAATTTTAGTCATTGTTTACAGGTATTTGGAGGGGTTTGGGGGTGAGCTCAAGCAAGTCCCTGTTTTTGCTCTGCCATTTTGGCCCCGACCTGACAGGCACTTCTTAAGGTTTTTTGTTTGTTTGTTTGTTTTGCATGTGCATGTGCATGTGTGTCTGTTTTAATCTCCATGGTAGGACAATTGATTTACATCAGTTAAATTTAATTATTCCAGGTTGCATTCATATCCTTTCTCCCATTTTTTCCTATTTTTCATTCTCAATAACTAGTTTTGAACAGATGAGTATTATGTTGTTTCAAATGTACTCCCTGTGTTTTTTTTCTTTTGTAAACATTCTTTAAAAATTGTGTTAATTATGATCTTTGCTTATGATCACATGATCAATGCTATGACTTTATACAGAAGGCTAATTCAGAAATTACTCCAACATCAATAGCAAGTGATTTACCATCCATTAAAGCATAATAGGTAGGGCGGCTAGGTGGCCCAGTGAATAGAGCACCTGCCCTGGAGTCAGGAGGACCTGAGTTCAAATCCTGCCTCAGACAGTTGACACACTTACTAGCCGTGTGACTTTGGGCAAGTCACTTAACCCCAACTGCCCTCCAAAAAAAAAAGAAATCTTGGGGCGTCCAGGTGGCTCAGCAAGTAAGAGCACTGGCTCCAGTGTCAGGATGACCTGGGGATCAAATCCAGGCTCAGATACTTTGCACCACACCCAGAAATAACTGGAGGTGTAACCTTGACCAAGTTACTTAACCCTGATTGCTTAAAATAAAAAGCATGATCAATTTCACTTTTTATTGTTATCTAGTGCGTACCATGACCAAGTCCCTGTTGATGAAAGTATTCATGATTTAAGTGTGTGGGTTTTGTGTAATTCAGAAATCCATGGCCTCTTGTTCTTCTTTCTTACATATTTTCCTATTCTTTTTCCAATATACTTCTCTTCCACTTCAACTATCCCTGCTTTTGCATTGAAGTAACTATCTAAGAATATTTTGTTGTAATCTGGAGCAATTTATCAAGTTTGCTGCTGAATTCCTCTCCTTCATGAAGTTCATTGAATTTACTTACACCATCCATTTCATTGTTGCTTGCAACAAATATTTGTACATAAACTACAGTTTTCTTCATGGTGGTCTTTTTGCAAATTTACACCAATATCATTACAACAAAACATGACAAACATCCCATCAAGTGAGGTTTCTTCTTGCTTTTCATTGACCATTAAAAATAATTTAACTAATTCTTTTATTTGCCCCAATTAGAAGCTTCTATTTTGTTACAACTTCCTCCTTTCTTCTGATTTCATTTATACCCACAATATTACATTTTATATGGTTCAGGTCTTGCAGTTGTATTTTCACTCACTAGGACAAGGAAATCAAATCTAAAATGCCAACTATCAATTTGAAATTTATTTATGATCTAAAAATCAGTTTTCAACCCCACCATTTTACCATCATGATGGAAATAAAAGAGAATTTACAGAGGTTTTGAGGGATGTTTTGTATTTTTGTTTGTTTCTTTCATGGGTTCCCATGACCAAAGAATGCATCACCAATGCCCAGCTTAGTGATGATTAGCCTTCTATATACTTACTTAGGTTAGTTTTTTGAATGCTCAAATCCTTTCCGGTATGGTACCATTTTTGTTATACTGACATAGATTTTGAGCACCCAGGGTTACTTCTAATGTTTCATAATGAAATATTCTAACAGAACTTTGTAGAGAAAGCATTTTCCCTTCCCAACTTCCCACACAAATTTCATTTCATTTATCTCATCTTGGGGATAAACCTACATTTACTCTATCATTGCTCTAACCAATAGTCTATCTGAAGTACATGCCTTATGAATTCAGTGTAGAGATCATTATGCTGTGACCTGGACTTAATTTCTATATGCCATACTGTTAATATTTTGTAATTCCTAAACCTCCACCATAATTCTGGAAAATCATGATTGGCAGCACTGCACAGAAGTCATTTGAAAAGGACTGCAACCAAAATTATACTACCAGATATTTTGTACCAGTCAACCAACTGGAAGGAAAGTAGAGGAGAGGTATCTTGAAAGTGACAATAGAAAATGATCACCAATTAATTTTTCCCCTTTATATGATTATGGTCATACTGTTGAACTTGTTTTCTACCAGCAATGCAAGTTTATTTCAGGACACTTCCATGAAAATCTAACTACAATTAATATTTGAGGTTGATAGGCATTTTGTATTTGTGTGTTTGTTTGTTTCATGGGTTCCTTTAACCAAAGAGGTCATCATCAAGTCTCCAGTGTAGTGATGATGAACCTCTGTATACTCAGTTTGGGAATTATTTGTGTGCTTCCCTCACTGACAGACAATTCATATCTTTTCAAATATTCGGGAGATACATCATCTTATCACTTAAATTAATTCAAGCTTTCATTGTAGGCATGGTACAGCATGTTGGTTCACAGTGAATTCAATGATTGACAGAAGAACAGCAAGTGGTGCTACTACCCTGAAACCACCTACTGACTGGGGGTCACACATAAGCTGTGAAGG
The DNA here is from genome assembly GCF_028583685.1 of Petaurus breviceps papuanus. Classification (NCBI taxonomy): domain Eukaryota; kingdom Metazoa; phylum Chordata; class Mammalia; order Diprotodontia; family Petauridae; genus Petaurus; species Petaurus breviceps. The sequence goes on from NW_027185777.1 coordinate 29,330,358, forward strand.
CTTCAGTTTCACCTCAATTTGAATGGAAATACAACCATCAACAGTTGTAAATACAGAAGAGAACATATGGTGCATCTGGGCTTCACAAGGTAAACCTCTTATTTTAGCTCTCTGCTTGATAATGTGATCTGTCTCGTTGACCTTGGAGGTCTCAGAATGAGGAAAAATGGAAAACCTTATTTTCAATGGTCAAGCTAAGCAAACAATGCAAAAATGGGAGCAGTGTATGTAGCGTTAAGGCGTCCCGCTGAGTCTGGCATCCTGGAGGCCTTTTCCCTGCAGGATCACCACTGTGCCTTTAATCCTGGCAGCCAGTCTCAAAAAGGAAAGCTATGTGTTGCATCAGAATGAAGAGGATTTAAAAGGAAAGATCTCAATTCCATTCAATAAATTAACTGGTTACACAATGAATCTGCTGGGAGTGTGTGAGTAATGATTTATTTAGTTGGCTTCTTCTCAGAAAGCACTGTCCTATATAAAGGGATTTTCCAGCTAACTGAAGCTTTCCAGATAATTCTTTGAAAAAATTATTTTGATGGAAACTTTGTTAAAATACATTACACTCTTCCCTCTCTTCTTAAATGGAGAGTATTATTCATAAACTAATATTTCCTCGATGATTCAGTGTTAGCATCATGAATGCTACATGCAATGATGACCTTTGGACTTTTACAATGTGTAGGGCTATTTTGATGTATAATAACTGACTTTAAACTCTGTTATTCTTTCATCTCTTTTTTATTTTTTTGTCTCTTCTCCCCCCTTGCCCACATATTGATAAAAATTGATAGTCATTACTTTTTCCCATCATCGGAGAGTATATTTCTAGTAACAATCCCCATCCTTTATTGTATGATATTCCCAATTATCAGTGGGATGAGCAGTCAAATGACTAACCTCATTTTAACAGTGAGGAAGAGTGAGAGAGAGAAACTATTTTCTGAGGCTAGCCAGAAAGGTTCACCTTTAGGAAAAGGTATGAATGCATCGTGTGCTTTTTCTGTGTATCTTTGCTCTTTGGAAGACTTTTTTTTTCAATCAATCAAAATTGATTCAGGGCCAACTATGAATAAGGTTAGTTGTGTCTAGTTGCAACATGAGATAAATATAAGTGGGACATAGTCCTGTCACTTCATAAAGTAATAGAAAAGATTAGGTATGTATAAATATCGATAATAAAAAGTGGAAGATGATAAGTACCAAGAGAGTTATAAACATTGCTATAGGGTTCAAAACAAGGAAATATCACTTCTGTCCAGGAGGATATTATGAGCACCTCATTAAGTGAAAGTATTTGGGCTAATTTTTTAAAATTTATTTATCTTTTAGTCTTCAACAGTAATTTCCACAAGATTTTGAGTTCCAAATTTTCTTCCCATCTCTCTGCTACCCCCCACTCTAAGACAGCAAGCATACAGAATACTGCTTCCCACAACCTGCTCTCTCTTACATCCTTTCCCACCACCCCCCTTATTTCTTGTAGTACAAGACAGATTTCTATACCCCATTGCCTATATATCTTATTTTCCAGTTGGATGTAAAGAAACAACTTTTAACATTTGTTTTTAAAACTTTGACTTCCAAATTCTTTCCCTCCTTCCTCACCCACCCCCACTAGGAAGACAAGCAAATCAATATAGGTTATACATGTGTAGCTACACAAAACACTTGCACAGTATTTATGCTGTGAAAGACCAACTATATTTCCCTCCATCCTATCCTTCTATTTTCACCTTTGACCCTGTCCCTTTTCAAAAGTATTTGCTTCTAACTATCCTCTCCCCCAATCTGCCCTCCCTTCTATCATCCTCCCTCTCACCTTCCCCCCTCCTTTCCTGTAGGGTAAGATACCCCCCTAGAGTGTATATATTATTTCCTCCTTAAGCAAAGTTCAATGAGAGTAAGGTTCACCCATTCCCTTTCACCTTCCTCATCATCCCTTATTGTAATATTTTCTTCTTGCCTCTTTTATGTGAGATAATTTACACTATTCTATCTCTCCCTTTCTCTTCCCAATATATTCCTCTCTCACCTCTTAATTTTATTTTTTAGATATCATCCTTCATATTCAACTCATTTTGTGTCCTTTGTCCATGTAAACATATATATATATAACTTCAACTCTCCAAATACTGAGAAAAGCCTCATGAGTTAAAATTATTGTTTTTCCATGTAGGAATGTAAATAGTTCTACTTTTTAAAATTTCTTATGATTTATTTCCTGTTTACCTTCTCAAGTTTCTCTTACTTCCTGTATTTGAAAGTCAAATTTTCTGTTCAGATCTTGTCTTTTCATCATGAGTGCTTGAAATTCCTCTGTTTCATTGAATGATGATGTTTTCCCCTGAAGTATATATTCAGGTTTGCTGGGTAGATGATTCTTGGTTTCAATCCTAGCTCCTTTGACCTCCTGGGTATAATTTCCAAGGCTTTCAATCCCTTAATGTAGAAGCTGCTATATCTTGTGTTATCCTGATTGTGTTTCCACAATACTCAAATTGTTCCTTCCTTACAGCTTGTAATATTTTCTCCTTGACCTGGGAACTCTGGAATTTGGCAATAATATTCCTAGGAGTTTTCTTTTGGGGATCTTTTTCCCAAGGCAATTGGTGTATTCATTCAAATTCTATTTTGCCCTCTGGTTCTAGAATATCAGGGCAGTTTTCCTTGAGAATTTCTTCAAAGATAATGTCTCAGCTCTTTTTTTGATCATGGCTTTCAGGTAATTCAAAAATTTTAAAATTATCTTTCCTGGATCTATTTTCCAGGTCAGTGGTTTCCCAATGATTTTTCACATTGCCTTCTATTTTTTTCATTTGTTTGGATCTATTTTATTGTATCTTGATTTCTCATAAAGTCATTAGCTTCCATTTTCTCCAATCTAATTTTGAAGGAAATATTCTCTTCAGTGAGTTTTTGAAATTCCTTTTCCATCTGGAAAATCTGACTTTTTAAATCATTATTCTCCTAATTGGCTTTTGGGGCCTCTTTAGCCATTTGAGTTAGTCTATTTTTTAAGGTGCTATTTTCTTCAGTATTTTTTTGGTCTCCTTTAGCAGGCTGTTGACTTGCTATTCATTATTTTCTTGCATCATTCTCATTTCTCTTCCCAATTTTCCCTCTACTTCTCTTACTTGATTTTCAAAATCCTTATTGAGCTCATCCATGTCCTGAGACCAATTTATATTTTTCTTGGAAGCTTTTGATACAGGAGTTTTGACTTTGTTATCTTCTTCTGGTTCCATGCCTTGATCTTTTTTCTCCCCCCCAAAAGATTCTATGGTCTGATTGTGCTTCCTCTGTTTGCTTATCTTGCCAGCCAATTACTTGATTTTTTTAGCTCTTTGCCAAGGTAGAACTCTTCTTCCAGAGTGCATAGTGATGTGTCCCAAATTTCTCGGGTTTTGCACAGCTGTTTTCAGAGATTTTTCTAGGCACCTGCCTCAGAACTGTGAGGATGACTGCCTCTCCACAGTTTCAACAAGCTCTGCCACACGAGCACTCCTCACCCCTGGACCACCACACAAGACTGAGACCCAGATCGAAGCAGGACAAAGTGAGAACAATTACCATCTGAATAGTGGCTTGGTCCCCCTACGATCTGTAGGCCTGGAGTGCAGGAGTCAGGTACATGACAGCTGCTGCCAGAGCCACCTTTGCTACCACCTCTGCCGCCCCAGGAGCAGGGGCTGGACAACATTCTTCTTTCACCCTTTTCCAACAGAGTTCTCCACTGACCTTTTACTTTCTCTTTGTTGTTTATGGGTTGAGAAGTATGGAAAGTGCTGCAGCTGCCAGTGAATCAGTCCCCTGAAGTCTGCTCTGCCTGCCTGGTCTGTGACACTGGTCTGGGCCTGCATGGCTCACACAGGACCGACACTTCCTGTTGACCTGCCAGGCTGCCTTCAGCATGGCATTTGTTTCCCTTTGTCTCTTTCTGGGTTCTGTGGCAATAAAATTTGTTTAGATTCTTTTTTTTATAGGTATTGGAGGTGGTTGGAGCAGGAGTTCAAGCAAGTTCCTGCTTTTGCTCTGCCATCTTTGCTCTACCCCTTGGGCTAGATTTTTGTAAGACTAATAAGCAAATAAAAAGAAAATGGCATTCTAGGTGAAACACTGTGAGCAAAGAAACAGAAATAGGGAATATGCATTGGGAAAACAATAGGTAAAAGAAAATAAGTATAATGGCAGTAAAAAGATAAAAAAAAAGAAATAAGTATAACAGTAATGAAAAAAGTGGTTTGTAAAAATAGGTGAGATAAGACAACTTAGGGCCTTGAATGCTAGGATGTAGAATATGGACATTATTTGACATTGACTTTTTTTTTTTAATTCTGGATCCTCATCTGGGTACTATGCAAGATGTCATTATTTGTTTTCATATAAGTGGCATGTTACTATGTATGTATAAATAAAATTCACGAGGAAGCTGGTCTTCTTCACTTCTCTTTTTTTTTTTCTTGAGGGGAAAGAATTCACTGGTAGAAGACAGATTAACTTATTACCTAGTTTTTTTTTTCTTTCTTAAGGCCCTTATCTTTTCTTTTTTGCAGAAATCACATAAGTGAATTATACAAGTAAAACTGGAATTAGTCAAAATCATAATGCTAGAAGAAGGTACTTACAAAATGCATCATAAATAACTCCAATGTTTCTCAGCCAAATAATGTTTTTTAAGCTATCAAATCAATTTTTAAATAGTATAATTAAAGATATCAAAGTGAGTCCTGGAGTTACACTAAAAACTGAAATGGCAAAAGGAAACACAATCACAAAACCAGAAAAAGATGAAAAAGTTTTGTTTCATTTTGTTTTCCTTTTCCCCCACATCTTTGCTCCAAGCTTTAATAGAGGATTTACGCCAAGCCTAGAAATATTTATAACTTTGAATGAGTAGAATAGACCCACCAGAGTTGGTCAACACACAGAAAGTGATGAGATACTCTCACATTCACTGAAAAAATGCAATCAAATAAGTATGCAATGTAAGCCATTTTGCAGACTCATTTGTGGGCTTGTGAAGACTATGCTTCTGTCAGCAATGAAAACAAAGAAAATATCTACATCAGCATAAGAGTGGATCAAAAATTGTCCATTGGCAGTAAAAGCAACTGGAATTTGGCACGAGCTACCCTAACAGCTTATCCACGACATAGCCTCGAGTGCTGGCAAATCAGGCATTTGAGACAAAGCTAGGGGAACGATAGTTCTTAATTTCATTTAATATACTGTTCTGTGTTGAATGGCAGACAATGGCCACAGGTCATCTTTGGAGGTTATAGCATTTAGACCATGACATAGAATGAGAAAAGCAAAAAGAGAAGCAGGAAATCCTATGATAAATTTGCTGTTAAACACACTCTTACTTTGAATGAAAAGGAAATAGGTACAGTAAATGAGGATGAGAGAAGTTTTAAATGATCACTTACAATGAACCCCTTGAGATTATCACAGTAGAAGAATATGACTGAAGTTCTTTTTTATTACTGCTTCTCTTCTGGCTTCTTTTAAAATAATGAAATTCAACTTCCAATTTCTTGATACCAAAAAACAAAAATGCTTTGGAGCTACTCATATGCCACGTGCTGCTGACACTTAGACAAAGTAGAAGCTGAGGCCTATCTACCAAGGGATAGAGGCAACTGCCTAAGCTACCATCAGGATGCCAAAGAGCAGTCATTTTCATTATCATTTGGCAGCTGTTAGACTATACTCCAACTCTAAGTGTTGAGAGCCCTGATGAGACCCACACACCTTTCAAATGATCTCTGACAGTTTGTCTGATTCCCCAGAGTCCATTATACTGACCTGTCTATTGTCAGACCCAGTATGTTTGGATCATCAGAGCAAAGGTCTATAATGATATTGTAGTAAATTGGATATAACAAAAACTTTAATATTGTTTAACCATCATTGTGGTCCCAGCAAGATTATCATTAGGCCTTAATTTGAGTAGACTCCCTGGATCCAGTTATATCAACAGAGAAAGGTGGTGGGGGAGGAGGGAGAGCAGAAAGCTTTGTACTAAAATCACTATTATAGTTTGGATATTTGCCTCACATAGATATCATGTAATGTGTGGATATGAGAAAGAATCTAGAGGTTTAGCAATAAATGTGGTCTACTCAATATGAGATTGGCATTCTGTCCTAGGGAATATTGAAACCTTACATGTACATAGCTGAAATTTCTTCTTATAACACAGACCAGTTACTCATTTTTATATTAACAAAAACAGAAGGAAAAAGGAAATGGAAGGCCTTTTTCTAGACTTTATTTTTAAAATATAAATGTAAAGAGATGGCATGGAGAAAACAAGCATTTTTAAAATCTTGAGTGACAAAAAGATCAATTGCTCAACTATTTAAAAGATGAGTTCTTGGCATGAATCATTAGCAAAGGACAGAAAGGTTATAGATACAACTTTTGGCTATTTAAAGGGAGCAGTGATGGAAAATGTATTTTCCCCCCTCAGGAATAGGGAACAGAAACAGTGTGTTCATTTCACCATAAGAGTTCAGTCAGTAGTTAGGCAGGGCCCAGTAAACACAGATATGTTCCAAATATTTGCTTTGTGGGCGGGCAATACAACTGGAAATAAAACTAAACCAGGTGACAATTTTACCAGGCTTCATGGACTTGGTGAACTCTAGATTCAGTTTTACCTAAAACAGGAAAATATATTTTGATATGTTGCTCACAGCCAAATGGGGAATAACATCTGCTAAAACATTAAAAATGCTTAATGGTATTGTCTTTTAATTACAGAGAAAAATGTAGCCTTGCTTTGTGCTCAGAATGGAATAAATTTTCACATTAATACACAAAATCCCACATACACATTTTGAAGAACTTTCTGGAATTAACAAGAGAGTCAAATTTAATTGAAATAAATATAATGTTACTGTAAATGGGGGGTAGGGGAAGATATCATCCAGGATGAGCATTACAGAGCATACTGAAAGCAGACTACTAATGAGAATGACTATTTCCCTCTGATCAGGGAGTGAAGGAGGGAGAAAGAATTAAAAAAAGAAAGAAGAAAGGAAGGAGAGAAGGAAAGAAGGAGGAAAAGAAGGAAGGAGGGAAGGAAGGTAGGAAAGAAAGAAAGAAAGAAAGAAAGAAAGAAAGAAAGAAAGAAAGAA
>NW_027185777.1:29337512-29375106 GCF_028583685.1 Petaurus breviceps papuanus
AAGAAAGAAAGAAAGAAAGAAAGAAAGAAAGAAAGAAAGAAAGAAAGGAAGAAAGAAAGAAAGAAAGAAAGAAAAGGAAAGAAGGAAGAAAGGAAGGAAGGAAGGAAGGAAGGAAGGAAGGAAGGAAGAGGGAAGGAAGGAAGGAGAAAAGGAAGGAAGGTAGGAAGGAAAGAAGAAATAGAGAAACAAAGAAACAAAGAAAGAGGGAGACAGAGGAAGGAAGGAAAAAGGGAGGGAGGGAGGAAAGAAGAAAGGAAGGAAGATTTTATTTATGACCTTCTATATGTCAGGCACTGTACTAAGTGCTCTCTTAATCTAATCCCATTAGATCCTCAAAAAGACTAAATTCTCGGCGTCCAATAATCATTTAAGGGAACTGGAAGGTTAAATGAATTGCTTGTGACTAGTATGCAGAGTGTCAAAAAGAGGACTTGAAACCACGTCTTAGAATCCTGTCATATCATAGTCATAGATGTAGACAAAATAGGAATAGAGTTCAAAGTTATGAAGTCTCAATCTTTTCATTTTAAAGATGAGGAAACTGAGGAAGAGACACTAAGTGGACTGGCCTAGGGTTACACAGCCAATAAGTATCTGAGGTGGAATCTGATCCCTGGTCTTTCTTGATTCCAAATTCAGTACCTTGTCCCCCATGCCATGGCATGCTGTCTGTCTTCTTATAGTTACCATAATCAAACAAGGGCTATTAAACACACACACACACACACACACACACACACACACACACACACACGCTCACAAACTTCATTTCTAAGGCTAATCATATTGAATAACCAAGGGATCATTTTTCCTATTCCCTTGGAAATGTTCCCGTGAGAGAAGGCAGCTTCCTCTACGATGGGTAAAGAAGAAAGATTTTTCTATTGTAGGACCTCAGATGATTGTAACTCTGCTCCAGTAGTATGATATATTAAATATTTGATTAACAAGCATTTAAGTGTCTACTATGTACCAGACATTGTGCTAAGCACTAAGTATACACAAAAATACAAAAAATCCTTGTTCTTGCCCTCAAGGAGCTCACATTGCAATAAGAGAAAGATAACATGAACACAACTCTGTACATATGAGAAAATAAGATGCAAACCTTTAACAAAGAACCCTATAATATATGGGCTCTATTTTTTTAAGGGAGCAAAATTTATCCCTACTGCCTTATCAGTGGAATGGCCAATGGATAAGACAAAAGGGATTTTTTTTCTTCCTATGTCTAATGCATTTTTGTCCAAGTGCCAGGAAACTACAGTAAGTGTTCTCATAAAGCTATCTAGATGGACCTACAACTATTTACTGTTTCTTGTTGTTATAACTTACAGTCAGTGCAAGGGTTTCTGCCATACGGAGGAAATCATTAGCCCTTTGAACCTGCCATAGCAGAGAGAATAAGGTATGGGGGGCGGGGGGAGAAAAGAAAAGGAAAATAATACCCATGTAATGGCTTTTATTGAGCTACTTAGTTGCTGTGAATATAAAGAATCCAAAGAGTTTTATATGTATTTCTATTTCAAAACTATTCCTCTTCTTATTTTATTGTTTTAACTCACCTGCATCCTCCACCCCAGCTTGAGTTCCATATTAGAATGTGGGTATGTATACACATACACACATATGTATGTGTATGTATACACATACATATATATGTATACACATTTATTTATATATAATACATAAGTATATAAAATATACCCATATATTATAAGTACCTATTACAAATACAAACATATGATGTAAAAACAACATTGGCAAGGATTGAGTGTGTGGCTAAATTTAAGGCTTCTCTTCTCCAGAAATAACTACATTGAGTTTACTCTATTATTCTAAAGACTTTTAAAATGAATGCATAAATACAGCTCATCTTAACCATGGGTATATTTAGATTTTATCTTAATATGCTCTTCTCTTTATACATCTCATTACAGCATGGTCATGGTCCAGGGTTCTTTTTTTTCATCTTCACATTAATCATTAGTCAAGTTTTAAAGGATTATAACTGATGGAATGATCAGTGAGAAAGAGGAAACAAAAAAGAAAGAATGAAAGGAAGAAAAAGAAACAAAGCAAGTAGTTTGTTTCAATCTGCAATCAGACTCCACAGCTCTTTCTCTGGATGTGGATATCTCTTTCGATCACGGGTCTTTTGGAGTTGTCTTATAACCTGACATTGCTGAGAGGAGCCCAGTCTATTGAAATTAGTCGTCACACATACGTTGTGTCTGTTCTTGTGTACAGATTTCTCCTGGTTCTACTCTTTTTACTCAGCATCAGTTTATATAAGTCTCTCTAGGTTATTATGAAGTCTGTTTGCTCCTCATGTCTTATAGCATAGTAGTGTTCCAATACATTCATATACCACAACTTGTTCAGCCATTCCCCAATTGATGGGCATTCCCTTGATTTCCAATTCTTTGCCACCACAAAAAGAGCTGCTATAAACAATTTTGTACATACAGGTCCTCCTCCCACTTCTCTGATCTCTGTGGGATATAACATTAGAAGTGCTGAGTCAAAGGGTATGCACTTATTTATAACCCTTTGAGCATAGTTCCAGATTGCTCTCCAGAATGGCTGGATCAATTCACAACTCCATCAACAATGCATTAATGTTCCAATTTTTCCACATCCCTCCAGCATTTATCATTTTCCTGTTTTGTCATCTTTAGCCAATCTGACTGGTGAGATGTGGTACCTCAGAGTTGTTTTGATTTGCATTTTTCTAATAACCAGTGATTAGAACATTTTTTCATATGCTTAGAGATATCTTTAATTTCATCTTCTGTCTGTTGAAATCCTTTGCATGGTCCATGGTTCTTGAAAGCTATAGCAGATGAGCATAAACTTTAGCAGGTACCACCAATGGAAAGACTTTGAGTATGATGTCAATGATAGACCCTAAGATGATTTTCAGAAGATTAGCATAGCTAAAATAAAAAAGATATATCACCAAGTTGGCTGTTGGGTGAAAGAGATAATTATGGATGGCTCTGAGTTGTGATTCTGGGTGAATGTAGGATGTTGGTACCCTTGATGTTCAGTCATTTTTTTCAGTCATCGCCAACTCTTTGTGACCCCATGTGGGGTTTTTCTATCAAAAATACTGAAGTAGTTTGCCAGTTCTTTCTCTAGCTAATTTTGCAGATAAGGAAACTGAAGCAAACAAGTTAAGTGACTCACCCAGGGTCACACAGGTAGTAACTGTCTGAGGCTAGATTTGAATTCAGGTAGATGAGTCTTCCTGACTCTACACCAGGGGTGTGGAATCTGCATCCTCCAGGGCTCATGTAACTGTCTATGTCCTCAAGCGTGACCCTTTGACTTAATCCAAACTGTTCTGTGAAGTTTGGATTCAGTCAAAGGGCTATACTTGAGAAGCTAGAGGGCCACATGTGGCCTAGAGGATGCAAGTTCCCCACCCCTGCTCTAGGTGCAATGTTTTATTCACTTTGTCACCTCTCTGCCCTTGGTAGAAATAGGGAAGTTCAAAAGAAGGGAAGGATAAAGGGAGACATGTCAGAGTTTTAGAGATGATGAGTTTTGTTTTGGACATGATCAGTTTGGGTTGAGTTGAGATCATATAATTTTGGAACTAAAAGTCACCTTAAAAATCACTTGGAATACCTCATTTTTCATACGAGGAAACTGATTTGCCATAGTCTTATATGTAGTAAGTGACAGAGAGGAGGTTTGAACCCAGACTATCTAGTTATAACTACAAGGATCTTTTCTCTGTATTACACTGTCTCTTGCTCCCTTTGGAATCATCCATTCAAAATATCCAATATGCAGTAGCTGATGAAGGACAGGATTTTTTTTAATATTACAGAAGGTAGGGGTTTTAATGCATTAATATTACAAATTAGTGCCAACCAGGCATGTGGCAAATACTTATAGGATTTATCTGGAGTATCATTCATTACCATCAAGATTGTTGTCAGTTTTTGTTGGAGAATATTGTGTCTGATCAGAATAGTAAATTGTACATATGTTACTGGTCAATTAATCAGCCATAATGCTCTATGTTAATATTTCAGCTTTCTTTTTGTAACATGATAAATAAAACTTTACTTTGAAAGGAACTTTATCTATTTTTTCCTCTGCAACTAAATATTTAGGTTCTTTGTTTTTACAAAATTGTCTATAAACAGAGTAATGTCTAAAACAACAGCATATCTGATCTTCCTCTTGGAAAGATCAGAAGGGTGAGGAGTACTCAGCTGTCAGTTTTCAGGGTTGCTCTGAGGAATGATGGAGCCTCTATTGATCCAGAATTACTGTTTTCTTTTCTCAACATGACTTATTTTCCTTAGAAATACTATTAGGTTGGGGGTGGAGCCAAGATCACAGAGTATAAACAGGATTTCCACACAGCTCCCACTTCCACCTCCCCAGTACATGTAAAAAATGACTCTAAAATTTTTTTGGAGCTACAGAACCCACAAAGTGACAGAGAAAAACTAACCTCCTCTTGAAGACAGCCTGGAAGGCTGTAGGAAGGGGCCAATCACAGTGCTTTGGGAGCAGAGTCCAGCCCCATATGACCCTGAGGTTTTATCCTCAGGGCTGCCACAATCAGCCCCAGCTGGAGGGATTTCAGGAGAGTGGATAACCAGTGGCTGTAGTGGTTTCCAGAATTATCAACCCATAGATGCTAAAGACAATGTGAGATGTCAGCAGGAACTTTGGGAACAGGGTGTCTGGAAGTGCTGTCCAGCCTCTGCCCCCAGGAAAGAAGCAGCTGAGGCACTTCTACCACTGCCCCATTGCTGCTTCAGAGCTCCTGGACTGCATATTGTAGGGGGACCAAGAAATCAGTATGAGGGATAATCACTCTTGCTTCAACCTGCTTCGATCTGCATTGCTGTCTAAGGTGGAAGTCCTGGAGTGTGCGAGAGCCAGTGGAGGTTTCTGAGAGGGCAGTCAGCTAATAGTTCTGGCACCTGAGAAAACTCCAGCAATTTGGGAAAAAACTCTCTGCTACTCTTAGTAGCAGAGTTCTACTGTGGCAACATGAGCAACCAAAGGAAGCAAAGCGAGCAGAGGAATGCAACTTAAGACTCCTATTTTGAGGAAAAAGAGGATCGAAGCATGGAATAGGGGGAAGGCAACAAAGATAGAACTCTGCACCGAAAGCTTCCAATAAAATTAATAACTGGTTACAGGCCATAGAGAAGCTCAAGAAGGATTTTAAAAATCAAATAAGAGAAGTGGAGGAAAAAATTGGGAAGAGAAATGAGAATGATGCAAGAAAATCATGAAAAGAGAATCAACAACCTGACTGAAGAAAACAACTCCTTAAAAAATAGACTAACTCAAATGGCAAAAGAGGTTCACAAAACCAATGAGGAGAATGCCTTAAAAAGCCAAATTTGCCAGATGGAAAAAGAAACTCAAAAGCTCACTGAAGAGAACAAATCCTTAAGAATTAGACTGGAGCAAATGGAACTTAGTGACTTTATGAGACATGAAGATACTATTAAACAGATCCAAACAAATGAAAAATAAAAGGCAATGTGAGATATCCCATTGGAAAAACCACTGACATGGAAAATAGATCTAGGAGAGATAATTTAAAAATTACTGGACTACATGAAAGCCATGGTCAAAAAAAGAATCTAGAAATCCTCCAAGAAATTCTCAAAGAAAATTGCCCTGATGTTTTAGCACCAGAGAGCAAAATAGAGTTTGAAAGAATCCACCCATCACCTCCTGAAAAATATCCCAAAAGGAAAATTCCTAGGAATATTATAGCCAGGTTATGGTATTCCCAAATCAAGGAGAAAATATTACTAGCAGCCAGGAAGAAACAATTTTATTATTGTGGAAACACAAACAGGATAACACAGGATCTGGCAGCTTCTATCTTGAGGGATTGAAGGGCTTGGAATATGATATTCCAGAGGTCAAAGGAGCTGGGATTAAAACCATGAATCACCTACCCAGCAAAACTGAATATCTTATTTCTGTGGAAAATATGGTCATTCAATGAAATAGATGACCTTTAAGCATTCTTGTTGAAAAAACCAGAGTTGAATAGAAAATTTGACATTCACATAGAAGAAGTAAGAGAAGCATGAGAAGGTAAACAGGGAAAAGAAATCATAAGGAACTTATCAAATTTGAACTATTCACATCCCTACATGGAAAAATGATAATTGTAACCTATGAAACTTTTCTCAGTAAAGAATAGTGGAAGGGAATATATATATATATATATATATATATATATATGTGTGTGTGTGTGTGTGTGTATGTACGTATGTATTTATACATATTAGTATACATACATATGTCTATATAGAGGGCATATGAATACATATGTGAGTGTATGTATATTGTGTACAGGTATATATAGAGAGAGGGCATAGGGTCAATTGAATAGGAAGGGATGATAATTAAAAGGTGTAATTGAGGGGTGAGAGAGAATATAATGAGAGGAGATGGGGAGAGACAGATTCAGTAAATTTTCTCATATAGAAGAGGTAAGGGAAATCTATTACAATGGAGGGGAAGAACAGGAACGCAAAAGGGAATGAGTCAACCTTACTCTCATTGAATTTGGCTTGGGGAGAGAATGACATACACACTAAATAGGGCATCTCATCCTATAGGAGAGTAGGGAGGAAGGGGATGAGAGGGGTATGAGGGAGGGGAGGGCAGTTTGTGGGGAAGGGAAGTTGGAAACACACACTTTTGAAAAGGGACAAGGTCAAAGTAGAGAATAGAACAAGTGGGGGGTGGGATAGTATGGAGGGAAATATAGGCAGTCTTTCGCAATATATCCACTATGGAAATGTTTTGCAGAGCTTCACATGTACAACCTATATTGAATTGATTATCTTCCCAATAAGGGTGGGTGACAATGGAGAAAGGGAAAGAATCTTGGATTCAAAGTTTTAAAAACAAATTTTTATTATATATATATATATATATATATATATATATATATATATATATATATTTTTTTTTTTTTTTTTTTTACCTGCAACTGAGAAATGAGATATACGGGCACTGGGACATAGAGATTCATCTTGCCCTACTGGAAATTCAGATGGGGTGTGGGGGAGGATATAGGACAGAGCACATTGGGGGAGGGGGTATTCAGTATGATCACTGTTTTGGGGTGATGGGTAGGGGAAATATGGGAACAAAATTTGTAACACAAAATCTTGTGGAAAGGATTGATATCAACTAAAAATAAACATAAAATTTAATCCAGAAATATTATTAGTTTGCTATGTGGTAGTGTAAATTGAGGGCTATGTTTAGAAATCAGAGTTCAAATGTGATCTCAGGAACTTACTAGCTGTGTGATCTTGGGCAAGTCATATAACCTCTGTCTTCCTTATTTCAACTGCAAAATATAACCCATAGTAGTATCCTCCTCAAGGGTTATTGTGCAGCTCAAATGGGATAATATTTGTAAAAGCATAAAGTATAATACAATGCCTGACCCATAGTAGGTATTTAATAAATACTTCCTGCCTTCCCTCTCACCTCTTCCATTAGGTTGGTGAAGTAAGCACATGTATACCATTAGGCTGTCATGAGTGAAAATCAGACTGTAAGTAGGTTAGGACAATTCCCTGTACCTTAGAAGACAAATTAATAAATGTCCAATAATTGTTATTTAGACATTTATATAAAAACCTATTAAAACAAGAAATTATGAATACAATTAAAAGCAATTTTTAAATGAAATTTATACCTATGCTCTCACTTTATTTAGACTCACATGAGCATGTGTGGAAATGTAATCCTATTCAAAGACATTCTAATTTCTGAAGAAAAATAAAAGCTCTTGATTTCAAAAATCTGTTATTTCTCATCGTGGAAGTCCACTTTGTGAATTTTGCCTTATATGCAGAAATGACATCCCACATACATATTTCATTTATTCACTATAAATGCACTTATTAAGCACCCACAAGTACATTCAGTATGTCACAAGGCCTTTTGAGGAGCACACAAAAAAAGAAACTTACAATCAAATTCTAGCACACTCAGGTGCTCTCAATTCCCATTTTTCAGTGATCATTAATAACTATTATTGACTGACATACTATCCTGACAAATGACTGATCTCTGTGATTAAGATATGTAAACACCAAGGAGCACAGTACTATTTTGGTGGCACTATTTTTGTACCACAACAGGTAAACAGGTTTCCTAAAAACATCCAGCAAACAAATCAAGTATTTACTTCAAGCACGTTAGCTTCTTTCTTCCCATGTCTTTCAAAGTAAAATCTTCATGGGCGACTGATGGCAAAAGAGTTTCCTAGCATCCTAGTTCAAGTAAGGTTCAAGTATCCTAACATGCATTTGCTCTGTGGTCTATAAAGTTCTGAGTTTGAATCTTTCCTTAGACACTAACCCAGTGATGACGTGACATTGACTAGGTTATTTAAACTCTGTAGGTCAGTTTGCTCATTTGTAAACTGAGGGCACTGAATTAAACATATAAAAGAAGAGGACAAATGTAATACTTTTTCTTAGTAAACACTATAATGATCTGACATCCTGGGAATACATTGGATCTACTTGGTGGAGGTTGCCCCACTCAGGTTCACCACCTATTACCAATATTTATTTAAGTCAAACAGGCTCTCTTTCTCCCTAAACTTTTTGTTTTTACTGCATCGTATTCTCCAGCATCAGTTAAATAACCCAGGTGAAACAAGATTGAGGAGAAGAAGGAACAAAGAATTGCATAAAGTTTCTGGATTATTACTTTTTCCTAGTGTTTAAATAGGCTAGCTAGGCTATAGAAGACAGAGAGAAGGCCACTGTATCCTCGCTTTATTTTTCAGTTGCTAGGGTTCCCCCCCCCCTTTTTATTAAGAAACATTTTATTCTAGAGTTTTTTAATGTATTATTTAACCTGTGTTGAAAGGGGGAAAAATCTTGTCCATATACTCTTTTTTTTTTTTTTAAGCAATTGGGGTTAAGTAACTTGCTCAAGGTTACACAGCCAGTTATTTCTGGGTGTGGTGCTGAGTGTCTGAGCCCGGGATTTGATCTCCAGGTCGAGTCCCAACACTGGAACCAGTGCTCTTACTCGCTGAGCCACCTGGCCGCCCCTAAGCAATTGGGGTTGAGTAACTTGCTCAAGGTTACATGGCCAGATGTTTCTGGGTGGGTGCTAAGTGTCTGAGCCCGGGATTTGATCTCCAGGTCTTCTCAACACTGGAGCCGGTACTCTTACTTGCTGTGCTACCTGGCCGCCCCTCCATATACTCTTAATGGTATTTTCTTTAGTCACATGGATTCACAGCTACCAAATCTGAAGTAATGAAGACCTGAGTTCAAATTTGACCTCAGACACTTGCTAGCTGTGTGACCCTGGGCAAGTCACAATCTCTGTTTGCAGCAGTTTCCTTGTCTATAAATTGAGATCATAATAGAACTTTCCTCCCAGGGTTGTTCTAACAATGAAATGAGATATTTGTGAAGCACTCACTGTAGTACATGGAACTTAATAGGTGCTATATCAATCACAGTGATGATGATAATGATGATCGTGATGACGGTGATGATGGTGATAATGATGATGATGATGATGATGCATGTGAGCAACCATACTGAAGCCTTTTGTATAGTAGCCGGTCCCCATAGCCATAGACTGAATGATCCACTATAGTGTCCCTCCAGATGACGCTCTGCATAGTACCATATCGATTGCCTGTATTTTTAATGTTCATTTGTTTTATTTCAGTTTTATCAACAGTCGTGAAGTTTGGAAAATCACCCTCAAAGTGTTGATTATTGTTTCCAGTTACATATTTTTGACTTGTCTGAGCTAATCTTTACAGGTAAAAGAGTTTTAGCCCACAGAAAGAATGTCACCAGAGCCCCAAAGTCTATTTGTATGGAACTCTCTCCTTACAGGTAGAAATCAGTGTCCCACGCCTGCATGAGAGGAGGGGCTGTTTCAAAGAGTAAGAGTGAGGAAATCTCTTTAGCTTTCTTTGAGCAACTGACACCATTAAGACTTTAGGAGCTGCTGGATTCAAGCCTTGAGAGAGAAGATGGAAGACGCTAACCCCAATTCAGAGTGCTAAAGGGAAAGACTCTGAGGAAGAAGCCAACATTAGAAGATCTGACAGACTACATCCATCATGTCTCTGTCCCCAAGTTGCTACATTAGACACTACACAGAACTTCCCCTTGGGTGAGATCTAAGACTTCCCAACTTGGTTAGAAGAATTTAATTCTATATTGTCCAGTATCTACTCTTCTGTGTATACTTTGATTTCCATCTTTCTATGACTTAGATCAATGGGTTTCTTCAATAAAAAAAAAATAGATTTCTTTGACTAAAATACTGAATGACATAATCAGGCTCCCCATTTGCTCATATAAAGTCCATGTATATAAGGCTTGAATCTGTCAGACAGTAAAGGTTTAATAGAAAATAAGCCAAATCGTATAGCTGAAAGAAGAAATCATAACCATGATAATGGTTCCAGACCTTGAAACCTATCATTTTCCTTTGGAGAGAAGTTTTTTTTTTCAGATTAATGTTAATAAATAAGCACTTACTAAGAGCACACTATGACTCACAGCCTAGTATAGTAGAGACAACAAAGGGGAAAAAAATGAAGAGCATATATCTAATGGAGGGGACAACAATATGTACACTTCTCCTGAAACACTTCAACTTTAATTTATTTAAGCTTAACACTGAACTATTTATTTTGTTTTGTTTTGTTTTGTTTTTTGGATGGGGGAACATAGGGCAATTGGGGTTAAGTGACTTGCCCAAGGTCATACATCTAATTTTTTTGTGTTAAGTGTCTGAGGCCAGACTTGAACTCAAATCCTTCTGACTCCAGGGCTGGTGTTCCACTCACTGTGCAACTCAGCCATCCCTGGGATACCTATTTAAATCAATATATAAAAAATAAAGACAAAGTTGATGGAATGGAAGATGTCTTTTTTTTTATATAAGCAAAATAGAAATGGAAAGAATTTACTAATCATCTCTTGAAAAAGATCCCAAAAAGAAAACTCCTAGGAATATTATAGCCAAATTCCACAGTTTTCAGGTCAAGAAGAAAATAGTACAAGCTGTCAGGAAGAAACAATTTGAGTATTGTAGAAACACAATCAGGATAACATGAGACCTAGTAGCTTCCATTAAGGGATCGAAGGGCTTGGAATATAATATTCTGGAGGTCAAAGGAGCTATGACTAAAACCAAGAAACTACTACCCAGGAAAACTGAGTATAATACTTCAAGGCAAAATATGGTAATTCAATGAAATAGAGGGCTTTCAAGTATTCATGATGAAACAGAGCTGAACAGAAAATCTGACTTTCAAATACAAGAAGCAAGAGAAGCATGAAAAGCTAAGCAGGAAAAAGAAATCACGAGAAAGCTCCTGAAAAAGGTGGTATTTAAATTGAGAATTGTATTTGCTACATTTTATTTTTTTAATTTCTTTAAATTTTTTAATTTTTTTGCCTTTTGGAGGGCAGTTGGGGTTAAGTAACTTGCCAAAGGTTACATGGCTAGTTTTTTTTTTTGTGTGTGTATGTGTGGGTGTTAAATGTCTGAGGCCAGAACCAAACTCAAGTCCTCCTGACTCCGGGGCCAGAGCTTTACTCACTGCGCCACCTAGCTGCCCATTTAAATTTTTATACACATTTGTTTTAAAAACTTTGAGTTCCAGATTTTTTCCCTTCTTCCCTCCTCACCCACCCCCAGTGGGAAGATAAGCAATTCAATATACTTTGTACATGTGTGGTTACCCAAATCATTTCCAAAGTAGGTATATTGTGAAAGATTAACTATATTTCCCTTCATCCTATCCCACCACTCGCTTATTCTATTTTCTCCTTTGACCCTGTTCATTTTCAAAAGTGTTTTCTCCTTGGGTGGCTAGGTGGCACAGTCAATAGAGTATTGCCATGAAGTCAGGAGGACCTAAAAATCCAGCACTTAAAAATCCAGCCTCAGCCACTGAACACTTAACTAGCCATGTTACCCTGGGCAAGTCACTTAACTCCAACTGCCTTGCCTTTCCCCCTCAAAAAAGCAAAAAACAAAAACAAAAAAAGTGTTTGCTCCTAACTATCCTCTCCCCCAATCTGTCTTCCCTCCTATCATCCCCCTTCTTATCCCCTTCTCCCCTATTTTCCTGAAGGGTAAGATATCCTGTATATGTTACTCCCCCTTTAAGCCAAGTTCAATGAGAGTAAGGTTGTCCCATTGCCTTTTACCTTCCTCCTCTTCCCCTCCATTGTAACAGTTTTATCTTGCCTCATATATGAGATAATTTGCTCTAATCTATCCTTCCCTTTCTCCTTCTCCCAACATATTCCCCTATCACCTCTTAATTTTATATTTTAGATATCATCCCTTCATATTCAACTCATCCTGGGCCCTCTGACTATGTATACATGTACATATATGTGCACCCCATCACATGTATATTTATACATACCTACAGCCTCATTTACATATATGTGTGTACACACACACACACACACATATATTCCCTTCAACTGTCCTCATACTGAGAAAAATCTTATAAGTAACAATTATCATTTTTCTATGTAGGAATGTAAATAGTTCAACTTTAATAAGATCCTTATGATTTCTTTCCCCTGTTTACCTTCTCATGCTTCTCTTGCTTCTTGTATTTTAAAATCAAATTTTCTGTTCAGCTCTGATTTTTCCCTCAAGAATGCTTGAAAATTTTCTATTTCCTTGAATGACCATATGTTCCCCTGAAGCATTATACTCAGTTTTTCTGGGTAGGTGATTCTTGATTTTAGTCCTGGCTCATTTGACCTTCAGAATATCATATTCCAAGCCCTTCAATCCCTTAATGTAGAAGCTGCTAGGTTCTGTGTTATCCTGATTGTGTTTCCACAGTACTCAGACTGTTTCTTCCTGATAGCTTGTACTATTTTCTCCTTGACCTGGAAACTCTGGAATTTGGCTATAATATTCCTAGGAGTTATTTTAGGGGGATCTTTTTCAAGAGGTGATTAGTAAATTCTTTCAATTTCTATTTTGCCCTCTGGTTCTATAATATCAGGGCAATTTTCCTTGAGAATTTCTTGAAAGATGATTTCTAGGCTCCTTTTTTTAATCATGGCTTTCAGGTAGTCCAATAATTTTTAAATTATCTCTCCTGGACCTATTTTCCAGGTCAGTATTTTTTTTTCAGTGATATAGTTCCCATTGCCTTCTATGTTTTTATTTGTTTGGATCTGTTTTATAATATCTTGATTTCTCATAAAGTCATTACCTTCCATTTGCTCCAATCTAATTTTAAAAGAATTATTCCCTTCAGTTAGTCTTTGGAATTCCTTTTCCATCTGGCAAATTCAACTTTTAAGGAATTCTTCTCCTCACTGGTTTTTTTAGGCCTCTTTTGCCTTTTGAGTTAGTCTATTTTTTAAGGTGTTATTTTCTTCAGTCAGGTTGTTGATTCTCTTTTCTTGATTTTCTTACATCATTCTCTTTTCTCTTCCCAATTTTTCCTCCACTTCTCTTACTCAGGTTTCAAAATCCTTCCTGAGCTCCTCCATGTCCTGTAGCCAATTCATATTTTTCTTTGGAACTTTTGATGCAGGAGTTCTGACTTCTCTGTCTTTCTCCAACTCCATGCCTTGATGCTTTTTGTCTCTGAAAAAGGAATCTATAGTAGGATTGCATTTCCTCTGCTTGCTCATGTTGCCAGTCAATTACTTGATTTTTGAAACCTTTGCCACATTAGAACTCTGCTTTCAGAATGGAGAGAGATTTGTCCCAAATTACTGGGGGTATTCACAGCTGCTGGACCAATTATCAGGGTTCCCTTTCAATATTCCCCACTGGCTCTGGCCCCTGGCAATATACCCCAGAACCTCCGCCCAAGACTGCAATCCATATCCAAGGTTATTAAAGCAAGAGTGATTACCCTCTGAATGGTCACCTGGTCCTTCTATAATCTGCAGGGCAGGAGCTCCTGAGGCAGCCACATAGTGTGGCCACATGGTACAACCGCCATGCCTCCCCCAGTTCTGGCCCTGGGGAAAGGGCCAGACCACACTCTTCTGTCCACCCCTGTTCCAACAGAGTTTCACACTGACCTTTTACTTTGTCTTTGGTGTTTATGGGTTGAGAAGTCACGTGGGGTTGGGCGTGACTCCCAGCTCATTGTGATAGCCCCTTCCTGCTGGCCTGTCAATCTGTCTTCAGCAGGAGATTTGTATCTCTCTGTCACTTTTTGGGTTCTGTAGCTCTAAAATTTGCTTAGCATCTTTCTTGGCTCTGCCCCTATTTGTTACATTTTAAATTCTGAATTATCCACCTCTCTCACTCACATAGCACTAGCAAAGGGTATTATTTTATGTGTGTGTGCACACATTTATATGTATGTAAAACCATAGTAAGTATTCTTCTATTTATCATTTCTTTTCCTGGAAGTACATAGTATCTTCCTTCATAGGTCTGTTGTAGTTAATTTGAGTATGTGTAACAGGTAGAATAACTTAGTTATTCAGTTATTCTTCAAACAATATCACTCTTACTGTATGCAATGTTCTCTTGGTTCTGCTCATTTTATTCTTCATTGGTTCATGTAAGTCTTTCCATTTTTTCCCCTTAAAATCAACCTGCTAAACATTTCTTACAGCACAGTAGTATTTAATCACAATCATATACCACAACTTTACATTTGTCAAAGACAAGGTTACCATAGTATGTCTATTCTGTTCCACTAATCCACCTTTCTATTTCTTAGCCACTACCAGATAGTTTTGATAATTTCTACCTTATAATATAATTTAAGACCTAGTACTGCTAAAACTTTTCCTTTACATTTTTTTCCATTAATTACTTTGTTATTCTTGATCTTCTGTTCTAAATGAATTTTGTTGTTATTTTTACTACCTCAATAAAATAAATTTTTGGTAATTTAATTGGGATTATATTAATTAGGTAGAATTGTCATTTTTATTATATTGGCTCTGCCCACCCCTAAACAATTAATATTTCTCCAATTATTTAAATATGACATTATTTGCGTAAAAATGTAGATGTAGTTTTTGGGTTTCTCTTGGCAGATATACTCAGGTATTTTATGCTATCTGTGGTAATTTTAAATGGGGTATCTCATCTCTTCTTTCAGGGTTTTGTTGGTAATATATAGAAATGCTGATGATCTATGTGGATTTATTTTATATCCTGCTACTCTGCTATATTTAACTGTTTTAATGAGTTTTTTATATCAGTCTCTAAGATTTTCCAAATAGATCATCATATCATCTGCAAAAAGGGATTGTCCATTCTGATTCCTTTATATTTTTCTCTTATTGCTTTTACTAGCATTTCAATACAATATTAAATAATATTGATGATAATTGGCATCCTTGTTTCACTCCTGATTGTACTGGGAAGGCTTCTAGCTTATGCTCATTACAAATAATGCTTGCTGATGGTTTGAGGTAGATGCTTCTTATCTTTTTAAGGAAAAATCCTCATATCTATTCTTTCAAGTGTTTTTAATAGGAATTGGTGCTGGATTTTCTCAAAGGCTTTTTCTGTATTAATATAATCATATGATTTTCTTACTTTTGTTGTTGACATAATCAATTATGTTCATAGTTTTACTTATATTAAACCATCCCTGCATTCCTGGTATAGATCCCACTTGGTCACAAAGTATAATCTTTGTGATATATTGTTATATTCTCATATCTAGTATTTTTTTCACTTGTTGCATCCACATTCATTAGTAAATATGGTCTATGATTTTTATCTGTTTTTGCTCTTCTTTGTTAGTTATCAGTTATAAACCATATATTAGTTATAAACCATATTTGTTTCATGAAAAGAGTTGAACAAGCCTTCTTCTTTGGCTATTATCCCAAATAATTTATGTAATACTGGAATTAGTTGATCTTTAAATGTTTGGTAGAATTCACTTGTAAATAAATCTGATCCTGATGCTTTTTCCTTAGGAAGCTCATTTACAACTTGTTCAATTTCTTTGCATAAATGGGTCTATTTAGACATTCTTTTTCCTCTTCTGTTAAACTATACAATTTATATTTTTGTGCATATTCTTCCATTTCACTTAAATTTGTTGGTAGATAATTGTGCAAAATAACAACTAAAATTAGTTTTTTTTCTTGCCCGCTTCTAATTTTTCATGTTTTAAAATTTATTTTAAACTTAAGTACAAAAGAATAAAAGAAAAAATGTCGCCATGTATACAGCAGAATATAAGAGAGGATTCAATATAAAGCAATGCATTTCCATTTCAAGAAAAGCTATATAATAAAACTATACATTGTTTTCAAAGCTGTCCAGTTTTTCTTTGCTTTCTTATAGGTTTTCTTTTTCACTATGCTGTGCCCTTTTTACTTTTTCTTCCCTTTCCCAACAAAACACGCTGCAATTAAGAATATATGGATATATACACATATGTATTTATGCATGTATGTATATATACATAGATACCTATACACATACGTACCTACATGTATATGTGCACACATCTGCATATATATGTACAAATGCACATGCATATATACACACATTTGTATATATGCATGAATACATACATTATACATACATATATACACAGATATCTATTTTTCTCATGTCATGGTAGGACACAGATGTAGACACTTTTCCAAACCAAACTTTATTTAGTCCTCTCTCATTGCCTATTGAAAACTGCATATCAAATGATAACCATAAACTTGAAGGAAATGAGCAAAGGCATGATGGCAGAAGATGGATGAGAAAGTAATGACTGAAGAAGTCTGGGAACCCTAATCACTTTAAAATAGAGATGTAACAAATTATCTTCTCTAAGCATAGGTACCCAAGCATAAAAATCCCCCAAAACTAAGACTAATAAGGAGTATTGAAAGTCCACCAATATAGTCACTGCCAGCAAAGTAAACATGAATGGAGCATTTCATGAACTGTAACAAGGGATGTCTAGCATGACAGCTCTAGAAGAATCATGTTAGAATTCCCTAAAACTCTGGAATGAAACTAGGACTATAGGTTGACTCTCCAGTGACAGGGGGAGACACACAAAATGGAGGTAAAATGCTTTGGGGAAAGACCTAATCCAACTTTGAAAACTGCCTCTGACAATCTAGGTAATTTCTACAAAACACATTGCATTCTTATTCTTTAATGACGATTTTAATGTAGTCAAGAAATATGGAAAAGAGGGAAACATTCTTGGTCAATACCAATAAGTGTCATGGTTGAAACTTGGAGTTCCTAGGAGAGGTATGTTTTCTGCCCAATACTCAATTGTATCTCCCATTACTACTGAAAATTAACTTGGTGGTTTAGAAAGGAAGAACTCACCCCAATCTTTCCAATCTACCCTCTCATCCTAGAATGCCTTTTCTCTTTCTCACCAAATATCTCAATCTTACACATCCTTCAAATTCTAGTTTAAGTTCTACCTGCTGTAAGAACTATTCTAAGCCATAGTTATTGTTTTTATTTTCCTTTGAACTTAAAAAACATAGCTTCATAATGGCCAACATTGATAAGATGCAGAGTGTCCAGAGGAACTGATAAAATACTATATAAAGATCAGTCTAATAAAATTTTTAAATAAAATCAGATACTCCTTATTTACCAAAGTTTCAGCTGATAAAAATGAAAGAGGAGTAGCTAATAGAGTGATGAAAGTTGGGATTCAAAGAGTTTTGGACAGGCTCTTAGAACACTGGTCTAAATTTCATAACATCTTTAAGAAAAACAAATGTAGGGATGGCCAGGTAGCACAGTGAGTAAGAGCACCAGCCCCAGAGTCAGGATGACCCACCCAGAAACACCTGGCCTTGTAACCTTGAGCAAGTTACTTAACCCTAATTGCTTAGGGGCATCCAGGTGGCACAGTGAGTAAGAGCACCTTCCCCAGTGTTGGGATGACCTGATACTTAGTGTTGGGCTCTGATACTTAGCACCACACCCAGAAATAACTGGCTGTGTAAACTTGAGCAAGTTACTTAACCCCAATTGCTTTAAAGAAAAAAGAAAAACAAATGTAAAGTTTTCCACTTTGTTAAAAAAAAAATCAGCTTCATAAGTATAACACAAGGGACATAGGGCTAAACAAGCACTAAACTTCAGAAGACCCAGAGATCTTGGTGGACCATAAGGTTAGTCTGAGGAAACAATGTGATTAGGTATTTAAGAAAGACTGCATTAGGAGAAACATAAGATACATGATGAGGGCAAGTGATAACTCTGCCTACCCTGCCCTGGTAACAGTATATTTGAACAACTGTGTTCAGTTTTAGGAAAGACATTGATAAGAGAGAAAGGGGGGAGAAGCTTCCAGCATGTTAAATGTCTCCAATTCTGTGTCATCTGTGGATTGATTTAAAGAATCAACATTTAACCTCATGTAGAGGAGACATAGGTCTGCATATCAAATGATAGCATAAACTTGAAGGAAATGAGCAAAGGCAAGATGGCGGAAAATGGATGAGAAAGTAATAACTGTGAAGAAGTCTGGGAACCCTAATCACTTTAAAATAGAGATGTAACAAATTATATTCTCTAAGCACCGGTTTCCCAGGTACAAGTGGAAAAGAAGGTCTTTGAAGTTTCAAGTATCTTGTAATATGACATTAGAACTAGAAGGGATATTATTGTATTTCTTTTGGCACTGCATAAAACAAGCCATTTTAACATCATTTAACTCTATTACAGGTACACAGTTGTATACTACACAAGTGCTCAAAATAATGACTCAATCTGAATGAATAAATTAATGTTGAAAATGGTGGAGTGTTCTGATGTGTGCCCAAACTGAGACACGGGAGTAAATAAAAGTCTTCAATGTTTGAATAGCAATCTGATAAGCAAGGCACATAATGGTATCCTGCACAGATGAAAGAGATTAAACTGTAATTTAACACCCCTACTCCAAAAAAAAGAAACCTTTCCAAAAGATAATTTCAAAAAATCATTCTTCCCTCCAGTTGGAAAATTGTTACTTTGACTACACTGGGTTCTATTTTAGAGAAATAATTACTAGTAGGAGAAAAATTGAACACTATATTGATATCCATGTAATATCAAGAGATAAGAGGAGGACCCTAAGCAAGCTTAGTAAAGGCCCTGTGGAGAATTTCTAAGAGGAGGAATCACAATGTATGAGAAGATATGGGTGGGCTACTACTTACACTATTGGTGGGTGTACCCATGTCATTGAGTTCCCAGTGTTCCTTTGAAACACTGAAATAGTGGAAATGGCTTCTTTTATGTGACTTAAATTGGTTCTAACATTACTCTCATAATCAACACTTATTTTAAGTTATTACAGTTAAATTTTTTTATGTTGTTCATCCTGTGGTGAGCCAAGGCTAATTAACTTTTCCCTGGCACCCAGTGGTGTCCAATTGCTTTAACTCACATGGGTGAGCTCTTTACTCCTGCTGGGCCTTTTACTCACTCAGACTACCATAGGGTCAGTCACCAAGAAAATGTGTATTATACAAAAAGCCATTATCTGAATTAATGACCAGTCCCTCTGGGTCAGTAATAGCTGGAGTTTTTGAAAATATATTCAGTCCAAATACTACAGAGAACCCAATTCATAGAACAAACTTGAGGAGATGGAAAGTTTAGAATCTGAAAGAGAAAATTTAACCTAAAACAGCCAGAAGAAAAACAAAGGAGCCTACTTATGTAGGCCCTGTTCCCACTGAACATATTTAGATCTGTCTCATTCCTACACTATATTTTTATCAGGGTATGAAAAACTGGGTGTGAAAATTTCCCACACCAATTCAGATAAGTAACTCATTTGCCAATTATAGTCTTAGAGTATAACCTGGGGAATGGACAGGTAATTGAAAGTCTTAGGAGAGATGCCCTGTGTTCATTTAGCCCTCCTCATTTAGGAGGCTAAATGAAATGCCTCTGATCTCAGTTCCCTTGTGTTAAAGGTAGCATTTGAACTCATGCATTCCTGACGCTTGGATGGGTTTCCTCTCCACTACACAAAGAAGCCCCTTCTACTCATTAGTTTATCACAAGGTCTAAGGATAATAGAATGCCTACAACCAGGTATTAGCAAATATCTAGCAAATTTTACTCTATAATTTGAGTTTCTTTTGTCTTTCTGGATGGAAAAAAATGGCATTACATTTGAAATTTAGTTTAAGGTATTATCACCCAGGTAAGGGAATGTAGTTGCACGAACTCATAAAACATTCATAGCTAAATTGATTGTCCTTCCTCTTCCCCATCATAAAATCATGGTATCTTAGAGTTGCAAGAGACACAAGGGGCCATGAAAATAATTGCCCGTATTTAGCCAAAATTCCCTGCTCTGACATCCCTGACAAATGATAAACTAGAAACTGTTTTGTGACCTCTAGAGAGGGAGAGGTAATTCACTACCTCCAAAGGCAGCCCATTCATTTTTCAGATAGTTCTACTTATTTAAATTTTTTTTCCTTACATCATTCCTAATTGTCTAAGTTTTGTCCTTTGGGAACAGTTACACCAACTAAGCCCTTTCCCTTATGATATCTCTTCAAATAAAATAGAAGGGTAGAAGGTTAATTAAGTCAATCAATCAAATAACCCCACCTCACTTAAAGTAAGTGACAACAAGCAACACCCTTATATCTTCATTAGAAAAGGACAATCAATCAATCAGAAGTGTGAACTAAGTGCTAACAAAGATGACACATCCCATTGCATCAATCAATCTCAGGGCTTCTATTTAGAACAAAAAATCCTTGACCCAGGATTTGAGCATATGACAGAATAGAAGATTCCAGCCAAGCTCCTGAGAAGAAACTATTTGGGGAAGGGGAGAGAAAGAAGGAAAAAGATCCCCAGTTTTAGCCTTAGTTGATATACTTTATCCTTTGGCCAGAAGAAGACATTGTGACTTTTTTCAACCCATGCCCTTGCAACATTCCTGAGATGGCTTGTTATATTGTATGTGTTACAAACTGAGTCCAGATGGGACAGGATGAGGAGAGAAATTAATCCAAACCTAAAGAGAATTCCAGAACAGAGACTTCCAGGAGTTGTGGTTTACTACCAAGATAACCCTTTGCCTCATGTACTCTCAGCTAGAGACAGCTTTCCCCTTGTCTCCATATGTACTAGGGAGAGATTGTTATACAAACTTTAAAGCTAATCAACTCTGAGTGATTAATCACTATCCACTGATAACTTTGAGAGAGGAAGTATAGGAGTCCATGTTCTTGAGTGTTGATATCACAAAGATACCATCTATGCCTCAGGGAAACCCTCAGAACCACAAGAGGGCCTGTGGGTGGCAGCCATTTTCTAGGGACCCACCCTGCCAGTGTGAATGGGGTTTGGGAGAGTAAGTCCGAGTTTGTGCTACAACATAAAGATGAGAATGACATTTTTAGTTTACTATTCTCCTACCCAGGCTAAACATCTCTAAATCCTATATCCAATACTCACATACTATTATCTTGTGATCCTTCATCTCTCTAATTGCCTTCCTCTCTAGTTTGTTGATTCCCTTCTCAAACCTGAGCTAACAACATACTTCAGATGTGTCTGACCATGGCGAAGTATAACAGGATGATCACTTCTCTCATCCCAAATGCTATACTTTTCAATACAGGCTAAGATAGCATTTGTTGGGGGAGGGGAGTTGTGGGTGAAGGACATAGTTGCATATTATACATTTGCTTCATATACCATTCTTCAGCCCACTTAAAATCTCAGATCTTTTTAAAAATCACCCATTATCCTTGTATGTCTAAAGATATTTTTTGATCAAAATCAAGTTTTAAACTTTCTATATCCCTTGTTTTTACTCAGTTGTTGAGGTAAAGTTTTATCGTGTGCCTCCCCTGTTCAAAATCTTTTAGTGGCTCTCCTATTGCCTGTAAAAGAAAGTAAAATCTTCTTACGCTATTTTAAGGTCTTCCACAATCTGACTCCAAACTGCCGTTTTAGCCATTTTCCACACTCTTCCCCTTTCTGCCATCTACATTCCAGTATAGGCCTAACCGCAAATCCTCCCCCTCATCCTGAAATCTTCCACCTGCATACAATTATGCATTTTCTTGATTTGGAATGCTATCCTATTTAAATCTGTCTCTTGAAATCTGTTTTATCCTTCAAGGTCCAGCCTCTTCCATGAAGCCTTCCTTTCTTCAAACCCCTAATCAAAACTAATCATTACCTCCTCACATCTACTTAGAGCACCTGGAATCTTCTCCTTAATATCTATAACATTCTAGTCTGTGGGACATTTTCTGACATCATTTATTATTAAATTGTAAACTCCTTTAGGACAGGTACTATGTCAACCATCCATTGTGTCATCATTTAGCATCACGCAAAGCACCTAGTTGGCACTTCACATGTTAAATTTAATTTGACCAAACTGAAGGAGTGTGTCATTCAACTCATTTTGTCATTAGAATAATCAGTGGCAAGATACATAATCTAATGGAGATAAGGATCATATTACCTAGCCACCCCAGATTTCTATGCCATTTTGAGAATCATTTAAAGACTGATACCTATCATTTTTTTTTAACCAGACTAGCTCCTCCGATATGTCCTCTGTTTCCTGAATCTTCTTTCCAGTACTCCTGAAAATAGAGCTTCTGCTCAAAGATCCCCAAGGTTTCTGATGCTCTGTTTTCTGGCACTTTTCTTCATTGAAGAAGAGGCCAACTGCCTTATCTAACAGACTTTACAAATTAGGCTTTAGAGCTAAATGGCCTCAATTCCTTTCCAGTTCTAGATCTATAGACCTCTAAAGAAAGTCTAAAATAAATTGATTTTAACTGCCATATCAAGTGATCAACAATATATTCACTTCATCATTCATTCAATGAATAACAACATTAGCAACACTCAGTACAATTTATTAGGAGAAAAATCATCATAAAAAATGATTTCTTTTATGAACAAAAGCACATTTATTCCCAATTGTGCTTAAAAAAAGGTTTTCATCCTACTTTTATCCAAATTCAGTTTCCCGGAATAAGTGTTCATTCCTGTTGCAGTTTTCTAAATATAAATAGTGTTTACAGATGTTTTAGCAATATTTGGTGGAAATCTCCAGTTTCAACGGTTTCACAGCACTTGCCAATAAGAGGTTTATAATTGTGAAAGCTGCCTCTTTCTTCCCTGCTACACAAATGTCTCCAGAGAAAAGTTGCTTCTTGTGCCTAAAACAAATTTATGGTTAAGCAAAAGGTTTCAGTTTCTGTGTGTCTATTTTTGCTAGTTTTTTTTTTTCTGTTAGAAAATAAAATCCCATGTTACCCATTCCAAGTATATTCCCTTTATGACATCATCTAAATGCAAGGCTGAGTCACAAGTAATTCCTAACCCCCTCCCTCCAAAAAAAAAAAAATCAATCTGTGGTTGACCCAAGCTTTAAGCTGGGGGGAAAAAAAAAGATTTAATTACTTTTGCATTTAAAATGAGAAATGCAACAAATCACCAGGCTTGGCGGGTGTTGGGTAGTTTAAAAAAAGAATTACACATTCGTAGGAGAAACATCATTATGACCACTTGGTGTCCCAACTTGGCATGGGAAGGTTTTCAGTAACTGCAGTAATCTCTTTTGCACTAGAGCAAGGGAAACTTCTGTAAGCATGTGCCTTTTGAGAGATGCTTAACACACTTTGCTTTTCATTTGACTCTTCAGATGGAAAATTGGATCTTTCAGTAGAGAAACAGGAGAGTTCCATGTTGACACAAACTTATTGCTTTTCTTTGGATTGATACAAGTTTATTGCTTTAATCTAGAGTTCTTTTTCCTCAGGCAGTAGAATTGAAAAAAGGTCTGGAAGACAATAATTGGCCACTCTGATATTCTTTACTACCTTCACAATCAGCTAAAGCTGGTTAGGAAGTGAAATGAAGGATCGGTTTAAATATTTGTACCTATCCATGGCGTTTTAGCTGCAGACCTTGAAGACTTAACAATGACCATTCACCCTCATAAAAACATTTAGAGAGGCGCATTGCTCTTCTGTCTGTTTTTTGCATGAGCATGATCTAAGGCTTAATTATATGGACAGGAAGAAGACCTATTATTTATTTGACATGAGGAACTCCCAGATTAGAAAAGTCCCTCTACTAAACCAGGTCAGCATCTTCTCTGCAGCTAAGTCTTAGGGAGTTGCCTAGAACATTGACAGATGATGTGATTCATCCAAGGTCAGAAAGTCAATGTTCCAGAGGAGTGCCTTGAGTCAGGTCTTCCTGTATCCAAGGTTAGTTTTCTGACTACTATGTCAAAGCTGCCCTAGTAAGATTCAGTGAGATTACATAATTTAGATTGGAAAAGTCTCAAGTATAATTGAAAACAGATAGTGGGAGATTTAAAAAACATTAAAAATGATCAATCAGAATCTGTAGTGTCTGAATGGGAGGAGGTCTCAAGCATCACTCCTTTTCTAGGACCTATTTTATTTATATATTTTTGCATCCCTTCTACCCCCATCAGTGAACTAATTTGCCACTCTACTATTGGTTCACAAATTTAAGATAATAAGGATTTTGATTTCTAAAGAACACACTCATCTCTGGAATTAATTTTTTATTTGGTCTGGAAAAATCCACATTTCTTAGACATTAGACCATGTTGAATGGCCTTACTAGCTAAGAGGAAAGTCCCCCAGTGCATTTCAGCGAGCTACTTTAGAGAGGTAATTATTTTAGTGAAGTAATTCACTGAACTACTCTCTAATCTTTTTTCTTCATTTGTGAAAATTGCTAAATAAGTCTCTTGTCTCCCTTGACCTCTTGCTTTTGGTGGTATGACTAAATAGGTCTTGCTAAAAGATGCCCTTTCTAAAAATTTCCTGTCACAATGCCTGAAATTCCACCATTAGATTAACCAGTTTGAACTATTACATTGTGATTTCTAAGACAGTTACAATGTAAGTACACCTGTAAGAGGAACACATTAATCATTATAAGCCACTGGTATCTGACTTCCCATTAGTTGATGAGATTTCTCACCAGATCAGTGAATACAATGACACAGGGTAGTTAAACTTTGGTATGAGTAGAGGACTTGAAGGAATAGATTCAGTAAGAAAGGCATTATGGGTAGGGGAGCCCAGTAATAGAGGCTGTTGGGAGTCAAAAAGGCAGTATAGGAGAGCTAGTTTTCAGAAAAGGCATGATGAACTGAAAAGAGATATGTAGGGCACCAAAGACAAACTGTTTTATATGCTTGCCTAGGGTTTATTGTACCCACAAGAACTTTTTTTTTCTTTAAATAAAATCCTGTTTCAAATTTCTATAGTGTCAGTAAGACTGGCTCACTCTTTATTTCTATTTATTTCTTGGGTTAAAAGTAGTAGCAAAAAATACTTAGGACATACTTAACATGGAGTAAAAAGGGCACAGTGTCTTCTGAAAAAAAGTAGCCCCTCCTCTTGTATATTTTTGATGCCATTCTTTTTATAGCCTTGAGAAAACTGCCCAACTTTTAGGTTCACAGTGGAATCCAAACAAATCTCTTGGCCTGGCCACCTGCTGGCCCATTCCTTTTTTTCTTCATGCTTGCTGAGTGTGATGTCATCTGGACACATGGAAACTTATTGTTTCAATAAAACTCTCTGAAGTGGCCTTTGTTCGGGAGCCTGGGCCCCCAGATTCACAGGGTAACAGCCGTTGGATGGGGAAATGTCATTTCTGAGTGACTCCCACTCTCCCATATTTAAACATCATTTAATTGAAATTTCTTTCCACGCCGGGCAAATTATTATACTTGCCTTCCTGTGTAGCACCAAATAGCTCATTTTTATTTGTATATTTGTCTAGGGGGTAATTATACAAACCTCAGATAAGAACAAATACGGTTTATTCTGTTTCCGCCCAGTATCACCCTTCACTGTCTCATGCCAGCCCACCCACCCTAGTAATCTTGACACATGTTGGCTCAGCAATCTGAACATTTTAATCCTTAGAGAACAAAGGAAGCTTGTTTCTTTGCATTGAAGACTTCTCCATTCTACAATTCCTACCCCACCCCCACCTTCACACCCTACAATGGGTAATTATCAGTTATACCAATATGCTTGTTAAATCCCATATAAAATATACTTATATCACCAATATACTTTTTTTTTTGCTTTTTTGGAGGGCAGGGCAATTGGAGTTAAGTGACTTGCCCAAGGTCACATGGCTAGTAAGTGTTAAGTGTCTGAGGCTGGATTTAAACTCAGGTCCTCCTGACTCCACAGTGCTCTATTCACTGCACCACCGAGCCACCCTTGCCAACATACTTAAAATACTGAACAAACTGAAATTTCCCTGGGTGAGAAATGAAATTTCTTGGTAGTTTGACTGTTCTTGGAGACTACTTTAAAAAAAATAGATGACCATACAGAGCTTAAGAAAGATAGTAATAAAAAGCAAGCGATTTTCATCTGCAAAATACACAACAAATATTTTTGAGGTAGTACTTATACAAACCTTGAGAGGTAGTTGTCACTTTCCCCAACTGAGACCTAAAGAGATTAAATGGCTTGTTGTTTTGTGATGATAGAGAAAGTTAGAACACAGATTAGAATTTTCCATAGCTAACTCCTTTCCTTAAAGAACTTTTTTTCAAACCTTAAACCCCTCCCATATTTTTTATAGAAAGGACTGATATTCCTTCTCAAAGTATTTTTGTTCATTCAACTAAAATAAAATACTCTTCTTGTTGAATTTTTTTTAATATCATTACATATAAAGAAATGTTTAACAAGTCCTGTTCAGTATTTGGGAGAGCTGTGAAAAAACTGCTTCTTCTCACACCACATCTGGAGCTTCCAATGGACTTTTGGCTTCTTCCCAACACTTGCCTTCCAGCAAAAACACAAGAGAATGGCATTTTTCCTATCGACACTGCAATGAAGAATTATAACCTCAGCAAAAAAATAAGTAAACAGGGTTACTGAACTGCTCTGAAGGCAAGGCCTGAACTGCTGGTTGGGTTTAGGTTAAAGGGATAAAATATTGACCACATTCATAGGAAGCTAGGTTGACCCACATAAGTTGTCCAGAAAACTGAGGGTGAAAGTTATGCTTTATCTCCAATTATCTGAAATATTTCAAGTCATTAAAAGTCTACTGTTTTTACCTCTCAGGATAAGTGTAGCCAAAGTGTCAGTGTGTATGTGTGTGTGTGTGTGTGTGTGTCCATGGGCATGCACATGCACATGCTCCAATTATCTATCTCATGCATGGAATCCAGTTTAAATGACATTTGGGCTAGTCAAATGTCCAAGCTACAGGGCAATTAGTCTCCCTGAAATACCTCCTCCAATAAATTTTTTCCATGGAATGTAATTTAGATGCACCAGAGAAGAGAGGAAAAAGAAACATTTAATATAAAGCCCAGGGCATATTTTAAATGATGATGACAATAATCATGATATCTGATATTTACATAGTATTTTAATGCTTGTAAAACACATTACATAATATATTTCATTTGATTTTCACAACCTTGTGAGGTTTTACAAATATTGTTATTTTAAAGATAAGGAAATTAAGTCTCAGAGCATAAGTAAATCTTCCGGATTTGCACAACTCTAAGTATCTGAAGTAGATTTAACACCTAGACCTTCCTGATTCCAAGAAATATTCTACGAAGTATCAACATGCATTTATTATGTTCTTACTGTGTACCACATACTCTACTAGGTATTAGAAAGACAAAGACAAAAATGTAACAGTTTCTGAACTCAAGGAGCTTGTGTTATTCTATTGGGATAAATACAATGGGATATACAATAGGAGGTGAGGTGGTGAAATGAATAGAGTTCCAGGTGTGGAATCACGAAGGCTAATAGTCCTGAGGTCAAATCCAGCCTCAGACACTTACTAGCTAAGTGATCCTAGGCAAATCACTCGACTCTGTTTGCCTCAGTTTCCTCATCCATAAAAATGAATTGGAGAAGGAAAGGGCAAACCACCCCAAGTATCATTGCCAAGAAAACACCAAAAGGGTATCATGAAAAGTTGGATGCAACTGAAAATAACCATACAACCACCATGTATATGTATAAGTAGGTAGATAATATATATATGAAACCTAAGGATGAGCTTCTCCAAGGGCCTCTGAGATCACACAGACTGGATCTGATCTTGGGAGTTATCAAAGGGTAAGTTTCTCTCTTTGGCTTTTGCCTGATGTTCCAGGGAAAATGTCTGAATAACCCTTAGATGTAGCTTATGCTTAGGTTTTCCTAAATGTGAGTAACAGGATCCCTGTCTTCTATGGAATCGCCCAGTGTACAAAATGAGTACCACACAAGATGCAGTATATCCTTTGTTCTACACTTCACGCAAAATATGTAAGATACAAACAATGCACAGTACTATATGAACAAGCATGTTGTACACAGAACAAGCACAGAAAACAAACAGTAAATTCATTAGACTCTCCCGTGCCAGAAGGCACAGACAGGAATGGTGACTGCTGAATAAACAACTTCCTACTCACTTTCGACAAGATCTTCACCATCAAGTCAATTCAGAGTAAAATCAGAGCTGACAAGGACCCAAATCTCTACCTGACAATGACATGACTTTAGTCTTTCATCCATACAGAAATCCTCTAGTAAGAATCCTCTTCTATCTGTACTAATTTCAATGTTAAGGAAATCTTCCTCAGGAGGCCAATTCCCCACTTATACAGAGCTACTCTCCACTATACCATGCTGTCTCTTATTCAAAACTGTGGACCCTATATTAATCATTATACTGTGTTTATATTTATAAACTATATTTTTAATATATAACATATACTATATCATATATGTTATAATATAGAATAGAATATAACATAATATGTAATATAGTTTATAAACAATATGAAATTTTAATTTATTTAATGGATACCTAAATTTTCAAAATCTTCCATTTTGTATGAAGCAAAGTGGATATTATATGCATATACTTATATTTATATGTATTACACTTAAACATACACACATATGTACATATGTGTAAATATACATATGAAAATATGTGTGTACACAAATATATACGTGTACACACATATATTTTATATATATGTATATATCTGTATGTATTTATAAATATCCTCTTAGGGAAAAATGAGTAATGAAATAACCTCTATGCCTAAGTAAGGAGAAAACTTTATTTTTTCTCTTAATTACCATCTAAATAAAATTAAATTTTGGTTTTATCACAGTTATTAGGAAGACTATGTTCAATATCAATTAATTCGGACATTACAATAAATATGGCAAAGGACTTTTATTTACATAGTGCTGCAAAAAGAAAACTTTTAGCATCTGCAATTTTATTCCCATTAATAGACAAAATTCAATCAGAAAGAGGCCTCCTTGAACCAAAGGAAAAAATTCACATTGGCCTGCTCATTGACAATATATTGGTCTGGGGCAGGGAGAAGGGGAGGAGAAGAGAGTCAATAAGAAAGGAAATGAAATGGAAGATGTAATACCATATTGAAAATAGGGGATTTGGGGAAAGGAATCGAAATTATGAAGGATTAATTGGACCACATTTGGCTCAGTACAAGGGAGAGGGTAAGGAACCCTAAGTCACCTAGTATAAAATTTGAGAGGCACCAGACAATGAACAAGTCAGGTCCAAGTCCAGGCCAAATTATGAAGCAGATGAGGTTTGTCTTAAGAATCATTTCACGAGGGCAGAGCCAAGATGGTAGAGTAGAAGCACAAACTTGGTGTGAGCTCCTGTTCCAATCACTTCCAAAATATGCAAAACAAAATGACTCTAAACAAACTTTAGAGTTACAGAACCCACAAAGTGACAGAAAGAAACAATCTCTTGCTGAAGGCTGCCTAGCAGATAGACAGGAAGGGTCTATCATACTGATCTGGGAGCCAAGTACAGTCCCATGTGATCCATGCATTTCCTGCCACAGGGTGGCCCCAAACCAGCAGCAGCCAGAGAAGACTTCATGAGACTGAATCACCAGCAGCTGTGGTGGTTGCCAGACTTCTTGACCCATAAATGGCAAAGAAAAAGTGAAAGGTCATTGTGGAACTCTGTTGGAACAGGGCTGGACTAAAGAGTGTAGTCCAGTCTGACTCCTGCCCCAGAGTGACAGAGGCTCAGCAGCTGCCTCAGGAGCTCCTGGCCTGCAGATCATAGGGCAAACAAGCAACTGTTCAGAGGGTAATCACTCTTGCTTTGACCTGCTTGGATGTGGATTGCTGTCCTGGGGTGTGTGGCCAGTGTGCAAGAACTTGTGGAGGTTGTAGAGAGGGCACCCTCCTAATAACTCTGGCAGCTGTGAAAACTCCAGTGATTTGGTATGAAGCTCTGTCCATTCTGGCAGCAGAGTTCTACTGTGTCAAAAAGTTCAAAAGTGAAGTAATTGGCTAGCAATATGAGCAAGCAGAGGAAGCACAAACAGACCATAGAATCCTTTTTGGGGGACAAAAAGGATCCAGGCATGGAGCAGCAGAAAGACAGAGAAGTCAGAACTCCTGCATCAAAAGCCTCCAAGAAGAATTGAATTGGTTACAGGCCATGGAGGAGATCAGGAAGGATTTTGAAAATCAAGTAAGAGAAGTGGAGGAAAAATTGTGAAGAGAAATGAGAATGATGCAAGAAAATCAGGAAAAGCAAGTCAATAGTCTGCTAAAGGAGACCCAAAAATACACTGAAGAAAATAACACCTTAAAAAATAGACTAACTCAAATGGCAAAAGAGGCCCAAAAACCCAGTGAGGAGAAGAATGCCTTAAAAAGCTGAATTTTCCAGTTGGAAAAGGAATTTCAAAAACTCACGGAAGAGAATAACTCCTTCAAAATTAGATTGGAACACATGGATGCTAACAATTTTATGAGAAATCAAGATACTATAAAACATATCAAAACAAATAAAAAATAGAACACAATGTGAAATATCTCATTGGAAATACCACTCACCTGGAAATATATCCAGGAGAGATCATCTAAAAATTATTGGACTACCTGAAAGCCACAATCAAAAAAAGAGCCTAGATACAATCTTTCAAGAAATTAGCAAGCAAAATTGCCCTGATATTCTAGAACCAGAGGGCAAAATAGAAATTGAAAGAATACACCAATTGTCTCTTGTGAAAGATCCCAAAAAGAAAACTCCTAGGAATATCATAGCCAAATTCCAGGGTTAACAGATCAAGGAGAAAATATTGCAAGCAGTCAGGAAGAAACAATTTGAGTATTGTGGAAACACAATCAGGATAACAGAAGACCTAGCAGCTTCTACATTAAGGGATTGAAAGGCTTTGAAGATGATATTCAGGAGGTCAAAGGAGCTAGGATTAAAATCAAGAATCACCTTCCCAGCAAAACTGAATATACTGCTACAGGGGGAAAAAATGGTCTTTCAATGAAATAGAGGATTTTCAAGCATTCCTGATGAAAAAAAATGGAGCGGAACTGAAAATTTGACTTTCAAATGCAAGAAGTAAGAGAAGCATGAGAAGGTAAACAGAAAAAAGAAATCATAAGGAAGTTATAAATATATATATATATGTATGTATATATATATATATATAAAGTTGAACTATTTACATTCCTACATGGACAAATGATAATTGTAACTCATAAGACTTTTCTCAGTATGGAGATAGTTGAAGGGAATATATATGTGTATATATGTATACATACATAAATATGTATGTATAGGAGGGTGTATGTGTGTATGTGTATATATATATATATATATATATATGAGTGTGGGCATATTTTCATGTATACATAGAGGGCACAGGATGAATTGAATATGAAGGGATGATATCTAAAAAATAACATTGAGGTGAAAAAAGAATTTATTGGGAGAAGAAGAAAGGGAGAGATAGATTAGGGTAAATTATCTTATATAAAAGAGGCAAGAGAAAACTTACAATGGAGGGGAAGAGCAGGAGGGTGAAAGGGAATGGGACAACCTGATTCTCATTGAATTTGGCTTAAGGAGGGATTAATATACACACTGAATTGGTTATCTTACCCTACAGGAAAATAGGGGAGTAGAGGATAAACGGGGAGATGATAGAAGGGAGGGTAGATTGGGGGAGAGGATAGCTAGAGAGAGATATATACTATAGATACTATAGATACACACACACACACACACACACAAAAGAGATCTTTCACTCTCCTAAGAACCTTACATTGTACTGTTGTGGGGGAGGGGCAGTAGTGGGGACATAATATGCTTACAAATAAGCATAGGAAAAGGAAAATTGAGTCAGGAGAGATCAGAAACACCTGAGTGAATAATAAGGCAACACATCACAAAGAAGGTGGCACATTTAGATAGGCAAGGATTCAGACAGATAGATTGGAAGAAAGTGCATTCTAGAATGGATGTAAGAGACAGAGTATTGAGTTTAGGGATTAACTAGTAGACATGTCTAACTACTGCATAAATTTCATGAGGAAGAGTAATGTGAAATAAGCAAGATCAGAAAGTCTTTAATGTCGAGCTAGTTATTTTGTCTTTTATCTTATGATCTAGGTCTTTGATTTTTTCAAAAAAAATGCGAGTGATAACTATTTCAGTATAATTGGCTTCCTTTGTAAGTCTATGTATTTTGCTTTATGCATTTAAAAACATGATTCTTAGGAGTCTATCAATAGACTTCACCAAACTGCTGCCAAAAGAAATAAATGAAATGAAAACTATTAAGAAGCCCTGCTCTAGAAGATAGGGAACCACATAATTTTTTTAACAGAGATCTGACCTGTGTCCGAGGAAAACTTTGCTGGTAGCTAAGCAGAGGATGAACAAGATTCAGAAGAGAGAAGTAGGGAGATCAATTGTAAGGCTATTAAATTAGCCTAGGTGAGAGCTGATGAGGGTCTGAACTAAGAAGGTGAAGGTAAAAGTAGAGGGAAGAAGGTAATGTCAAGAACTCTCCTGTAGGGAGAATTACTAAGATCTGGTCTTGATTAGATGGGGTTCAGTAGAAGACTGAAGAGTCTAGTTCTGAGGTTTCAACCTGAGTAACTGGGTAGTGGTTTGTTCCCTCAAAGGGAAATAATTTGGAGATAGAGCAGGTTCTTTTTTAGACAAGCTGCACCTGAGATGTCTATGGGACATTCAGTTGAAGACATCTAGGGAGTAGCCGGTGCTATTGCACTGAATTCAGAAAAGAGATTATAACTGGTTACATGGATTCGGACCTTTTCTATATGGAAATGATACATGAATCCAAGAGGGCCAATGACACCTCTGAGAGACTACCCTGGATAATACCTACAGTGAAGGAACCTCAATTAAGTTAGAACATGGAGAGAGCAGTGAGTGGTTGAGGTATAATGAAAGTGAAGGTCTTATGATGTGAGGCATACAATGTTTAAAGACATTAGAGTATTTGAGGGGACATCATCATTTATATTCAAGTTCTCAGTATGAAGACAAGTTCTGATTTAGAGAGAACAAACTATGAGACATGTACCAAACTTCCTAGGAGAGAAGGCAGAGAGATTTGAACGAGTAGGCTGAAGCCAGAGCAAGTAAAAGAGAACCAACCGATTCCTAAATTTTCAGGGAGAACATATACACCATGGAAATTGGTAAATGCTACAATTACAGTTTAATTTATTGCTTTGGTAACTTTCAAATGAAAAAAACAATTGATTCAGAAAAGGTTAATAATGATTAGATTAAAATGGTATGTGTTACATAACTATATTTTAGCTATATATAAACGCATACTACATACAGATATTTTTTTCTTCCAGAGAGGCAGTTGTTATACATTTAACATGCCAATAAAAGAGAGTAACAATTATTTTAGACTTAATAATCTGCATAGATGACCTACATGTGTAAAAATATTGATAGCAGCCCTATTCATAGTGGCAAAATACTGAAAATTGAGGAGATGTCCTTCAATTGGGGATAGTTAAAAAAAAAAGTAGTGGCATATGAATGTATTTGAATACTACTGTGCAATAAGAAATGATGAACTGTCACATTTGAGAAAAAAACCTGGAAATATCTGTACAAACTGATACAAAATGAAATGAGCAGAATCTGGAAAACACTATACACAGTATCAGCAACATCATGTGATGATCAACTATGAATGACTTAGCTTTTCTCACAACACACTGATCTAAGACAAATACAAAGGACTCATGAAGGAAAATGCCATCTACATCCAGATGAAAAACTAATGGACTCTGAATGCAGATCAAAACATATTTTTCACTAACTTTATTCTTTCTCATTTTTTTCCTTTTTTCTGTTTCTCCTTCTACAACTGTGAGGAATATGGAAATATATTTTACATATTAGCATATGTATAAATTGCATCAACATTTTCAGAAGAGAGGAGGGGAGGGGCTGCTAGGTGGTGCAGTGAATAGAGCACAGACCCTGGAGTCAGGAGGACCTGGGTTCGGATCCAGCCTCAGACACTTAAGACAAAAACTAGCCGTGTGACCTTGAGCTTGTCACTTAACCCTAATTGCCCTCCAAAAAAGCAAAAAAAAAAAGGGAAGGACAACCCATTTCATCCCAAAGGATGCCCATTCTACCTTGGGATAGTTCTAATTTTGGGGCGGCCAGGTGGCGCAGTGAGTAAGAGCACCAGCCCTGGCATCAGGAGACCCAGGATCGGTTCTGGCCTCAGATACTTGGCACCCACACAAAATAACTGGCCGTGTAACCTTGATCAAGTTACTTAACCCAAATTGCTTAAAAAAAAAAGAAGAGAGGAGGGGAGAGAGAGGGAGGGATATAAGGAGGGAAGGAGGGAGAGAGAGAGAGAGAGAGAGAGAGAGAGAGAGAGAGAGAGAGAGAGAGAGTGAGAGAGAAATTTGGAACTCAAATCTTGTAAAAATGAAAGCTAAAAATGTTCTTAGTATGTAACTGTAGGGAAAAATAAAATACTATTTAAAGTTTAAAAATATAGAGATTAATAAAGTTCAAAGGAAAGTTCTTAAATGATGGTGACAGCAGTGAGGGTTTAGAAGTGACAATGGGGAGTCATGAGCAGGTCAGGCCTTATTTGTCCAGAATGCTGCTAGGAATATGAAAAAAGTTATTTGTGTGTGTGTGTGTGTGTGTGTGTGTATCTATAGTATCTATAGTATATATCTATCTCTAGCTACTCTGTCCCCCAATCTACCCTCCCTTCTATCATCTCCCCTCTTATCCCCTACTCCCCTATTTTCCTGTAGGGTAAGATGACCAATTCAGTGTGTATATTAATCCCTCCTTAAGCCAAATTCAATGAGAATCAGGTTGTCCCATTCCCTTTCACCCTCCTGCTCTTCCCCTCCATTGTAAGTTTTCTCTTGCCTCTTTTATATAAGATAATTTAGCCTAATCTATCTCTCCCTTTCTTCTTGCAATATCAGCAGAATGCAGGTTCCACTAAGATAGAAAGTCTTTGAGTATGAATCCTACAAATAGTTTATCTAGTCTTTTATGAAGGACTAGCCTGGCTATGTTTGGAGTGAGTGAATTTCAGGAGATAAGAAGAGAT
Organism: Petaurus breviceps papuanus; assembly: GCF_028583685.1. Lineage (NCBI taxonomy): Eukaryota > Metazoa > Chordata > Mammalia > Diprotodontia > Petauridae > Petaurus > Petaurus breviceps. The sequence continues at coordinate 29,373,001 of NW_027185777.1, forward strand.
TAGACAAGGAGAAGGAGGAGGAGGTGGTGGAGATGATGCTGCTGGTTGTGGTGGTAGTTGTTACTGATATTTGTCCTTCATTCTTGAAGAGGACCATGACATCAGGAAGGTGATGCCATGACTTACAAGTGAATTGGATTTAAGTAAAGAAGAATTGCTCAAAGTCATCAGCCTCATTCTCTCCTCCGGAGTCATCTGGGTCCGGTGGCAAGAAATAAATCAGGATGACTGGAGATAGCCTTGGAAGACAAAAAGGGGGAAGACAGAAGGGCAGGAGGAGACTAGGAAAAGGGAGAAGAAGAAATGGAGAAGGAAGGATAATGTAAGGGGAAGTGAAGGAAGGAAGGGGAGGGGAAGGAGAAAAAAGAGGGGAGAGCTATAGATACACACATTGGAGGGGTGAGACAGGACAGTAAAGCAAATCACAAATAGCATAAATCAAGGCACAGAGATCTTAAAATAATCTGTGTCAGTGGAAGAAGTTGGAAGAACCAACAACTTTGTGTTATGAAACCTTTTCTCCATCTGCTGACACAGTCAGTAAATATGCATTTATTAAGTACCTACTATGTTCCTTGCATTGTGCCAAAAGTCCATGGATACCTCACAATATTTTACATGCATAAAATTAAAAAATATATGAGATTATAAAGGATACAAATTATAATGAAATACACTTAATATTTTTTCAGAAGTTCACAAAGTTTCCAACTCCTCACTCATACCAATGACTTTGTACCTCCTAGAAGGATATAATATGCAATACAAATATTTTTTTCCAAAACCTGTAGTATTACACTAAAAAACAAAGATATACCAGTGAAGAGATACATTTGCATGCTATCTAAATGCACATCTTTAAAAACATACAAGGACAGATTCAGAGTAGAAATGAGCTATATAGAGGATCAACACCTTACATTTTAGCAATACTGATGGATGTTTTTAAAAGGAGCCATAACAAAGGGCAATTTAATCAACAAGCCTATTTCAGGCTTATTTTTATTAGAGCTTTTTAAAAATAGCAGCGACAATTATACCAAAATTGACAGTGATCTGAAGCCGCAGACATGCTGGGAAGTGTCATGCTAATCAGGGGAACTCTCAGGCCTCTCAGTCAGTGCATTAAACTAAAAAGAAATAGGATTTATGGTGTGGCAGCACAAAACTCTACCTACACCTTGAAATTCCTGCTGCTGCTTGCATGAAATAAGTCCAGGAGGGAGTTGTACAATTCTCTCACTCTGGTAGGGCACCTGGGTCCCCTCTGCAGAAGTACAGGGAGCCCAGGAATGCCCATTTTCTCCTTGCAACTGACTGTTCCTGGGAAGTTCTTGTTGTTAATTGTTATCCATAGAATAATCCTATAAGGCAGGTAGAATAGGAATCATTACTGCCATTTCACAGATGAAGACATCAAGGCCAAGAAAGATTGAGTGACAGGGTCACAAAGCAAAAGAATCACATTCATCCTTTCACTTAGACCACAAAGTTGGCAGTTCTTGAAAAGAGAACTCTGATGAGAACTCATACTCTAAGGTCAAGACCCACAGAGTTTTCCTCAAAATCTGAATCCTTGGTATTTTCAAGAGGTCATGATCATGTATCTCAGAAAAGAGGCAGTGGAATGTCCCGCATCCACAGGCACAACAAACAGTGAGTGATTTGATCTTTCTTGGCTTTTAGGATACCCCTGGCATCACCGCATTCTTTGCTGAGTTAATGCTCCTGGCTACTCTTTCCATGTATATACCTTAGAGTTGTGAATTACCTTTCAAGAAGCCTGGAGTTCAAATTCTGCCTGAGACCCTTATGACTTTTGTGACTCTGAGCAAGACATTTAACCTGTCTCAACCTCAGTTTTCTCATCGGTAAAACTGAGTTAGCATCTGTCTCACATGGGTGTTATGAGGAATAAATGAGACATAGTCAGTCAACTAGCATTTATTTTATCGATTGCCTACTAAGTAAACCCTGGGAATACAAAGAAAGGCAAAGAATAGTCCCTACTCTGCAGGAGCTCACAGCTGTGTGTGTGTGTGTGTGTGTGTGTGTGTGTGTGTGTGTGAGAGAGAGAGAGAGAGAGAGAGAGAGAGAGAGAGACAG
>NW_027185777.1:29375206-29408451 GCF_028583685.1 Petaurus breviceps papuanus
AGAGACAGAGAGAGAGAGAAAGAGACAGAGACAGAGACAGAGACAGAGACAGAGAGACAGAGAGAGAGACAGAGAGAGAGAGACAGAGAGAGAGAGACAGAGAGAGAGAGAATACAAACAAAATATACACAAAATAAGGGTAGGTCACCTCAGAGGGAAGGCACTAAGATTAAAGGCCTTGAAAAAGAGTTCTTGCAGAAGTGGAGACTTTAACTGTGATTTGAAGGAAGCCAACATTGTGATAAGGTAGAGATGAGGAGGGAGAACAGGCACAGGGGACACCTAGTGAAAATTCCCAGAGTCAGGGCAGAGAATGTCATGTTTGAGGAAAAGAAAGGATACATACATAGACATATAGATAGATAGACAGCTGTGATAGTAATGGGAATTTGAAGATCTTCCCTGCCCCCAACAGGCTGAATGTAATAACATAGAGCCTGTGGTGGGAGGAGTTTGCTGAAGGATGGAGCAGAGCCTACAGGAAATGGGGAATCAGAGCAGCTAGCTAATGGGAAATAGGAGATGCACCCAGGGAGACAGCTAGGCTTGTGAGTGTTGGTTTGTGGGAAGGCTAAAGGATGGTGTGGTTCTCTGCTGTGCTATGGTGTATTGACTTCTATGTTGCTCTGATGGATTTGGTTTCCTGTTGCTGCAATTTGCTTCTCTGGTATCTGAATAAATGTTTTTGCTTCTGTCTTCTATATGGATAGTCTGTTATATTTTGCAGTTAAGAACTATGCTGGCATATTTACATTCACCTTCGGCACTGTGAATATTGTGCTGGTGCTACAACAACACAGGATAGATAGATGATATCAAATTTATTAAGCATTACTTAGGGTGGCTAGGTGGTAAAGTAGATAGTGTCAGGCCTGGAATCAAGAAGATTCATCTTCATGAGTTCAAATCTAATGTTAGACACTTACCATGTGACCCTGGGCAAGTCACTTAATCCTATTTGTCTCAGTTTCCTCATCTATAAAATGAGTTGGAGAAGGGAATTGCAAACCACTCCAATATCTTTGCCAAGGAAACCCCTAAATGGAGTCATGAAGGGCCATAGAAGACTGAAAATGACTGAACAGCAACAATAAGCACCACTCATATGCCTTGGACTATTTTAAAAATTATAAATATAAATACAAGAAAATAAGGGAGTAAAATTAAGGATATTATATTCAGATGGATGGATATATCACACATAGCGCACACACATATATGACATATAGGGAAGCTGGAAGGAGGGAGGAAATTATTTATATCAAGGCATAGTAGAGACAACAAATGGAAAAAAACATTGGGATGAAACCTGGCAGGGTCCTTCCTAAAATGGTGATCCTAGAGAAGTCAGTAATCAAGAGAGTAGAGATTCATGTGGGAGCTTTCTCCAGGGTTGTAAGGCAGGAAGAAAGTTGGATGAGGATAAATTGTCCAGAGAGTGAATCTAGGCAGGGATGGGCATTCAGTAGGTCAAGTACAGGTCTAGACAGGGGTTACAGTCAATAGTTTTCTATGGAGAAGATATGATGTTAGAATGATCTGAAATGGGCACAGCAAACTGTAGTGGTTACAGTTACAGTAGTTACAATTTAACAGTAAGGGTAACTCTTTTGAGGCAAAGGTTATAGTTGGTAGAATCCAAAGGAAACAGTTATGTTCAAGGTCAGAACTATAGGAATGACAGGAATGTGAAGGGAACTTTTTTTTCAATGATCTAAGATCAAGTCAAGAAAAACGTATGTCTCAACAAGTCAGGGATCTATTTAACTTTCTTTGTACAAATCATTGACCAAGCTGACTTCATTATAAGCCCTGATGTTTGGGGTTAACCCAGTGTTTCTCTTGACCTCAAAATGACTTTGTATAATCAAAGGCTCCTGTGGCTATAAGAATGTCACCCTTGCAAATGAGATGCTTTTGTGGAAGGAGTGAGTGAAAGTGACTTATGGATTTAGGAAGTTTATTATATAGTGGTACAGACAAAAAATATAAATACCCAAGGTTAATTTATGGCTAATAGTTCCAAAACATAATTATGATGGATTTTAGGCCACAAGAGGAAGAAGAAGAAAGCTGTGAGAGCTCTATTCCACAACAGGATTCTTTACGCAATACTTTCCAAAACTTTAAAGTCAATGTTATGGAACACAGGAGATTCTTTGCCTGTAAATATTATGAAGGCTAAGTAACAGGCTTCACTACACAATATGATTTGTTATGCTATTGGAGACACAAATGGCATTATATAAACAAAACAGTTTTATGTGTGGATTCCCCATAGTCCCATTCTACTGGACATTTTGTGCTAGTACAGAGCAAACTTTATCCAGGGATAAGCTTTATATTGACTGTATGTTGCCTTAATTTACAAGTGAGCAAAATCTAGAAAGAGATACACCATGATTACATAAAGCATCAGGGAATAGCAACAAACTATTATGACATATTTAGAAGGGAAAAAGTCCTAAAGGCATCTCACTTTCCTTTCTGTTTAGCAATTAACATATTTTTTCCCTTTTTTCCCCTTGTAGATTGACTTGGAATATATTGTGCAAAGTACTTCAATATCCAGTATTTCAATCTGAATGTCACAACTAACTTGCAAAAGAAGGCTGGTGTTATTGGACCCATTTTGCAGGTCAGGAAATTGAGTCCAGGAAAGGTCAAGTATATTGTCAAGGGCCTTAGACGGTGCTGAATTACAGAAAATAGAACTGTACTGTCCCAAAACTAGCTTCCTTTTAGATCACTTGTGCTTTTCAGAATGTTATTCTGAAGATGACAAACATGTGAGTGTTCACTTTTTAGGACTGGGTTAGACAAGAGGTAGGCATTTAACATTCCTGAAAGATGACAAAGTCTCACTGTCATCACAGAGCATTGAGATGATTAGTGAAAAGCTTGAAAGCATACTAGAGACATTAGACTGATTCGCTCTCATAAATGCCTTTTGGACAGAAAGCCAAAAACTTAGAGAGGCTTCTAAGATCACTGGATTCCTTCCAATTCCCATTCTTCAGAAAGTTCCCAAAGAGGTATTGCCTCTGCAGTGTTTGTCAGGCAGCTTAACTTAGTCCTCAGTTCCTCAACGATCTTAATCATCCTTCAAAAATGCAGCCATATAGGGTCTGTACTAAGCCCACATCCCTGAAATAGAGCATGACTGACCAACAGCATGGGCTCTTATTTGACTGTAAATCAATGGTGTTTCATGGTATGAGAAAAGAATCATGGATTTATTAAAAGGTAAAGAACCAAGCCAAGGATTACCAAGGAAGAAAATAAAGTACTGGGCTTATAGTCAGATAAGACCTTCCTTCAAATTCTTCCTCTGACATTTATTAGTTGTGAGATGTTGAACAATGCACTTAATGCTGTCAAGCCTCAGTTTCCTGTTCTGGAAAATAGGGATGATTATAATACATGTAGTTGTTGTGAGAATCAAATAAGGGCTTCAGTTTCTTCATCCAGTTCTCTTCCAGCTCCAAACTGAAAGATTTATAAAACTTAAGGTGTTATAGAGTTAGTTGTTACTATTTTCAGGAGTAGGGGAAGGCATACCTATCACTGGTTTTATGTGAAAGTGGAACAGGCAGGTATCTACATGATATGATTTGAAGGCTATCATTTCTAGCACTCCCACAAATTCTACTCCACTGAATTGCCCGAGGCATGAAGTACACAATATTAGATCATCATTCCTTTGGGTTTAGTTCACTGGAAAGAGTGCTAGTCTTAGGACCAAAAGACCTGAGTTTGAGTCTTAACTCTGCCATTTTCTAACTCCATGACTTTAGATAAATCATTCACAGAGTAGGCACTTAATAAATCTTGATTCAATGATTGATTTCATTTGAGGCTTGGTGTCCTTTATCTATTAAATGGGGATACTATTTCAGAGAGTTATTGTCAGAAAGTGCTTGTTACAGGACCTTACTCAACTACCTTATGTTGAGTTGACTTTAGGTCAAATCTTTTGAAGTAGAAGGAATTTGGGTCTTTTTTGGCTTTGCTTTTAGCACATTTGCAAAAATCAGCCTCACAAAAAAATAGAAAAACACGTTTCTTTAAAGAATGGTATGTAATGGGGCCATGAGAATATATATTTTAGGGAAATTCCTAGTTCAATAATTAATATAATACAAATAACCAACATTTACATAGCACTTTGTATGTGCCAAACATTCTGGTTCATATTTTATAATTATTAAGTCATTTGATCCTCACAAAAATGTTGGGAGATAGGTGATTTTATTAATCCCCATTTTATAGATGAGAAACTGAAGTAAATAGAGGTTAAGTGACTTGTACAGGGCCATACAGCTACTACATATCTGAGACTGGATTTAAACCTAGGTCTTTCTGACTTCAGAGTAGCTAGGTGGTGCAATAGAGAAGAGTGCTGGGCCTAGAGTTTGGAAGACTCTATTTCCTGAGTTCAAATCTGGGCTTAGACACTGTGTGACCATGAACAAGTCACTTAACTCCATTTGCCTCTGTTTCCTCACTTATAAAATGAGCTAGGGAAGGAAATGGAGTACTACTCCAGTATCTTTGCTAGAAAATTCAAAAAGGGTCATGAAATGGGGACCCAACAGAAAAAAAAAAACCTAAACTGGAAAAAAAAAAAACCTTCCTGAATTCAGGACCAGTGCTCAATTTAATGAGCCACTTAGCTGCCCCGATCTAATATAAAATATGATGAATTTACATAAATTGAACTATATCAAGCACATGGACCATTAGGAGACTAATTATCTTAACATCATACAAATCTATCAATAATTATTTCTATATAATGACAGGAGAAGCCTTAACCACAGTCCTATAAATGTAAGGCATGCAATTATTCCCAAAACGATCACAACTGCTATCAATCCTAAACCAAAGGGGCTAATGGACTTAGATACTACTTATTTTAAGGAAAGCTCCACTTGTTGCTTTGCTTTCTAATGTTTTTCATAGGAATGAGTGCTTTATTTTGTCAAAAGGTTTTTCTGCATCTATTGAGATAATCACATTTTCGTTGGTTTGGTCATTGATTTGATCAATCATTCTACTAGCTTTCTTAATATTGAATCTAACCTGCATTTCTGGCATAAATTCCATCTTGTCATGGTGTATATATTGCTATAATCTCATTGCTAGTATTTTATTTAAAATTTTGGCATTGACATACATTAAGGAAATTGGTCTATAGTTTTGTTTCTCTGTTTTTGTTTTTCCTAGTTTAGGTATAAGTGGAATATTTATGTCATAAAAGGAATTTGGTAGTGTTCTTTCCTTGCTATCTTTTTAAAATTGGTAATATAGTATTAGAATTATTCTTTAAAAATCCACTTGCCTATTTTATAAAAACACCTATTTTCACTTGTTAATTCAATGATTTTCTTACTTTCTGTTTTACTGATGTCTCCTTTAATTTTCAAGTTTTCCAATTTAGTGTTTAATTGGGAATCTTTAATTTGTTCTTTTTCTCGTTTTGTTGTTGCTGTTGTTGTTTAGTTGCATACCCAATTTGTTGATCTGCTCTTTATCTATTTTGTTGATATACACATTTAGGAATATAAAATTTCCTCTAAGTACTGCTTTGACTGCATCCTATAAATTTTGATATGTTGTCTTGTTATACTCTTTAATGACATTAATGATTTTTTTCTATCATTTCTTCTTTGTCCCACTCATTCTCTAGGATTAGATTTTTTAGCTTCTGATTAATTTTAATGTTTCCATAGCTCTTTATTAATTGTAATTTTTATTATATTATTATAAAAATATCTATTTAATATTTATGCATTTCTGCAGAGTTTATGAGGTTTGTATGCCATAATACATCATCAATTTTTGTGTAGCCATATGATGCTGATAAAAAGGATATTCATTTCTATTACCATTCAATTTTCTCCAGAAGACTGTCATATCTAACTTTTCTAAAACTCTATTCAAATCCTTAATCATTTTTTTTCTAAGTTAAATTTATCTGTTTCTGAGAAGGGAAAAATAAGGTCCATCACTAATATAATTTTGCTATTTCCTCCTTTAACTAATTTGACTTTTCCTTTAAGAATCTGGATTCTATACCACATGGTGCACATATGTTTAGTACTGATATTAAATCTTCATTGTCTCTATCTTTTAACAAAATGTAGTTTCCCTACTTATCACTTTTTAATTAGATCTATTTTTTGTTTTTGCTTTGTCTGAAATCATGATTGTTCCCTCTGTTGTTATTTTTTTCCTTACTTAATCTGAGGCATAACAAATACTGTTCTAACCCCTTACCATTACTCTTTGTGTGTGTCTCTGCTTCAAATGTTTCTTGTAAATTACATACTGTAGGTTTCTGGTTTTTAATGCACTCTTTCATGTGCTTCCATTTTATGGTTGAGTTCACTCCATTCACATTCACAGTTATGATTATTAACTTTGTATCTCCTTCCATGCTGCTTTTTCTCCCTGTTTATACATTTCTCTCTACTTTCACTATGTCTCTCTTCAAAAGTGCCTAGATTCTGAACACTGTCTCTTCCAATCTGCCCTCCCTGCCGTCAACCTCCCTTTCTCTCCTCCTAATTCCCTGTAGCATAAGAAAGATTTCTATACCTAATTGAGTGTGTATGTTATTCACTCTTTGAGTCAATTCTGATGATAGTAAGGATCAAGTGTCGCCTACCACCCCCTCCATTTTCCCCTCCACTGTAAAACATCTTCAGTGCCACTTTTATGTGAGATAATTTTCCTCATAATATCTTCCCTTCTCTTTTACCAGTGCATCCTTCTCTTTCACTTCTTAATTTTATATTTTTGGGGGAGGGGAGAAATATCATGCCAACAGAGTTAACATATACCTATATTTTCCACCTACATATACTCCTTCTATTTACCCTAATAATGAGAAAGTTCTTAAAAGTTACAAGTATCTTGTCCCCATATGGGAATATAAAAAAGTTTAATTTTATTGAATCCTTTATGATTTCTCATTCCTATTTGCCTTTTTATGCTTCCCTTGAGTTTTGTATTTGAAATTCACATTTTCTATTCAGCCCTGGTATTTTCATAAAAAATTCTTGAAAGTCCTCAGTTTTATTAAGTTACCTCAATGTTATTAAGTTACATTTTTTTTCCCTTGAAGAAGTACACTAAGTTTTGTTAGGTAAGTGATTCCTGGCTGTATTCCTAGCCTTTTTGCTCTCTGGAATATCATATTCCAAGCCTTCTGATCCTTTAATGAAGAAGATGATAAATCTTGGATGATCCTGATCGTAACTCCATCATATCTGAATCCTTTCTTTCTTGCTTTTGAAACATTTTCTCCTTGACCTGGGAGCTCTGGGATTTCACTATAATATTCCTGGGAGTTTTAATTTTGGGATCTCTTTCAGGAGCTGATTGATGGTTTCTTTTCATTCCATTTTTAACTTCTGAATCTAAGATATCAGTGCAGTTTTTTTCTTGATAATTTCTTTTTCTTTTTTGGAGAGGGAAAAGTAGGGAAATTGGGGTCAAATGACTTGCCCAAAGTCACCTGGCTATTAAGTGTTAAGTGTCTGAGGCTGGATTTTAACTCAGGTCCTCCAGACTTGAAGGCCAGTACTCTATTCACTGCACCACCTAGCTGCCCCTTGATAATTTCTTGAAATTGTATGTTTTAGACTATTGTTTTGATCATGGCTTTCAGGTAATCCAAAAATTCCTAAATTATTTCTCCTCAATTGATTTTTCTAGGTAAGTTCGTTTTCCAATGAGATATTTTATACTGTCTTCTTTTTTTTCCCCCATTCTTTTCCTTTTATTGCTTCTTGATGTCTCATGGAATGATGAGCATCCACTTACCGAATTCTAATTATTTTATTTTTTTTTTCTTTTGGAGGGCAATTGGGGTTAAGTAACTTGCCCAAGGTTACACGGCTAGTTTCTTTGTGTGGGTGTTAAGTGTCTGAGGCCAAAACCAAACTCGGGTCCTCCTGACTCTGGGGCCAGCACTTTACTCACTGTGCCACCTAGCTGCCCCAAAACAATTTCTTTTTGTTTGTTTGTTTGGAGGGGAGAGGGCAATTGGGGTTAAGTGACTTACCTAAGGTCACAAGGCTAGTAAGTGTGTCGAGTGTCCGAGGTCAGATTTGAACTCAGGTCCTCCTGACTCCAGGGCTGGAGCTCTATTCACTGTGCCACCTAGCCACCCCTCCAATTCTAATTTTTAAGGATTTATTTTCTTCAATGAGCTTTGGTAGCTCCTTTTCCATTTGGCTAATTCAACTTTTTTAAAGAGTTCCTTTCTTCACTGAATCTTTGTATATCTTTTTTTAAACTTTTTTTTGCTTTTTTTTTTTTTTGGAGGGCAACTGGGGTTAAGTGACTTGCCCAAATTCACATGGCTATTTTTTATGTCAAGTGTCTGAGGCAGGATCCAAACCCATGTCCTCCTGATTCCAGAGCCAGTTCTCTATTCACTGTGCCACCTAGCCATCCCATGTATATCTTTTTTTTTTAATTTGGCCAATTTTGCTTTTTTAAGGAGGTATTCTATTTAATGGATTTTATGTCTCTTTTACTAGTTGGCCTACTCTGTTTTTAAAGGTGTTATTTTATCCAGTAATTTTTATACACCTGTATCAGCAATGCCATATTCACAATGCCTATAGAGATTACAAATATGCTGATATAATTATCCATCACAAAATACATCAGGTTTGCCATTTGGGGAAATAAACTAGAAAATTTATTAAGATACCAAAAGACTGAGTCCCAAAACCAGAAAGTGAAAGCCATCAGAGTAGTTATGACATTGGCACAGGTAGATAAAGTAGAAAGCACCCACATTCTCAAGCCTTTAAAACAGAACAGGCTACCTCAGGCAAAGGTCCTCCTCTCCCCACTCACAGCAACCACCCAGCGTGCTCCCAGCAGCTCCGGCCCCTGGCAGTCCTCAGCAGGAGTCCTTAGCAGAAAGTCCTGCTCCCAGCAGCTCTGGCCCCTGGCAGTGCTTTGCCTGGTTCTATGGATATTGCTTTCAAACATCTTTCCAAATCTCCAGGTTCTCCCTCTTTTAGCCTTGGTTCCCAGTTTTCACAGGGCCCTGTGCTTTTAGCCCATTCTCTGGCTAGAGAGGAATAAGGCAAATCCTCCCATCCTGGAATAGCCATTTCTCCCTCTAAAGCCCCACTGCTTCCAAATAGAGGCCTGACATTTTGTGATCTCCTGTTGAGTGAAATCCTCAATTATCTCCCTGGACTCTGTTTTGCCTCGGTGGTTCTCCTGCCTTCTTCTTCGTATGGGGAGAGCTTCTACATTAGGAGACTCCTCTAACCTTGTTCCATTGTATACCCAAAAACTTCACATTCTGAGCTGGTCCTTGAACCTTGCAGGGTTAATTTCCCACCCTTTACTTTTCATATGCTCAATTAGAAGGGTCAAACTCCTTTCCACTACTTTCGCATCTTTTCCCTGTATCATGATATCATCAATGTAGTGGGTAAGCTGTACACCAGGTAGCTTTAATTCATCCAACTGTTCAGCCACAATCCTGTGACAAATAGTGGGGCTATGTATGTACCCTTGTGGCAAGCGAGTAAAAGTATATTGTCTACCCTGCCAAGTGAAAGCGAAGTGGTCCCATTGTTTAGAATCTATTGGGATGGTGAAGAAGGCATTTGCCAAGTCAATAACTGCATACCAAGTCCCATCATATTTCTGGATCCTTTCTATTAAGGTGATGGTATCTGGAACAGCAGCATACAAAGAAGGAGTCACTTTATTCAACTGTCTATAATCCACAGTCATTCTCCACGTCCCATCTGATTTTCTTACTGGCCAGACAGGATTATTCCATCTTGCGGTTGTAGGGACTAACACTCCTGCTTCAACATATTCCTTTATAGTAGTGGCAATTTCATCTTGCCCACCTGGCACACGATACTGTTTTAAAGTAATTACTTCAGAAGGTTCAGGTAAAGTGATTGGGTCCATTTTTAGTTTTCCTACTAAAACTGTATTAATTCCTATCTTCCTCACAGCAAATTGGTATCTTCCTTCAGGTAAATTCAGAGTCATGCCTTTCAATACATCTATTCCAATGATGTATTCAGGAATGGGTACAACAACCACAGCATATTCCTTCTTAGGTAACTGCCCAATTTTCATTGTTATTTTAACCTGTCTGGCTGATATTTCAGTGTCTCCTAGACCTGTGATGGTAATAGGAGTTCCATGTTTAAACTTATCAGGGTTTCCATAGATAAGTGTGGCCTCAGCCCCAGTATCAATCAGTGCCCTAGTCACAGTAGTTGATCCATTCTTCCAATATATTGTTAAACCAATATGGGGTCTGCAATCTCTTCTGCATATTTCTTTTATCTGGGCTGGGGCTTGGCCTATCTCCTATTCCCCCTGAAGGTGGGGCAAACTTGGATACAAAGATTCAGATTCAGAAATACCTGTGGGGGTGGTTCCTGCTTCCCTGTTCATTCTAATGCTAAGTACCTTTTCTTGGTACAGCTTATGCAGCTCTTCAGTTGGAATACCATCTATTCTTCTAAAGTCCACCCCAGCTCTTAATAGAGCAGTAAACAGTTCCCTTCTTGTGGGTCTATTTTGTCTCTGAATCCTCTGGCTGTTTACTCTTCTCTCTCGAGGCAATTTGTCTTTTTCCCATTCCCCTAAATCGCTTAATTGTGAAATCTTATCCAGCACCTCTGAAAGAGGGTGCCCTATTTCTCCAATTAACAGAGTCAGAATTAGGTGCTTATATGCAGGAGGAGCCGTCTTCACTATGATATTTCTATGAGGAACTCCTAGGGGGGTATCATAATATGCATTTGCATCTCCAATCAGGATAGCAGTTTTCATTACCTCCTCCTTTAACTTTCTCATACAGTCTCTAAGTGAGTACCAGGGTCTGTCTCCCCTAGGCCACATAGATTCAGTTGGATATTGCTTTTTGCAACCTTCTGCAGCTAAAGCTAGAAGATTAGTTTTATTATTTCCTCCTTGCATATGGTGATCCCTAAAAGCCTGGTGTACAAAAGGATTCTGACTGATACTTATGAATTTTAAACAGTCCTCATTGTCCAGTGTTATTCCTCCTGCGCCTTCATCAGTGATTCTTACTATCCAAGACACTAAAGACTCCCCCATTCTTTGGGTAGAAGGCTTGAGAATGTGGGTGCTTTCTACTTTATCTACCTGTGCCAATGTCATAACTACTCTGATGGCTTTCACTTTCTGGTTTTGGGACTCAGTCTTTTGGTATCTTAATAAATTTTCTAGTTTATTTCCCCAAATGGCAAACCTGATGTATTTTGTGATGGATAATTATATCAGCATATTTGTAATCTCTATAGGCATTGTGAATATGGCATTGCTGATACAGCACCTCCTTACCAAGTTGCTGATTCTTTGTTCATAATTTGTTTTGTATCCCTCTTATTTATTTTCCCAGTTTTCCTCTACCCCTTTAATTTATTTTTTAATTCCTTTTGTGTTCTTACAGAAGATCTTCATGGTCCTGAGACCTATTCACATTTTTCTCTGAAGTTTTGCACACATTTAACTTTGTTGTCTTCTGAGTTTGAGTTTTGGTCTTCCCTGTCACCATGGTAACTTTCAATAAGTAGTTTCTTTTGTTGTTGTTTGTTTATTTTTCAAATCTATTTGTTCACTTTTAAATTTATGTTAATGTAGGGTCCCACTTCTTAAGTGGAGGAGGTACTGCCCCAAGGTTTGGATCTTTATTTTTTTATTTTTTGGAGGGGATGAGGCAGGGTAATTGGGGTTAAGTAACTTGCCCAAGGTCACACAACTAGTAAGTGTTAAGTGTCTGAGTCCGGATTTAAACTCAGGTCCTCCTGACTCCAGGGCCAGTGCTCTATTCACTGTGACCCCTAGCTGCCCCAGATCTTTCTTGCTGCTGCTCTCATAGATAGTTCTAAGGGGCTTCAGCTTTCAGTGCTTCCAAGGGAGTGTGATATAAGGAGAGTTGTGGTCACTACTCTCTTGGAATGTGCTCTGGTCTTTGAGATACCACAAGCACTCTTTTTCACCCTGGAATTGTGATCAGAGCCCCTAATCCTGCTAATGTTCCTCTTCACCCAGGGGCTATGACCCAGAACTGGATATGATCAATGCAAGAGAGTCCCACTCCCAATGCCAGCAAATGATTCCCTATCATCTCCCTCTGACCAGTTGTCTGACACCCTTTCCCAATCTGGAAGCCACAACTGTCACTTAGTTAGTCACTCCTTGGGCCTGATATGCCAGCTCCAGCCTATTCTGGCATGGCCTGGGCTCAACTACACCACATTCACACAACAATGAGACACTTTTTTCATGTTAACTTGGGCTTGGTTGTCTTGGGCTCGAAAATCATTTCACCCCAATCTTTAATTGATTCTGCTACTCCAGAATTCATTGTAAGGTCTTATTTTTAAGTTGTTTGGAAGGGAATTTGGGAGAGCTGAGGCAAGTCCCTGACTTTATTCCACCATCTTGGCTCTGACCCAAACTTCATTTCTTAAGAATTTACTAATTTTGGGGTACTGTACATTTCATTTTCTTTGCACACACTGTCCCCCATGTCTGAATGCACTCCCTCCCCATCTCTAAAATTTAAAATCCCTAGTTCCTTTTAAGACATATGAAATTCCCTTTTTGGCATGAATCCTTTTTTGACCCTCTTGGCCCAGTAGAATATAATCTGCATGAAGGAAGGGAAAATTCTTTACTTTACCTATCTTCCCAGAAACTAGAACAAAACTATGCATACAATAAGGATGAAATAAAATGTGTGTTGGACTGTATTAGATTAGATTCCCCAAATGCATAAGCATTTTAGCTTGAATTGGTTTATCAGAGAATATTAATTCTCTATATGATAACGAAATGTCACTATTAGTCTTAAGTTGGGATACAAGGAGAGTTAAAAGTCCATAGAATAAGAAGCTGCCTCTGTGCAACAAACATGGATGGAATGCTGAAGGGAGGTACCCTGGACAGCTAAAAGTTAGAATGAAGATGCTGGGAATAAGATCACAGAAACTGTGTTGAGGAACCCTAGAAACAAATAGTTGGGAAATCAGTAAGAAAAAGAAGACAATCATAAAATGTCTTCCCATTGATCAGAAGGTAAGGAGTAAGGGCAAGATACATATGTACATGCATGGATACACACTTAAGTGTATATGTATTTTATACACATATATAGTACAGATACTTGTGAATATATGTGTGTATATTCATGTACACATGTATTTATATAAATACATATATATTGTTCTAAATTGAAACAGAGTTGCTAAGGAATTATGGAAATTGGTATGGCAAAGAAAGCAGCAGTTAGGAATCTAAAACTTCCAAAAAATATGGCAATATCAAATGGTGCTGTGGCTTTCTATAATGGTCTCAATGTAGCTACTTACAATGGCATTAGACTCTTTAGTAATGCCTTATTTCAATATAAAGCATCAATTCTACACTTAACAGCTGCCCTGGGTTTTGAGTAGTGCAGGCTAGGTACATTATGTACAGTTCGGCTTGGTACATTCAGTAAATTATTTATATTTACATTTGAAAAGCATAAATTATTTGCATTTTGCTGCACTGTTTCTTCAGCAGCTAAAATAGGCCCAAACTCTAGTGAGCTATCAGTACACGCTCCAAAGGACATCCGCAGAACAGAACATGTTGTGGAGTATGTAACTACTGGAACAGCTAGAAAGCAAGAGTAAAGCATTTCTTATAATGTCCTGTCTTCTTGGATCATTCTTGTAAACATAGGGTTACGCTATTTCTGCTAACGATTGTCTACATCTGGATTTCCAGAACTGATATCAACAAAGGAAGGCACATGTTTCGGGAATTACCTCTTTCTCATGACTGGATTAAATCTGATTAAGCCGTTATCAGTAAAAATAAAGCAAGCATTCCACCAATACTTGTTAGTCATTAACAAGCTGACATAAATTAAAAATAAATAAATTCAGTATGTGACAATACCCAAAGATATGACTCCGTGTGTCTTCATCACTATGGCACAGACTACCTTGAGAGGTGGTGGCTTTCCTCTCCTTGGAGGTCTTCAAGGTTTATTTGGGTAACCACTTGTTGGGTATGTTAGAGTGGCAATTCCTTTCATTAAGGAGTGGGAACAGATGGCCATTGAGATCCCTGCAAACTCTCAAATTCTGTCATCCTTTATGCTTTCAGTAATTCAAGTAAGTACAGAAATAGGCAGCTAGGTGGTACAGAGGATAGAGCTCTACACCTGGAATCAGAAAGACCTGAATTCCAAGATGGGATTAGATATTTCATAGCTATGTGACCCTGAGCACATCACTTATTCTCTGTGTGTCTTATCTTCTTAATCTATAAAATATGGATAATAATAGCAACAACCTCACAAGATTTTTGTAAGGATCAAATGAAAGAATGATAAATTGCTTAGCATAGTGGTTGACTTGTAATAAGTGCTATATAAATTTCATCTATTCTTATTAGCTATTAAAAATATAATTTGGGATATTCAGACTATCTGAAGAATCTACAAAATTCCATAAATGCACTTCAGTGAGACATTTTTTGGAATATCAAAGAAAAATATATAGAGATATAATATAAAAGGGGTGGACATGGGAAACCCCTAATCCTTTGGATGGGGGTACCTTTTGTTGCTAGTCACATAAATGCTTAAACAAGGTGAGAGCACATGGTTGCCCCTCCATAGAGCAAAAGTACATGTCTAGCTACATATAAGTCACCCCCAAACAGCTGATCAATGGCTTCTCCATTACATGTATGACTAAATTGAATCTGCAGATTCAATTATACAAAGAATAGAATTGACTCCCCCCCAAAATGACTTCAGAAATTCTTCTTTCTCTTTTTAATAATAACTCACATTAATAGAACACTTTAAGATTTACAAAGTATATTCTTTACAGCAATAAATGGTAAATAGCCCCACACCATAGCAAAGAAAATATAGTATTAGAATGGGTAAATCACTCACTCAGGGTAACAAAGATGGTATGTATCAAGATAAAATATGAAGTAGGATCTCTCCTAACACAAAGTCTTGTACCCTTCAACTATTCAACACTGCCTCTTATGGTTTAGGAGCATGTGTATTTTTAAGGTATCTATTAACAGAAATAACATGTACTAAAATAAACTTATCTTTTGTCCACAGAATTGAAACCTAATGGAGATAAGGCCTTTTGTTTACCTTAAAAGTCTGCATTTTAGAGAAAAGAGAAACAAGTCATGCCAAAAAAAAGAAAAGAAAATAAAAGAAAGAAAAACAAAAGAAAAACCTGATAACATGAAAGTCTCAAAGGGGAAATGAAGAGAAAATGCAAACATGATGCATAACTCAATCCCTGAGTCTTTTCTCTTGGAATAGAGGCCAAGTTGGAAATAACTGAAAGGATTCACCATCTGTCAGCTTTCTACCACTCTATGGTGAAGGAATTGGAGATGTTCGTCCTTTTCCTAGTAAAGGAAATGTCCTTAGGAAAAGGGCATATTTTCAAAGTAATGTCACCCCTAATTGGTATCCTTCAGGGATAAGCTCAGAAACCAGTCCAAGCATAAAACAAATGGAGATTAAGCTAACCACTCATCTGAAGTGACTGTCCCATCATCCAAGGCAACACAATGCTGCTTCCAAAGTGGCTGTAATTCAAGGAAATGCTCACATTTCACTGGCGAAAATTCCATTTGAAAGAAAAGCAAATAGCTATATTTCTAATTACAACTTTCTTCCTAAAAAATAAATAGAAAAAAACTAAACCAAAATGAAACCCTTTTATTGTTAAGAGCACTGACTCTGGGTTCAAATCTTACCACTAATGTTTATAATTTGTGACAATGGATAAATTACTTAACCTCCTTATGTGTCAGCTTCCCCATCTGTAAAATAAAGGGATTAGACTATATGTCTTATGAGTTCCCTTTCTATTCTAAGATCTTTTATCCTTACATATACAACTAATACTAAAAGCATAATAGATGGTTATATGAGTAGCTAATTGACGCCCTAGAAATGCACTCCAGTTTCAAGGAGGGGGAGAAAGGGGGACAGAACGAAACTTGAAATCTCATCTCTAAAGATGACCAGACAGTGTATATTAGACATTAAATCACTTTATTCAACATCACCTAAATGTAGCTATTGCATATAAAGGAAATAACCCTAAGCACATTCATTACCTAAATCATTTCCTAAATTGAAGCAAGATTTCTTTAGTTCCTGTCTGTCTGCATGCAACTAAGCACAGTTCCTTTGATATCAAGTTCTAGAAAGGAAGGATGTGCTTCTGGCAAATACTCTGCTCCCTCTATAGGCTAATTTGTAATTGACTGAGCAAAAAGACTTAGAGGAACTATCTAACCTAAAACTTGCAATTCATTTATGTGGATAGTTTCGTCTTTACACTTATTCCTTCTGAGGAAATTGCAAAAGGATATATGAATACATGTATAGTATGTGTATATACATGTTCATATATATATATATACACTACAATGTAAATATACAAACAGATGTGTTTGTGTGTATATATATATATATATATATATATATATATATATATATATTCCCTTAGAAATTGAATAGCTGACGTGTCACATTTATTACAGCTGTGAAGTCCTTCAAGGTAGACGAATTATAATTTTTCATCCTTAACAAGGGCATCCCTGAGAATATTCCTAGATTTGGAGAAATTGCATCAAAACACTAAATGCACACCCAAATAACTCCACTACTCACTTGCTAACAAATGTGAAAAGACCTGAAAGCTGAAGCATGTCTTTCATTTTATTTTTCCCAAAACATCAATTTTCAGACCAAGGCCAGAAAGCCCATCTAAGGTCTACGGGACCCTCAAAGGGTTTTTAACCACAAGGACTACTTTATTGACAACATAAATGGTTTGCCTTCATTTCTCCTCCTCCTCAAATGTGAGCTTCTATACAGCACCAACACATCAGAAAATAAGTGAATGTGGTCATGGTCAGCAGAAGAAAGAGAAAAGAAATGTGTCGATTAACTGAAATTGCTATTCATTTTAGTAATAGGTTATCCTTCATTGATGTTTTGAAAAGGAATGGAGCAGCATAGAAAAAAAAATAGATGGAAACTGCTCATATTGTTCAAAGACAAAGCTATTGAAGTACTATGCCTGCTGGTCAACAGATGTCCTTGTACCCAGCACAAGGCCACAGTTCAATTTGCGGGTTATGCTAATGCTAGAGTCTGAGTTAGCTCATGGTGTTCTTTCACTAATAGGATGAAAATGTTGCTCTATTGAAAGTACTTAAGTCTTCACTGATGCTAACCTTAAGGCATGCAAATTAACCCCAAAGGCCAATTTTGGGATATCCTTAAACATCTCTAATGTTAACATCAATTCTGTTCATTGGGGAAGGATATATTTGTGACTTAAGCTGGTCAGTTGGCAGGTAGTAATGTTATTCTTTAGACATTCAAAAAATAAATAGGTAGAGTGTTCTATTTATGGGATGAGTATACATATATGCAAGAAAAATTGTGAATAATTATTCCATTAAATTGTTTCATTTTGTCATTTTAACCTATTCCTATGCCTTTGTAGACTAATTATATAAACTGCTATATGGTAGAATTTTTATACAATTATTGTTGACAGATTGATCTAGAGTCATTTATATGTAGCTTTCACAAAAAGAGGTATCCTACTCAGGCATTAAGACGATTCATTTCTACACACTGAGACTTCTTTAATTTCATTAACGGTCTTGACTTTTTAATGAGATCTCTCTATGAAAAGCAGGGAAAATTTACAAGGTTTAAAGAGGAGTAGCTGTCTTTATGCTCAAGACAGGGAAGGTGGCCTCCTCCAATCAAGCTTTGCTTTTTCTTTCTAATGTCCAAAGTCTGGCAGTCAAAAACAAAGAAAGACTAACTCTTGCAGGGAGATTAGATAGGCAGGATTTATTTCATTTGGAGGAAGTTAGGGCAGGGGCATGTAATTCTGCAATTTTTCTCCTTTGCAACCATTCCCCTTGTCTTCTCTCTCTACTGATCAAATGTAATTCCCTTCTGTTGACATTAAAAGGCAAACTAAGCAGTATTACTGTGGCTTTTAATAGAGAACTGAGTCTGATCTTTTAGAGATAAGAGAGAGCTGTCTTCTATCTGCAAGCTGCATCACTTTTACATGTTAACATGTCTCCCAGAATAGCTGACATGCTGTCAACATGCAATAATAACTCTGCTGATAGCAATAATAAAAGTGGAATTTGTAACTGCCTATGATTATTCTAAATTTTCCTTTTCCACCACTATTTACAATCTAAAAGAAATTTCACATGCTTTAATGAGTGAATCTTAACATTAATATTGATGTCATTCACATATTTAAAACACTTAATTCCTGATCATTGACAAACATGGTTCCAGAACATGGTACTACCTACCATAAGGTCCACTTTATTTAAATGCTTACATTGATGGAACTTTTTATTAAGTTCCATCAAGAAATACAGTTACATGAACCATCTGTCTTCACTTGCTAACACACTTTTCCAACTTGAAGCTTAATCAGCATTTTCATTTTATGTTTAGCTTTTGGGTACAGCTGCCCCAGTCTCCTTTGCCAATTTTGCCAACTTGGTTTGCTTTTCAGTCAGTCATATGATCAAGCTTTTGCCTTATCTTGAAACTCAGAAAAATAGAAGCAAAGAGGTTCTTAGCTTGAATCAAAATGCACTGAAACTTTATTCGAATTTAGTAGTTCAAAAAAACTTTGAATTTTATCAAACTGTTGATATGTCACTAATTGTGTTGATTTTTAAAATTTTTACTTTAATATTTGCCATAGTCAATCCCATATTTCTACAGCTTATTAAGAATATCTGTCATTCAGGGCGGCCAGGTAGCACAGCGAGTAAGAGCACCGGCTCCAGTGTTGAGAAGACCTGGAGATCGAATCCCGGGCTCAGACACTTAGCACCCACCCAGAAACACCTGGCCGTGTAACCTTGAGCAAGTTACTTAACCCCAATTGCTTAGGGGCGGCCAGGTGGCTCAGCGAGTAAGAGCACCGGCTCCAGTGTTGGGATGACCTGGATCAAATCCGGGCTCAGATACTCAGCACCACACCCAGAAATAATAACTGGCCGTGTAACCTTGAGCAAGTTACTTAACCCCAATTGCTTTAAAAAAAAAAAAAGAATATCTGTCATTCTAAATATTATGTTAAAAAGAAGGCAATAAAAACTCATGGAAGAGGTTTAAAGAGTTTGTAAAAAAATCTTCAGTTCCATACCTCCATCATCATCAGTGTTCACATTTCTCCTGGAATAATCAATATGTAAACACATACTTACAAGATATACAGAACAACTGGAAGGTAGTCTCAGAGAAGATGCAGTAGAAGACTGGGCACAGGGTAGACAACAACAATGACAACAACAAAAATGATCATATTTTGCTTAAGTCTTAAAGAAAACCAGAGTAGGTGTTAGGCAAAAATGAGAAGGGAGAGTATTGAGGGTGTGGAGTAGGGCGAGTTCCTACAGAGCCAACAAGTACAATGCATTGTTGTTTTGTTTTGTTTTCATAAGGACGGGTAAGGATTGGATGTGCTTATAAGTAGGAAGAAGGAGCCAGTAGAAAAGAAGAGATTGAAAACTGAAAACAATAGGAAGATAACAGTGGGGTCAGCTTGCTGGAACATAAAAAGGGTATAGCATAAAGATTATATAGGCAATCCAGACAGATATATTTTCCTTTTGTAAATTTCTGTAGTCTTTATTGTCTACTGTCACTGGGCAAGTTAAGGAATACTTCCTTTCACTGTTATATAAGTAACTTTTGTAATTGGTTCTTCAAAAGAGCCCATTGAAGTCAGTCTTGGTCTTCCTTTGCTGGCCCCCTCCTCACTACTCCCAACATTTAGTACCATGCTGAAAATGGAGGCCACTCTCACGAAATACTGATTGAATAGAATTAGATGCATGATGGCTATTTTTTTATTTGCAAAAGCAAAATTATTCCTAATAAAAAATGAGTTGTTTAAGAATGAGAAGAAAGACAAAGGCACACACATGCTTTATAATTAGAGGTGAGAAGTAGACTAAGGAGTTTTTCTTTCATTTCAGTAATTTATATATTAAATACTATGTGGTCAGTACCATGCTATGCATTGAAGGCGATACAAAGACAAATAACATCTGCTCCTTTCCCTCAAGACGCTGCAAATTTAACGAGGGGAATAAGATTTGTTAGGGTAGAATATCAACCAGTAATAAAAGAGACAGTAAGTACTTCTTGTTGTTGTTTGCCTTTTGTTCTGGAAGAACACCATGACTTTCAGGAAAATGATGCCATGACTTGCAAGTGAAGTGAATTTAAGTGAGGGAGGGATGTCTCTGGAGTCATCTGGGTCCAATGGCCAAATAGGGATAAGGCCAACTGTAGATGGCCTCCAGCAATAAATACTATGAGAGAGAGGGGGAGAGAGAGAGAAAGAGAGAGAGAGAGAGAGAGAGAGAGACAGAGACAGAGAGACAGAGACAGAGACAGAGAGAGAGACAGAGACAGAGAGACAGAGACAGAGACAGAGACAGAGACAGAGAGAGACAGAGAGAGACAGAGACAGAGAGAGACAGAGACAGAGAGAGACAGAGACAGAGACAGAGAGACAGAGACAGAGAGACAGAGAGAGACAGAGGGAGGGAGGGAGGGAGGAAGAGAGGGAAGGAGGGAGGGAGGGAATGTGTTCCCCCAATGATCTATGAAAGGAGAAAGGGAAGATCAGGTAATGTTTTCTGAAGGAGTTACCGTGAGAGCTGGTTCTTGGGGGATGGATAGGTTTTCAACAGATGGAGATATTAGATATACAGTCAATGAAATTACTCCAGGAAGAGAGAATAGCATGAGTCATACAGGAAAGTCTCCATACTTAAACTTTTATCATTTTTAATAAGTTTTATTTTGTATTATTTTTATAAAGAATCTGAAATAAACAAAGAACTTTAGGGGGAATGTTAAAGTTTATTTTCCTTGAAAAAACTTTCAGTAGCTAAAGGGCCCCAAAACATTTGTGTACACAAACATGAGTCAATGCTACAATGCTACAGGTACTGAAGTTATTAAAAAGCGCAGCAGAAAGCATTTGACAAAGTCTTTTCAGGTGCTAAAGCATAACTCAGATATCATTTTGGGATTGTACAGGAGTCAACTTTGATTCACTTCTTTAGCTGAATCAGAGTGATTAAAAACATGTAATTTGTGCATATATGTGCACATATCCATGTATATGTCATATAAACATACATGTATATGGGTTATGCATATGTATATATATTTTTACTTTCTTCTATTTTCCTTTGAGAGATACAAATAAATTATTCTCTGCAGCTATAATCACAGTATCAGTCCCCACAAATAAATGATTCATGGCTTGGAAGCTCATTTACTTCATGCTTTACTGTGGGCCTACATGTAGCCTGATCCAGATATGGGAACACTGCTCTGTGATTGTCTCCAGCATCCAAGCAGAACCTTTATTCACCTGCTGCTTCAGGCTGCTGAGCTTCTTACCTGAATTGTTCAGACAATTGTTTCAACTGTGTTATGTTTGGTTGTCTGTTATAATTTCTGGAGGCCACTTGTTTATGTTTGAGGAAAAGGGGTAGAACAAAGGAGATGGGGAGGGAGAGGGAGAAGGGAAAAGGGGGACAATGGAGAGAGAAAAAAGGAGAGGGGTCTAGTGGATGAAGAGATTTGGGGGGTAGCAATAATGAGGAAAGCAGGGAGAGGGGTCAGGATAAAGGGAGGCTACCTTTCATCATTCTGGCAAAATATTTTGTAAATTTCCCTTAATTGATTCAAACATTTAAAAAAACCTAACTGAAATTACACTGTTAAGTTTTCTTCTCTTCCAAATAATGGTGTTGTGGACTTCTGTCTGATGCTGATACAGATGGGAATATAAATTTTATGATAATTTGTGGGGCATGGATAGCTCTATGGGCATTGAATTCAGGATTTCGTGCTTGTGAAACCAGTATTTCTTGAAACAAATTTATAGTTTCAGTCACAGAGTACCCAGGGTTAGCATTTTATGACCAAATGATTATGGATGTAATATACACTATTAGCCTAAAGTTATGCGTTCTCTGAACAAACTAAAGCCCCAGGTTATTTCTAACTCTCCAATGGACACACAGCACTACTTTCTTTATCAAATGGATGAGTTTTGCCTCCCTACCTTCTCCCTTTATTCTAGTTCACAAGTCTTAAGAGATGATTAAAGTGCTTTGTTGTAGGCACTGCTGATAAGAAATGATAAATTGCCTGGAGTATTTCAATAACCTGCCATAACCTAGAGGCCTATATGTAAGGAATTATGAATGAATCCCTTTGTGCAAGTGCCACCTTCTCCTATAAAGGCAAGCTAGATTATTGGAACCCCCTCTTTTCTTTTTCACAGAGGAGAATGGGAATATGGACTCCTGTTACCCAGAGGTGTCTGAATCTTTGAGCTCATTCAAAATCATGGTTGCAGCAGGTTAGTAAACTCTCTGCTCTGATATATGAATTAATATCAGAAACCGATTACTTAAGTTAACCAATTGTTCTTTTATCAGGATCTTCAACAAACACATTAAAAAAAATCTTTCCTTACTTACCTTTGCCAAGATAATCACATCAGCCCTACTGAGAAGAGAATTCACGTTTTGGAAATGCAGTTAATCTTTTAGCTCTGTAAAGACTCTTTAGTCAATAACATCTTTCAATAGACTAAATGATACCCCAGGAAACTGGAGGTGTTAATGTACCTTCAAATAGTGGGCAATTAACTTTTGGTAGATTTGTACCTCCCCCCTTATGTCAATTGTTGTATAATTTTGTTAAGAAAAATTAAGTTGAATATAATATTTTATGAAATGGCCAGCCTTGTAGGATCATTTTCTTTGACGTAAAGAGTTTTTTTTCTTTCTTTTTTTTGCCTCACATTCAATATACTAGGCAGCACTGTGTGGTGAATAGAAGGCCATTCCCAAAACCAGGAAAACCTGTGTTCAAATCTTGGGAAGCAGCTAAGGAAGACCTCAGTTTGAAACCTGTCTGATACTATATTACCCTGGATAAGTCACTTTAATTCTTTGTACTTTAGTTTCCCCATCTGCAAATTGAGGGAGCTAAACATGATGGTTCCTATGGGTTCTTCTAGCCCATGACAATATGAAATCCTGCCTCTGACATGGGACCAGAGGAAAGTGATCAAAATTCTCAGATTTCCTGGTAGCATTCTAAAAATATTAGAGATGTAAGATGCTAATCTGTATAAGTGAAGGGATTTTCCACACCAGAAGTTCCTAAATTTTATTCCCTGGGACATTGGGCTGTGATAGGTGAGCTTTCATGACACTATCTGGAACTAGGTCACTCCTTTCACTTTGCAGTAATTTCCAAGCCATGAAACCACACTCATATCACTACCTTTCCCTCTTTCTTATTCTTCTTAACATGTCTCCCTGTCTTAGAATATAATATCCTTGACATTAGAGACTGCCTTGGTTACTTGTATTTGTATTCCTGGGAGTAAGCACAGCAAGCTCATAGTAAAAAAGGGGGGCGAGGTTATCTAGACGATATGCTGGGCTTAGAGACAAAAAATCTTAGTTCAAATACCTCCTCAGACACTTACTAGTTTTGATATCCTGGGCAAGTCACTTAACCCCTATTTGCTTCAGTTCCTTATATGTCAAATGGGTACAAAAGGGAGAAGAAAATGGCAAACTGTATAGAATCTTTGACAAGAAACCATGGACGTTGTTCATGGGTTCACAAATACTCAGACACTACTGAACAACAAGAAGAAGTTCACAATAATTTAAGTATTCCTTTACCAATGAAATCACACACAGAGATAGACAAGGCCAGAAACAGAGAAACAAACTGTGATGCCATTATCTGTAAGGAGAAGTTTCAGGTGAGATAAGGAAGTTTCCTCTACCACTGAAGATCACCTTCTAAGCAGTTGCCTAGACCTAGAGCACTGAGACATTAAGTAACTAGCTCAATGTCACATGTGTAGTACATACATATTAAAGTCAAGACCTAAGTCTGGGTCTTCATGGATTGGGCCAGTTTCTTATATGCTATAATATAACTGCCTGTCCAATTCTATGTTTATGTATATACATGTTTCTATATCCATACCCATACATACATATACTAAGTAAACTGGGTTGAGATAAAAGTCAAAATATGACTGTCACAAAATATATCTGCAATTTTTATTTATTTTGTGGGGGGATATAACGGCAAAATGAAGATTAGGTGATAAAGTCATTTCTAATATAAGGGCATCTGCCTGTTTGAAGGGTCTTTGAAAGAATAAGACAAGACACTCTTGCTTGTCCCAGTGATACAGAGTTTTCTTTTAAAGAGTTGAAACAAATTATAGGTACAGCTTGTATATAACTTATTCAGTATTAAATGAGCAATAAAATTATGTCTTGAGCAATAAAGGAGATTAACATAGGGAATACTCTTATATGTGTCATATGTAACACCATGAACATCATGAAAGTCTGACTGCCCCCTTACTATACATTTGGTTGATTCTTGATCCATCAGTAATTCCTTATTAAGCTCTCTTATCAGGCACTGTGTGAGGGGTGGAATGGAATGAGACCATTATAAGACTATTATAATATTCAAAACAAGAGTTGACAAGGGTCAGTATTAAGGTGATGGGTGTGTAAAGTATATGAGAGAGAGTGCAAAGGTGCAAATGACAAAAAAACAATATCTTATCAGCTATGTGCGATAAGTAGTGAAGAAATGAGAGTGAGATTATGAGCCTGGATGATTGGGAAGGACAGTGTTTCCTGTGACAGTAAGACGAAAGTTGGGAAGAAGGGATGTAAATAAGAAATTGGATAGAAACACAAGGTTAGTGGGCTTTGTTTTGGACATGCTGAGATTGAGATATCTATGGAATACACAATTTAAGATGTTCAAAAAGCGGTAATGGGAGATGTACATTACTATTCAATGAACTCCAGGGGTTCCTCATCACCTTCAGGATCCAATATAAACTTCTGTTTGTTTAATTTAAACTTCTTCTTAACCTGGAACCTTCTGGCCCAAGTAAATTCAAATCTGACCTCAGACACTTAGTAGTTGTGTGAACTTTGGCTTGTCACTTATTCTCTCTGCCTCCTTTACTTAATTGCACAATACACATAATTAATGTACCCATTTCACAGGATTTTTGTGAGGATCAAATGAGATTCAAATTTGGAAAAGTCTTTAGCTCTGTGCCTGGCATACAATAGGTACTTAATAAATGCTCATTTCCTTCCTTCATTTATCCTGTATACTATGCCCAGGGTCGTCTCCAATCTTCCTGATCTATACGTTGCCACTGGACACAGATGGCTCCAGAGAAGAAAGTGAAACTGGTGACTTTGCACAGCCCTTCCTCACTTAAATCCAATTCATTTGTATGCCATGAAATCACCCCCCCCCGTGATGTCATACTCCTTTTTTGAGAATAAAAGACAAAAAACATATTACACACACACACACACACACACACACACACACACACACAGAGTTTGTATGATGTCTCTCCCATTAAACTGTAAGCTCCTTGAGAACAGGGACTGATTTTTGCCTCTCTTTGTATTCCCAGCACTTAGCATAATGCTTGCCACATAGCAGGTACTTAAAATTGACTGAATGGTTTAGTACCAAAGTGGAGTAAGAAAACAGACCCAGTAGGGACATAAACACTGAACACGAATTAGAAAAATGAAATGTTAAGAGACTATTTTATCCTTACTACTTATAAGGTAAATTGGTCCATTTTTGTTATAGGTCTTTTCATAATATTAACTACTTTCTTACAGTTATCTAAAGATAAAGAGAACCTGTAATATTATTTCAATAAAATGTTTCAACTTCTTGATGTGTGATATCTGTGCATCAAAATTGGTCTTGGTCGCAATTGTAAAGTTTGCATATTCCATGTCTGTGTATATAGTGACCCTAGTAAATAGTGACCACATATTAGTGACCCTAGTAAAGAGAAATAGATGATAGAAAGAAATAGTTATTTAGAAGTTAATATATACCAGGTACTAGACATTAAGTGCTAGAGATTAAAATCCAAATAAATACCACAGTTCATGTCTTTAAGGAGCTTATGCTCTAATAGGGAAAGTCAAAACATAAAGCTGGTAAGGGAAATAATGATGAGAAGGGAGTTAGTGGTGTGGAGGCCTAGGCTCTAGTTAAATAAGTAGAAAAAGATCACCTCTCAGTTGTAGGGGGACCCAAGGTGCAAGTCTGTAGAGGGAAAAAAACAATCATGGCTGGAAAAGGCAATTTAGTGAGGTGACTTTGTGGAACATACCTGCCTTCAACTTGATTATATTTTACTTGAATGGGGGAGGATAGATACAGCTTGTATACATACAAGATCATTTGTGGAGGGAGAGAGTTCTGAAACCTAAAGGAATCAAGAAAGGCTTCATGGAGAAGGGAGCATATTAACTGAGTCTTGAAGGGTGCTAAGGATTTTAAGAGACAGGGAGAAGAGAGCAGATTCATAGGTGGGAGTCAGTCTATGCAAAGTCCTGAAGGTCAGGAAGGACTCAGAGAGCAGCAAATGGACTGACGGGAATGCAGAGTAGAGCATATTACTATCATACTAAATCAATTTGTTTTCTTTCCAAGATCTATTTACATTTTGTCCCATTTCTGGCTATTTAATGGAAGTACCATCCCTTGTGAGTGGAACATGAAGTATCAAAAAGGTCATGGACAAGGAATTTGGGAAATAGAATACCTCAGGATTGATGTAATAAATTCATGTAGGCAGTTACCTATGCAACCTATGGGAGAAGCTACCAAGAGTGGGGAACTTGCGAATTTGAGGTCACGTGTGGCCCTCTAGGTCCTCAAGTGTTGCCCTTTGACTGAATCCAAACTTCACAGAACAAAATGCCTTAATAAAAGGATTTGTTCTGCAAAACTTGGATTCGATCAAAAGGCCCCACCCCAGCCGCAGATTCCCCACCTCTGCTACTCTTACACTATCCAAGTAAGAAGACTTTAAAGAGAAATGCAGATGTCCTATCAAACATAGAATGAGGTGGGTCTGGCAAGATTTTATGGGGTGTGTCTCTTTGATCATTCTAAATTCTGAATTTGGTCACTTTTCATTCTCTAAACAGTTGCATGTATTATGAAACCTACAAAATGATTATCCCATCCCTCTTCTAATCTTCTGCCTGTAACAGAATAAGGAATAAGAGTAAAGAAGGGTGGCGAGAGAAGAGGGGGAGAGAGAATATACAATTCACACAATAAAATCGATTGTGTCATAATTATGAATTAGTTCTAAACATACTCCAACTATAACCAAGGAAGAGCCATACTGTAATTGGAGAAACCTGAAAACATGGGTAATGTTACCTAAGTAGTGATCACACTTTTCAATTAGGCTAAGGGAAAAGAAAGGGGAGGGGAGTGTGCTGCCTTCATTCACCCTCTCCTCTCAGCACCCTTTTCCTGCATTACATACACATAGTCCACCAAAAAAAAGGGAGATCATCCCTTTAAATCTATGAACACTTCTAAATATAGTTAAAAAAAAAACTTTGCAAATGATGATCTGTTTGCCAAACCATAACAGGAAGAATAAAACTAAACACTCCCCCTACGCCCCCCCCCCCAAAAAGAACAACAAAAAGATACAATGAGTACTGGCAAAAAAAGTATAAAGATGATTTAGACCTCATAGGAGATCTATGCAAACAGAGCATGAGCAAGGACCTTGGGGAGTCATTTCCTAGGGAAATGAGGAAATGACTGGGAACCACTGAAGTCAGAGGATGGGGCAAGAGAAAAGAGTCCTTGGGGTCCTCATCTAATCATTTCCTAAAGAAAGAGCCAAACCTAGTCCACTGGACTGAAACTGCACAGAAAATTAATAAGTTAGGAGGGCACACTTCAACTTGGTCATTGCTGAGAACTGTGGACCAGCCTGTGATGAAGCTTTATTTTTCTCAAAGCACATATTAACTTCATGCAGATATACAAGAAATGACATAGAAGACATTATGATAAGGGAAATTAGTCCAGAGCAGACCAGATTTGTGTTTCCTATATTTAATTTCCATGCTTTTTTTGTTATACTTTCAGCATATTCTCAGGATCATATTCTTACACACTCCCTTGCTATGATGTTTGCGTTCTTCATTTACTGCATACCTATATGCAGATGGACATTGGAAGGGAGGAGGATAGTGAATTAAAAAAAATACTATAAAATTAATTAAGAAATAAAGAAAAACCCAGATTAAATACAATAACATTTAATGTGATAAGTATGAATCAACCAATACGTGTATATGTATATAGGTATGTGATGTATATCTACACATGTGCATATATACACATGTATATGTACATGCATACATGTGTGTGCATATACATATACTTCCAAGGGAACTTGAAGATACTTAAAAAAAAGAAAACAAAACTTCAAATAAGTCATTTAGGGATCTGGTGAGATAGGAGTCCTCTAAAGGAAGCAAAAGTGTACTTTGCCAGGAATCTAAGATGAATGATTTTCAATGGTTGAGTACAGAATTTAGTTGTTTCCCAGTTGTCAAGGCAAAAAGGAAAACTCAATCACTTAGGTTAGTTCTCTGACAAAAATACAAAATGTTTATAAATCCATTTTCTTTCAAAACTCAAGGAAGGAATTGACTATGTGTTATGGTTGCTTTCTATAAGCCAACATATAACATACATTTTCTATGAGCTTCAACAACAGGTTTTCAAAAGAATCAAGAACTCATCTTAGCATTTCATATTCCAATAATATTAGTGATAATAATAATGTAATAAGCGATCTGCTTCTGTGGAGTCACAAATACAACCCAAGAAATTTTAAGCGTGAATGCTTAATGATAAAGACATGAGAGACAGGTGTTTCAACAAATTAATATAATGACACCACAATGTTCTGAACACAGGTGATACATTTCTATTTAAGTCACCATACTTGGTAATCCAACTTTAGAACAATAATGCATTTTTACTGAAAATAAAGTTTAAAGACTATTAATATAATTGTTAGAATTATTTTCATTTGCTTAGTTTTCCTCAGGATAATATCAAAATAAACATTTGATATTTACTACTGTTAAAGAGGTAATGATAGTATATATATTATGCCCATGCTGAGAAGGAGGAAGAAAATGTAACATACTTCAGATTAAGCCTAGGAAGGCTATGGGCCAATTTACACAAATAAGAGAAGGAAAGTAATAGTAACATATAGAGTGGAATACAATATAACTAGGGAAGAAGGCAGGGCAGAAACTCTCCCAGGAAACATTTATGCAAATGAGTCACCTGCTGCCCTGTGACCCAGGGCTCCTTGTTGAGAAACATTCCCTATCTGATTACTCTCCCAGACTATAAGAGGTAATATGTCTCCATGTGTTCCAAAAGGATATCAGTGAGAGGGAGGAAAGCCTAAAGAGAAGGGCCAAATATTCTGTAGAAAGAAGTAAGACTTTAGTGAGACAAGTTTATTGGTTACGATGTCTCCTGCTTAATTTCCATATCCTGGTTAGCTGATGAATGTTGCTTTTATTAGGAGCTGTTTTTCTTGGCTACTGCTCTTTTCTGAGAAATCTAATCCTTCCTCTTCCTCATAATACTCTGGTCCCTGGAATTCCATGGCCATGAAACATATATAATGTTTAATGCTAAACTCTGACAGTGACTCAATACTGTAATTACTGTACAGCTACATTAAACATGAATGACCGTGTCAGCGTGTACTGGTTATGGGTCACTAACAGAATACAGTAATTAGAAACACTTAATCCCTTGCTACAGTGGGGTCATGGGGACAGCTATTTCAGGCTTTTTATATTGCTTTAGGAATTCTTATTTTCAAAGTTAGCAAGGCTGATATAAATGGCAGTTGGGGTGGGGGGAACTGCCCTGCACCAAAGTACATACTGTACTAAGAAGTCTTTTTGCACACGTCCATCGTCCCAAAAAGAAAAGGGAGAAAACAACAATAACAACAAAGAAAGAAGCCTTTATAGCATTAGGGAATTTCACATAAGGTTTTCATTTTTTTTAAAGTACCCTGCATCTAGTTAATACCTTAAATAAGTATGTACTCTTCAGAATTCCCAGACCCCAAATCAGAGAATTGGAAAATACACAAAAACATTTCACAGGAAGAAAATTCTCACATTGTAGTGAACACTACTCTCTGTGGATTTTTAGAGAATGGGATTCCTCTTCCCCCCACCCCCCACTCTTCCCATACACAATTCTTTCATGAAGGCTTTATGGCTTTGGTGAAGTCTGAAAAAATCATTAGGCTCAAATCAAGGAATAATTTTCTTATATGGTTCACAGCTAAAGTATGCTTTTTGACTAAAAAAATCTATTTCATGATCTTAAAATAAATCTATTTTGACAAACATTTGTTAATCATCAAGTACATGCAAGGTATTAGGGATATAAAGATAACCCTCTACTTCCACCCCCCCCCTAAAGAAAACATTCTTACCCTCAAGGAGTTTAAATTTTACTTTAGGGGTGGCCAGGTAGCACAATGAGTAAGAGCATTGGCCCCAAAGTCAGGATGACCTGGGATCTAATCCAGGGTCAGACACTTAGCACCCATCCAGAAACACCTAGCCCTGTAACCTTTAGCAAGTTACTTAGTCCCACTGGCTTAGGGGCGGCCAGGTGGCTCAGTGAGTAAGAGGCCCCAGAGTTGGGATCGAATGTGGGGTCAGATATTTACCACCACACCCAGAAATAACTGCCTGTGTAACCTTGAGCAAGTTACTTAACCCCAATTGCTTTATTTAAAAAAATACTTTAAACTTTATTTTCAGTAATTTCATAACAGGGTATGGGGTAGGGAGGCACTATAATACATACATTGATAGGTAAATACAGTTAAGTTCAATATAATGAGATGGTAGAGAGCGCTAA
The DNA here is from genome assembly GCF_028583685.1 of Petaurus breviceps papuanus. Lineage (NCBI taxonomy): Eukaryota > Metazoa > Chordata > Mammalia > Diprotodontia > Petauridae > Petaurus > Petaurus breviceps. The sequence goes on from NW_027185777.1 coordinate 29,406,252, forward strand.
TTAGGAGTTTCTGATAAGAGGTGACATTTGTGATTTTAAGTTAACAACGTCATTGAAGTTTAACAATTTTATAACACTGCATATATATTATCTTATTTGATCTAAACATAAACCATGTAAGACAGGTGCTATTATTATCCCCATTTTATAGATGAGAAAACTGAGGCATAGAGAGGTTAAGTGACTCACAGCTGGTAAGTGTCTGAAGCCAGATTTGAACTCATGAAAATGAGTCTTGCTGATTCCAAGCAGTGCTCTATCCAATGAATCACCTAGTTGTCCCAAAACTTTAGTACCTATTTTGCTTTACAAGCATGTCATGCTGGGTTTCCAGTGTATGCATGTCATTTAATTGTCATAGCTTTCCTTTGAGAAATTTAATGAAAGCAAACAAAATCCTAAGAGATGTTGAGTAGATATATGTCATTTAATCATTCTCTCATTGAGAAATTTAATGAAAACCAAACAAAAGTCCTAGGACATGCTGTGTAGACACACATATCATTTTTCATATGTACTAATTGACCTCCATCTATATACAAATAAATTTAGCTAATGTTCAGACCTCAGAGAATAAAGAAGAAGAAAGAACCAGGAATAAATACATTGAGTCTCCCTTGGCATATTATAATGTACAGGGCCAAGCTTTCTTTCATATTTTCAACATAAATAATATCATGAATTGAGCAAATTAATCATTACATCATGGACAGTTTTAGATTGTCTGGTTGGGCATCTTCCTAAAGGCTGGAAGATGACAGGATAAAGTTTCTTCTTTTTTTATTTGTTTTTTGGAGGGCAATTGGGGTTAAGTAACTTGTCCAAGGTTACATGGTTAGTTGTTGTTGTTGTTGGTGGTGGTGGTGGTGGTGTGTGTGTGTGTGTGTGTGTGTGTGTGTGTGTGTGTGTGTGTGTGTGTGTGTGGTAAGTGTCTGAGGCTGGAACCAAACTCGGGTCCTCCTGACTCCGGGGCCAGCACTTTACTCACTGTGCCATCTAGCTGCCCTGAGTTTCTTCTTGTCCTACAAATCAATATATTAGGAGTCAGAAACTGCAAAGTCTTTCTGAGGATCTTTGCAACTGCTAAAATTAGAAAAGAGAAAACCCTAAAAAAATGAATGATTCAAATCTGTTTACTTGATCAAAGGCAGGGGCATTATATGACACCATAATGAAGGAATTAAGTAATATTTAAAGGACAGAAACATGGGAACACAGTACAGAGTAGACTTCACTAGGTATAGGTAAAAGAAAGTTTTACTTACAGCAGAGATTCTCAATCTGGGGTCTCTGATCTGTCTATCTGTGTGTTTGTACATATAAACACACATATATACATATATATACATATATATTTCTGTCTATCATTGTATATATACACAGTCATATGCATGTATGTGTATTATTATATGTATATGTATATATATATCAAACATATGGGACTTCACTTATACTGAAATATGTTTGTATTCTATGAATTTAAATTTTATGAATTTTTATTATTTTTATGAATTTAAAAACATTATTCTGAAAATGACTCCCTAGGTTTATCAGATTGCCAAAAGGGTTCACAAGCCAAAGAAAGGTTTAGAAACACTTATTTGCAGAAAAATAAACAGGCCAGGCCAAAGGAATTAGAGAGAGATTAGAAGAGATCATTCTAGTCGAAATTTCATTTTTATAAATGAAAAAACTAAAATAATTTGAAGACATGAAAATCATTATCTTGTGTCAGACAGTAATTCAAGAGGATAACATGGGCTTGGAATTAGCTCCCACCATTGTGCTGGGTGACCTCCCAGATTACTTCCAAAAGCAATGGTCCAGGAAGATGTGTTCAAACAACCAATTAACAAATATTCCTGAGAGCCTACTTCAAGGAACAGTGCTAGTTCTGTGGCCAGATTAAAATAGAACTGGTAAATGTCAAACAAAAGAAATAAAAATGCAATACAACATAGATAATGTTAATTTGTAGTTTTTAAATTAATACATAGGGACAGAGATTCATTTCTATTTGATTTTGACACCAGTGGTACAGAGAATATAGTGCTAAATTTAATGTTAGAATGAGATGATAAGGTAAGGCCCCCTGAAGAATGTTATAGCTTCAAATGCATTTTCTCTCTTCTTTCTTTTTCTTTCTTTCTTTCTTTCTTTCTTTCTTTCTTTCTTTCTTTCTTTCTTTCTTTCTTTCTTT
>NW_027185777.1:29408461-29442423 GCF_028583685.1 Petaurus breviceps papuanus
TTTCTTTCTTTCTTTCTTTCTTTCTTTCTTTCTTTCTTTCTTTCTTTTTCTTTCTTTCTTTCTTTCTTTCTTTCCTTCCTTCCTTTGTTCCTTCCTCTTCTTTCTTTTTTAGCTTTTTGGAGGGGGGAAGTTAGGGCAATTGGGGTTAAGTGACTTGCCCAAGGTCACACAGCTAGTTTTCTGTTAAGTGTCTGAGGCCGAAGTTGAATTCAGGTCCTCCTGACTCCAGGGCCATCACTCTATTCACTGCCCCACCTAGCCACCCCTCAGATGTATTTTCTATAATGAGAAAAGAACATTAAGTAGTGACTGGTGAGCATGAATATTCTGCCTCATAACCTTCTATGGCAAAGATAAAACCTGTATTTACCAAGAACATGGATACATTTCTTAAATTACTTTTTTTTTGTCTGTACTCCACTTTTAGGGAAAAGTCTATGTTAGGAAAAATGAAATGATTTCACACTGGAATAAATACACATGCACAATTAAAAACAATATTAAATAATATCTCCTAAACCTAGTACGTACCTAGACCCAATGCATCATATATTTTTACAAGTAAAACATATATTCAGACTAATGCCACTATAAAAATAATTCATCTCATTCATTATCACCATCACTGTCAAGCCTAAAGTTCTACTCTTCTACCTCATCAGGATACTAGACAAAGGAGGTTTTGAGTTCTTTGTGGCTCTATCAGTAGAATTCAATTTCTGAAAGATTCTAGCAAGCTTGAAAGGTTTGATTATGGACCTGATGATAGATGTCCTATAAATCTGTTATGTCCTGTATCCAAAGACCAGAAAAGGCCAGTTCAGAGAGACTCATCACCAGAAGGTTGGCCAACAAATGGTACAGCTACCTATTGTGGCACATGAGGAGTTGGGATCCCATTCTGTAGAATAAGAATCTCTGTCAATTAAATCAGGAGAGTTTACATTTGTAGAATACTTTAATTATTACAGAGTGATACAATAGCCCTGGAAATACGCTAAAAGCAGTTAAGGAACATTCCTCAAGGCAAATAGCCAATAATTAGTAAAATTGGAGCCAATATCCAAAGCCAAGTGTTCTGTCTGACTCCAAGGCTAGTGATCATTCATACCGGAACTGAGGTAACTATTAAATACAGAGTCAGTTATTTGATTTTTTTTATACTTAAAAACTACAGAACTATCCTGCATGGCCAGGATGTTAAATGATTGCTTTATCCCACCACATTATTCAAGACACTACTGATTTATGACATTCTGTCTGTAGAACTGAGGCCAAATGGTATATCAACAAGTCCTTGAGTAGAATTGGATACATTTATAATTTACTATATCCTAAAACCACAATTGCAAGCCCCATATTGGGTGATTACTTTCCAAAATACTGAAAAAGAGACATGTACTATAGGTTCATATGTCCTTCTTCATTCACATTAAGAGTTAATAGTTTTCTTTGAAGTATGACCATAAGAAATGTCAAAGTTTTCATACAAAAGTTGTAATAGTATTTTGACCTGTTGTATTTTTTGTTGTTTGCTTTTGATTTTAAAGAAGTCATACTGAATATGGTTTAACCTGCCACTCTCAATTGAGTTAGTTCTTTCAAAATTATTCTGAGAATAATTATTACTTGAACCTGACAGGCTGCCAACCTAAAGATAACAGCTATCACTCAAGGTTACTGGATGCAAATCATGCTTAGGCTAATCATGAGAGAATTCTGAGTAATTCCTACTATCTCTTCCCCTCCCTAAGATATCAGAAGCCTACAAGTAAAGCTGCTAAAGTTACTGTTGAGAATTAAGGCTGAGTTACTCAAAAGATCAAGTATGATTTCTCAAAGACTGTGCATCACCTCAGTCATAAGACCTTAGATCATTTAGTCAATCAATGAACATTTTTTAAGTGGCTAAGTTCCAGGCATTATGCTAAGCACTGGGGATACAAAGAAACACAAATGATAATCTGTGCCCTTAAAGAGATCACAATGTAACACAAGGAGGTAATATGTAAACAACTGTGTGCTCTTAAACCCTCAAAGTCAGTCTACGAAGCAAATTGTTAGCTGAAAAGTGGTGCTAGAAGTAGTCTCAAATTGCGTGCACAATGAAGATTCATCCAACAACCCTCACACAAAGCCTGGTGCTTTTATTGGAAGCAATAGCTGGTATAAGTCCAGGAACTTCATAGTCTCATAAACACATGGCCTTTATCAGGAATCATCCAAGAGGCTCTGAAAGCTTTCAGGTTCCCTATTTATCAGTGATTTAGTTGGCTATGTGTATATGTGTGTTTACACACACACACACACACACACACACACACACATATTAAGATTTTCAGCAATAAGGGTTGAAATAAAATGACTTTAGAGACAAATTCTCAGCTGCCCCTAAATTTAGCTAATCAGAGGGTAAGCATTAGATTTACCTCAGGTTTTAATATATTTTCCTAGTCAGGTTTATGGGAGTAGTTCAACTGTGGACAGAGCTCCCTATAGCTAAAGTTTCATTCCTGTTTGGGAGTAGCTCAATTTGTCTCAGAGATTGTGAATCCTATCAAGACTGACAAATGGTAAAGTGACTGACTACTTCTGTCCATTGGAGCATGATCCTCCAATACATGACAAACTTGTTCTTAGAACAGGGCATGTGTCCTTCAAACTTCTAAAATGACCTTCTTTTAGAAGATACTTGATAAAATCATGTCTATGGAATTCATACTCCCTTCCTACATAAAGTTCTCAAAGGAATAAGTTGACTTTGTAATAGTCTGTCAAACCAGTGCAAGAAAGAAATGTGATCCTAGGGGCAGCTAGGTGGCTTAGTGAATAGAGCACCAACCTTGGAGTCAGGAGGACCTGAGTTCAAATCTGCAGTCAGACACAACACAAAAACTAACCATGTGACTTTGGGCAAGTCACTTAACCCCAATTGCCCTCCAAAAAGCAAACACACACACACACACACACACACACACACACACACACAAACCTAACAAAAAAAAAAGAAATGTGATCCTATACCTTTAGTCTCCTAATATTTAAAGTCTCCATGTATTCAGGAAATTTACAATCCTGAGGAGTTAAAACTACAATAGCAGATGGGATACATGCACAATATTGGTGGTGATAGAGAGAAAAAAAGAGAGGGAAAAAAATTCATTCGCTAGACCAAATTTGGTTTTCTAGCTAGGTTTCAGTTTTGTTTTTTAAACCAAACCAAATATATTTAATTTCTGACAAACTGAAATTTTAATTGAAAGTGGTAAATGTCCAGCAGTTTTGATAAAGAAGGCTAGAGTTTATAATAATTCAAATCAAAATAAATCAAATAATTCAAATAACTTAAGCAATTTCCATCTTCCCTTTAATTCCACCTCATATATTTTATTGAAAAGTAATTATAATTTCCATTTCAGAAAAAAAAACAACTTGATTTTAGTATCCCAATTTCTGTCTAATAGACTCCCTTTTTAATGTTGGTGGTGTTAGATTTTCAGAAGTCTTGACGCCCTACTAAAGTCCCACTGCCATGCTTTGTTATGTCATGGAGCTGATACTGGATTCTGGGAACTTGTGTGAATGGATTATAGTCTCAAGAGACAAAGTCCTGCCAACTTGGAAAGGCTTCAAGCATAAGCTTGGAAACGGATACGATGTTTATCAGAGGACCAGACTAGCTAAGTTGAGAGAAGCTTATCATCTACTTGGCTGTACAGAGATGAATTTTGGAACCACAGAAATTCTTGAGGACTATTAGCTTGTAGAGAGGAGTAGGCAAACTGACAAAATCAAAGATCTTTGAAGTGTTGAACTGATTATACTAGATAGTCTCCACTAACATCCTATTTTGGTGCTTTATTGCAGCATGAAAGGGACTCTAGATCCGAAATCTGTGCTTGCAATGTTAGTTTGCTAGTGCAAGCTCCAGCAAACAGGAAAGGCTGAAGACTGGCCTAATGGGGGACTATCTTCTTCTTATTTGAGGAATAATCTAGCTATTTCAATTCAACATTCACTTGGTGCCTACTAAATGTAAGGCTTCATCACTAAAATCTTATCTGAATGCCTCTGATAGGTTCCACCCAGATGGGATTCAGTATTTGTCTATTGCCAAAAAATTAGTCTATGTTCAAAGAGGCTCATCACTGGATTTGCAAATGGCAGGTGGGTTTTCCATCCAGAGCAATTCTCCAAGGTCATCTACTGAAGTAAAGAGGGACCACAATATGCATCATAATTGACACTAAACAAAATTATAGGTCCCTGAAGCATTATAGTTAGTATGCACAAGACACTATGCTGAGTTCTGGGGAGATCAAGGTGAAAAACAACAAAAATAGTCGGGTCACATAGCAAGAGAGAGGGGTAACCAATGAGCAATTCTTATGCTTTATTTGTATGCATGCCATATTAGGAGATAGCCTGGAAGATCATCCAGAATGGTGAATCTACTCCCAGGAGATGATTGCCTCAGGACATGGAAGAGAGTCAAACAGGTTAAGAGGCATGGATGAAATGGAAAAAAGTACCATTGGAAAAAGTACCCACATTGACATGACTCCAGACCCCAGTTTACAGGCACTTGGAAAGCAGAAAATACTTCTCAGTATTTTCACAGCACAGTCCCCATCAGGCGTTCAACATATATTTATGGATTTGATTTATTAAAACCTATTATGAAATACTGGCTTTAGTCTGAGAGCTTTCACAAAGGATGCCCAATGTGCAAGAAAGCCCATGTCCCCTTGCCACACACAATTCAGCCTCCCTGCTACCCTCATTTCTTAGCTAACAATGATAATAATGTTCCTATCATTGGAATGTACTTAGAGGAAACGGCTTTTACAATGAATCAAATGTTTCAGCTTCTCATTAGCGTTTAAGTACCATAGACATTTATTGCTTTGCCTGTTTCAATAGCATGAATATTATTCTGTAATGTTGGTGAAGTGTTTTATGCCCCTGAAAGACACTATGGACTGAAATTTCAAATTATTATCATCATTATTATTATTTTCTACAGTATTTTCAGAATTGTCTCATTAAAGGGCAGTTTATTATAAGTTTTCTCTCTACGATGACTATTTTCCATTCCTTTCAATGCTATTGAATATATGCATAAATTTCAAATTGTTTTATCCCAGAATTGAAAGGTGAAGACTTAAAAAAAAAGTCTTATAGAAAGTGAAGCCAAACATTTATGTTAATCATCCTTTATGGGTTTTTTTTTTTGTTTTTTTTTTTGCTTTTCTTTTTGGAGGGGGAACAGCAGGGCAATTGTGGGTAAGTAACTTGCCCAAGGTCAAAAGGCAAGTAAGTGTTAAATGTCTGAGGCCAGAGGTGAACTCAGGTCCTCCTGACTCCAGAGCAAGTGCTCTATTCACTGTGCTACCTAACCATTCCATCCTTTATGTTTTAAGAATAAATTCGTAAGTTGTACAAACAATGAATAGGAGCACCTATACATGCTTTTCAGCCTTTCTGAATTCTATATTCAATTATTTCAATAAATATTTATTAAGCAGCTACTATATTAAGTTTGCTATGCTAAACTCTGCTAATACAGAGGGTTATGCACCCTGGAAACCTAAGAAATCTTGGTTTAAAGTAAAGACGGACCTGTCCTATTCAAAAGGGGAGCCACACCTTCCTGAGCAGACTTTAGAAGGTATTGTTCAGTTCAAACCTAACATTATTATGCAGTTGTGATTTTTTTCATTTTCTATATTTTATTAATAATTGAGAGGGATAAAGATGAGGGAGGAGAAATATATGTAATCATTAACCTTAACATAACCTCTGGAAATTATAGAAATACTAAGGGAGGGAGAAGTACAAAACAGATTACAGATAAGGAAAATATGTAAAAATAAGAGAGGAAGATGTTGGGATCCATTTTCCAAGGGAAGCTTAAAATTAGTTTAGGCAAGGAGTGGAAAAAAATCAACCTACTCTCATGCCATAAGCACATCCACATCAGGTACGGTTTGGGAGAGACAGTGGAGAAAGTTAGTTGGACCAACTCATAGGATGATGTCAGTAAAGGAAGGAATATTTACATGTATTTGTATCTTTCATCTTTAGAGTTGGGGGAAGGAAAGGGTAGTGTGACGATGGGTCATCTGGGTTCTATATAGTAGTATGCAAAGACTTCAAAGTTGGTCAAGGAAAGGAAAAACAGTACTCTCAACCACAATTTCTTTCCTTAGAACTGAAAAATCCATCTCATCCATCTATCACTATCCTTCCCTACTTCTAAAAATTATGGAATTTATTTCTTGAAGGTCAGCAGGAAGAGAGAATAAAATCAATGAGAAGACATGAGATTAAGTAGGCAATTTTTCTTTGTGTGTGTGTGTGTGATTATTACATTGAGGTTCTTCACAGATAGAGGAACATTCAAATAACTCAATTTCATCCATCAGTCACCCTTTTCAAGGTAATGAGGCTACCAATTAGAAAGAAAGCAAAAAGAGAGAAGAGGGGGAGTCTTGGGGAAGTCCCATTGTTAGATGGGATAAAGAAAATAACAAAAAAGACTAAGATGGAACAGAAAAGAGGCAGGACTGAACAGTGTCAACCATGAGAAGAGACTCTATTCAGGACAAGGGGTTGGTCAACAGTGTCAAAAGCTGAAGAAGATACCCGATTTAGGGTTGGAGGGGTTCTCAATGGTCTATTACCTTCTTTACCTTATAGAAGAGAAAACTAAGGCTCAGGGAGGAGAAGTCATTTCTCTAAGGTCACAGAATATTTAGTAGGGCCTTTTTAGAACCTATATCCTCCCACTATAAGCCTAATTAGGTGGCACAGTGAGCACCTGACCTGGAGTCAGGAAAACTCAACTTCCTGAGTTTAAATCTAGCCTCAGACACCTACTAGTTGCGTGACCCTCGGCAAGTCACTTAACCCTGTTTACCTCAGTTTCCTTATCTGTAAAATGAGCTATAGAAGGACATGGCAAGCAACTCCAGTATCTTTTGCAAGGAAAATGTAAATTGGGGACAGGAAGAGTCAGACATGCCTGAAAAATTACTGAACACATAAGCTTAGCCCTCTTCCTATCATATATTGAGAACTGAGAAAAATCCAAAAGATCCAGACAAACTCTTAATGTCAACCATACAATTTGGTTGAAAGAAAGAATTGTACATAATTCTTTAACAAAGAAGAATGAAATAAGTGAAGAAAATAAGTCCTGGAACAAGTATTTGAGCAATTAGAGAAGAAAACAGTTATTTCCACCTATTGTGGATAGGGACGGCTCCAAAAGGAAAATGGAGCCTTGGCTGTGGATTGTAGGAAGGGAGGGAGGAACATCAAAATATCTGAAAATGTTCTTCAAAAGCAAATAATAATGTCCAGGAGAAAAATAAAAAAGAATACAGTAAAATCAGGAGAAAGGAAGGCATAATTTTTTTTTGGAAAAAAAGAGAATTTTGTGTTTTATAAATGGGAAAACTGTAGGTGAGAGTCTTTTTCTATGTAAGCCTTCTTCAATTCTATTTTATTTCACATGGTATAAAGATAGAACCTGGTCATATGATTTCACTGTTATAAGGAGCTCCTTAGATAAGGAATCTCTCTCTTCCAAGGCAAGTCAAGGTGTTCTTCTCTGAAATCTAGAGTCTTAGAAAGGTACCTAGAACAGTGAGAGATTAACTGCCTTTCCAAGGGTTCCACAATCTATATACAGCAGAGGTAGGATTTGAACATAGGCCTTCTTGGTTCTGGTGTCAGCTCCTTAACTATTATGCCATACTACCTTCACTTCTGTGATATATATTAACATAAAATATAATTTGAGTTAATTAAATATCTGCATATTTTCCTCAAGATCTTCTTTCAGTATTGCATACTTTTTTTCCTTTAGATGTTGAAATCATGTGGGTGGATAGAAAGTATTTGTTTAGGCAAGCAAATGGCTGGGATTTTCTAACCCTACCATGGGAATTTCTTTTTACATCACCATTTACTGTTCATCCCTTTCACAGCATGCCTTCATTTTCCCATGACACATACGATACGAGGAACAAAAAAAAAATAATACTAGAAGAGGTTTCAATGCTCTCTATTCTTTAAGAAACTTCTCATTGGTGGGATAGTAACCAGGATTAATATTGCACTCTTTTTTAATTCATGGAAGTCAATAAGCTAAAAAAATAAACACATTAGTTCACACACACTCCTTAAGAATGTAATCTACCTCTTGTTCTATGATGCCAAACCTTATTGGTTTTCTTAATATTTTGCGACTATATACATTGATCTGGGCAGAGAAAAATAATGTGATTAACCTAAAATAAAACAGTGTTGAGTTAATGACTTGGTATTTTCTTCATTTGTGATGAGCAGGATGGAGAATTAATGTGACATCAAGGGACCTCAATGAATATATCTTAGAAATTGGTTGATCCCTTAGGAAAACTAGAAGGTAAGATTATTAGTAGAAGATATGGGCAGAATTGGAATAAATCTGGCAGATAGTGGGAAACTAAGGTAACACATGATGCCTCATTATTTCTTAAATATCAATCTTTCCTTGTGAAATATGACTTGGTGTGACTTATGTGGGTGTGTGTTGGAATTTTATGGGATGATTTGGGGTGTGTATGTGTCTAAATGTGACTCAGTGATAGAGTAATGATAAATTTGTGTGTCTGTTTTCGTGATTTGTTGTAACTGCGTAGAAGAGTCTAGACTACAGAGGATTGCCTGGTAATTTAAAATAACTAATTCTTTCATCTCTTATAATAGATCATTAGGAAGTTTTTCTGGGGAAAAATAACATTCAGTATCCTTTTTTTAAGAAAATAAAAATTATGCACTAAAATGAATTTGCTTTCCTTCTGTAAAGTTATGCCATCTTTTATATGTGTGTCTGTGGAAAGTCCATAAATATGTTCCTACTTTACCATCAGAAAATTTCTTAAGATATGCTTCAGATTTTCTAAGGGCAGAATGCTACCAGCACCTTCAAATTGAAATAAGTGAAGTGTAGCATGGTGATTTTCCACTTATATTTTTTGATAAGTAGTTATCCCTAGTGCATAAATAAGATCAGAACAAAGTCTTTGGCTTGAAGCAGACCTAAAGATGTAATTCCAAGGGATTTTCAAATGGCTAATTCTACACATAAAAGCAAGGGAAAATGCTTCAAACCAAACCCTGTTCATATTTAACTACAAAGCAGATACAATCTTTAATGAAAAAATAAAGGCTATCTGTGAAAAAATTCAAATCATATTAGCATAAGAGTAACGTTTTTTGCTATTACGGAAAATGGAGATGGACTGGAAAGGATGTAATTTTTAAAATTAAGGGAGTAATTAGATGAAGAAAGACAGAGTAAAACTAAAACATTCTTAAGCTCTGGAAAGAGAAAGGCTTAATGGAAACATGATCAAATCCATATAACAAAGATCACATATGTCCTGGTCCTGGACTTGTTCATCACAAGAATTTGGGGGTATCCTTTGAAGACTGACAAGAGTATTTTCATATAAATAAGAGGAGGTTCTATTTTACATTTCAGTCACAACTTGGAAAACCTTTTACCTTGAAGAGATTGTTCAGATTAGAAAAATAAACCAGATTACAAAGAGTTTAAATAGATTTATGGATGGCAATTCTATCATGTCTTAAGAATTAAAAGAATTTTGTTATTTCCTGAGTGTTATAAAGAGGATGTAGCTGGAATGGGCAGTGACAGAACCATTCCTCTATATGTTATAAAACCACATAAGATAAAAGACACCAGCAGTAGCAGAATGAAATCTAGCAATTTACAGTTTCTCGTATCAAATATTCTGACATGAACTAAAATATGCTAAATTGCCAGTTTGGGATATTAACAGTTTGTGTCTAGGCTGGATGAAGTATGAAATTGTAAAGGGTTTTTTTTTTTTTTTTACTCCCTGAACTACGTTTTATTTTTTATGTAGTATTAAGGTTAATTCTTGAAGTTCCAATAAATAAAATTTTCTTTATAGAAAGAAAAAACTGTCATGCTTATGATAACTAAGCCCAGAAAACTCTTCTGCTTTGCTTTTTGGTATTGTACATTTACTGGGCCTAGAATCAGAAAGACTCATATTTCTGAGACATTTGCTTGCTAATGTGACCGTGAGAACCTCACATAACTCTGTTTGCCGCAGTTTCCTCATCTATACAATAAGCTGGATAAGGAAATTACAAACCATTCTAGTATCTTTGCTGAGAAGACCCCAAGAGGGGTCACAAAGAGTTGGACATGACTGAAAAATGACTGAAAGACATTGACAGCATATATATAAATTTAGCTGATGGATAAAAGAAAAAAGAAAAATACTTGGAGACAGGTCAAAAAAATTCTGATGCCAAACATGGTTTGTTTGTCTAAAATCAAACATCATATATTTCTCAGCAGCAGGTATATAAAATGAAGACTATTTATATGACTTGCTTTTTTTTATAAATATAGGCAATGTGATTTAAAATAAAACACTTTACAGCAATGACATGGTTCAGACTCATACTCTGGGGATTTTTAAGATGATTTAGGTCTATGAGTAATATTTCAACTACTCAGATAATTTTGGGAACTTTTGAATTAAGCTTGTAACTAGGTTATTCAATTTCATTTCTAGTAAAAAAAAATATGGTCACCATTAAGTTTAAGCACATATAACATTTATTTAAGAAAGAAATAAACAATAAAGGGCAAAAGGGGATAATATTGCCCATTCTCAGCTATTCTACTAGGATTTCCTAAATCCCTCCCAAACCACACAATTCCCATAGAGGAGGACGTGGGTAGTGTCTCTGCAATTTGACTCAGGGATGGAAACTTCAGTGAAGGTACCATTTATGTTCCTGGCTTTTGCTGTTTCATGGAAGCTACGATATTGTGGTTTGTTTGTTTGTTTTAGGAAAGCTCCATAATTCCATGGTTCTGAGAAATGACTAATACTTTTTAGTAATACTTCCTCTCTCCCTTCTCATCAGCCAATATCTCAGATATATCAATCAGCATTAAATCTTGCACATTTTCTTCTAAAAAATTTGACTTTTCTTCTTCAAGCATTATTGTGCCTTAGTATTAGAGATGCTTTGGAAAGAGAATCCTCCACTGCCACAGTGATGTATGAAATGATTGATAGATACCTACATAATTATATGTGTAATATGTATACACAGATTTAGATGTAAACATATATACTTATACATGCATATGGGTGTGTATATATGCATATATATATATGTATATATATATATGCCTTCTGCCTTCCTCCTCTTTGCTCATAAAAAACGAACCAAAAGAGAAGGAAGTTGAGAAAATTAGACTATTTCTTAATCATTCTAATTACATATTTTTATTTTTCATTTATTTATTTATTTTTTGCTTTTTGGAGGGCAATTGGGTTTAAGTGACTTGCCCAAGGTCACATAGCTAGTTTTTGTGTTAAGTGTCTGATGCCAGATTTGAACGCAGGTCCTCCTGACTCCAGGGCCGGTGCTCTATTCACTGCACCATCTAGCTGCCCCTAATTAAATATTTTTAAGCCAATATTCATTATGGAATATGTGGAGAAATGAGGAAGTTTAAAGGCATAAAAAAATCAAAAGTGTTCAGATCTAACCCCCTGATAATGAAATAATGATACACAAAGATATTTAAAATATTCATTCTCAAATAAAGAGAAATACAAGTATGATGGCACCTTAGATTTATGTTACCTCTAGTAATTACTTATCTAGTGATATTGTATATCTATAAATAGTAATGTAGTTATCTTTTTAATATCTTTTTTAACAGTTCCATGGATGCAAGAAAATTACATGATGTTCAAAAAGTTTGAGAGGCATTTTATTAATTAATTATGCTAGCACATTATTACCAAAAAGGTTCCATGACAATCCTGAATTCCAAAGACCCTTGATGGAACCCAGTCAATGCTTATAGGCTTTGGAAGAGTGGGTGTTCCTGAGCATGGCAATCAACTCTGATTGACTAACAAGTAATGAGAGAGAATGAATATTATAATTACCCATGAAACTATTCTAATAAGGGGCTGGAAGACATCACTTAATCCTGTCATTTACTTCCAAACCACCCCCAGCCTTGGGGCAATTTAATCAAAGAATGTGTCCCCACCCAAACCTGATTAGAACAAAATAAGCAGGAAATTACCTAGATAAGGTGGTCTACCAAGGGGTAAATTTTTGGCAGAGGTCAGTAATGTCCTTCAAAGGCTGAACTTCAAACAAAGAAGGAGGACAGGGGAAAACAAACCTAGATCTCCCCTATAATTCATTAAAAATCATTTCCCTCATTTATAAAGTTATCTATAAATAAAATGTCTCTTTTTCAAATGAAATTCAAAATTTTTAAAAAGGTGACAAATTAAAACAATAAACTAGGATACTGGCTTATGTAAGAAATGGAAAAATGAAAATTATTACGAAGCATCCCAGAAAGTGTCTCTGATATGGTTCCCAATTAGAAAACATTTAACAAATAATCACTTAGCAAATAATATTATCCTATTCATTAGGTGTGATGCCTCTTAGGTTTGTAATAAAACCGAACTTAAACACAAGGTTTTCTTCTAATCAGATATTTACAAGAAATAGTGTGGCAGACTAAAATGACCCAGAAGTACTTAGAATCAGATGACCTAAGTTTAAATCCCATTGCTGCTACTTTTAACTCTCCAATTTCCTCATTGGTAGAATAAGGGGATAAGGAGTTATTGTGATATGTAAGGAACATTTTCCACTCTATGATTCATTTTAAGCTATTTTAATGCCAAAGATTCCACATATTTTCCAAGTGAAGTGTTCTACCTTTGTAAAAAGTTACAGAATCACTGTTCTAAGCTCTGTTTCTTCACCTCTAGCTCTTCTATGCTGACTCTTTTCTATGTACATATTGATAAATACAAAATGTTTTCTATTTATGTATTTTACAAGTGAAAAGTATAAGCTACCTTCAGTCACGTAGTAGGGCCTGGGGCTTTAGTATTACCACAAAACATTTCACCTGTGGTTGTTCCCCACCATTACTAAAACAAAAAAGCCACTATGGTAGCAGGAGAAATTTCTCTTCTAGCTAGTTCCCTTTCCTCTACAATCCAGGAAAGAAAACTTGCATTTTAAAAGTATCAAACTTATTTTTTTTTTCCTTTTGATTGAGAGAGATGGCAGAAAATATCATTCCAAGAAAAAAACTACAAGTAAAAATAGGATCTAGTGAACTATAGGTTCTTTTTGGTTTAAAGGAAAAGGATTTAGCTAATTGACTTTTCAAAACCCTGTTCGATTCTATGATCATTTCTGAATATGCTATATTACTAAGTTATTGATTTTTTAAAGTTTGAAATACAACCTTAAAGCCCATAATCTAAAGAATAACATTATTATAAACTTAAATTTGGATAATCTTTTCTGACAACACAGTCAACTGAATAACTGTTTATTGAACTGAACCAAACTTGGGCTTGAAGTTTGGTGACTTCAAGTATAATCCTTGGGTATTTATTAACTGAGTACATAAACAAGCATTGATCTTGAGTCTCAGAGCTTTCATCTCTGTAGAATAAGGATAACATTAATAAGTTATAATCATCACATTTTTTATGATCTTTGAAGCTACAAGATTATAAAGACTACTTTATAATGGAAGATCAACAGTCATTTGCTTCTTGTGAAATTCTCTGTGTCCAAGATTCTGATCTAAGGAATAATATTCTGCTACGTGGTCTTATTTCATCAAATAAGTATTACTGAAAGTGTCTCCAATCTTTTCTTCCTTTCATTCTCCCATTCCAAGCAACAAGTCTTAATTGTCTACTAATGACTCTACCTCACCACTCTCCTTTATCACTATCATTTTAACCTAAAACTCAATTTTCTTATTTTCTCCTTCTTTGGAATGCCAACTTTACTCTCAACATTAATGCTAATTATGAAGCAGTTGGAAAGGCATAAAACTCACCCCACCCCCAACCTTGTAGCAGCAAGCACCCTAGCATAACCAGGGTGGCTGCCAACACATGTTCTTAGATCTGCTTTTCTAAAGGAAAGCAACTCAAAATGGGTTAATAATCTTGCTTTAATCAAACATATGCCATTTACCTAGTTCAGAGGAAAAAGGTCAGCGCCACAAACTTCAGAGAATACAAACAAGTCACAAGCAGACAACAAATACAGAGAAACATCAGCAGACAGGCTTCCAAATGTCTGACCATTACATCCATACCTAGTCAGTTACCAGAGAGGGAATAACCAACATCTGGGTTTTCAAAGCCAAAATCAACAGCTGCCAAGAGTCTTGTCTGGGCAAATCACACAACTCTTCTCAAAGTGAGCCCCAAAGCAAAACCTCACATCAAGGCATATATAGCCTTCTCCTGGCTCAGAGAATATAACACCCCCTTGACCCATTGCCCAATCACAAAGTAACACCTGTGGGCATTCCTGAAAAACAGGTCTCCCACCAAAGGCTCCATGTGGCCACATTCAGCCTATTAGGGGCAGAGTATATTTTCAAATCAAGAAAGGTTCTCAGTTCTTAAGCCTATCAAAAGACCTAGGGGCAGGGAAGATCTTAGATTCCCATTCCCATAACATCCCCTCTCCTCAGGGAAAAAACAAAAAAGTAATGGCAGGATAACATAATGGAAAAAATACTGTATGGAATTCGCCAATCAGGTTTTATTAAGTAGTAGTTCTTTGCCTGGCTAGTTTTATTTAGGCAAGTTTCTACTTCTCTGAGTCTAGTTTCCTCAACTGTCTAATGGGATTTACAATATGCAATCTTCTCATTGTGAATATAAAATGAGCTAATGCATTGTTAAATTGTCTGTATAAAGAGGTATGTAAAGGTGTACTATTGTTATTATGGAGTAGGGTTGTTAGGTCTAGCTGTGATAGTCCTTAATATTGCTAATTGTGAAAATTTTAATTGATCTACTCAAGTTGGACTATCACTGCAGTCACAGGTTTCATTTTCACAGTCACCTACAAATAGATGTATAGATGTAATCCTGAGAACTTTATGTCTGAACCCTACCTAGAAGTTCAGCTTACTCACAACACAACTACATTATTTTAACATTAAACATATTATAGTTATATATTTCAATATTTCATTGGAGTTCTATAAGCTTAGAGATAAGGATTTTAACTTGTGGTAATGGGAAGTGAATAGAATAACATATTTGCCTCTATTTATTAAAATGTGCTCTTTTTACCCCCTAATTCAATACAGTCTCACTCATCCACCCATTGCCTCTTACTATCTGAAATAGAAGGTGAAAAAATTTGTTATCTTTCAAGAAATGCAATTGAGAAAAAAGGAGTATCTTCCTGCTGAACACCTAATAAAAGTAGCATACCAGAAATGAGCCAATGAGAGCTGAGGCCTCCAAGTCCATGGATATATGGTGAGTCTGCTTCCAGGCATGAAGAAGGAAGGGCCCTGCTTTCTACTTCATAGCACATGAAGGGATTCTGGGGTTATTTTTTGTCCACTTACTGGAAAAGGGAAGCCTTGTGATTGGCTGCTGAGATGGAAATGAATTTGTATGCAAAGAAAATACCTAGTCAAATCAATCTTTCTCTACTTCTTTTTGCTTTTTTAGAGGGAGAAGGCAGGGCAATTGGGGTTAAGTGACTTGCCCAAGGTCACAAGCTAGTAAGTGGTAAGCATTTGAGGCTGGACTTGTACTCAGGTCCTCCAGGACCTGATTGCTCTATTCCCTATGCCACCTAGCCACCCCTACTTCTTCTTTTTGCTTTTTTAGAGGGAGAAGGCAGGGCAATTGGGGTTAAGTGACTTGGCCAAGGTCACAAGGCTAGTAAGTTATAAGAATCTGAGGCTGGACTTGTACTCAGGTCCTCCAGGACCTGATTGCTCTATTCCCTATGCCACCTAGCCACCCCTCTTTCTCTGCTTCTTGACGGGAAAGAAGATATAACTGCTCCAAACATTCAGATGGCAAGAGAAGTAGCACCAGAACAAGTGGTCTGCTATCCCCACCTGGGCCCACAGATCCTGGTATCTCCTTTTATTCACATTTGTTCCTCTCTGCTCTTCGACGGAATATTAGAATTTGTAATGACTTTATCAGCTTTGAAAGGCTGGAAAAATGACCTTCCAGAGTTCCTAGAACCAGAGATTCTGTACAATTAATTCTAGTGAGGCTTTTAGGAGCTCCATGTGTAAAAAAGCTAATTGTTAATTGGTTAAATGATGGTGGATCCTTTAACCCAAGTATACCTCTAGTAAGCCTACATCCCCAAAGAGACCAGAGAAAGAGGAAAAGGACTGTCTATGTCTATATTAACATATGCATGACAAAATAACTGAGGAGACCCTTTATGGAGAGACAGTGAAATATGCAGAACAAGAAAAACATACATACTGACAGCATTGTAGAGAAAAATAACTTTGAAAGACTTTAGTACTGATTAATGTAATGATACAACAAGTACGAAAGTTGATGAAACATCATTGACTTCCTGCAAAAGGGGTGATGGATTTAAAATGCAGAAAGACGTTTTTTGAAAACGGACAGTGTGGGAATTTGCTTTGATAGGCTTTGAATATTAATGATGAGGTTTTGTTGTGCTTGAATGGGGGAGGGCTAGTAAGAGGAATTGTTTATAAATCCATTTAAATAGAAATACTTGCATTTAAAAAAATTATAGTAGGGTATTAATCCTGGAGTTGGTCAGCAATGCAACTGACAATTGAAATGGGAAGAATACAAGAGAATAAGAGCTCATGGTTAAGGCACTAGAAAGAAGCCTTGTGATTCTAGGGTTACACCAAAAAGCCTTTAGAGAAGATACATCTAGTTGTTTTCTGGGGACCTGACTTGACAGTGGGAATTTGGAAAATGACACCCAGACTTTACTCAAACATGGTTAAAATGGTTAAACTTACATCTTGGCGTAGAGAATTTAAAATATATTAGCTATATTTTTTCTTTCATTTTCATTTTCTACCTTTTCAACCTTTTTTTGTAATCTTTGGAGCAAGGTGCCTCCCCATGACATTTTTTTTAACACTTTGAAATTGTTAAATAGAATGGCTAGTCATTTTTATCTGAGTTGCAGGGAGAGCAGAATATAACTCATCATCATGGAAGCTGTCATCCCGA
The DNA here is from genome assembly GCF_028583685.1 of Petaurus breviceps papuanus. Taxonomy (NCBI): domain Eukaryota; kingdom Metazoa; phylum Chordata; class Mammalia; order Diprotodontia; family Petauridae; genus Petaurus; species Petaurus breviceps. Next base: position 29,425,615 of record NW_027185777.1, read on the forward strand.
ACAGAGTATTTAAAAAAAAAATGTGACAGTTTCTTTGTAAATGGTTCAGGCACTCAGAATACATAAAATATACCTGGAAAGAAGGCCAAACACTTTGATTAATGTGAAATTTCTCCAAGTTGCTTACAAAGGACTTTTGCTTTCTTCTTGCTGCTCTCTCCCTTCTAAAGTCTTGTGCATTACTTGCAAGATTTAATAAGAGAAAATCAACTCAGAGGGTCTTTGCCAAGTCTCTAAACTGGGAACACCCTTGAGGAATCTGAGGAGTTTCAGGAAGCATCTGTAAAATGTGCATTTGAGGCTGGAAAGTCCATTCAGACCACCTGCACCGTGGAGAGCAGCTTGGAGCCTCCGATGCATTTGTCTGCCAATTTGCCATGTTGGCAGGAAACACCAAGAGGTGTAGCAGATGTGCTAGCCTTTACTGAGTCTGGTATGAATCCCCTCCTCACCAAAAAGGCACACGTATTTATCCCTAAAGGAGGAGGAGGAGGATTGTTTTGTTTTGTGCAGCATTCCAGCTAAACTAGATATTCAGCAGAGACTATGAATCAAAACAAGCAAAGCCACCACTGGGAAATGTTTGAAGAAAAGGGATGGCAAATTCAGAAACTAATCAGTAAGCTTTCTCCATCTCATGCCCACAGACTTGTCATCATCATAATCATCATCAATGAGCAGTTAGTAAGTGCCCACATCTGCATGGTGTTGTGCCAGGCACTCTGAAAGCAAGTTATCCTGCCCTGATGGGACTCAGATGCTGAACTAGCCCTGAGCACAGATGTAGACAGAAAAGGACAACTGGACAGGATGCCAACAAGCACAATCTAATAAGTAAATATTTACTTTGCATAAAATACTATTGTGTTTGTGTTTCCTTTGAGTTACAGCAATAGAACAGAACTCTTCTTTTTTTTTTTTTAACTTTTCCCCAAACACACATTGTGCTGGATGTTTACTTATGTACTCAAAGGATGTCCAGTATAGAAGCCTGGGAAATGGAATAGGACACTTGGGTTCATCAGCTCAAGACGAAATCATACTTTAAGTGCATTTACAGAATTCATTATTTATGGGTTTCTTACAATGCATCTTTTTATAAATCAAATAATGACATGTATTTCTTAAGTGCCTATGTCTGATATGCCAGGCACTGTATGTACTAGGAGGAGGAGAGAGAACCACAATGATTGAGACACTCACTGCTCACAAGGAGAGACAAGTATATTTCTATCTATATGTGTATGGATGTTTATTTATGACAGTATACATGCATATGTGTGCATGCATAATCCATATACATATTTGTGTGGATATGTAGAATATAAATATATTACATATACATGTGTATAGCCATAGAAAATAATGTAATTTATTACAATGCAATTAGCAAGGGATGATATGAGTCACAGCGGAAAGAATTGTGAAACTCAAGCAATGAACATGTATTTATTAAGCAGACTTGTCACCATCATAATGTATATATGTATATATGCATATGTGTATATGTTTATAGTATGTATGTATGCATGCATGTGTGTATATGTCAGGCACTGTCTATACATACACATATGCACATATGTGTATGTATATATGTATGTATATGTATATACTAAGGGCAGCAGAGAGAGAAAAGCATAAATGAACATAAATGAAACACTACCTGGTCTCAAGGACTTTAAATTCTAAGAGAGGAGACAACTATATATGCATTCATAAGCATATATCTATATTCATATGTTTTACATAACACATACATGCATATATTTCAGGTAGCTGTTTGGTTCAGTGGACAGTGCATTAGGCCGAGAGTCAGGAAAACCTTTTTAGCTATGTGACCCAGGGCAAGTCACGTAAGCCTGTTTGCCTCAGTTTCCTCAACTGTAAAATAAGCTGAGCACCTAGGTGGCACTGTGGACAGTGTGCCTAGAGTCAAGAAGACTCATGTTGTGAATTTAAATCTGGCCTTTGACACTCACCAGCTGTGTGACCTTGAGCAAGTCACTTAACCCTGTTTGCCTCAGTTTTCTCCATTGTAAAATGAGTTATTAGCTAGGTGGCAGTGTGGATAGTGTTTTGGGAGTCAAAAAGACTCATGTCATGATTTCACATCCAGACTCAGACAATTACTAACTCTCTGACCTTGGACAAGTCATTTAACTTTGCCTCAGGTTGGGAGAGGGAAATGGCAAATCATTTCAGTATCTTTGCCAAGAAAACCCCACGGGGATCACAAAGAGCGGGACATAATGAAAAAATGACTGAACAATAATGTGCATATGCTGGTATATATGCATACCTAAGTACTATATGTGCATGTGTTTATCACATATATATCTGTGTACACAGAGATTCAAATCAAAGAACATAAAAAAACCAAGTAATTTGCTACAATGTAGTATGAGGAAGTTGAGAAGGAGACTGGGGGTGGGGGGAGAACTAGTCCTCTTCACATGCTCTAGAACAATTCAAAACAGCCAATGCAAAGTCACTTGTTTGGGACATAGCTCCATATGTGAGAGGCAGAGAGATAACAGTTGGATTATAGAGTGGGAAAGGGGCCCTAATATACAACAAAACTAGAAAGACGGATTGAAGCAAGCTTGAGAAGGACTTTAAGACCAAACAGAGGAGTTTGTATTTTTTTCCTAAGGATAACAGGAAGTCACTGGTGTTGATGGAGTAGAGAAGCCTTCATACTCAGACCCAAATCGCTTTGGTAGTAGTGTGCATGCTAGAGTGAGGTGAACTGGGACTTGAAATAAAAGGGCTGTTACAGTGACCTAAGGGAGAAGTAATGTGGTATCACTGCAAGTAAAAATAAGGTGTCATATACAAAAAAAAAATATATATATATATATATTGATAGTATGAATTCCCCAATATACACTAGTGAGCCAAAACTAATAAATTTCGGGTACATAGAAAATGGTGGAATTAAGAGTTACAGACAGGGGCGGCCAGGTAGCACAGCGAGTAAGAGCACCAGCTCCAGTGTCGGGATGACCTGGGGATCGAATCCCAGGCTCAGACACTTAGCACCCACCCAGAAACACCTGGCCCTGTAACCTTGAGCAAGTTACTTAACCCCAATTGCTTAGGGACAGCCAGGTGGCTCAGCGAGTAAGAGCACCGGCTCCAGTGTTGGGATGACCTAGGGATCAAATCTGGGCTCAGATACTCAACACCACACCCAGAAATAACTGGCTGTGTAAACTTGAGCAAGTTACTTAACCCCAGTTTCTTAAGAAAAAGAAAAAAAAAGAGTTACAGACATCCTTGGATCACCAAAAGAACCACTAAACAAATACACCAATGAATTATTAATTATAAATGAAATATGACTAATAAAGATCAAATCATCAATATTACTGTATAGAACATTTTCTTACATTTTTCTCAGAATGAAAGCTCCTATTTTCAAGTGCTTAAAATGTTTTAGTTTGTAGCACTATTTTAGAAAGAGGAATAAGAATTTATATAATACCTACTCTATTGCAGGTATTGTACTAAGTGCTTTACAAATATTATCTCATTTGATCTTCACAACAACTTTGAGAGCTAGGTAGTATTATCTCCTTTTTACAGCTGAAGAAATTAAGGTGATGTGACTTACCCAGTGTCACACACAACTGAGGCCAGTTTTAAATTTAGGTCTTCCTGACCACAGGCACAACAGAAATGAAAATCTGCGTGATTGAGTACTTTTTCAATTGGAAAGCTCTAGTAATGAGTATTTTTATGTCTCCCCAGTGAGAATTCACAATTTGGTACTCGAGCAGGATATCTGAGACAGTAACTATGATGATAAGTACTAAATATTTCTACAGTTCCTCTTTGGAGATAGAAATTAATTTCTGGAAATCCCCAGTATAAAAATATACAATATAATTTTTTCATGAGAGATAGCGTGGTATAATAGATGGAAGTTCAAGCCACAAATGCACATGGTTGTTGATTGTTTTTGAGTTGTTTCAGTAGCGTTCGACTTTTCATGAGACTATTTGGGGACTTTTGACAAAGATACTTTAGTGGTTTGCTATTTCTGTCTCCAGATCATATTATAGATGAGGAAACTGAGGCAAAAATGGTTAAGTGACTTGCCTAGGGTCACACAGCCAGTAAGTGTCTGAGGCCAGATTTGAACTCAGGAAGATGAATTTTCCTGACTCCAGGCCCGGAGTTCTATCCACTGTACCACCTAATCCATATGGGTCTGTATTTATATCTTGCCTCTGACACATGTTAGCTGTATGATTATGGACAAGTCACTCAATCTCTCAGTTACCAGGGCAGCTGACAAAGACAATAAACAACAATAGTTTCTGATCTGCATTGGTAGAGGAAATTTCCACACTGGGAGTTACCTACATGAATGAAATCATTACCCCTCCTCCCAATGAATTATTATAAAGTATATTAAATTATACTTTATACTCTTGTGTATCAAATTGGGTCTCCAGAGATACTTAGCACATCCAGGGAAAAGCAGGCTTCTTAAGACAGATCAGATTCATTCGCTCAAAAATCCTCAGAGCAGCCTAGGTCACACGTAAGCACAAAAGGTCATTGTCTTCATTTAAAAATACAGACATTAAGGTTCAGAGAGAGAAAATAATTCCACCAAAGGATACTGGAACTACAGAAAGAAATTTAATCTCTACTCTTCTTCTAACCACACCCCCCAAAAATGAATTGTAATTTATTCAATCCATTTACATTTATGGTAGTTGAAATACAATTCTGAATAAAATAATTTGGGATAAATATCTATACCTCCCAATGTTTTTAATGTCCACTCTGCAGAGGAAAAGTACAAAGCCTATACCTCATAAGTGTCTGCATGCAAGATAGATTCACATATTGTCCTCACCTATCCCCTGCAGGCTCTCATTTTATCCTAATCAGATTGACATTTGAAATAAGAGGAGACAGAAACCAGCAGATTCTCTTTTTCAATTACTAAAGAATATCAAGCATCTCTAGTCACAGGATACACAAATGTCCTCTAATGAAGACCCTGGCTTAAATGTTTCCTGCCAACACAAATGCCTGGAGCTTTGAAGTACAATGAGACAGTTACTAAAAATCTTTAGCAAATAATCACAACAATTAGAAGGCTCTTGTTAAATCATCCTATTAAACAGATTTAAATTCAAGAATAATTGAACAGTATGAAGAAATATAGACCTCACATTTTGACTGTCAAAATAATGTGTCTACTTTGGACCATGGGATTATGGATATCCTTGGGTTAACTGCAGCTGCTTGTTATCTAACATATACCAGATTATTTTGATATGGCCTCTTTCTTCCCTTAGATCTGCCACATTACATTCTTTGAAAAAGGTCAGAGGGTGTTTCCATGACAATTGCTATACAATGGTCATCTGTGGCAGTCCAGAGCTCACCAGTGTTTTGTGATATAAACTCATTATAGATCATTTCTACTATCTAGAGATACTATCAGGTATTGGGTATTTAATTTCTCAAATCTAACCTGAATTATCTGCAAATATTATTGTGATTATATATTTTCAAATATGTCTTGAAATTTTCTTCTTTTTCTCTTCCATGACTCGTGTATTTCTCTACTATGTGCTCAATGTCAACAGGTATCCAAAAGGGAGAAAAAATACAACTATGGTCCCTTCCATTTGCCCTGCCTCCTCTCTACCCCCTACCCCTAACTCCAAAGGGAGATAAATGTCAACCCTTTAAGAAAGCAAAGCTTTTGAACTGTTTTCTATTCTTAAGGAGACAGCATGAGTTTTTTTTTCCTTTTTTTTTCCTAAAAGAATTAATTCCTAAATGTGAAATGACATTTTTTTCTTTGTGGAATTTCTTATAGTGCTAGAAGACCTAAATATACAAACATAAGTCATTAAGCATTTTTATGTCTTAAATTGAAACTAAAAAAAGTCCTACAGATGGCAAAGATGAAAAGGTTGTACCAGTGGTTAGATTCCTAGTCTATTAATAGCAACAGCCCTCAGCTTCTTCTCTTGCATTAAATTCAGTCCTTTTCTGCCCTTCTAGCTTTGAACTAGACATCAAGGAGGGCAGTTGCACATGCAAACAAGACATTTAAATCACATAGCTGTAACTCCAAATGCTTGAATTTGCTAGGTTGCCCTTACTATATACAGCCTAAAGTCAACAACCTTTCCTGGGTACATAAATCATGGCACAAAAAGAGAAAAAAAACGGTTTTCATTCCATGTGCCAATTATAGCAATCCCCCTCATCCCCGATGCTCTAATTTACCACTGAGGTTTTTTTTAAGTATTTAAATTATGGTCGATTTTATAAATCTATTTCTATTTCCTTAATTGTCATCTCTCTTTATGTACTAGGCAATTGCTTCATCATATTTTTTTAAAATCTAGTTTTATCTAAAAATATGTTTAATTGTAACTTTTTAGAAAACATACTTGTTACCGAAAAATTAATCAGCAAAATCAGTGAGCTAATTTTAATGATGATTACTATTTTAATGGGTGAATATTTTTAGCTCTATCTGAAATGCAAAAAGGCTTTCTGGCTTGGTGAGATTTAAAGTGAGCACAAAACTATGTTCTGCCATATCTAACAAGCACAGATAGCACATTATCTTAATTCAAATTAGAAAGGTATTTATAGAATAGACCAGCACACTGCAGCACAGGTAGTACATGAATCATGCAAGAGGAAACTAAATCCTTAAAAAGAGACAGTACAATGAGCAACATAATGGTTGCATCCAGCCAGTTATCTTGCTGAGAATTAGGTCCATTTCATCTTATCGCATTTTTCTTATTTTCTACAAAGCATCAAATATCTGTAAACATAGGCTAAGACAGAAAACTGCTATGTTATACCTGGTAGGGTACATTTATGTCTCCGGTTAAACAAAAAGTATGTGTACCATGTCTCATATTTAGTCCGAGTCAAGAATGGAATTTTCCAAAGAACACTGTGTTATGAATTGCAATGAGTCACAATGTGTTCCAATAAATAAGCACTCTATGAGAAGTATATTGTAATAGTTACTCCGCAGAATGCCTGTACCAGTGGTCTTTGACCCTAGTATCTGTTACGTGAACTCCATTTTATGTCATTTCTTTTCACAGTTGAAGCATTAGATGAAACCATAATATTTACTACTGCACATTTGTTCAGTTCCAGTGAAATATATTGCTAGGCAACGTCCTTCAATAAAGGCTGGGGGATGAGATTTTGTTGGGGAAGAAGAAAGCATCAGGTTTCATTCAGTGCCTTTGGTGAAGGGGGTGGAGGAGAAACTGACTCAGTCACTCAGAAAGACAGAGGGGGGGCATTTCTTGGATGCTACAGTATGTACTTAATAAGTAAAATAATAATGATTACCTGATAATTTTAAAAAATAACAATATAAAGCTTACAAGGAATATCCTGTTTATAGGTAGATTTAATGAGAAAAGATAGCTAAAATGATTTTCAGTATTGAAGAGATGTGTCATAGTAGCTGTGGAGATAATCTCCTGGTATTCACTCTTAATAAGGACAATGGCATTAGAGGCTTCTTCAATTTTTTTCTTGAACAATTAGGGCTTTGAAGCTCAGTATCACTTCCTAGCCTTTAACTAAAATATTTCATCTGTGGTCACTTGACATCCATCAAACAGTAAAGAGACATGCACTATGGAATGAGTCTCACTGTGATCACTTACTTGTGACAAAATTGAACCCAGCTTATCCATTTAGGGAAAAGAACTGAATAGAAATAAGAAAAAAGAAATTAAAAAAAATTGATTTTCTTTCTTGCATAGGTCATCCTGTTGACTCCTTTTTTCTAACTATTACTTTTTTTTAGGCAGATTGGTGCTAAATAAAATAGTTAAATCATTGGGTGGGGGAGGTATAGCTCCCTTGATATCTCTCAATACTATAATGTACCCATAACCTCACTGATTTGGGTATTTCTCCACCTAAAAATTAAAATACAACCATACCTTTTCATTGCACAGATCCTCCAAACAGAATACACAATATATCCAAAGTGTTATTGACTTTTCTCTAGGGGTTTCTGTGTTTTGCAAGTACCATTGTAGTCTTGGGGTTTTCCATGTGTTATCTTTTGATGTTGTGACAGTATAATCTAAGGCCCTATTCCAGTCACCAGTTTCCTCCATCAAATCTTGTAAAAAAAAGAAAATGTAGTATCATAGAACTCCAACTGGATTTGTAGCAAGGAAGCAAGGAATGAAATCCTGCTTCAGCTACTATTGAAGTGACCTTGACAAAGTCATTTACTGTCTTGTATTCACAAGTTCCTTGTCTTTAAAATAGGGATTGGAACCAAGATAGATGGAGGAGAAAGGGTAAGGACCCACTTGAGCTCTGCCCAATTCCCCACCAAACAATTTTAAATAACATCTCAAAACAAATTGGGTAGTGGCAGAATTCACAAAAAATACAGGGTGAAGCAATTTTTCAGCCAAAGACAACTTAAAAGATTGGTAGGAAAGGTCTGTCACACTGAGGTGAAAGCAGAGTGAAGTCCAGTTCAGGCTGTGCCAGCATAGTCCATGCAGCATAGCCCAGGCCCCAGCAAAACAGAAGCAGGCCTTGGGGACAACTGAATCAGCTGTGGCAGTGCTGGCATTGGCACCTTCCAGACCTCTCAGTCCTCAGAAGGTAAGGGAGCCAGAAGCAGATGACAAGAGTCCCTTTGCTGGGACTGGGAGCAGGATGTTGATGCACTGCCCACATATAAATCCCAGTCAAAGTCCTGAATCTCCGGCCCAAGTCTCATTCCAAAGGTGAGAACAGCACTAGTACCCCAGATATTATGATCACAGTGGTTCTGGGACCCTGGTCACAGCTGCAGGCTGGAAAAGAGTGCTTGTGGTCCCCACAGAGCAGAGTACAGACCAGGAGAGCAGTGACCATACCCCTCTTCAGATCATATTATTGCAGTTTCAACTCAGGGATGCCAGAAACTGTTGTGGTTTAAACCCAGAGACACCCAAAACTGTTAAGGTGGAGACTTTGCCCACCCAAAAAGTGTTGTGGTTTCAACCCTGGGATGCCAAAAAGCTGTTGTGGTTTAAACCCAGAGACACCCAAAACTGTTAAGGTGGAGACTTTGCCCACCCAAAAAGTGTTGTGGTTTCTTGATGTGTTGTGGTGGAACCATCTCAAAGATTTCAGAGTTGGACCACCTCTAATCCAAGTAGGCATTTATTGAGATGGATGCCTCTCATGAAACTAAGTTCCAAGAGGAACCAGCAACTTCAGAGTAAGAGAGATGGATTTTTATAGGGTAAAGATGCAATTACATAACAGAAATTTACAAAGAATAGAGAAATATTAATATTAAAAAGGCAGGAGGAGTTTGTTAAGGGATTAGGTAATGGAGGAGGTGTCCCATCTATAGTTGTGTGGTTAAAATATTCTGGTTATTTTACTCACCAACTGGCTAGCTATTGTGGTCCTGTATGGTTAAGATAGATAGTTAGGCATTGTGATCCTGTCTTCAGCTAGATGGATGATGGGATTGTGATTGAATGCAAGAACACACCTGTTTCTGTGGGAATGGGTCTGGGGGAAGTGACCAGGTAGAGGCAGTAGCTAGATTCCCATCACACAGACATGCCTGCTGTTTCTGTGGAAACTAAGAGTCCAGGGACACACCTGCTGTTCCAGTGATCAGTGAGGCATACATGAAGAAGTTAGGATGTTGGCAGGAGGGCTAGATAGGACTAGATAGGCAGTGGACCTGCTGTTCAGTGGGGCTGTGTCTATAATGAAATTAGAATATTGGAGCTGGGGGAAGTTTTATTAGGATTCCATCAATACCACTTTGGAAGAACTAAAAGCTTACAGACCCCAAGAACTAGCTCTGAAAACAGCTGCATTGTCCCTAAAACTTGGGACAATGACCCCTCTACCCCAGGAAGAAGAGCCCAACTTTAATATATAACTAAAAGTCAAGAAATAGGCAAGAAATATGAGCAAACATGAAAAAAAAAGATCCCGATCATAGAAAATTACTATGGTGACAGGAAAAAAACAAAACACAAACTAAGAAGAAAACAACAAAATCAAAGCTGCTATATCCAATACCTCAAAGAAAAAAAAAAGATACGTAAGCTAACCTCAGGCCCAGAAAGAGCATCAAAACAGATCTAAAAAGTCAAATAAAAGAGGCAGAATAAAAATTGGGAAAAGAAATGACAACGATGCAAGAAAATCAAGAGCAAAAGAGTAAACAACTTATTAAAGAAGGCACAAAAATATTGAAGAAAATAAAGTTTTTAAATGAAATAGGCCATATGGTAACATATACACAAAAACTGATTGAAGAGAAGAATGCCTTTAAAAAATTAGCCAAATGGAAGAAGGTATACAAAAGCTAACTGAAGAAAAGAACTCCTTAAAAAATTGAATTGACTAAATGGAAAAGGAGGTTAAAAAATGATCACTGGAGCAAATCATTCTTTAAAAATTACAACTGTGTAAGATGGTGGAGTAAAGGAAGGAGTTGCCTGAGCTCTCACATAAACCCCTTCAAATACCTGTAAAGATGACTCTAAATAAATTCTAGAGCAACAAAACCTACAAAATGACAGATGAAACAAATTTGCTGCCCATGACAGCTTTGAAGTATTTCTGAGGAAAAAAATCAGAGCTGAGTAAAAAATTTGACTTTCAGATACAAGATTCAAGAAAAGCATAAAAAGGTAAACTGGAAGATAAATCATAAGGAATTTAACAAACTGTTTACATTCCTATATGGGAAGATGATACTTGTGACTTTTAAGACCTTTTTCCATTATTAGTGTGGTTAAAAGGGGTATACATAGATAGAGGGTGTGGGTGATTTGAATATAATGGGATGATATCTAAAACATAATTAAGGGGTGAGAAAGAATGCACTGGGAGAAGAGAGAAGGAAGAGGTAGAATGGGGGTAAATTCACACACAAAGTAGGCACAAAGGAGATTTTACAGAGGAGGGGAAGAGGGAGAGTTACATAAGAGCACTTGAAGCTTACTCTCATCAGAATTTACTCAAACACAGAATACTATATATGCTTAGTTTAATATAGGAATCTATCTTACCCTACAGGAAAGTAGGAGGGGAAAGGGAGAGAGCTAATATAAGGGAGGGCAAATTGGGGGAGGTAGTAGTCAGAAGCAAAATACTTTTGAGTATGGAGAGGGTGAGAGGAGAAAAAGGAAGAGCAGAATAAATAGGGAGGAAAGTATGAGAGAGGGAAAAGCACAGTAATCATATCTGTGAAAATTTCTTACAGAAAGTATCTCTGATAAAGGCCTCATTTCTCAAATATATAGAGAAGTAAGTCAAATTTATAAAAATAAGAGTCATTCCCCAATTGACCGATGGTCAAAGGGTAGCTTTCAGGTAGCTTTCAGATGAAAAAATTAAACTTATCTATAGTCACATAAAAAATATTCTATATCACTATTGATTAGAGAAATGCAAATTAAAACAACTCTGAGCTACTACCACAAATCTATCAGATGTGAAGTAAACAGAACCAGGAGAGCAGTGTGTGCACAGTAATAGCAATATTGTAATGATGCTCAGCTGCAAATAACAGCTATTCTCAGCAATACAATGTTCCAACATAATTCCTAAGGACTTATGATGAAAAATGCTATCCATTTCCAGAGAAAGAACTGATTTGAGTCTTAGTGCAGACTGAAGCATACTTTTTTTTAACTTTCTTTTTCTTAGGGTTTTCTTTTACAATATGATTAATATGGAAATATGTTTTGCATGACTACATATGTATAATGTGTCAAATTGTTTGCCTTCTCAATATGGGGAGAAGGAGAGAATTTGAACTCAAAGTTTTAAGAAATAAATGTCAAAATTTGATTTTACGTGTAATTGGAGGAAATAAAATTTTGAATAATTTAAGGCTCCATGGTTGCTTTTAGTTCTAAATCTATGAAACTATGAAGACTTACACCAGTTCTGTGTTACACAGCTATAAGTGGGAATAAGCTGAAATCTACTTGTAGCCACATTTATCTCAAATATACTCTAAAGCTTTGATTCTTAAGATAATGTGATATTGCAAAATTAGAAAAACAACACAATATTTATTGGACAAGAGTGTTAAAAATATGAGTTTCTACAATGGATAATATTTTGGGACTACTAAAAACATAATAAATTTCCCAAATGCAACCTTTTGTCTACCTGCTCAATTTTGGATGCAACTCACTGTCTTTCTAAAGTACTAAAAATGGAATAGGTAGAAGAAAGCAGTCATGTCTCCATTTGGGAAATTGTTCAGAAATGTTTCCTGGGATACTAATTCAATGGACTGGCCAACCAACCACAATCATGGCAAATAGGGGTTTTTCCTCCACTTATTTTTATGTCTATGGACTATTAAGGTAGATCTATTTTGAGTAAACATGAACTTCATTGAGAATGACCTGTAATATTTGTGTTCTTATATATATATATATATATATATTTTTTTTTTTTAATTTTTACACTTTCAGTTTTCTGAATAATTCTTAATAAGAAGAAAATATTCATAGATTACTTCCATTTCAGGAAGTCTTCTGCAACAAAGTATAACAACTAAGTAAAATTAAAAATACAAAGACCTCGTTTGAGTTTGTGCAACATTTTACATCTGTAGTACTCCCTCCCCAATTTCTCTAGGTTTAAAAAATATTAATATAAATCTATTTTTTTCACTCAACATGGGATGTGTATGGGGGTAAACAAAGCAAACTTATTGTAACAAATATGAATAATCGAAACAAACTCCAGCAATAACTATGCACAAACATATATATGTTTGTATGTCTCAGTCTATACCCTGAATCTGTCACTTCTGCCAGGAAAGAGGTAGATAGCACATTTCATTAGCTATCTGGAATAGCTAATCCTGGAATCATAAATTATCATTCTATTTATCACAGTTCTTACAGCTTTCAAAATTTTTTTGTTCTATAATGTTGTCTTATTAATCTTTTTCCTGTTTCTGATTATTTCATTCATTATTTTCTGAAATTCCTTAAAATTTATTCATTTTTTATAGTATTGATGGTATATTATAAATTGTTTCTGCTGACATCACTCTGTATTAGTTCATATAAGTCTTTCCATTTAGAAGTAACATTTATTTCCTCACTTCCTGCAACACAGTAGCAATATTTTGGTTACTGAGGCCATATCCACACTATCATTTGCAAATGATACAAATGCACGACCTATGCATCCTTCATGAGAACAGTAAGCTACTTCGGAGAGCACCACTGTTTATTCTTTCCTTGATGTTTAAGAATCAGAGAATTAAAATGAATTATTTCTGTAGCTCAATTTAATAGAATTTTGGGTGATCCTACTATGTGCATAAGAGTCTCCCTGGTCGGGGGAAAAAAATGCAAAACTTTAACCCTGAGTTTTGCTCCACTGGGTCAAATGCTCTTCTGCAATCAACAAAAAATAAACATTATGGACTATTACAGTAGCCACATCTTTCTATCAAACCTTTTGTGATAAGGATGTAGACTTTAGTAGAAAGTCATTTAAGTCTACCAGTTCTTTTTTTTTTTCATATTTTCATCAAAGATAGCCTTGATGTATTGTGAATCATTACAATAAAATATTTTACAAAGATGAAAAGTAAGCATATGTATTCATAGCTAACCTTCTTTCCCTTTTTGATGTACAATAATATCATCTGTGATGTTTTCTTTTTTTTTTCTTTTTTTAATCTTCACCTCCCTGAGATTTCTTGTAAAAAGAGTTCTCAATGCTTTCAAGACCCTATCATCTCTTCCATGAATTGCCTTGGTGAATTCTTAGTACGATCAAGCTGTTCTTCCAGATTTCTTATAATTACTATAGTTCAGTGCTATTTTAGTTTTCTTATAAAGCACAGTGGGGACAAAGTTATTCAGGTCTAAATGTCATTATTCTATCACTGATGATGAAAAGAGATTATAAATGTAACTTATGACCCATTAAACCTCCAGACTTACAGAATCCTGGTTCAATTTTGAAAGCTCCTCAATAATTCCATGGCTTATTTTACCCCACCCATGATTCCCCCAGGAACGTTTATATTTGGCACATTCTTGGCTCCTTTCTTGGTGTTTTCTGTTACCTTGAAACCACCAACTAACTGCATGGAAGATGGAGCTAATTTATTCCACATACACAAAATACAGAAAAGACTAATCCAAAGCCCAAAGAATGCCAAGAATAGTTTACCCTTTTTGTGATCCCCACTTTGCAAAGTAATGTTTAAATTATACTATCCTAGGGCTGAGCTTTTCCTCAATTCTCTCCCCTCCCTGCCCCTCCAAAAAAACAACAAAAAATAGGAAAATTAACTTGAGATTTCTGGGAAGTCAAGCAACCAATTTTTCTTCTCTTTCTTCTGATACTTCTACTACTCCTGAACAAGCTCTCATAACCTCATGCCTAGATTTTTGCAATAGTCTTTTTCAATTGGCTTCCCTGTCTCTCCCAATACCAAATCATCCTCCACTTAGCTGTCAACATGATCTCTCTCTGTTTCTCTCTCTCTCTCTCTTTTTCATGCACACACACACCACACACAAACACACACCACACACAAACACACACACCACACACAAACACACTCTCACACACACACAAAATAAACCCCAATCATCCTCCTACAGCCTCCAAGGTCAAATACAAAATTCTATGTTTGGCTTTTAAAGCCCTTCAGAACCTGGGTTCTTCCTATTTTCCTGCCTTTTTTACACCTTCTTGATCCATGTATTCTATCTTCTACCAATTGACTTCCTTGTCATTCTTTGCACAAGATATTTCTTTGTTCAGTTCTGTGTATTTTCCCTGGTTTCCCCCATGCTTGGAATGTTTTCTATTCCATCCCCATCTTTGCCTCCTGGCTTCCCTGGCTTTCTACATATCTCAGCTAAAATCCTACGTTCTGCAAGCAACCTTAATATGAGTGTAGGTGAGAACTGGGTTTTGCCCTCCCCTTAGTGGCTTTAGGCCAAGTCCTGACACCCTTCTAATCCCTAGACATTCTGTCACTCAGTTGCCACTTCCCTAGGTGTCATCTGCTTCCCAGTACTGCTGATAACACTTTGTCTCTTTGAAAGCATGTGAATTCTCAGATTCAGACCATCATTGTCAATATCTTTCTGAACCAGTCAGCACAATTCCGCCACTGTTGTGAGTTGGTTCTAGGACTGCTTAGGCAGCTTCCAGAAAGTCCCATGAGGCTATTCTCAGGCAAGATGTGCAGCCTTTACCTCTGGCCAAGTCAGTGTGAATGAATTCCACTTACCAATCCCCTACTTCCAAGTACACACATTGTGTGTGTGTGTGTGTGTGTGTGTGTATAATCTATTTACATGAATAAGTTGGATGAGATGGCATTTGAAGTTTCTTTCAACTATGAGATTCTCTGTTTGCAATATTCACCACTTATATGCAACATGTCATATTATTTATGAGACCCAGGAAGGCATTTGGGTAGAAAAGTAGACTTTAAAGTCAGTAAAAGCTGGATTCAAGTAGAGTCAAGGACACAACTTGATGGTGTGTCCCTTGGCAAGTCACTCAACCTCTGAGTATCCTAGATAACCCTCAGAGTATAAATTACAAAGCAAGTGCCAATTTGCATTGGTAAGGGAATTTCCTTGCTGGTAATTCCCTACAATACATAAAGAAAAATTCTTATCCCCTCAAAACTGGTTTCTAAGAAATGTCAGCTGAGCCCTGTTTTTAATGTTTTTGTTTTTCTGTGTTTTTTTAATGTTAGGAGAGATATCACCAAAAGCATGTGCAATATTGTAGTAATTTCATGTATATAGAAAGAAGAAAAAAGTTCCTTTCTAAAATACAGTCCCTCCACCCCATATATGGAGTTGTGTTGTTTTTTCCAGTCATTTTCCATGGTGTATAGACTAGACATTCATGTTTCTGTATGTGCACACTTATAGCCAAATAAATAATAATATTTATTACCTTTTACAGATTATTAACTTAGTGCAAGAAGTGAGTAAAAAGATGCCACTTTTTATACGAAGATGGTAACAGCATAAATTGATCAAATCATCATGAGTTTTCAAAGATATCCCCTTAACCTTCATTTTCACTGCAGCAGATATAGTTTAAATTTAGAGGTAAAAATGGTTCTCTGATCCTTATTATTAAATATTGTTATGTACTATGAGTTAGGCAAATAAGGACACAGAAATGAAAGAACAAGGAAGTAAAAAAAGAATAAAGGAATAAGAAGAGAGACAATGGGCAAGAAAAGGATGGGGAAAGGAGAAAAAAGTAGGAAGGGATGAACAGAGAGTTAGAGTAAGAAATAAAATGGGATAGGAAAAGAGGAGGAAAAGGGGGAATGAGGGAGAAAAGAGAAGAATGAGGAGTGAGGGACATGGGGGAAAGAGGAAAGAGGTATAAGGAAAGGAAACAAAGGAGAAAGGCAAAGAGGTATAAAAAAAGGGAAGGGAAGGAAGGATGGTGGGGAACTAAGTAGCTCTGGCCCTGACCCAAGTCATATGAATTATTATAGGAAATGGGGGGGGGCACCAAAAACAAAATAGAGAGCTGACCCAGAATGTAAACTGTCAGTGCTCTAAGATGACTAAAGGATATGTGAGCTGCTTCCCATGCCATAAACAAGGAAAGTGAAATGATGCCAAAAAATGAATGAAAATAAAACACATTGTAGTAACTATACATTGTAAAAAAGGGGGGGGGATTCGTTCAAGTGATTATCCTCCACCATGCTATAAGCTTTAATAAAATTGAATTACTTTGCTTCCTGTA
>NW_027185777.1:29442433-29443376 GCF_028583685.1 Petaurus breviceps papuanus
TAGAAGACAGAGAGGGGAAGAGAGGGGAGGAAGAGAGGAGAGAAAGAGAGGGAGGGAGAGAAGAGGGGGACAGGATGGGAGAGGAGGGGAGCAATATTGGGAGAGAGAAGGAGGAAAATCAAGACAAAGAAAAAAGGGAATTAGGGAAGAAAATATAGTTTTGGTCAATAGTGATTATAGGTTGAAGATAGGTCAAAAAGGATAAGGATTAAGAAAAACTATCACATTTGGAAATTTAAAAGATCATTGGTAGCTTTACAGAGAGTAGCCATACTTCAGAGAGTTTAGGACCAAGTAAAGAGAGAGAAAGCAAAAACATTGAGCTTGAGTTTAAACTGCTCTTACAAATTTAGCAGGAGAGATTGGAAGATAATAGCAATATACACACATGGAATATACTTGGTCTTGGCAGGAGAAGAGCCACTTTTTTCTGGAATCCAAACAGGGAGAGAGTCTATATGTTCTTCTTTTTAAAATTCTCAGTAATATACGTCCAAAGTTAGGAAAAGTGAATTCACAAATAAAAGCTCAGATTTTGATCAAATATCCATAATCTTGTTCTAACCTACATCTCAAGCCTTATCTCCAGCAACAATTCAACATGTCTAGGGGCAGCCAGGTAGCACAGTGAGTAAGAGCACCGGCTCCAGTGTTGGGATGACCTGGAGATCGAATCCCAGGCTCAGACACTTAGCACCCACCCAGAAACACCTGGCCGTGTAACCTTGAGCAAGTTACTTAACCCCGATTGCTTTAAAAAAAAACAACAACAAAAAAACCAATTCAACATGTCTCCTTAGACAGAAGGTAAGCATGAGAGCAGAAACTATTTTTTTTTTTTATCTTTGTAGCCTCAGAACCTGGCACAGTATCTGACACACAGTGGTCACATAATAAAATGCTTCCATTCTACTCCAGCCAAGTCTAACCCTCCTTCACTGAA
>NW_027185777.1:29443386-29457465 GCF_028583685.1 Petaurus breviceps papuanus
TCCTGTACTAGCAAAATCACAGATTTGGTAAAAAAAAAAAATATATATATATATACACACACATACACACACACACACACACACACACACACACATATATATATATCCAAGTTAGGCTAATTTTCAGCAGAGCTTTCAGCAAAGCCTTTTCATCTAGTTTCATATTTTTTGGCCGGGGGGGGGGGTTGGGGGTTGATGGGAATATAGTGTAGTAGGCATACACAGTGAGGTAGAGTCAGACCTATTTGAACCTCTGGATCAAAATGTTAGCTCTGAATGTGTCAATGACAACTAGAAAGAGGTTTCCAGGAGAAAACATCCCAGGAGCTTCTACATGATCCCATGTTCTTTATTACTTTAATCAATTACTACTACCCTTACTATGACTAATATGGACATAAAAAGCTTTCAATGGTATATGTGTATATATAAACATATATATACATACATATATATGTATATAAATATACACACATAGGTATATATGTATATTATATATATATGTTTGTATGTGTATATATATAGGTATCTAAAGGTGTTTATATATATGCATGTCTTTATGTGTGCATGTTATTTATTTACATGTATTGTCTATGTGTTCATATATAGGCATATTCACAAACATATATGAAATAATTTATATTATATAATAATATATCCCACATTTGACATATTGCTATATACAGTATGTGATGTAATATGCAATTTTGTGTGTATAACCATGTATCATCTTTAAAACATCCCTATGGATTATGACTTTTATATATATATATGTATATATATGTGTGTGTGTATATATGTATATATGTGTATATATGTATGTGTGTGTGTGTGTATATATATATGTATATATGAAAACTGAGGTTCAGAAAAGTTAAGTATTATAGCCATTGCCACCTAGAATCATGGTTAGGTTTTGGAAATAGGTCTTCCTGACTGTAGGTCTAGAGTTTTATCTGCTATTGATTGATGACACAAAACTTATAAATAGCTAATATATCAGGTGGCAGTCACAACTCTCTAAGCATGAGTTTGTTTATAAAATATGTTGTTTGCTTTTTTTTTGTCTATGAGTGAAAACATGAGGTAGTTGATCAAAAACTGGATTTTCAGTTGGGAAGAAACGGCTCAAGTTGGTACTCTGACAAATACTAGTTGAATGTCTAAGGAAAGTCCTTTAATCACTGAATGCCCCCAGGCAACTCTCAAAGACTATCAAATGTAAAGCCTGCCTCTCTCTGAATTGATGGAGGGAATTTCTTCACTAGGAGTTCTCTATGCTGCTGAAATTTTAGGACTGGTTCCCCCTTTAAAATTAATGTGCCTCAGAGGCAGGCCAGTAAGGCAGCAGCTGTGCAGAGGCAAGCCGGGAAAGCTCCATGTGCAGAGGCAGGCCGGGAGGAAGCCTGATCAACTCGGGGGCAAGTTGTCCCACTAATCACAAGGGCCATTACCAGGCCTATCAACAAAGGGCTGGGATTGGAAAGAGCAAGGTAAGAACCAAATGCAGGACCCCTGTCCCGGACAGCAAATACTCCTGGGACTACCACTCCATAGCCCAGAAATTAAAAACAAAAAGCCCCCATCAGGACCTCCAAGGATGAGGATGGCAGAGTGAACCCCTACTGCCCTAACCCCCACCCCGCCCCCTCACTACCCACCCCCACCCTGAAAACATAGTAACTATTGCCCCAGGGCAAAACCCTCAAGAGTAAAGGCTTGGGAACCCTAGAGGAAGGGCATAGCTAGGGCCCTGCCTCAAAATGGGTAGAAAGCAGACTACAAAGACTCTGGAGTCCTACTATCCTCAAAAGGAAGAACCAAACTCAGAGAGAGACAATGTGGACACCACACCCGCAGCTGAAACATCAACAGGGAATGGGTCCCAAGCACAGAAAGCTTCCCTAGGTGAGCTGAAAAGGAACTTTGAAAACCAAATGAGAGAGATAGAAGAAAAAATGAATAATTCTTTTAAAATCAAAACTGCAGAATTGGAAATACATTATAATGAAGAAAACAGCTCCTTAAAAAGAAAAGTGTATGATATAGAAAAGGAGCTCCAAAAACTAACCAAGGAAAATGATTTGCTAATAACTAGAGTCAACCAAATTGAAACAAATAACTCTATGAGGAACCAAGAATTAGTCAAACAAAACAACAAGAATGAAAAATTAGAAAAAGAGGTAAAATATCTCGATGGAAAAATAACTTACCTGGAAAACTGATCCAGGAGAGAGAACCTGAGAATCATAGGCCTACCAGAAAATTATAATGAAAAAATAATCCTGGACAACATTCTCCAAGAGTTCATTAAGGAAAATTGCCCTGAGAAACTAGAACCTGAGGGTAAAATAGAAATCAAGAGAATCCATCAGACACCTCCTGAAAGAGATCCCAAACTGAAAAGTCGTCGAAATGTTATAGCCAAACTCAAGAACTACCAGGTAAAAGAGAAAATACTTCAATTGGCCAGAAAGAAACAATTCAAATATCAAGGAACCACAGTGAGGATTGCACAGGATTTGGCAGCCTCTACACTGAAAGATAGGAGGCAGTGGAATACACTTTTCTGGAAGGCAAAAGAGCTTGGTTTACAACCAAGGATCACCTACCCAGTGAGAAGAGCATATTCTTCCAGGCAAAGAGATGGTCTTTCGATGATATAACAGATTTCCAGACCTTCCTGATGAAAAATCCAGAGCTCAATGGAAAATTCAACCTCCAATTATGAGATGCAAGAGTGACATAGAAAGGTAAACAAGGAAAACACACATGCACACCTTGTTATTTAATAACAACACACTTTATAGACAAGTAGAGGGTATGAGTATAAAATACACAAAATAACAATTAAAAAAATTTATTAAGGTTTACAAAGGGACTGCAATGGAAGAAAAGGAATCAATGAAGTGGAAAAGGTTAAATTATGCCACACAAAGAGGCATAAAAACAATATAGCAGAGGAAAAGAAGAGAGGGAGATGAGTATTATATGAGCCTTTCCCTCATTGGTTCTGATGCAAGGAGGGAATAACAACCAGTTATCCATAGGACTCTATGGAGAAGAGATGCAAAACATATCATATTAGGGGGAAAGAGGGGAGGGAGGGGAGTTTCGCATGAGATTTGTTCCTGTCACTCTTGGTGCGAAGAAGAAATAACATGCTTCATTAAGTATAAAAATAACCTACAGGCAGAAAGAGGGGGAAAGGGCTATGAAAGGAGGGGTAGTTAGTAGGCAGGGAAGAAGTAAGGGGGATGGGGAGAAAAAGGAAGGGGGCTGATAAGGGAATACTGAGGGAGGCAGTGGTCAAAAAGAAAACTATAAAGGAGGGGAAGAGAGAAGGGGAGAAAAAATATAAGCATTAACAGGGGAGGCAATAGGATGGAGGGAAAGAAACAGATAATAATCATAACTGTAAATGTGAATGGAATGAACTCTCCCATAAAATGGAGACGGATAGCAGAATGGATTAAAAATCATAATCCTACAATATGCTGTTTACAAGAAACACATCTGAAACAGAGTGATGCACACAGGGTAAAGGTAAAAGACTGGAGTAAAATATATCATCCCTCAACTAAAGTAAAAAAAAAAACAGCTGTAGCAATCCTTATCTCAGATAAAGCAAAAGCAAAAACTGATCTAATTAAAACAGATAAAGAAGGAAACTATGTTCTGCTAAAAGTCACCATCGAGAATGAAGTAATATCATTACTTAACATATATGCACCAAGTGTTATAGCATCCAAATTCCTAGAAGAGAAGGTAAAGGAATTAGAGGAAGAAATAGATAGCAAAACTATACTAGTGGGAGACCTTAATCTCCCCCTCTCTGAACTTGATAAATCTGACCTGAAAATAAAAAAGAAAGAAGTTAAGGAGATGAACAAAATTTTAGAGAGGGAAGGTATGGTGGATCTCTTGAGAAAACTGAATGGAAATAAAAAGTAGTTCATGGCACATACTCAAAAATCAACCATGTTTTAGGGCATAAAACCTCACAATTCTGTACAGTAAGGCAGAAATATTAAATGCATCCTTCTCAGATCATGATGCAATAAAAATTATATGCAATAAAGGGCCATGGAAAGACAGACTAAAAACTAATTAGAAATTAAACAATTTAATCCTAAAGAATGAGTGGGTCAAACAGGAAATTATAGAAACAATTAGTAATTTCATTCAAGAGAATGATAATGAGACAACATACCAAAATTTGTGGGATGCATTAAAGGCATCCCCTTAGGGGAAGTTTTATATCCCTGAGTGCATACATGATTAAATTAGAGAAAAGGGAGGTCAATGAATTGGGCATGCAATTCAAAAACCTAGAATAAGAACAAATTAAAAATCCCTAATTAAATACTAAATTAGAAATATTGAAAACCAAAGGAGAGATTAATAAAATTGAAATTAAGAAAATTATTGAATTAATAAATAAAACTAAGAGTTGGTTTTATGAAAAAAAAATACAATTTGTAGACCCTTAGTCAATATGATAAAAAAAAGAAAGAAAACCAAATTATGAGTATCAAAAATTAAAAGGGTGAATCTACCTCCAATGAAGAGGAAATCAAAACAATAATTAAGAATTATTTTTCCCAAATGTATGCCCATAATTTTGACAATATTAGTGAAATTAATGAATATTTACAAACATATAAGTTGCCCAGATTAACTGAAGAAGAAGTAAATTACTTACATAATCCCATCTCAGAAAAAGAAATTGAACAAGCCATCAGTCAACTCCCTAGGAAAAAATCTCCAGGGCCAGATGGATTTACTAGTCATAATATAATTAACTAATAGAATTAATAGAATTTGAATTCTATCAAACATTTAAAGAACAATTGATTCCAATACTCTACAAACTATTTGGGAAAATTAGTGAAGAAGGAGTCCTACCAAATTCTTTTTATGACACAAATATGGTACTGATACCTAAATCAGGAAGAGATAAAAAAGAGAAAGAAAATTATAGACCAAATTCCCTCATGAATATAGATGCAAAAATTTTAAATAAAATATTAGCAAAATGTCTACAGCAACTTATCTCAAGAAAAATACATTTTGATCAGGTAGGATTTATTCCAGGAATGCAAGGATGGTTTAATATTAGGAAAACCATCAGTATAATTGATCGTATCAATAATAAAACTAGAAGAAACCACATGATTATCTCAATGGATGCAGAAAAGACTTTTGACAAAATATAACATCCATTCCTATTAAAAACACTAGAAAGCATAGGAATAAAAGGAGCCATCTTTAAAATAATAGGTAGCATCTTTTTAAAACCATCAGCAAATATGATATGTAATGGTATTAAGCTAGAAGCATTTCCACTAAGATCAGGGGTGAAACAAGGGTGTCCACTATCACCCCTCTTATTCAATCAGGTACTAGAAATGTTAGCAGTAGCAATTAGAGAAGAAAAAGAAATCAAAGGAATCAAACTGGGCAAAGAAGAGACCAAGATATCACTCTTTGAAGATGATATGATGACATACTTAGAGAATCCTAGAGAATCCAGTAAAAAACTACTTTAGACAATAAATAAATTTGGCAAAGCTGCAGTCTATAAAATAAACCCACATGAATCATCCACATTCCTATATATTTCCAATGAAATTCAACAGCAAGAAATAGATAGAGAAATCCCATTTAAAGTTACTGTAGACATTATAAAATATTTGGGAATCTACGTGCCAAAACAAACACAGGACCTATACAATCACAACTACAAAACACTTTTCACACAAATAAAGTTAGATCTAACTAATTGGAAAAATATCAATTGCTCGTGGCTGGGTTAAGCTAATATAATAAAGATGAAAATTTTACCTAAATTAAATTATATATTTAGTGCCATACCAATCAATTTAGCAAAAAGCTACTTTATAGAGCTAGAAAAAATAGTAACAAAATTCATTTGGAAGAATAAACACTCCAGAATATCAAGAGAATTAATGAAAAGAAATGCTATGGATGGTGGACTAGCTATACCAGATTTCAGTCTGTATTATAAAGCAGTAGTCATCAAAACTACTTGGTACTGGCTGAGGAATAGAGGAGTGGATCAATGGAATAGATTAGGCACACGAGATTCAGCAGTCAATGACTATAGTAATCTATCATTTGATAAAACCAAAGACCCCAGTTTTGGGGATAAGAACTCACTATTTGACAAAAACTCCTGGGAAAACTGGAATATAGCATGGCAGAAACTGGGCATAGACCATTATCTAACACCATATACCAAAATCAAGTCTAAATGGATACATGATCTAGATATAAAGGTTGATGCTGTAAGCAATCTTGGAAAACAGGGATAGTTTACCTGTCAGATTTGTGGAGAGGGAAATACTTTATGACTAAACAACAATTGGAGAGCATTATAAAATTCAAAATGGATGATTTTGATTACATTAAATTGAAAATCTTCTGTATAAACAAAGCCAATGTAACCAAGATTAAGAGGGAAGTGGGAAATTGGGAAAGAATTTTTACAATCTATGTCTCTGATAAAGGACTCATTTCTAAAATATACAGAGAATTGAGTCGTCTATGAGAACACAAGTCATTCCCCAATTAATAAATGGTCAAAGGATACGAGCAGGCAGTTTTCAGAGAAAGAAATTAAAGATATCTATAAGCACATGAAGAAATGCTCTAAATCACTATTGATTAGAGAAATACAAATCAAAACAACTTTGAGGTACCACATCTCACCAGTCAGGTTGGCTCAGATGACAAAACAGGAAAATGACAAATGCTGGAGAGTATGTGGGCAAATTCGAACACTAATACATTGCTGGTGTATTTGTGAACTGATCCAGCCTTTCTAGAGAGCAATCTGGAATTTTGCCCAAAGGGCTATAAATAATTTCATACCCTTTGACCCATCAATACCACTTCTAGGGTTATATCCCAAAGAGATCATAGAAGTGGGAGATAGAACCATATGTACAAAAATATTTATAGCAGCTCTTTTTGTGGTAGCAAAGAATTGGAAGTTAAGGGGGTGCCCATCAATTGGGGAATGGCTGAACAAGTTGTGGTATATACATGTTATAGAATACTATTGAAATGAGGAGCAGATGGACTTCCATATTAACCTGGAGAGGCTTGTACGTGATGCTGAGTGAGAAGAGTAGAACCAGGAGAAATTTGTACACAATTACAGACACAATGTATGTGTGATGACAAACTTTGATAGACTGGACTCTTCTCAGCAATGCAAGTTATAAGTCAACTCCAAAAGACTCATGATAGAGAGAGATGTCTGCATCCAGGGAAAGAACTAGAAAGAACTGAGTTTGTATCCAGATTGAAGCAAACTACCTGATCTTTTTCCTTTTCTTGTTTAGTTTTATCTCCTCTTTGCCATTTTTCATTCCATCTCATACAATACATCTTTATAACCTGAATAATGTCTAATGTGAAAGTATTTACAGATCCTATACTTGACTGTATGCTGCCATGGGAGGGAGGGGAGGGAAAGGGGCAGAATGTGAAACTTAAGGAAGTGCGGAATTGAATCTTGTAAACTAAAAGGAAACAAACAAACTAATAAAAAATTAAAAAAAATTAATATGCCTCTCCCAAACCTGAGTACTCTGCTTTGCCTTGATGACCTATTAAGCAAACACTTCCACAAGGAAGCCTAGCTGAAGATAGGTGTTACTATATTCTTGTTGCATATCCTTGCTTTAAAGGACAAAGTGCACTTCTTGTCAATTGTCCAGTGACTTAGAGGATCTTCTTTGTGTCCCCAAACCAAATCGGTACTGAGATGTTTGGGCATTAGGCTATACTCTTACACATACACACACAATTTCTGTATTCTCTGCTGCTGGAATTCTTTCCCTCTTTCCTTTCACCTCTTGGAAATGCTAGGCCACCTCAAAGTCCCGTTTCCTTTTTTATCTGCATATATATGAGAACCTGCTGTCCTGGACAGAGAGCTGGCCTCAGAGTCTGGGTTCAAGTGTAGCTTTTGACAAGTAGTCACTGGGTGGACCTTGGGCAATTCACTTAACCTTTTAAATGCCCTAGGCCAGTTACCAGAGTAAGAAGACAAATGGTAAAGAAGGTGAGTTCTCCATGACTGTAGCAGTTTCTTGGCTTACTTTTCATAATTTGTCTTGACTACAGTCATGTCCATGCCAGATAAGTGTAAAATTGGGGCAGCATTCTTTTCAAAAAGATTTATGGCTTTTCCTTTGCAAGCTGTAGGGTTGAGAACAACTGTTGCCTTTTCATTTGTGCATCGGAAGGAAGGAGATGATTTCCAATACCTGGACTGTTCACTTTATTAGGTTGTCAAAATGCTTCCCATTTACAGAGAAATTTCCTCAATGGACATATCTTGTATCATGGAAATTACAGTTCTAGCTCCAGCCCCATCCCTATCTGTATACATATCCTATTCCCTCAGTAAAATGCAATATCCATGAGGGCAAGGTAGCACAGTGGATAGGGCTCTGGATCTGGAGTCAGGAAGACCTGAGTTCAAATTAGGTCTCAGAAAATTGCTAGCTATGTGATCCTAGACTGGGTAACTCACTTAACCTTGATTGACTCAGTTTCCTGATCTGTAAAATGTAGAAATCACCTTCTATACAATAATAGCATCTGTCTCTCGTGGTTGTTGTGAGGATCAAATGAGCTAATAACTGTAAAGCACTGAGAACTGTGCCTGACACATGGTAGTTACTACTTAAGTTGTTAACTCATTGTTATTATTATTATTGTTTATTTATAGTTCTAAGTGCAATGTTAAGCGCAAAGTACCTACTACTACCACCATCACAAAAAGAGAAAGAGAGACATTTTATTCATAATAACTATAAATTGTACATGATATTGGGGAGTCTCCCTACTAAGACATACCCTGGAAATATGTAAATTCTGCAAACTACTCTAGTATGTTTACTAAGAAAATCCCTAATGGCACAATGAAGAGTTGGAGATGATTGAAACAACTGAACAAATAGATGGATAGTTGGGTAGACAGATAGATAGACAGACAGACATAAATGACTGAATAAATATTAATAGTTCAGTAATCATTTTATAAGCCTAAGGAAAATAATGAAAGCAATACCTTGCTGTTATTTCATAGAGCTAGAAAAACACTAAATTCATATGAAGTCAAGGATATCAAGGAAAGTAATAAAAAATGGAAAGGAAAGGATCTTTAAATCTTAAATTATATTGTATAGCAGTAATCATTAATATGATTTGGTATGGGTTAAAACATAGAGAGGGTCATCTTTGGAACTGATCAGGTATACAACATACTGAAGCAAATAAATATGATAGTACAGCATTCAATAAAATATAAGACCCTGTTATGGGGTTAAAAATTTGTTTTTTGACAAAACCCCAGGGAATACTGGAAAGCTATATGGCAAAAATTATGCATACACTAGCTTAAGATCCAAAGGAATATATGCCTTATACATGAAAAGTGGCCCCATAAACAAAAGAGCAAAATCAGATCTATAGAAAGGAAGTGTTCACAACCAAACACAGAATGATAGAATGGAAAATGTTAATAATATAATATTTAAAAGATTTTGATCAAACAAAGTCAATGGAGTTAAAAGCAAACATGTAACTAGAAGAAATGTTAGTAGCAAGAATCTCTGATTAAATAGGTTTCATCCAGTATATATAAGAAAGCATTCTTCAATAAATATATGGTCAAAGAACATGGATAATTTTCTTATTTTTTTTGTAAAATAGGCCCTTTTATTTTTTTTAATCAAATGCTTTATTTAATTCTAGTTTACATCATTTATTTCTGCAAGATTTTGAGTTACAAATTTTCTCTCCATTTTTCCCTAACCACCACCCCAAAATAGTGATCCCACTGGATAACCCCTCCTCCAATCTGCTCTCTCCCATATCTTCTCCCATACCCCCTCCGACTTTCCATTAGGGCACAGTGGATGTCTATGCCCCAGTGCCTGTATATCTTATTTCCCAGTTACATGTAAAACAATATTAATAATAGTGTGTGTGTGTGTGTGTGTGTGTGTGTATATATATATATATGTATATCTATCTATCTATCTATCTATCTATCTATCTATCTATCTATCTATCTATCTATCTATCTATACACACATATATTTAACATTTGATTTTAAAACTTGGAATTCCAGATTCATTCTGTTCCTCCCTTGTCACCCACCCTTACTGGGAATATAAGCAATTCAGTTGTATATGTGTAGCTATTCAAAACATTTCCGTGGTGTATATATTGAAAGGACTGACTATATTTCCCTCCCTCCGATCCCACCTCCCACTTGTTCTATTCTCTACTTGATCCTGTCCCTTTTAAAAAGTGGGTGTTACCAACTTCCCTCCCCCCCCAGTCTGCATTTCCTTCCATCATCCCCCCTCTCATCCCCTTCCCCCCTATTCTCCTGTAGGGTGAGATACCTTATTTAGCGTGTATGTTATACCCTTCCTTAGACAAATTCAATAAGAATAAGGTTGACCTTATTGTCTTCCTGTTCTTCCACTCCATTGTAACCATTTTCCCTTGCCTCTTCTAAATGAGATAGTTTACCACATTCTATCTCTCCCCATCTCCTCTCATTATATTCCTCTCTCACCTCTTAATTTCATCTTTTAATTATCATCCCTTCCTATTTAATTGGTCCTGTGCCCTCTGTCTCTGTATACCTGTACACACACACACACACACACACACACATATATATAAACATTCACATATGTATTCATATGCTTATATACCCTTCTATATAGACATATATGTATGTGTGTGTGTGTGTGTGTGTGTATATACACACACACACACACATTTCTATTCCCTTCAAGAATTCTCATACTGAGAAAAGTTTCATCGCTGACAATTATTGTTTTTCCATGTAGGGATATAAATAGTTCAACTTTGATAATTTCCTTACGATTTCTTTTCCCCGTTTACCATCTCATGCTTCTCATGCTTCTCTTGCTTCTTGTATCTGAATGTCAAATTGTCTATTGAACTCTGGTTTTTTCATCAAGAATACTTGAAAGTCCTCTATTCCACTGAATGACCATATTTTCCCCTGAAACATGGTACTAGGTTTTACTGTGCAGGTGATTCTTGCTTTTAATCCCAGCTCCTTTGACCTCTATAATATCATATTCCAAGCTCTTCAATCCCTCAGTGTAGAAGCTGCCAGATCCTGTGTTATTCTGTTTGTGTTTCCACAATATTGAAATTGTTTCTTGCTGGCTGCTTGTAATATTTTCTCCTTTATCTGGGAATTCCAGAACCTATCTATAATATTCCTAGGAGTTTTCTTTTGGGGATTTTTTTCAGGAGGTGATTGATAGATTCTTTCAACCTCTATTTTGCCCTCTGGTTCTAAAACATCAGGACAATTTTTCTTGGGAATTTCTTGAAGGATGATTTCTAGGTTCTTTTTTTGATGATGGCTTTCAGGTACTCCAATAATTTTAAAGTATCTCTCCTAGATCAATTTTCTAGTTCAGTGGTTTTCCCACTGAGATATTTCACATTGCTTTCTATTCTTTATTTTGTTTGGATCTGTTTAATAGTATCTTGATTTCTCATAAAGTCACTAGATTCAATTTGCTCCAATTTAATTCTGAAGGAATGATTCTCTTCAGTGAGCTTTTGAGATTCTTTTTTCATCTGGCAAATTTAGCTTTTTAAGGCATTCTTCTCCTCATTGCTTTTTTGAGCCTCTTTTGCCATTTGAGTTAGTCTATTTTTTATGGTGTTATTTTCCTCAGTCAGGCTGTTGACTCTCATTTCATAATTTTCTTGCATTGTCCTCATTTCTCTTCCCAATTTTTCCTCCACTTCTCTTATTTGCTTCTTAACCTCCTCTATGGCCTATAACCAGCTCATATTTTTCTTGGAAGCTTTTGGTGCAGGAGTTCTGACTTCACTGTCTTCCTCCTATTCCATGCTTTAATCCTTTTTGTCCCCAAAATAGTAGTGTAAAGTTGGGTTGCTTTACTTCCCTTGTTTGCTCATGTTGCCACTCAATTACTTGACTTTTGGGCTTTTTGCCACAGTGAGACTATGGTACCAGACAGTGGAGCTTTGTCCCAATCACTGGGGTTTTCTCAGCTGCCGAAGGTACTAGTTGGGTGCCCTCTCTGAAGCCTCCACATGTTCTGGCAACCTGGTTGCACACCCCAGGACCTCCACCCTAGACCACAATCCATATTCAAGCATGTTAAAGCAAGAGCTACGCCCCTCAGACTTGTCGCTTGGTCCACCTACAATCTGGAGAGCAGGAGCGGAAGCTGCCATGTGGTGGAGGCTGTACGGGCCACTGTGCCTCACCTGCTTCTTGCCCTGGGGGCAAAGGTTCACCACACTCCTGAACTACTGCATCCCAAATTCCACACTGCACTGACCTCTCACTTTGTCCTTAGCATCTATGTGTTTATAATTCTGGAAACTGTCACAGCTGCTGGTGATCTGAAATTCCTCCAGCCAGCAGCTGGTCAGGCCTGCCCTGAGGATAAAACCTCTGGCTCACATGCCTGGGGTTGGATCCCAGAACTCTGTACTGGCCCCTTCTTGCCAGCCTGCCTGGCTGTCCTCAGCGGGAGATTAGCTTCTCTGTGTCATTTTGTGGGTTCTGTCGCTCCAAAATTTCATCAGAGTCCCCTTTTACATGAATTAGAGGAGGTGGAACCCATGGAATTCCTATTTCTACTCTGCCATCTTGACTGTCTAACATGGATAATTTTCAAAATAAATAATCCAAAATATAAACAGCCATGTAAAACTATTCCAAATCATAATGGTTATAGAAATTAACATTAAAGCTACTTTGAGGTACTACTAAACACCCAGCAGATTGTCAAATATAACAAAAAAAGGGAAATGTCATATGTTGAAGAGGCTGTGGGTAAACAGTGATGTTAATGCAAAGTTGATGGAGCAGTAAACATTTCCATCTATTCTAGAAAACAATTTGAAATTATGTCTTATAAATTACTAAACTGTGCAAACTCCTTGGCCTAGCAATACCACTACTAAGCATATACTCCAAAGAGAGCAACCCCCTTAGCTTTTTGTTCTTTTTGTTGTTGAGCAGTTTCTATTATGTCTAACTCTCCATGAACACATTTGGGTTTTTCTTGGCAGAGATACTGAAGTGCTTTGCTATTTCCTTTTCCAGCTCAATTTACAGGTGAGAAACTGAGACAAACAAACAAACTGAGACAAACAAAATTAAGTGACTTGCCCAGGATCACACAGCTAGTGTTTGAGGCCAAATTTTAACTCGGGTACTCCTGTCTCCAGGGCCAATGAAGATGGAAAGGTGCCCATATGTACAAAAATGTTTATAGAAACTTTATTTTTCACAAGAGCAAAAATAAAAAAAAGAAATGGAAACTAAGGAAGTGCCCACTTAGTGGGAAATGACTAATGGTCTATAAACATGATATTATTGTGCCATTAACAATGGCAAATTGAGACAGCTTCAGAGGAAAATGGAAAGACCTCTATGAACTGGTGCAAAGTAAAGTAAACCAAATTTGGAAAAGAATTAATAGAATGACCACAAATGTCACAAAGAAAAATAACTGTTAAAGATTTAGAGTAATCAATGAAATGATAAGCCACTATTCAGGAGGTTCAAAAATAAAGCTTGCTACCCATCTCCTGCTACAGAATGGATAGACTTAAAATGCAGAATGAGACGTACTTTTTTCATATGGTCAATATGGGAATTTGTTTTTTTGGATAATGAATATTTTTTATGAGGGTTTTCTTTTACTTAAATGGGGAGTGGGTAGGAGAAATAAACAGTAAAGAACATTGTAAAAGAAATTAAAAAAGAAAAACACATGATAAAACAACTTACATGTGAGTTTTTATTGGCTACATTTAGTCAAAGTGAGTGGAATAACTCAAAAGGTGTCCTAATTTAGATAAAAGTTAAGGAAAGGGAGTGAAGCCAAGATGGTGGAGTAGAAGCAGGACCTTCCAGCAGCTCTGGCTTCCACTCTCCATGGAGCTCTTTGGAGCTGCAGAACCCACAAAATGACACAGAGAAG
>NW_027185777.1:29462465-29522023 GCF_028583685.1 Petaurus breviceps papuanus
AAAAAGATCCCAAAAAGAAAACTCCTAGGAATATTATAGCCAGGTTCTGGAATTCCCAGATTAAGGAGAGAATATTACAAGCAGCCAGGAAGAAACAATTTGAATATTGTGGAAACACAATCAGGATAACCCAGGATCTGGCAGCTTCTACACTGAGGGATTGAAGGGCTTGGAACATGATATTCCAGAGGGCAAAGGAGCTGGGATTAAAACCAAGAGTAACCTACCCAGCAAAACTGAATATCATGTTTCAGGGGGAAATATAGTCATTCAGTGGAATAGAGGACTTTCAAGCATTCTTGCTGAGAAACCAGAGTTGAATAGAAAAATTAACATTGAGATACAAGAAGCAAGAAAAACACGAGAAGTTAAACAGGGAAAAGGAATCATAAGGAACTTATCAAAGTTGAACTATTAACATTCCTACATGGAATAAACAATAATTGTAACTTATGAAACTTTTCTCAGCAGTTGAAGGGATTAGAAATATATATATATGTATATATATGTATATATATATATTTGTCTATATATATAGACAAATATATAACCGCATATGGACATATGAATACATATGTGAATGTGTATATATATGTTTACAGGTATACATAGATAGAGGGCACAGGACCAATTTAACAGGAAGAAATGATACTTAGAAGGTGAAATTAAGAGGTGAGGGGAATATAATGAGGGGAGATGGGGAGAGACAGATTGGGATAAACTATCTCATACAGAAGAGGCAAGGGAAAATGGTTACAATGGAGGGGAAGAATAGAAAGGCAAAAGGGAATGGGTCAACCTTATTCCCATTGAATTTGGCTTGAGGAGGGAGTGAAATACACACTAAATAGGGTATCTCACCCTCCAGGTGAATAGGGGGGGAAGGGAATGAGAGGCGGGATGATAGAAGGGAGAGTAGGCTGGGGGGTAGGGAAGTTGGAAGCACTCACTTTTGAAAATAGATGGGATCAAAGTAGAGAATAGAACAAGTGGGAGGTGGGATTGGAGGGAGGGAAATATAGTCAGTCTTTTACAATATATCTACTATGTTCTTATTTTGCATTAGTCACACATGTACAACCTATACTGGACTGCGTATCTTCCCAGTAAGGGTGGGTGACAAGGTACGAAGGGAATGAATCTGGAATTGAAAGTTTTACAATCAAATATTCAAATATATGTGTGTGTATAGTATTATTAATACCATCTTACATGTAATTGGGAAATATATATAGGCACTGAGGCATAAGGATCCACTGGAAAATTCGAAAGGGGTATGGGAGAAAATATGGGAG
Organism: Petaurus breviceps papuanus; assembly: GCF_028583685.1. Classification (NCBI taxonomy): domain Eukaryota; kingdom Metazoa; phylum Chordata; class Mammalia; order Diprotodontia; family Petauridae; genus Petaurus; species Petaurus breviceps. Next base: position 29,463,761 of record NW_027185777.1, read on the forward strand.
ACAGCAGATTGGACGAGGGGATATCCTCTGGGACTGCTATTTTGGGGTAGTGGCTAGGGGAAAAAACGGGGAGAAAATTTGTAACTCAAAATCTGGTGGAAACGAATGATGTAAATCTGAAGTTAATAAAGCATTAAAAAAAAAGTTAAGGAAAGAATAGCATTCAATGTCACTAAGAGTAAAAGATTCTTTTCTGCCTACTTATGTCATGTATGCCCTCTCATCTGAACCCACATTTAGCTGAAACCATTCTCAACTACACTCTGGAGACTTGAGAATGGTTCTGTGTTCACTCACTGGACAAGTTTCTCTCCTGAGAATATTTGTTGATCTCTGATCATTTTTGGCAGATGGCTCTAAGTTTTGGTCATTCTCTTACATATAGACCTCTGGAAATGATGACAGTTTTCTCAGCTACCACTCACATGGAATGAAAACCAACTCCTACACAATGGATGGCAAGAATCTTCCCACCCAAATTCCATGGTTGGGCCAGAGAAGATTATAAAGGTGAATTGTAGTCATAGCACTTTTCACTGTTTAAAGCAAAACTACTTTTAATCCTGATTAGTTTCAGAAGCTCTACCAGGAGTACAAGACTCTTGTGATAGGGCCAAGAATCACTGAATTACTTAAAGCCCCCCAGGACCAATAAGGTCAGAGTCCATTAGAAAACCTTGTGCTTAGAACACTCCTCAAATGATTAGTGCACCCAAGACCCTGCTCTGGAGGAGTCAGGAAAGCAAGCAAGAAAAGGTCAGAGAAGCCTCCTCTCTCCACAATTCCTAATAAAACAGAAGGTTTAAGTTAAAAGTAACCAATGAATTAAATTTTATTCTTGTTTTCTTTCTCAAGCAACCACAGTCAGAATTCACATTAATAATGATTTTAAAATTTTCAAAGCACATTCCTCAGAAACCCCATGAGGTATATATTGCAAGTATCATTATCTACATGTAACCAATTAAGAAACTGAGGTATATATAAGTGAAATGACATGCCCCATGCCAAATGACCAGTATTTGTTAACATTGATTCAAATTTAAATGTTTCCCGACTCTGTGTCCAGCACTCTTTTCATTTACCATATATAAAAACAAACTTTTATCTTTTGTCCATTTTGAAGACATTCACAAACTCCGCTCTTGAAGGAAGGTAAGAAAAAATATACACATACTCATATATATGTATGTATGCATATATATATACACTATTGCATAATATATAAATATATACACACAGAGACACATACATACACATCAGAAAGTTAGAAAATATAAATAATAATATATGGAAGACTCCAATATGCCCATGGTCTCCCTGTTATCTGTATACCTTCTAAATACAATGTATCCATGCCTATCTTGTGTTACTCATCCCTTTCATTCCATAAGATGGACACAGGGAATCTCACCTTTCTGTTCTTCAACCTCCCCCCCCCCCCCAGTCAATATGCCCATTCTGTGCCTTTTCACTTCTGCCCGCAAAGACTGGAATGCTCCATTCTCCTTTCTGCTTCTTGATTCCTTCTGCTTCCTTAAAGATTCAGCTCAAATCTGACCTTTGCAAGATACTTTCCCTGTCTCCCTACCAACTCCTGCTCCCCATTGATAGTGCTTTCCCTCAAGATTAACTCCCACTTTCATGCCCTTCCCCCTCCATGCAATATATGTATATGTATGTGTGTATATATATATACATAAATATACATATATATACACTTATGCACGCATACACACATATAGTTGTTTGTATGTTGTCTCTCCCATTTATAATGTGGCCTTTATCATGGCAGGGACAATATTTTTGGCATTCTTTGTGTCCCCAGTGCTTAGTAGAGTTACTGGCATACATTAAGCACTTAAGTGCTCATTGTTGATAATGACTGAAATACATTACATTTCAAGGATACTAATAGAAAATATTGGTTTTCCATTGTCCTCTTCCATTCTAACACTGTGACTAGCAAAGCATTTTTTCTGACATTCTATTTCTTTAAGGGCATCCTTTACATGACATGTGCACGATTCCTTACTTGTCATATATTGCTGCTGACTTTACTCATGTGTAAAATAGCCTTATATTTTATGAAACAATTATAATAAGTAGTATGTTCTAATGGTAAGGATATAAACAAAGTAAGATCTCCCCAGGTCTTGAACCAATCTTAAGGGATACTGTAAAATTAATTACCATAAACTAAGTAATCTATCCACAGTACATGGATATCATTAAACCAGATTTGTGGAATCCATTATACTAAATGTAGAAACTATGCAAATTATGAGACTACAGTTTCAAATATCAAAAATAGTCATAGTATATTTGACTTTATTAAGTAATGAGTCTGCTTTTCTATATGTGACTTATGTGGGGAACAAAAAGGGGAAAGACTTACTGTTAGGCAGTTAATTTGTAATAAGGGGCAAGGATCTGAGGGAGATTGGTTAAGGAAATAAGAATGGGCTTGCAGAAAGTGACTTAATTTTACCCCCCCCCCCCAATTCATGATTCTGCCACTTTTTAGGACACAAAAACTTCAAAGTAGCTTAACAAAGACTTCTTCCTCTCCCTCTTCACTATCCAAGCCCCTCTAAATTTAGTCAGAATTATCAATTTCCCTTCTTACAAATATACAAACTGAGTCAAAGAAAGTTAGAATGACTTGTCCATGATCACTTTCTGAGAGAGCAGAGGATCTGGCATCTGAACAGACCTCCTAAGCTTCAGAGTACTCCTTGATGAATGATATGAGCAGCATAAGATACTGCCAAGAATATGAATCCTTATGATCAATGTTGCTAAATGTACCATATAGCCTCTTGAAATAATAAAAGCAAGCTGAGAAGCAAAATCTAGCATCTCCCAGATGCTGAACACTTTACATAAAGTTCTTTAATATCTCTACAGTGGCAAATAGAATAAGAGAACCCAATACACCAGCAGTATACTCACACTGCAACCCTGCAGAGAACCCTGCTAGGACTGAACTTTCTGGGTTCTATATCACACAAGTATTTCTCATCTGTTACCACATTTCCTTAAGGTAAGGGAGACAAAACACAGCAATGTGAGTACGTGCTTAAAAAAAAGACAAAACATCTACACCTAGCTTTTGTTTAGATTACATTATCTAGATATGGTCAATTGCCAATGGCCTATAGGTGAATTTTTCATATTGGGAAAGATTTACATGCTCTGAGGGATGATCTAACTGTAGGGCAGTGTAACCCAACCTCCAACTGAATCAGGATCACACATTCCTATTCTACACATGTTAAGGCGGGGCTGTTGCCAGGAAAGGTTTTTATTATATATTATTTTATACTGTTATATTAATTAATTTATATTATATATTATTTTCATATTATTTTGTCATATATTCCATTGTCCAGCAACTATGCTACTATTGGAAATAGTGGTTACTATTGGGTTTACAAATCTGAGGTAGCTGGAGGGCAAGATAAAAGGAAGATACTGCCTATCTTTCAGTTGGGTCAACATCAACTTACCCTTCTAAACCAGAAAAAAATCAGTTGAGGCTTTTTTTCCCCCTGGGTAAAGTGGTTAACAGAGTTATCACAGGCAAAGTTGCTGTTAAAAAATTAGCCTGAGCTACTTTATTTTTCAATCTGTACTCACCTCCTTTCTCCTCACTGCCTCTCACCCTGCATACATACAAATTCCCTGCCACAACTGATTAGATTTTTTTTTCTAGGGTGTGTTAAGGTTCCCATCCATAATTGTAGATAATTAAGAATTGACTATCTATAAATCCAAATATGTTTTCATATTTCAAAAACACTGTAAGAAACATAAATGACCTCATTATACAGAAATACATAGAAGTATGACATTTTCAATGAAAGTTTGTCAAATATTAGTTGGGTTTGTATAAATAAAATATGATTCTTATAATTTTCTCATTGCCTCAATTTCACTCTGTATGGACCTCCCTTTGAATTTGTATGTGGTGCTCATAAGATAGGCTATATATTAGGAATAAAAATGATTGAAATTTGCCTCCATGCTTCCAAAGATGACATTTAAAAGAAAAAAAAAGTTGTTTCTATGTATTATGTGCCTTTGCTGTACAAGGCATTGTATGCTTGTACACTAAGAATACAAGTACAACATTGTGTGTATAAACTTGATGTATTTGTTTGAGACCTTTTGTTTTATTCATGTTGGAAAGTACCAAGGTATTAAACTCCTCCTAGCAAGGCATATCAATAACTTGTCTATAATTTAGTTTTATAGAACTCTCTGCTAGAAATAAGAGGTTAAGTGACCTGCCCATAATCATGTAACTAGTATGCTTCCAAAATTAGACTTTGGATCTAGGTCTCCTCAATTCTACCTGTATGTACAGGTGTGTATGTATGTGTATATGCACATACACACATAAAACACCCTGTTATAACTTTTTTTAAGAGAAGTAGCTTACACTAGAGAATACAAGTTTCTTATGAGCACAGCTTGTCATGTGTGAAAGATATAGTTAATAATACTTAGAAACATAAATGATGGGCTCTGTTTTAAAGGAATTTACCCTCTCTAATGTTAATTGTTTTCAATCAAGACAAAACATATAATGGTAGTCCAATCACATTATCAAACCTGCTCTAGTCTAGGGTGATAAAAATGTAAAAATGATATCAATTTAGGAAATATACATTTTTTTATTTGTTACCTCAAACTTTTGATAGTTCCACTGGAGGTAAATAACTATTTAGAAGGGAAATCAAAGGCAATTTAGTCGTTAGCTTCTATCATGTGATAGCACTGAACTTTTAGAAATCATTTAAGGTTTTATGATTCCAAAAAATATGAGTATAAGAGTTTAGCATGTGACTGCATGGTATAAATGGGGGAGATACTTTGCTAGACTGTAAATGTATACCTTTGATACTCACTTTTAACACAAAATATAGAATAGCATTCAGCATAACCTAATTCTTATATATATTTAGAAGGTTAAAACTAAAACTGTGAAGTGATATGCCTGAAAGCACCTGATGTGTTAGTGATGAAGAATGGAATACCAGGCCTACTGAATCCATTTCAAGGCTTTGTCTTAGATATTGTCCAAGGCAGTTAGAAGCAAGAACTGCATCATATTAATGGCCTCTACAATGATGCTCATGACATAGACAAAAAACATAAAGTTTTATAGTTATTTCATTGCATTGAAAAGCAACTTCCAACTCCATATCAGCAACAAAGACGAGGGGAGGAAATGAGGAAGGAAATTATTTTACCATTCTTTAAGACGTCATGGAATGAGAAAAATATTTTCTCAAATTTAAATTCTGATTTTCTATGACTCCCACATCCAGATAAAACTTTACCTAACCTCTGAGGCTTCACTAAACAATCATTAACTAATTTAGGAAACTTTGACTTCCTTTCTGTCATTTGCTAACTGCATGTAGCAATAAGGTGACACGGTAGATAGATTACCATACCTGGAGTTAGGAAGACTAGAATTCAAATCCTGCCTCTACACATACTAGTTATGGCACCTCAAAGAGGTCACTTAAACTTTATTTGCCTCAGTTTTCTCATCTGTAAAACAAGGATAATAATAGCAACTGCTAACCAAGTTTGTTGTAAAGACAAAATAAAATATTTGGAATGTGCTTCACACATCTAAAAGAATACTATTGTTGTTATTTATTATTGTCCTTATTCAATTTTTTATTTCATCACATTGCAAAATCTAAAAAGTAGAAAATACAAGGCAAATCAGTTCAACCCATACCTGAACAAAAATTCTTGCTAGGCCATCAACAACAAATAAAGATTCAGCCTTCATTTAAAGATCTCTATTAAGCTGGTAATTCACTGTCTCACAAAAAAATATACATTCTACTTTGGGATTTCTCTAAGTATTATAAAGTTCCCATTACACTGGTACTAAAACTTATCTTATATCTCTTGCCCAATGGCCCTACCTTTACCTTTTGGGATGAAGAATAACAAATCCCCATTGCAATACTTGAAAGTATCTATTATGGCTTACTACCAAATTTTTGCTTTGCTAGACTAAGTATTCTCATTTCATTCAACTAATTCTCAAAAGAAATGACTGTTAGACCTTTTACCTTCCTCATTAATTTTCTCTGGATGTTCCCCAGCTTTTCTTTATCCTGCCTAAAATGTGGTATACAGACCGGATACGACATTCTAAATGAGGTCTGAGTAGAGCATAGTATGGCACAAATCTCCGCTTTTTCATTCTAAATATGTCCATCTGTGTTTAACCTGTATAGGTCTGAACTCTCCGGTGATGCTGTAAACAATTAGAGGGCAGAGACTGTGCTTCCACATCTGTCTCATATTGTCTAACGTGGTATGAAGCACTGTGTTCATGGAATTGTTGTTGAGCTAAACATAATTATGGCCACAAGGAAAATAAAGCTGTATAATAAGATAGTGATTATATAAAAAAAAAATATGTCCCTGCGGTATTCTAGCGGACCTAACTATTGACCATATACTCATGTATATATGAGATGTGCCATAAACAATGCATGTGTGAGCATGTATTAACATACAAAAATATATAGGTTTATGTATGTCTATATATGAGTGTGTGGTTTCCTCTTTTGGTGCCTCTTTGGTCCCACTTGAAAGTCTGGTAGTGAATTGAGTTCTAAATATATTATATGATAGGAAGGTCTTCATCTCCAAAATATTATCCCCACCAATCTCTCATAGGGACTAAAATCCCACCTTTAAAAATTCATTCCTTTTGGGTAAGGATTTGCTGCCTCTGGGCACCCTCTTTTAAAGTGATAATGCCCTGGGAGCTATATAACATTAAACTATTACTAGTCATCAACACTTTACTGTGAATTTATACATTTTCTTCTGTGGTAGCTGACTTAGAAAAAACTATTGGGGGAATTTGAATTTGGATCCTAGAGAAAAGGAAAGGGTACTTTTGGATGATGGTATCTTATCTAGGCAAGGTATTCTAGGAAGGGGATCATAGTAGGAACCAGTTGATTCTAATGAGCTGAAATTAAATAGTGAGAAATATAAATAATGATCACCTACTTATGTATATTTTGGGGGAGGAATCCCAGCTAGCCAACAATATCTATTAAAAAATGACTTGGGTGACAGAGCCAAGATGGCTGAGTAGAAGCACAAACTTGGCATGGGCTCCAGGTTCAAACAATTACAATACCTGTAACAAAAATGGCTCTAAACAAATTTTAAAGTTACAGAACCCACAAAATAACAGAAACAAATCTCCTGCCGAAGGTAGCCAGCAGGCCAACAGGAAACGTCTATCACAGTGTTCTGGGAACCAAGCACAGTCCCAGAGGATCCATGAGGTGGCCAGAGCAGACTTCAGGAAAGTGAATAACCAGCAGCTGTGGTGGCTTCCAGACTTCTTAACCCATACACGCCAAAGTAAAAGGTCAGTGTGGAGTTTTGTCCCCAGGGCAAAAACCATTAGAGGCTCAGCAGCTGTGCCACCCCTCATAAGCTCCTGGCTTGCAGAGTGTAAAGGGACCAAGCAACCATTCAGAGGTTATTAGCTCTTGCTTCAACTTCTTTGAACTGGATCACAGTTTTGGGTGGTGGTGCTGTGGTGTGTGACCAGTGAGCCAGAGCTTATGGGGGCTGTAGAGATGGTACCCTCCCAATAGCTCCAGGAGCTGCAAACCCTCCAGCAATTTGGGACAAAGCTCTCTCCTTTCTACAAGCAGAGTTTTACTATGGCAAAGAGCTCAATGGTCAAGTAATTGGATGGCAATATGAGCAAGCACAGGAAGCAGAAACAATAGAATCCCTTTTGGGGGACAAAAAGGATCAAGGCATGGAGCAGAAGGAAGACAGAGAAGTCAGAACTCCTGCATCAAAAGCCCCTAAGAAAAATATGAACTGATTTCAGGACATGGAGGAACTTAAGAAGGATTTTGAAAATCAAGTAAGAGAAGTGGAGGAATAATTGAGAAGACAAGTGAGAATGATGCAGGAAAATCATAAAAAGCAAGTCAACAGCCTGCTAAAGGAGACCCAAAAATACACTAAAGAAAATAACACCTTAAAAAATAGACTAACTCAAATGGGAAAAGAGGCCCAAAAATCCAATTTGGAGAAGAATGCCTTAAAAAGATGAATTTGCCAGAGGGAAAAGGAATCTCAAAAATTCACTGAATAAGAATAACCCTTCAAAATTAGATTGGAGCAATAGGAAAATAATGACTTTATGAGAAATCATGATACTATAAAACAGATGCAAACAAATGAAAAAAATAGAAGGCAATGTGAAATACCTCATTGGAAAAACTACTGACCTAGAAAATATATCTAGGAGAGATAATTTAAAAATCATTGGGCTACCTAAAAGCCATGATTTAAAAAAAAACACCTAGAAAACATCTTTCAAGAAATTATCAAGCAAAATTGCTTGGATATTCTACAACCTAAGGGCAAAATAGAAATAGAAAGAATTCACTAATTTCCTCTTGAAAAAGTTCCCAAAAAGAAAACTCCTAGGAATATTATAACCAAATTCCAGAGTTCCAAGGTCAAGGAGAAAATGTCGCAGTCAGGAAGAAACAATTTGAGTATTGTAGAAACACAACCAGGATAATACAGGACCTAGCAGCTTCTACATTAAGGGATTGAAGGGCTTAGAATAAGATATTCTGGAGGTCAAAGGAGCTAGGATTAAAACCAAGAATCACCTATTCAACACAACTGAATATAATGCTTCAAGGGAAAAGATGGTCAGTCAATGAAATAGAGGATTTTCAAGCATTATTGATGAAAAAAAAAAGCAGAACAGAAAATTTGGCTTTCAAATACAAGAAGCAAGAGAAGCATAAGAAGATAAACAGGAAAAAGAAATCAAAATGAATTTATTAAATTTGAACTATTCACATTCCTACATAGAAAAATGATAATTGCAACTCATAAGACTTTTCTCAGTATGAGGATAGTTGAAGGGAATACATATGTGTATGTATGTATATATGTATACATACATACATACATACATGTATATGAAGGAAAGTGTATGTGTGTATAAATATATATACATATATATATGTATGTGTGTATATGTATATATATATATATATATATATGAGTGTGGGCATATGTCTGTTCATGTATACATAGCCAGAGGGTACAGGATGAGTTGAAAATAGAGGGATGATATCTAAAAATTAAATTAAGAGGCGAGAGAAGAATTTATTGGGAGAAGGAGAAAGGCAGAGATAGATTAGGGTAAAATATCTCATATAGAAGAGGCAAGAGAAAACTGTTATAATGGAGGGAAAGAAAAGGAAAGTGAAAGGGAATGGGTCAACCTTACTGTCACTGAATTGGGCTTAAGCAGGGAATAACACACACATTCAATTGGGTATCTTATCCTACAGCAAAATGGGGGGGGGATAAGAGTAGGAATGATAGAAGGGAGGGCAGATTTGGGTAGAGGCTAGTTAGAAGCAAGCATTTTTGTAAAGGGATAGAGTTAAAGGAGAAAACTAGAATAAGTGGGGGGTGGGACAGGATGGAGGGAAATATAGTTAGCCTTACACAATATAGCACTTATGGAAATTATTTGGGTAACTACACATGTACAATCTATATTGAATTGCTTATCTTCCCAGTGGGGATGGGTGATGAGGGAAGAAGAGAAAAAATATGGAACTCAAAGTTTTAAAAACAAATGTTTAAACAAAATTTTACATGCATCTGGGAAAAAGTTATATAGGCACTGGGGTATAGAAATCTGTCTTGCCCTACTAGAAAGCGGGGATGGGGGGGGTGATGAGGGAAAGGGTATTTAGTAGGCATGCTATTTTGGGGTGGGGTAAGGGAAAGATGGGGAGAAAAATTTGTAACTCAAAATTTTTTGGAAATGATTGTTGAAAACTAAAAATAAATAAATTTAATAAAAAATGCCTCTAGGGTGTTAATTTATCACAAATTCAATATGAATAACAACTTGATGTGGCTGCCAAAATAAGCCAATGAAACCTTATAGCAATGTTCTCTACCATGATCAGGCCACATATACCATATTATGCTCAGTTTTGGACAACACTTTTTAAAAGGGATGATGACTTTGAGAGTATAGAAATAAAGGAGACCAAGAAGATGAGGTACCTTATCACCATGTTTTATGAGGCTGTAGTGATTGGATTAAAGGAAAAATGATTGAATAAAGGGAAAAGAAGGATATTTTATGTGGAGAAGATTCAGGAGGAACAAGTTTTCTGCCTTCAAAATCAGAATGACTGTCACATGAAAGAATGATTAGGGAAAACTAGTAGTAGTATTAGGGTAGTAGTGATAGGGATATTCAAAGCGATCACTGATAAGAAGAAAGTCCAAAATCTTTATAGAAGTACTTTATATGGTAGCAAAGAACTGGAAACAAAGTAGATGCCATTGATTGGGGAATGGCTAAACATATTTTGTGGCATGAATATAATGACATATTAATGTACTATAAGAAATGATGAATATGATATCTATTAAAAAATATGAACAGACTTTCATGGACTAAGGTAGAATGAAGAAAGGGAGAAGTCAGTTTAAATCACCAAACGTGTTAAGTGTAGAAAATATTCAAGGCACTGTGGTAGGCAATGAAAATTCAAAAAGAAAACTATCTTTACCTTTAAGATGCTTTTATTTTTCTAGGGCAGAAACAATAAGAGGCACACAAATAAATATGCATCAAGAATTTTCTGGAGGTTATAGATCAGAAAAGGTCTTATGTGGGAGGGAGCAGTCAAGTTAAGCCCTTGAAGAAATTTGAAGGCTTCACAAGATAGAATTAGAGAAGGAGCAGATTCCAGGTATGAGGGACAACTTATGCAAAAGCATAAAGAATAGAAAAAGAATGTATCCAGGAAAGAATATGTAAATAATTTTGAGCAGGATATAGAATAAATTAGAATCATGTGAAATGTCTTGAAAGGTGGTCTAGAGCAAGATTGTTAAGAGGTCCTAAATATCAAACAAAAGAGTTAGTATTTTCTCCAAGGAGCAATACTTAACTACCATAATTTTGTGAGCATGAGTATGGGAATAACGTGGTCTGATCTGCACTTTAGGAAGATTATATTAGCAATTGTATGGAGATGGGGTTAGAGAAGGAGGAGATACTGGAAATGAAGAGACCAATGAAGAAGTGATTATTCAAATTCAGGAGAGATATAATAAGGATCTGAACTAGGGTGGCAAAAGTAGAGACAAAAGGATGGGAATGAGGTCTATATCTATGTGCAGCTCTATGATACAATTTGAGAGATGTTGAGAAGACAGCATTTACAAGATCTGGAAACTTATTGCATAGGATAAGAGGGTGGAAAGGTGGTAATAGGCAGAGAAAAGTCAAGGATTATTTAGAGGTTTTTAGTCTTGAATGATGGTGGTACCTTCAAGAGAAATATAGACATTAAGAGAATGAATGGGTTTAGAGTGAAAGATGAGTTACATTTTGACACATTTGAGCTTAAGATGCTTATGAGATAAAAAGGTAAAATTATTCAATAGCAGTTGGTAGCATGGGACTTGAGTGCTGAACAAAGAAGAGCTAGATAGGCAGATTTGGGAGTCCTCTGCATAGAGATATTTGAATGCCTAATGATATTACAGAAATAAACTATAATGAGAAAAGAGGATAATATAGATATATATATATAGAGAGAGAGAGAGAAAAGGATTTATGCTACAATCCTGCACTATACCCATGTTTAGGAAGTAGGAAAAGGAGAGCTAGGAAAAGGAAAATCTGTAGTCAAATAGAACAAGGAGACAGTATTATTAAGACAAGGGAAGAGAGAGTATCTAAGAGTGATATGAAGTGATCAACAATGTCAAAATTTGCACAAAGGTCAAGAACTATATGGACTAAGACCATCTTAGCAAGAAAGAGATTATTATTTAGCTTTAGAGTAGTTTCTATCAAGTAGTACAATGTTAAATAAAGTTCTCAGAAGAAAGTGGGAGGTAAGAAAGGATAGATATCTTTTCCAGGGTTTCAACTTTGAAAAAAAAGTTACAGTATGCAGCATGAAGAGCTAGCTGGATCAAGGTCCATTTGTTTTTGCTTCATTAAGTGGAATCAGTGGGTTTGTCATCAGTGGGGAAGAAGACAGCAAATACAGAGAGATTAAAAGTTATTGAGAGAAGGATAGCCAATACACCAAGCTTCTGGAGCAACTAGGCTCAAGGTCACAAGCAGAAGAGTCTAAGAGAAATATAACCATATTCATCACAACTCAGTTCTAAACTGAGGATGACAGCTAAAATGTAATATAAAACATACATAGCAGTTATGAGAGAGAGAACCATTATTCCCATACATAAAAGTATAATAACAAATCATGATTTTTAAAAAATACAATGCAGAAAAAGCTTTTGACAAAATACAAGTCATTTCTAATTAAAAAAAAACACTTGAAAGTATGGGTATAAGTTATTTTTCCTTCAACTGATAAAAAAATTATCTAAAACTATTAAAAAGTTTGAGCACTTGCCAATAAGATCAGGAGTGAAATAAGAATGCCCACTGTCATCAATATTATTCAGTATTGTATTGGAAATCATAGCAATATCAAAAAGGAAAGAAAATGTAATAGAAGGAATCAGAATAAGTAATGAGGAAATAAAACTATCTCTTTTTGCAGACAATATGATTATATACTTGGCAAATCCCAAAAATTCAACTAAAAAGTTAGTTTAAACAAATAATAGTTTTTGCAAAGGATCAAAATATAAAGTAAATCCAAATAAATCATTAGCATCGCTATATATCACAAACAAAACCCCTACAAAAATAGAAAGTAAGAGATATCCCATTTAAAATAGCTTTAGAATATACAGTATATATAGTATGCCTGGGAGTATATCTGCCAAAACCAACCCAGGAACTACATAGACAAAAGTATTAAAATATTTATGCAAATAAAATCAGATTTAAAACAATTAGGGAAATATTAATTATTCATTAATAGGTAGAAGAGATGATAAAGGGGAGGAAGAGCCTATAAAATAAAAATGATAATTTTACCTAAACAAATTTATATATTTAATTGCATCCCAATTAAATTACAAAAAAAATTTAATGAATTAGAAAAAATAACAAAATTCATTTGGAAGAACAAACAATCAAGACTATTAAAGGAAAAAAGGAAGGTGGTTTAGCAATGACAGATCTTAAACTATATTGTAGGGTGGAAATTATCAAAACTATCTTACATTGGCTAGGAAATAGAAAGGAAGATCAATGGAACAGAGCGGAAAAACAATTTACAAAGGCAAATAACCATAGTAACCTTGTATTTGATGAGCGTAAAGACTTAAGATTTTGGAATAAGAATTCATTATTTGGTAAAAATAATGCTGGGAAAATTGGCAAATATAACCAAACTGCTTATATCCTTTGACCCAGAAATATCATTATTAGATCTTTTTCCAAAGATGAAAGGGGAAAAGAAAAAGAATCTAAATGCTCTAAAATATTTATAGCAGCTCTTTTTGTGTCAGCAAAGAACTAAATATTACAGAAATGTCCATAAACTGGGGATTGCCTAAAAAAGTTGTGGTATATCATTTCAAAGGAATACTATGATATATAAGAAACTATAAGCCTGATGATCTTAGACAAACACGAACAGACTTGTACAAAGTAATCAACAGTAGCAAATGAGCAGAGCCAAGAGAATATTATATACACTAACAAAAATATTGTTTTAAGAACAACTTTCAGTGAATAAGTCATTTTGACTATTATACATATTCAAATTAACTACAAAGGATATATGAAGGAAGATACTATCTGCACTCTGAGGGGGGAAAAACTGATAAGTAGAAGAATGTATAGAATGATTTCACATTATGTATGTATATACATATTTATATTTCTGTCTAATAGCAGCTATCTCAGCACGGGGGGATAAAGGGAAAAAAAGAAATTTACATGTTGACTTTCTTATAAATTTACAAGGAATAGCAAGTTGTACATAATAACATTTGCAGCTTCATGTGTAATCATCTTTTTATTTTACTATGTTATAGAAATGCTTGTTTTATTCCATAAATTAACATGTCAATAAATATTTGTTTTCAAAAACAAGTAGATATTATGCCACTTTCTGTGACAAGATTTCTTGTGGCTTGGTCAGTTAATTTAAACAGCACTAATAAGACCAAAATTGTGGATTCAAATATTTTACAGGTTAGCAAATGCATAAAGGGATAGTTCTGCTTGATGGCCACAACCAATGCATCTCAGTCTGCCATGCCACTTCACAGATAATTCTCTAATTTTTCTACAAAAACTTTTTGACACATTAAAAATTCTTTCACAACATTATCTTATAACAGGTGGGATTAGGTAGGAATGTCATGTGTATTTTGAAGCTGAAGATATTAAGCTCAGTGAAACCTCATTCCATCGATTACCAAGCTGATGTTACCATTTTCTACAACTATACAAAGCATGCCCGCAAATCAACTCCAAAATAAATTCAGCTCAAGAGGAGAGAAGACAAAATATGCTAGTAAAGACCTGTGGATACAAAAGGGCAAGTGAGATATTTAGTAACTTCCTCTTTTTAGCAATTTATTCTTGCTAACTAGGTGGCCAGCTTGCTTGTTTCTCTGCTGCCAAAGGAGTGGAAATTTATATGAGTGTCTTCTCCATTTTTAGCATCCTATTAAAAAGTCTCAAGTCCCATGCTTTCATTGTACTTCTTTTTGGTTATGAGAAATAAATTATCATTAATGAAAGGAAACATAGGTCCACTTGATATCAAGTCAACATCACCAGCTTCCCATATGAAAGACCAAATGTTCAAACACATAACAAGGATAAACAATAGGAAAGATTGAATCAATTTACAGTTCTGAAGAAATATAAGAATTGCTGCATGCCATATTAATGCCTCATCCGACTATACCTATGACAGTAGTAAACCATGGCTAATGGTGCAGTGCTTTGTGGGAAGTGAGCTGCCCTTTCCCCCTTAAGACAGGCAGAGTTTATTGAACAAAGAATAGTTCAATTTCCTCCTTCCAAGCCATCATTTTAGAAAAACATAACACATATTTTGACACAGTTTCATATGACTTGGGGCCCTTCTTAAAATAAGCCCAGACCAAGAATTCACAGAGACTGAATCACCTATAACCCTCCCAACATGATGGGTGTTACTAAGCAGGATATGCTTTTCGTTCATGGAATGGTGTGGGAAAGTTCTTACTTAAGCTGTCAAGCCCATGTTCAGTAATCCAACATAATCTTTCTAGCTCAAAACAAGTCCTCCTGCCCTACCCCCAGCTTTCCTCATTGACTCACCCAGGTTGAGAAGATGGTCTGTGTCACAAGTGGTCTCTGCTATCCACTGGAGACAGGCTGCCCACCTACTGTAAGAAAACAGAGCTAGAGATGTGATGCTGGGCCAAAGGGGCCTCCTGGAAATCCTGTCATACAATGGACTCTGGCCTTTCCTTCAGGCACTTCTGTGTCATTTTGATATTTGGAAAACTGGAGCTGATGTTATTGTACAGCAATTCTTTCTTCCTTCATAGCCAGGGAGGGAGTTCTTGGTCAAAGCCAACTTGGAATTTCAGGGGCTTTTTGCTTTTGATTCAGAAGTGAAAGCATCACTTCAAACTGCCTTGTGAATTTATCTCAATAACTACTGAGAAATCAGACTTTTATTCAAATAGTTTCTCTTTTCATGTTTTTATGCTCAGCCACAGGCTCAAGCGGTTTGAAATTTATGCAAATTAATAGCTTGCATTGGGTTAACATGACTGCTTGAAACACCTGAGAGAATCATTTATCTTGCCCATTGAACTTAATATTTCCTTAGTGGCTGGTGTCCAAACAAGAAAGATTTGGGATTATTTGTTGGGAATCAAGGCTTGCTCTTAATAAGTGGGCCATGGAGTAGAAGAAGTAGGAGAAGTACCATTATTTTCTAGAGGTAGAAGTTGTGGGTTCAAATTCCACCTTCGACATTTATTAGCTGTGTGATTTTATATGTTACTTAACCTGGGTTTCAGTTTCTGTATCTGTAAAATGAGGAGGGTGGATAAGGTCATCCCTTCATAGGTACATTGCCAGCTCTAGGTCAATGATCAAATAGTAAAACAAATAGCTTTCATGTGATAACATTTTTAATTGATAACTCAGTCATCTTCTTAGCAACTTGAAAAGCAGTCATAGATAGCAAATGAAGCTTTCTAAAATGCTTTTGCACATGTCCCTTTCCTGTACAAAACCACATTTCAAAAGTGTGTGTATAGAAATATATACACACAAATGTATGTATGAATAATTATACATTTATATGTATATATAGTATTACTTGTAAATTTCTATACATATGAATTTATCTCCAGCCCCTCCCATATGTTTAATTGAACATTTGACAATAGCTAATAATAGCTAACATTTCTACAGTGCATACTATGTGGCAGGTACTATGTTAAACGAATTACAATTATTATCCCATTTGATCCTCACCAAAATGCTGGGTTGTAGATTTTTACTAACCTCATTTTACAGTTGAGGAAACAGAGGCAGGAGTTAATTAAAGTAGATTGCCAAGTGTCACACAGCTAGAAAGTATCTGAGGCTAGATTTGAACTCAGATCCTCTTGACTCCAAGCCCAAAGATCTATCTGCTGTGCCTCCTAGCTACATGAAACACAAGCATGATGTTAACAAAAATCTTTGCATCAGAGATAGCTTGAGGTAGCAAGAAAACATTTGGAATTGGAATAATGAACACTTGAATTCAAACACTATCTCAAATAGTTGTGCATACTCTCTAAGTCCTCTCAGCTTCCTTTTGAGCATTTTCTCCATAGGGTTGTTACTAGGGTCAAATGAAATAATATATTCAAGGTGTTCCTCTAAATTTAAAACACTATACAAAGGGTACCTGGTATTATCAGCTATTGATTGTTCTATCTATTTTAATCATCTTCCAAGTGCACTCATTTCTATTGTCATCCCAGTTCTATGCCTCACTTTGGTAAATGACAAAACAGCAGTGTTACTGTTGTCTCAATGACATCCCCACCACTAAGGCAGAGAAGCATGTCTTAGGGAAAGGTCAAAGAAATGTTATGATATACCCGATCTTATCTCTCCTGTGCCTTGGCCTCTCTCTTTTATGATGATTCACTAATCTAGCCCATTGCTGGATTCTCAGACCCAGGGCAGCAGATATAACTTTGCTCTCAATCTTCTTTCCTGTTCCCAGATTCTCCTTTGCTGCATTGTTTGAAAACAAGGAACCACAAATTGTGACAGTCATGAATGAAACTGGAGTTCTGACCCTAAACCCCACCTCCCCTGTTAACACTGCCTCCTTCCATGATCCCATTAAAGAGATCAGTGGGATATTTGGCTCCTCTTCAGGTTTTCTACATTTATGCTATTATTTTTGTATACTTTTTCATATCCAAGTTGAGAGAGAGAGAGAGAGAGGGAGGGAAGGAGGGAGGGGGAGAGAGTGAGAGAGAGAGAGAGAGAAAGAGAGAGAGAGAGAGACAGAGAGAGAGAGAGAGACAGAGAGAGAGAGAGAGAGTCTTAAGCCCAGTACCAAGATAAATAAATAAACAAGCAAACAAAGGCTCACTGTGATAGTACTATTGGAGAATGTCCTGGAGCTACAAATGTTTGGCTGTTGAAACAGCAAGATAGGAATAAACCCAGGAGGCCACATCTGGGAATGTGAGTGTGTGAATGGAACATAACTGGCCTCCCACGCAACGGGAATTCCATCAAAAGTATGTGCTGTGTAGGGGAGGTTAGGGGGGGGAGAAAAGAAAAAAAAGAAGAAAAAAAGATGTGTTTAGGAGATCACTAAGGAAACCCAGATACATTATCATTGCCAGAGTACAGAAGACAGTACAGTTGGTGACTGACTCAGAATGACTAAACCAGAGAGCACTTAATAATGTCAATGAATCAGAGAAGTAGAAAGAAAGGGAAAACATTTTCATTTTTAGACATCTTAAAAGGACGCCTCCCCTTTCACATCACGGGGGAACATAACTGTAATGTGTTACATGCCTGTGGCTTTTTGTGGCCAAAGGAATTTAAAAATAAATGTGTTTCCTGCAGCATTTTCAGGGTTTCCACTCGACTCTCTTATTTAACTTTCAAATCTCAAGGATTTCTTGTCCTAGGTACTTTCAAATCATAATTTGTTTTGATAAATATGAAAAAAAGACATGGTTCCCACATCCCAGGATCAATTTTGACATCAGAAAGTACATGTTTCCAGGCTCTCATACTTAGGAAAACAACACATATGCACACATATGAAGATATATACATTTCTTTCTATGTTCATTAATTTGTCATTTTACCCCACACAAACGTTTCATTCAATTTTAGCTTCCATTGTAGAAACTTCTCTTACCATAAAGGAAGATTCAACTCTCCTTTTAATTAAGGGAGATAAAAATGGGCCCAGATTTTGTGAAGTAGGCAAAATACAGTATTTTCCATTTGAGCATATGGATTCAAAACCTTTTTTGCTATGTAACCTTACTCAAGAATGTAATGGTTCTGGTATTTGAAGATCTTTCATGCTCCTTGAACTTGCTGATATAGCAGGAAGGGGTGGGCAGAAGGAAGCCAGAGCCAAGCTGGAGCCAGTGTGGTAGCGATGGCAGTGTCAGTGAGAACTCCTTTTTTATTTTTTAGCCAGCCAGAATTTCTGCTGAGGACTCCTGCTGAGGACTGCTGGGGTCAGAAACTGCAGGGGCCAGAGCTGATGGGAGCAAGCTGCGTGGATGCTGAGAAGTTGCCATGAATGAGGAGAAGAGGACCTTTGCCTGAGGTAGCCTGTTCTGTTTTGAAGGTTAGAGCATGTGGGTTTTACTACATTAACTACATGTGTCAACTCTATAGCTACTGTGATGGCTTTGACTTTCTGGGGACTTTGACTTTTCTGGTATTTGAATAAATGTTCTAGCTTTATCCCAAATGTAGAGAGCCTGTTATATTTTGTGATTAATAACCATATCAGTATATTTATAGTTACTGTAGGCATTGTGAACACTGCATTGTTGATACAAAGACACTGAACCTCTCTGTACTCAGTTTCCTCACCAAGAAAAAAATAAAGAGGTTAGTCTAGATCAGCGGTGTCATACACAGGCAAACACATTCCAGACTGTAGCCAACCAGATTAAAATGGAAATGGTAAATATTTAACAAAATAAATGAAAATACAACAGAATATACCAAATGTTAATAAATGGTTTTCTACATCCATATGTGCCTGCGGGGATCTTTATGTATGGTTTAGTTCCCCATCCTCTCACCCCCATACTCCTCCCCCCAATCTTTCTATTGCAGGTTTACACCACTGTACTAGATGAGCTAAAAAGTCCCTTCCAATACTATATCTATTATTCCAAGGCCATTCAAGATGCTAAATTGCATTTTTATTTAAACAGTTAACAAACTAGAGGAAGGGCTATTTGGAAAAGGTAACTATAAATATAGCTTTACTATACTTATAATAAAATCCATTATGACTGCAGCATTGAACGTTTCTGTATAGAGCACAGATCTCTACTTGTCTACCTTTATTTTACAAAATATACTGTCTTGATCTTTTCTTGATGCCATTACGAATTATTTACTGCTCTTTTTGTTATATTTTGGTCATGATATAAAAAATGGAGTCTGCTGGAACATGAGAGAAATTTATTATTCTAAAACTGGCAACCTAGAGAAACAGTAAGCACAACTTTTATGTGGCTTTTAATACAACATGTTGACTTCAAGCAGTATTATACAACTGCACAGATGGGGCAAGAATTTCATTATCACTGACCGTGGTGGTTGATGGTGGATCTATTTGTCTTGTCTTGTTAACAGTTGAACAAATAGCTTGAAATAATAATCTAGTTATGGATGGATACACTATACATTGCTTTTTTAATGGGGATAGGGAAGAGAGCTATAGATTGAATCAGATGTGTTTCCAGGGAAATTGTCTTAACCCTAGGAGGCCAAGGCTCAAAAATCATGTTTAATAGAAATATTTGACTCATTATTGAAACACCTGGCAGGTAATCTACATGAACTGAATTAATTATCTATTGATTTGAATTAAAAGTGTCTGCCATCTAAAAGTTTCTAGGCACAAGCATGAAAATTAATTCAATTTACTAGAATACTGGAAAATGGATTAACACTATTTAAAGACAAAAATGAGGTTAAAAACATATCTGACAAGAATATCTTATACAATACTTAAAATTACAACTCCAAGTGCATGGGGGAAATCATTTTAATGTTTTAAAAGTTCATTAAGCTCAATCCCATAAACACATGTAATAAGTACAATTAGATCTTGACATTGGATGATCATACTAGGCAAATTTGGCCCTCAGTATCAAAATTAGAAAAAGTTAATGTTAAATTCAGTCTGGTAAAGAGAAAAACTTTATATACAAGAATTAGGGATTTCTTGGATCCATCTCCAAAGACGCAAATATAAAGGAGAACTCCATTATGTGTTCAGGAATCAGGGCAATGCTTTCTTTGTATGATTAACCACAGATAGAGGGTATCTTTTAACTCACAGAAAAACTGATTCTTTGTTAGAGAGTGGTACTTTCACATAAATCCTTGGGATAATCAGAATTCCGAGTGTAATAATGACAGGGACTAGGCTGGTATTTTGATTGTTATTGGGAAACTGAGACTGAGAAAACTTCCTCTACCAATTGAGATAAGCACTTTCTCTGAAATTTATAGTCTTAAAGATTTGTCTAGAACATGAGACCTCAACTGACTTGCTCACAATCATAGAGCCATTTCATGTCAGAGGCATCTGTAGAGTAACAGATAGAGAGAGCTGCACTTGGACCAAAAGTCTGACTTTAATCCCCTTCCACAATGCCATAATGAATATTTGATGATGGAGGCAATATTAAGTACCTGTGAATGACTGATATTGAGGAGCATATCAGAATGGAAGTTTGAACATTAGAAAGACCCCCACATTCCTCAAGAGCAGCCCCTAAAACCTTGCACCCAACCTACCAAGGGAATGTATCTACATCTTACTCGGTGTAATGGGTACATTAAAACTTAAAAACATCTTAGAAAAAAAACAATGAAGAAAAACAAGTCTACATCATATATTTTGATGTTAGTATAACAATGTTTCATCCAATGTAACATCAAGCCTTTATTCCAAACTTTATGTAAGCACATTCTTGGAGATTCTCTGAGTGATATTTCTAAATGGAAGTTATTTTCTGATTTTTTCCTTTCCTGATCTCATTTGATATAAATTTTATTTTTAAGGGATATTCAATTTAGAACAATTCCCACTGGGTCCAGGGTATGGAAATTCAAACCTGGAAGTCACTAAGCAAACTGCAAAGAGCTGGAACAAACATGTGAGTGGGACAGCGGGAACTTTAGGAAAGTGGCCTCAAGGGTAATGTCACACCTTACAACTTCTGTGTTACAACAGGAATGGGAACTTTAACTATTCACTACAGGATCTCCAAAGAGTAGCTTCCCAGAAATTTACTACGTTCCAATTTTTAAATATATTAAGTGCAAGTGAGATAAGATACATATTTTGAATTAATGATACTTAAGGGTTTAAATGTCTCAAACAACACAATCTAGAGTTCTTCTGAATCATATTAAAAACACAACACTCCCCAAATTTGACCCGTGGACCTATACAGTACTTTCTGGAATTTAAACTCTTCCCCTGCTGAATTCTTTTCTTTTGAGTTATAGCCCCATTGAACTCCTAAGATGCTTTTATCTTACAAGCATGCAATTCATGAAAGCAATCATCCCTTCCAGATTCTAAATAGATTATTACTTTGGTTTTCACAAGAAAAATTTTGGGAGAAACTACATATTAGATAAAAGTGGAAGTCTTCATATGACTACATAATTTTCCAGGGGGGAAATCATACTTTAAAATTAATAAAAATGTTTAAAAAAAAACCTCAGGAAGGAAGAAACATAATATGTAATGAACAAGCTTTAGGAGCAAACTATGATAGAAGGTCAAAAAGGCAAAGATGGAAGGTTTAGTAATAATGCAATGAGTCTAGTGCAATGGGGGACTGGTCAACAAACTCAACATTTATGAGTATGGACAAAATGATTGGCTGATACAATCCCCATGTAGGCAATGGAGCATGCAGATATTTAGCAAATACTTGTGCTCTACTAACCACATGATAAAGTGGAAAATCTGTGATTGGTTGTGTAGTCAGAAATGGGGTGTTTTCAAAAGCTTTCAAAACCAACTGTTTTTCTTTTGGCCAGCAGCCTTGAGGGTCTTCCCTTCCTAGTTTGATTTATTTTAATTGAAGGGGGCATCCCTTGACTCACTTATTAAAGGGGTCTATTCACTGAATGGGTGTTGCCTCATTCAAGTGACAACCTGAAAAGACCTTAGCTTAAAAGGGCCAACATCTCCCCTTGTATCCTGGGCCATCTCCAGTCATCCTGATGAATATCTGGCCACTGGACCCAGATAGCTCTGGAGGAGAAAGTGAGGCTGGTAACCTTGCACAGCCCTCCCTCACTCAAATCAAAGTCAATTACAAGTCATGTCATCATCTCCGTGGTGTCATGGTCCTCTTTGAGGCAAAGGACAAACCACAGAACCACAATTTTCAAAAGCACTAGTAGACATGAACTTATGCTTTTCTCGGGGTGTGAAATTTGTCCTTCCTGACAGCACTCTAGAGACAAAAAAGAAATAATGCTATATGGCAAGTGGCCTTTAGTCTTCCTTGTCCTTCAGCTTTGATTCTTCTTCTAATACTTTCTTCTTACAAATTCTCACACAGTACTTCTTTTTTTTATAATAGGAAAAAGATAAGGGGCAGCTCTAGGTGGTGGAGTGAGCAGAGCACCATCCCTGGAGTCAGGAGTTCCTGAGTTCAAATGTGACCTCAGACACTTAACACTTCATAAGCATGTGACTTTGGGCAAGTCACTTAACCCCAACTGCCCTGCAAAAAAATAAAGGCAAGAGAAAAGAGAGAAGAAATCTAAGCTCCCCAGTGCACCCCAGGGCAGGTTTTACAGCTAACAAGTCCAGCATCAATGCCCAGAGAGGAAAAAATTGATGTTTGGGACCCAGACCATCTGTAGCTGAGCCAGGGAGCCATTCATCAGTGATGTTCCTTTTATTTGTAAACTTAGTAGGACCAATGCAAGATGGAAGCTGTTTTAACTTGGAACCCAGTCTTCCCAGAGGTATAATGGTGGCATAACAGAGAGTGTTGTGGAAAATTAATTGTATTTTGTTCTTTGTTGTATCTTCAGAGCAACTTGGAAAAAGCTAATTGGTGTTGATCTGTTAAATAGAACTATGTTG
Source organism: Petaurus breviceps papuanus (assembly GCF_028583685.1). Lineage (NCBI taxonomy): Eukaryota > Metazoa > Chordata > Mammalia > Diprotodontia > Petauridae > Petaurus > Petaurus breviceps. The sequence goes on from NW_027185777.1 coordinate 29,487,163, forward strand.
CTGGTACTGGCAATTGAGAAGGAAGCACATACCAGAAGGAGGATTAAGACAACAGCATTAGGGAAGAGATTCTCTGACTGCTCAATGGTCCATCTAAAAGCTGAGGTGAAGAAGTACCCCCAGCTCATTGTAGTAGAGTGAGTCCAGAGCACTCATTACACTACAAATTCAGATAACCAATTTAGACACTTAAGACAGATAAGAAAAATGCCTGGCACATATGTAAATACACATAGAGGATGTCTGATTTCATCACTATAGGGAAATTCCTGGGTCAATGCAGATTACAAGCCTCATAGTTCCATGGAAATAGTACTGGTTTGCTTATCAGAAGCCCTAGGTTTGAATCCCACCTATACCATTTACTGTAGCCTACGTGAACTTGTGTAAATCACCTAGCCTGAGCTTCAGTCCCTGGCCAGCTCTCTCCCATGTGTGTTGCCTCCCCCAGAAGACTGTAAGTCTCTAGAAGAAAATGATTTCATTTTTGTATTTGGTTCCCTTGTGCCTAGCACAGATGCATTCATTCATCTGTAAAATGAAGGGTTTGACCTATAAGATGTCCCTTCCAGCATTAAAAGTCTATAACTTTGGTTTTTCTGGCCACAAAAGCAAGCTGGACCACTGTCATTAAGGCACAAATTCAATTTTGCCTTCATTTTTCAGGTGAATTCAGGGACAAGTGAATTTCAGCCTTATTAATATGAATAGCAGTGGCCAGTGTGGACCTGGCATTATTGTGATTTGTCCTTTAACAAAAACATTAGCTACACATTTAATGAATGGAGCAAGGGACTATATGATCTATCTCTGAATATTTATCCAAATGAAAGTCAAATTTTCATTAAGAAGTGGGTTTTTATGTGCATTGGCACAATGATTTCATTACTTTTCCGTTTTGCTCTTTTAAAACAAAAATGGTACCTTAAAATCAGTTTCCCTCATATGGTACCACATGTCTTCACTCACCTGCCCCCAAATCTTGGTAATTATATCTCTATTTAGTTGCTCATGAATTGGGTTAATATTTTATACCAATAAAAATATTTGGACGCAAATTTAAAGTTCAACGTTTAAAGTCTGCCCACAAAAGTTTTAGATTATCAGAGATATATTTGTGAAATGCTACTGGAAATATGTACCCTCTTACTCATTAGCAGTTTTTCTAATGCAATAACTCCTCATTTATGCAACATCAGCCATGTAACAGAATTTTCCAGGGACCTGAAGCTTGTTCCTATAAGAACCAAAACCTGTTTTATTGGATGCATTTTTATTAGTTCTTTAGAATGTTCATTTAGTCAGTATGCTCCCAGGACTGAAGCCTCATTAGCCAGTACCTGATACTTTAAGGTGTTTTATGTATCTCTTTACCTGTTTAACTTGAGAATCCTCGACTCAGTTTCCTCATCTGGAAAATGACAATGCTGAACTAAATGATCTCTAAGGCCTTCAAGCTCTAAACCCCCATGACCCTGTAAATTAAACATTTTTTCTTGATGTTTCAAAGTTATCACTGTGAACATCAGCTACTCTTACAGAGTTGTAATATCATGATGCCCTCAGGGGCCATTGAGGCATATAAAGGTTATTTACCTTTATATTAAATGGTCACAGACTGCTGTGCTCTGGGTGTTCCTGCGTCTGCTTTTTACTGTTTTAGTCTCTTTCTTTGCTGCCAGGCACATATCTGTGACTCTTTGCAGCTGTCAGTGTTCATGTCTCATACAGAAGAATTCCAGTTAAGATTTACTGAATATGTCTAGTTCTAGACTGGAAAGCCAAATAATCAAGTTTATTAGGATTGTGTATAAAATAATTGGTTCAACATGAACCCAGTCACACACACACACTCACACATACACACACATATACACACATACGCAGGTACAGGCACAAGCACACATAGGCACAAGCACACAGATACCCTAGCCTCTTTCCTGACACAAACTTTTAGTCTAGAAACACTATAAAGACTTTGTCACATCAATTTTGGGTTCTCAGGAATCTTGCTTTTGGGGACTATATTACAAGTTCACAAATGCCAGATAAGTTATGTCAAATATATGAATTATTCTTGTTCAGAACTTTTAAAAAGTTTGCCAATAACGCTGTCAAAAATGCAAACAAAACAAAGGGAAATCTTCCATAAAACCCAATATGACTATACAATCAGTACCATTTTTGTTTTTAAAAAATGCTCAGACATTACAGTGATTATTCATTTTCTCTATGCCCTTTTCCAGTCTCTTCTCTATCTAAACATATATAACATTTTGCTGGTGTATATATGTGTGTATCTGTGTGCGTACACACAGATATGTACATATACATATGTGTATGTGTGTATGCACAAAGTCATAAATCATATCCTGTTTTATGCTGCTTTCTTCACTTTGTATTATTTCATTTGTCCTGTCACATTTCATTATTTTTCTAATATTTGTCATTTTAATGGAGCAATAATATTCATTACAAATGAAACACCCACAATTTGTTTAGCTATTTCCCAGTCATTGGAGGGCTGTTTCCAATTTTTCACAACCACAAATAAGCAGCTATGAATATCTTTGTGCAGACATATGTAAGGCTTTTAGAGTTTTACAAGTTGGGTCCAGTTCTCCCTATCAAGCTGGAAATGGCACAAATATTGGACATTTCTATTTGAAGGAAGAAATAAACCAGTATGACTTCTGAAGTTAAAGGATCCTCAAAATTTAGCAGTGCACAGGACCTTAGTGATCCTTTAATTTGGGGGAATTTTACCTTTTCTAGGTCAGGGGTTCCTTTGACAGCCTGGTTAAGCCTATGGACTATTTATCACAATTATGTTTTAAAATGAATAAAATGCAAGAAGAATTCAAGGGAAGCCAATTAAATTGAAGATTACATATATATACATATTTATACACATATATATACACATATGTATACATACACACATACATATACACACACACATATAAATGTTCACAGACCCTAGATTACGAACACCCAGACTAGTACAGGTTCTTTAACTTATGGGCAATTAAACTGATGTCCAGATATTTTAAGTGCCTTGTCTAAATTTGTATGGCTAGTTACAGACAGATCTACCTGGGAGGCAAAGAAAGGCAAAAAAAATCCAATTTCCATAAAATTATAACTTGCTATATAATTATACATGTATATTTATAGATATATATGTTTACACATAAATTATATATCTTATCTATACATGCATATTATCTATTAGTATATATAATACCCATGTATATACCTTGCATGTATGCATATTTTTATATATGACATATATACATATACATACGTATATATATATATAGTAATTTCAGAAAGAAGGCACTAATATTATGGGAGAACAGAAAAAGCTCATTATTTTATATATTTTGTTAAGTGATAGTCATTACTGATTCCAACTGCTTTCCCTAGATGCTATGGTTTGTAGCAGCTAGGTGACACAATGGACAGAGTATTGGGCCTTAAGTCAGAAAGAGTAATTTTCCTGAGTTCATATTTGATCTCAGACATTTACTAGCTGTGTGACCCTGGGCAAGTCACTTAACCCTGCTTGCCTCAGTTCCTTATCTATAAAATGAGCTGGAGAAAAAAAAATGGAAAACCATTCCAGTATCTCTGCCAAGAAAACCCCAAATAAAGTCAAGAAGAATCAGAAATGACTGAAACAAGTAAACAACAATAATAAGAGAAGTCAGAGGTGGAGGAGTTAGAAATTCATGGATTAAGTCTCAAGTCACAAGAAAAAGAGAAAACTCCAAATGGAATCACATATAGGCAGACATGACTGAAAATGAAAACATTATGAACATAAATCTATGAATCTGGAAATGCTAATTAATGACAACTATGTACATATAATCTATATACTTATAGGATCAGACCATTGTGACTTTAAAGTTGGAATGGTCCCACTTCCTCCAGTTTAAAGATTACAAAACTGAGTCCCAGAGAGGTTTGCTTATATATTCATGGTCACACAGCTTTTGTTATTGCTATTCAGTCATTTCAGTTGTATCTGACTTTTCATGACCCCATTTGTAGTTTTCTTGGCAAAGATACTGGAGTGGTTTACAGTTTCCTTCTACAGATGAAGAAACTGAAGGAAACAGAGTTAAATGACTCACCAAGGGTCATACAGTAAGTATCTGAGGTCACATTTGAATTCAGGTCTTCCTGACTCCAAATCCCGCACTCTATTCACTGTACCACCTAACTGCCCACGCATGGTTACACAACTAAAAAGTGACAAAGTGGAGGCCAGATCTTATGACTATAAATTCAGCAGTCTTTATTTTATACCATACTATTGCTTTCAGTTCATTCAAACAGCATCTACTATATACCAGCTTTTATGACTTGTCCTGATGATACCAACACAAAATATTTCTTGTATTCAAGAATTATCTTTTAAAACTATATTTAATTTAGTGATTTACATTAAGAACTTAGAGACATGTAGGAGGTTTTAATAAAAAGAAAATAGTATTAGCCCTCTGGTGACCTGGTTTTGTTTTAGTTGTGCCATCTGTGTGACCTTCAGGAAATTTTCACCTCCCTAGACTGAAGTTTCTTCATATGTAAAAAGAGAATAGTGAAAAATATCTCCAAGACACTATGGAAACCTCAAACTTTAATTTCCTAATGCAAGAAGCAGAATCACATTCAGAAATTAAACATTTTCCCTTTCTTTAAAGGTAAGCTCTTCTGCCACACTGCTTCTATTCCTAATAATAATGTTTGTTTCCATTATCTCTCTCTTTTTTTTTTTGCTTTTTGGAGGGCAACTGGGGTTTAAGTAACTTGCATAAGGACACATGGCTAGTGTGTGTGTGTGTGTGTGTGTTAAGCTTCTGAGGCTGGATCTGAACTCAGGTCCTTCTGACTCCTGGGCCGGTGCTCTATTCACTGTGCCACCTACCTGCCCCTGCATTATCTCTTAGAAAAATGTTGAGACCATGGAACTCATATGAGTATAATAATAATAGTAATAAAAACAACAACAATGCCCTATCTCAAAATCTGTCACCTTTCTGGCAGGAAGTAGACAGCATGCTTCATAATGATCCTATGGAATCGTGTATGATCACTGTATTGAGCATAATTCTTTTATCTTTCAAAGTTGACTGCCTTTTTACATTGTTGCTGTTATTACAGAAAGAGTTCTCCTGATTCTACTAATTTAATATGTAAGTATATAACACACTGCAATATAATGTAAAATATTTAAATATATTTGATATATATTAAAGCAATAATAATAATATAGCCATAATAAAACAATTTGTTTTTCTTGACTATATCATAAGGAACTTGGATTTTTTTTCTCTTTCTTTTATCAATGGCTGGAAGGAAAGAAAATAGATTTCTGTTCATTAAAATATTTAAAGAAGTGGTGGTACTACTACAAATGTAGAATATTGCATATAATTTCATGAAGTCTTTTTTTTTTTAGTTTTGCTTGACTACCCTAAATTTTATAAGACATAACGGAGAGGGAATAATCAAATAAATGTTTATAATGTAAAAAAAATCAATACAGCTTTTTTTTTAACAAAGCTATCCCCCAACAGACAGTGATCTAGTTGCTTCTAAAACTCACAGAGAGCCTAGGAGTTCAGTGTTCAAAGGCAGTACATTTCAACATGTAGTGATGCATTGCAAGAAAGCTCTTTTAATTGAATCACAATTTGCCTTTTGAAATCATCTCTAATTGACCCTGGGTCTTTTCCAATGGAGCAATGCTAAGTCTATTCCTTCTTCAACATAACTATCTTCAAATCTTTGTAAGGTAGTTTTTTTCTTGTAGATCTTAGGTCTTCTTGTCTCCAAGTTTTCATTCTTCATTCTTTTTAAGAAAGTTTCCAGACAACTCACTGTTCAGTTTGCACCTTTTCTATGTCATTCTATGCCATTTGATGATGATTTCATTAAGATGTTTACTGTTTTGAACTTTAAAAGAAGGGAAGAAATAGGAAGAAGAGAAAAAGGGTAAAGACAAGTCTTTATCAGAGTCAATGTTCCTTTTCCCCAACCAGCAATAGAGTATTTGACTAAAAGTCTTTTCTCAGGGATGATGGTGGATTTACAATTAATCCTTCTACATTCTTTCTTAGTTCTCCTTGGATTAAATATGAAGCATTTCCAAGATAGTTGACTGAAATACAGGCATCAGTTCCTAAAACTTATTTTGAAACACATTGAAAACTTAGGAAATAGCTACTGGTGAGAGTGAACCATAAATTCAATATTAGATTTTAATTTTGTGCTCGGTCACATCTTTAATCTACTTCTCCTTCTTTCCATTTCAAAAAAATGTGTCACAAAATAAATTGGATGCAACATGCATATTTAGCAAGAGACAAGATTAAGAAAATCACATCAGATTTAATTCTGTGGTAAAAAGCTGTTTTTCAACCTTTAAAGATGCAATATCCTCACCTATGTGGGTATGGGAAATTCCTGGATATGATACCACTAACATGTAAGGATGTGACTCCTGATTGAAGGACCTCTGAGACTGTGACACTATGTATAGTGTATATGAAGCACAAAACAATGGAGGACAGTCAATAAAGTCATGAGTTAGAGGAAATGTATGGACTTTTTTGACTAACAGGAGTCCTCAGAACCACAGGAATGTGGAGAGAGCTAGCACGTGCCTTGCCTCCAAGCACCCAGAGACTACTCAAGCTAGATTTCCTAGGTCAGAAGGTTTCCTCATGAGTGCTGTATCCTCTAAAATAATCCAATTGCTGCTTTCTGCTTACTTTTGTAAATGTTTTTGTTCATCATCCATGATTGTCTTTTACATAACAAGAAATTGGTGGGAGGGAATGAAACTGTTCAACAAACATTAAGCAAACCCTTACCTTCAGAATCTGGAATAGGACTCTTTCCTATCTGGCATAACCAGGTAAAACATAATATCTATCCATTTTGCAAGAACTGTCCATATCCCTGTGCACCAGGTCTTGCCATGTAAGACAAGAGTTTCTATGCTACTAAGATAAATGGGAGATCACAGTATTAACCTCACATCAATTTGAAAAAACTACCTTGCATTTATATATTGCTTTAATGTTTGCAAAATACTTTGCAAATTTTATTGTCATAATAATCCTGAGAAGAAAATGCTATTATTAGCCCTGCTTTACAAATTAGGAAACTGAGACAGAGGATAAGGGACTTGTTCATGTTCACACAGTGAGTATGAAGTAGAATTTGAACTCCAGGCTTATTCCAAGTCTTTGATCACTCCAGTATTCTATATAATTGCTTCCTCTGTTGATGGCAGTCTTTTTAAAAATGACAATACAACCACAATGGTATATTTGGGGTTTTTAGAGTATGAACAAAAACATAATTTCCAATAAGAGCAGAAAAAGTGATAAGAATAGATCACCAAATGCTTTTTTACACAATACCTCTGCAAGGGAGGGAACAATTAGCTGTCTGCCAGGGCCAATTCAGATGCTGCTTTCTGGTGCAAACTTTTCCTGACCCCCCTGGTTCTCCCCTCTCAAATAATCTAATATTTACTTGCCTGGTGTTGGCAGCTAAGTGAGGGTGGATAGATCACTGGGTTTAGAGTCAGGAAGACCCAAGTTCAAATTTAGTCTCAGACTAGCTATGTGATGCTGAGCAAGCCACTTAACTTCTATCTGAAATAATTAATAATAATAATACTTGTTTCCTAGCATTGTGGTGAATAGAAAACAAAATAATATTGGTAGAGCATTTAGCACAGTGTTTGGCACCTAGTAGGTGTTTAATAATTATTTCCTTTCTTCCTTCCTTTCCACTTGCATCTCCAACTAATATATGAGCTTTTAAGATCAAGACTGATTTTCATTTTTCTATTTATCCCAGTGGGGAAACCTATTCAGAAACATTAAATAACTTGTTTAAGGCAACACAACTAAATAGTTTTACAGCAATAACTTTAACCCACATCTTCTGATGCCAAGTAACCAGTTCATAGTAAAGCCTCATTATTTGAGGCGATAAAATAGAGACATTCCGAAGTATGAAATATTGCAAATTTAGATGCTTTAAAAATAAATTTAGTAATTTTAATTTCACATCATGCTCAAAAATTGATTAATAAAGTATAGCCTAATAAAGGTCCTGGAAGATTTCCTTTAATGAATTGGCAAAAATGATTGGTATTTAGCATTTTAATTGCTTACATATTAACACATACTTCTGAACATGTTTGAAAATAAATTTATTCCCTGAAATAGTTTAAAAATACTTCTGGAAATTTTATTTTTTCTATTAGCAAATCCTTTCTTCATAGATGGAAGAAAGATAAGCTTCAGACCCACAGCTGTTTGAATTATAACAAATTGAAAATTAGTTGTCTAAATTATGGAAATTTTTTTATTTCAAGCTAATTATAATACTACTGAAATCTTCATTTTTATCAGTCAAAGAAAACTTATCACCTCTTAAGAGATCACTTAATATCTATAAATATAATTCTAGATTTTTTAAATTTATAAAGCACAGATTTGATTTCATCTATTTACTTTGAACTATCCAGTACAGTCTTAACTTTCTGCTTAAACATCATGGCACAGTGGTAACATTGGGTTCAGTTAATGAAGTGCAAGTTTTGTCAGGTCTTAACAAGATAGATTGCCTTCCAAGAACCTAAGTTAATGACTTAAATATTGCCCACAAGGGGATGAACATTTCCAGCCATAGTATCTCACAAAAACATCTACTGAGCAGGGGGTGTGCTGCAGCCAGATCCAACCAAAGCCATTTGTTAAATTTTCAACGTGTGAGCATTTTTACACCTCAGAAATTGGCAAACACCACAAATTAGTGCTTGATTTATTGTTCTTTTGATTTGCCTAGACTTAAGAAAGTGATGGAGAAAATGTTAATAATGCAAATTAAACTTAAAAGCGTGCCAGTGACTTCTGGATCACATGAGCAACAAAATGTCAGACTAGATATTTTCTCTGATCCCCCAGACCTCTCAAACCTCTACAAAGCACAAATTCCATAGCAAAGACAAAATAATTTAAGTCATCTCCATACTCTAGGACACCAGAATTCAAATGATTTAAAAAAAAACACAAAAATAAACAAGGAACTCTATAATCATTGATCATGAGCACACTTAGTACCTCTCTGCCAACTGCCATGCCATTGGAAGTCAGGAAGGTTGCACTAGGAGACCCAAGGACACCACACAGGCTTATATTAAAAGCCGTCCCAGAATACCAGTCTTCCTTTAGCCCCTCCAGCATCATGGAGACCTTGACTCTAGGCCATGGAAGTTTACTCAGGCCTTAACAGCCAGCTTGGCTGCAGTCCATTAGGAGCAAAAGTCTGCTATGAGGAAGCATCTTGCACACACCAGAAACACAAAGCTCTGAACTACTGGCACTGCAAAAAGCAGACTCTGAACTGCAAGTCATGGACCAGAGAACTGAGAGCAGAGTGAGTGGGGCAGGTCACTAATTCAGCACACTGCACATATGGGAGACTATTCCATCAAGTCTGAGGGAAAGCACCCAGCTAGAATAAATTCTGACCTCCAAAAAGTCAGTTGTGTTAGAGATCTAGGCTTTTGAACCATGAATTGCCCAGTCTGGGAGAAGGTTGAGACACTCCTAGATCCAGCTCCCAAGGAAAACATAATCAGAAGGGAAGGAGACAGGAAGTGAGTGATAAGGAAAATAACTGAAGAGGAAAACTCAAAGACTCTGAAAGAATCAATTAGAAAAAAAAAAAACAGTTGAAGGAAATTTGTCCTTCAGATGTAGCAAATGATTTCAGTCAGCTATGAAAAAACACTTATCAGCAATGAAGGGCTATATGTCAAATCCAAAAGACTCCTGATGGAGAGAGATGTCTACATTCTACATTTCAACTAGAAAGAACAGAGTTTGAATGCAGATTGAAAGCAAATTTCCTGCTCTCTTTCTTTTTCTTTTTTGGATTTGTTTCCTCTTTTTCATTGTTCATCCCATCCAATACAATCCTTCTCTATAACCTGACTAATATCTAATGTGAAAGTATCTGCAGATCCTATACCTGATTGTATGATGCCATGGGGGGGGGGGAAGGGGAAGAAGGGGGAGAAAATATGAAACTCAAATAACTGTGGAACTGAATCTTGTAAACTAAAAGTAAATGAACAAATTAATAAAGACTGAAAACATTTAATATAAAAGAAAAAACACTGCAAAATAAAGGAAAAGATGCAACACTTTGTAAGACAGAGGACCCTGTGAAGTCTGAGAACATGGAGCCACAGCACATTATTTCTGAGTCTGGGGTTATTTTTGTTGCTTTTTGTTTTTGTTTATTTTATTTTATTTTTTATTTACTCTCTTTTTAATTTTTTAGTTTACATCATTCATTTCCACAAGAATTTGAGTTACAAATTTTCTCCCCATTTTTTCCTAACCACCACCCCCAAAAAAGCTAAACCACTGAATATCCCCTCCCCCAATCTGCTCACTCTCATATCTTCCCCCATCCTGCTTCCAACTTTCCAGTAGGGCACAGGGGATCTATTTGCCCCAGTGCCTATATATCTCATTTCCCAGTTACAAGTAAAGTAATAATTATTATTGAATATGTGTGTGTGTGTGTATAATATATATATATATATATATATATATATATATATATATATATATATATAAACATTTGATTTTAAAACTTTGAATTCCAGATTCTTTCCCTTCCTTCCTCATCACCCACCCTCACTGGAAAGATAAGGAATTCAATATAGGTTGTACATGTGTAGCTATGCAAATCATTTCCATAGTGGATATATTGTGAAAGACTGACTATATTTCCCTCCATCCTATCCCACTGCTCACTTGTTCTATTCTCTACTTTAATCCTGTCCCTTTTCAAAAGTGGGTGCTTCCAACTTCCCTCCCCCCTCCAGCCTGACCTACCTTCCATTATCTTCCCTTCCCCCCTACTCTCTTATAGGGTGAGATACCCTATTTAGTGTGTATGTCATTTCCTCCCTAAGCCAAATTCAATGAGAATAAGGTGGACTCATTCCCTTTTGCCTTCCTGTTCTTCCCCTCCATTGTAACAGTTTTCCCTTGCCTCTTCTATATGAGATAATTTACCCCATTCTGTCTCTCCCCATCTACTCTCATTTCATTACTCTCTCACCTCTTAATTATACCTTTTAAATATCATCCCTTCCTATTAAATTGGTCCTGTGCCCTCTGTCTATGTATACCTGTACTCATATATACACACACATATATATGTGTGTGTATATCAATATGTGAAATACACATATATGTATTCATACACCCATATACCCTCCTATATGTATACATACATATATGTATATATAGATAGATAGATACATTTCTATTACCTTCAACTATTATCATATTGAGAAAAGTTTCATAAGTTACAATTATCACTTTTTCCATGTAGGAATGTAAATAGTTAAACTTTGATAAGTTCCTTATGATTTCTTTTTCCTGTTTACCTTCTCATGTATTTCTTGCGTCTTGTATCTCAATGTCAAATTTTCTATTCAACTCTGGTTTTTTCATCAAGAATTCTTGAAAGTCCTCCATTCCACTGAATAACCATATTTTCCTCTGAAATATAATATTCAGTTTTGCTGTGTTGGCGATTCTTGGTTTTAATCCCAGCTCCTTTGCCCTCCAGAATATAATATTCCAAGCCCTTTGATCCCTCAGTGTAGAAGTTGCCAGATCCTGTGTTATTCTGATTGTGTTTCTACAGTATTCTAATGGTTTCTTCCTGCTGCTTGTAATATTTTCTCCTTGATCTGGGAACTCTGGAACCTGATTATAATATTCCTAGGAGTTTTCTTTTGGGGATCTTTTTCAGGAGGTGATCAGTGGATTCCTTCAACCTCTATTCCTCTACTTTGCCCTCTGGTTCTAAATCACCAGGGCAGTTTTCCTTGAGAATTTCTTGGAAGATGATTTCTAGGTTCTTTTTTGATCATGACTTTCAGGTAGTCCAATAATTTTTAAATCATCTCTCCTGGATCTCTTTTCCAGGTCAGTGTGTTTTCCAATGAGATATTTCACATTGCCCTCTATGTTTTCATTCATTTGGGTCTGTTTTATAGCATCTTAATTTATTAGCTTCCATTAGTCATTAGCTTCCATTTCCTCCAATAAAATTTTGAAGGAATTCTTTTCTCCAGTGAGTTTTTAAAATTCCTTTTCCATTTGACCAAATCAGAATTTTAAGGCATTTTTCTCCTCAATACCTTTTTGGGCCTCTTTTTGTCATTTGAGTTAGTTTATTTTTTAAGATGTTATTTTCTTCATTATTTTTTGGGATCTCCTCTCACAGGCTGTTGTCTCATTTTTTTTTTCATGATTTTCTAGCATCATTCTCATTTCTCTTCCCAATTTTCCCTTCTGGTCTGTGCTGCTGGTCTGGGCCCGCCCTGAGTCTGAGATCCTCAAATGAGACAGTACTGTGTGGTTCCCAGCTCACTGTGATAGATCCTTCCTGTTGGTCTGACTGGCTCCCTTCAGCAGGAGATTTATTTCTCTCTGCCACTTTGTGGGTTCTGGAGCTCTAAAATTTGTTTAGAGTCATTTTTTTTTACAGATATTGGAGTGGTTGCAGTGGGGTCTCATAAAGTTCCTGATTTTACTCCGCCATCTTGGCTCTGCCCCCTCTCCTCCAGAAGTAACAAGTTCTACAGGCCAGCAAGAGAAAGGCCTTCTAATACAAAGGAAGGATACTCAAGTAATGCAAGGCTATTTTGCTTCCACTAACAAAAAGGAGGAGGGAATGAAATCATGTATTCCAAAGAGAAATGGAACTCAGGATACAGCCTAAGGTGAAATATACTGAAAATCTGAACTTAACCATACGGGTCAAAAGATGGATTTTTCAATAATAAAGAAGGATTTAAAACATTTTTAGAAAGAAAACCAGAAATGAAGAGATTTGTTTCTTGAATTCCCCAAACAATTTAATGGAAGAGTGAATAAATATATCAGACAATAGCAACAAAGTGACAACAGAGAGACCAGTAAAAGATTTCTAAATATACACAAGAAGACATTGGTGATGGCAGAAATCTGGTACAGGTAACAGCAAAGAGTCAGAAAGAGAGTATTATGGACAGAATCTGGTGAGAATCTGCCTACAGGTGTTTTGTTGTTGTTTTTTGTTAATTCTACATTACAACATGGGAGGGTATATTAATAGATGGGAGGAGGAAAGATAGAGAGGATTGTGATGTCAAATCAATGACTAGCAATGAGGGGAAGATGACTTCTGTGGGGTGAGAAAGAGAAGAGTCTACAAAAGAGGAGCATGTGAGAAAAAGGAAAAGATTGAAAAGAGAGGGAGGAAGAAGGAGGTACGGCATGGGAGGTGAGAGGGAGTTACACTGATGAATGCTTCTATGTGTAAAGAGAGAACTTTAGTGAAGGGAGACACGGACCTTACACTAGATGAGGCTTGGGGAATTTGGTACTTTAAAAGTCTACTTGTCCTGAGATGAGGAGAACTGGAACCCCTGGAGGCAACTGGCACCTGGAGGAATGGAAAAGCATGGACAGGTGGGGATTTTGAGGCAAACAATGAAAAGAAAAGATCAAAGTGAGAGAGTATAGATCAGTGGTGAGATGTAAAATCAGGGATATGATAGGGGAATGGCTCTACCATGGGGCAGCATCCTCTCTGACATCTTCAAAAACTGTCATTGTTCAGTAAGTGAGGAACAATGGAAAAGGGCAGTCCATGGTGAAAGCCCTAGAAGGCAGTGGCAGAAAGGATCTAGTGGGAGAGTCTAGAATGGATGCCTTAGAAGTTCTAATTTTATGAATAATACAGAGAAAAGAGAGAGACCAGATGATTATAGAGTCATGAATCAGACTAAGAGTGTCTAAAGTAAATAGAGAGAGAAGATGGATAATGAAGAAAGCGAGAAAAAAACATTTTGAAAAGGGGCACTGAAAAAAAAAGAAATTTAGAAACTAAAGAACAGGACTAGCTGAAGAAAGGCAAGTGAGAGAGACTATCCAATGAGAAGAGGGGATCAAGAGCAAAGAAAAGAAAGTAAGTGGGAAAATGATCACTCAAAAAAAAAAGACTAAAGCTACTGAAGGAACCCATTACTGGGCTTACAGCAGAAGAAGGAAAGTGAAACTGAAAAACTTTGGAACAAACAACATTAATGCATTTAGAATAAGAATGCAAGTTGCTGAGTGGGAAAAATATTTCAATAATAAGGGATTGGTATCTTAGATACAGAATTAAAATACTTATGTTGGTTTATTTTTTTAAAAGTCACATATATGGGCAGTTAAGTGATGCCTTGAATAGAGCACAGGTCCTGGAGTCAGGAGGACATGAGTTCAAATCCAGCCTCAGACACTTGACACACTTACTAGGTATGTGACCTTGGGTAAGTCACTTAACCCCAATCACCCTGCCTTCCCCCCTCCAAAAAGGCAAAAATAATAAAGTCATATATATACATATGTATTCAAATGTTACATATACATATTATATTTCATATTTGTATACATATCATATTGTACATATTACACACATACTATATTTAAACAAATATATACATATCTATATAAATATATGTATGTTTGCATGTGTGTGTATGTGTATGACCTAGTGCCTTATCCCAATAGACGTGATTGATCAAACAGTTCTCAAAAGAAGAACAACAAAATATTCATAACCTTATGGGAAAATGCTCTAAATCACTACCTTAAATAGTTGGGAATGATGTAAATAAAATTACTAAAATGGAGGGCAGAGCCAACATGGCAGAGTAAAAGTGGCAACTTGCTTGAGATCTCTTCCAAACACCTGTAAAAATGACTAAAAAATTCTAGAGCTGCAGATCTCACAAAATGACAGAGTGAAACAAATTTTTTGAGCCCAAGACAGAAGGTCTATGGTACAGATCTGGGAGTGAGGCTCAGTCCAATGTGGGCCATGCTGGCATAGGCAGGGCTGGAGCAGACCTCAAGGGAGAGAATCACTGTTAGCTGTGGTGGTTTCCATAATTTTCAGCCAATAAACACCAAAGACAATATAGTCTTCAGGAAAGGTCTGTCAGTAGTAAAGGTCTGTGGAACTTGGATGAGAGAGGAACAGTGTCCAGCCCCAGCCCAAAAAAGAAAACTGCTATGAATATTTTAATGAAATTCCAGAGTTCCCAGGTCAAAGAGAAAATATTGCAAGCAGCCAGAAAGAAACAATTCGATTATTATGAAAACAAAATCAGGATAACAACAGATCTAGCAGCTTCTCCAGTAAGGGTTTGGGGGGCTTGAAATATATTCTGGAGGTCAAAGGAGCTAGGATTAAAACCAAGAATCACCTACCCAGAAAAACTGAGTATAATACTTCAGGGGAAATATAGATATTCAATGAAATAGAGAACTTTCATGCATTCTTGATGAAAAGACCAGAGCTAAATAGAAAATTTGACTTTCAAATGCAAGACTCAAGAGAAGCATGAAAAAATAAAGAGGAAAGAGAAATCACAAGGGATTAAATTTGAACTGTTTACATTATTACATGGAAAACGATATTTGTAACTCATGAGACCTTTCTCAGTATTAGTTGGAGGGAATATACATATATACATATACACATATATACACACATACATATATGTATGTGTACATACACATATACTTATTTATACACACAGAGTGAGTTGAATATGAAGGGATGATATCTAAAAAATAAAATTAAGTGGTGAGAGAGGAATATATTGGGAGTAGAAAGGGAGAGACACAATGGTGTAAATTATCTCACATAAAGGTAGCAAGAAAAAGCTTTTACAATGGAGGGAAGAGGTGGGAGGGGAGAGGGATTGAGTGAACCCGACTCTTGGATTTGTCTTATGGAAGGAATAACATACAAATTTAATTGGCATCTTAACCTACAGGAAAGTAGGGGGGAAGGGGATTAGAGGAAGGGTGGATGATAGAAGGGAGGGCAAACTAGAAAAGGGAGTAGTCAGAAGCAAACACCTTTGAAAAGGGGCAGGATCAAAGGAGAAAACAGAACAAATGGGGGGCAGGATAGGAGAGAAGTATAGTTAGTTTTTCACAAAATGACTATTATGGAAGTGTTTTGCAAAGTACACATGCATACCCTATATTGAATTGCTTGTTTTCTCAATGAAGGTGGGTGAAGAGGGATGAAATGAGAGAAGTTAAAACTCAAAGTTTCAAAAACAAATGTTAAAAATTTGTTTTGGAAACTTTGAATTTGAGAAATGAGATACATAGGTAATGGGGTGTAGAAATCTATCTTGCCCTACAAGAAAGTAAAGGGAAGGGGATTGGGCTAATAGAAAATAGGGCAGACTGTAGGAGGGGGTAATCAGAATGCATGCCATCTTGGGGTAGGGGGGAAGGGAGAGATGGGAAAAATTTGGATCTCTTATGGAAAAGAATGTTGAAAACTAAAAAAACAAAATCAATATACATATATATGTGTATATATATATTCTTTTTGGAGGGGGGAAGGTAGGACAATTGGGCTTAAGTGAATTGCCCAAGGTCACACAGCTTGTTTGTTTTTTTTGTGTGTGTTAGGTGTCTGAGGTCACAATTGAACTCAGGTCCTTCTCACTCCAAGGGAGTTGCTCTATTCACAACACCACCTAGCCACCCCTAAATAAATCAATATTAAAAAAAAATTAAAGTGACTAAAATGTTCTTACTTTTTGAACCAGAGTCTTTATAATTGACTTTATAATGGGAAAAAAGTGAGAAAATAACCATCAACTGGGGGATAGCTAAACAAATTATGTGATATTAATGTAATGGAATATTACTATGGTATAAGAAATGATGGGTGATGAAAACAGGGAAGCATGGAAAGATCTATATGAACTGATGCAGAGCAAAGTACGCAGAACCAAGAAAACAATATACACAATAACTACAACAATTGAATGGAATCAAAATTGTAAAGATCAGGGGTAGGTAAGTGGCACAGTGAGTAGAGCACTGGCCCTGAAGTCAGGAGGACCTGGGTTCAAATCCGGCCTCAGACACTTAACACTTACTAGCCGTGTGACCTTGGGCAAGTCACTTAACCCCAATTGCCCTCCCCCCCAAAAATTGTAAAGGTCAAATGGGACTCAACTTGGGAGATACAAAAAGATACCCTAACCTACCCTTTTTGTGGTGGCTGGTGTCCACAGGAGTTACATGTTGGATGCTTTTGGACACTTTCAATGTATTGATCAATCATGCTGATGGCTTTTCTCTCTTCAAAAAATACTATTTGTCTTATGGAATGGATCTCTAGGAGGAGGAATGACACATGGAATATTGGGATGATATAACAAACAGAAAACATCCATAAAAACCTGTTTTTAAGAAAAAAAGTATGCCAGGATGCATTTTTTTTTTCAGAAAGCCTATTATTTACATATTACCAGCATACCTCTGACTGAGGGCATGCGATCTTCCTGTCTCCCTTCTCATTTAGGGATCTTTGATGAGCACTTACCAACATCTAAAAACTCAAAAGTTTCACCCTTCCTCAACCTATAACGCAAATGGAAACTTCATTTAGTTTGTGATTTCAGAAGTATGCTTGGAATCAGGCTGTGCCAAAAACAGCAATGAAATTATGTAAAGAATGATTTTCTCAAGACAGTATAAAACCATTAAAAAATTATTGCTCATTCCTAATCCTAAAGCTTTATTTCTGTTATATTGTGTTCTATATTCAACCAGCACAAAGAACCAGATGCTTCCTAGTTCTACCAACTTCATTTAAAATTTTCAAGCTCGGAGTATAAACCTGTCATCATTTCATAGTCTCCAAATCAGTTCCATTGGTGCAGAAGGAGGATTATCAGATTTGGAGTCAAAGGCATGGGAGTTAAAATCTGGGCCTTTCCATTTACTTCCTGAGTTACCATGAGTAGGTGGTTTCCATTTTCTGGGCCATAGTTTCTTCATTTGTAAAATCTGAGGTTGGAATTATGATTTCTAAGGTCTCTTACACCTTATAGTCTATCATCTTATTTTTTTAGAGTTGGAGACGTAAAGGACCATTGGAACTAATTTGTCATTTTGCATGCAAGATGTGGACAACGAGGTTGTGCAGAGGAGAAAGTGCAGGGACTGAAGTCACAAAGACTTGTCTTCCAAGATCAATTCTGACTTCAGACATTTATTAGCTGTGTGATCCTGGGTAAGTCATTTAATCCTGTTTGCCTCAGTTTCTTCATCTGTAAAATGAGCTGAAGGAGGAAATGGCAAACCACCCCACTATCTTTGCCAAGAAAATCTTAAGTGGAATCATAAAGAGATATAACTGAAACAACTGAAAAACAGCAAATATGAGATATACTAGTAGTTTTGTTTTAACATTTTGGAATAAACATGCTATTATTAAAAAATGAACATTTATTATTTAGCATTTATTTTGAGAAGCAAAAGGGGATCCAGAAATGTATTTCTATCTCATGTGTGGGCAAAAAGGCCATAATGCAATTTGACCCCTCTTTTGCAAGTTATAATCTTAGAGAGTAGCTTGGAAAATTAAGACATGAAGTGACTTTCCTAAGATCACAAGGCCCATGGTGTATAATGGCATAGATAGAATTTGGACACAGAAAGACTTGGATCCAAACCTGCCCCCCCCCATCTCCTTCATTATGCTGCCTGATCTACATGGCATAAATCCAGTCATAGGTCCAATCCTAAGCAATTTAATATTTTCAGTATAAGCATTCACACACCAGAAATGGATAAATGATATTGTTTTGTTGATTTTATAGACTTATGAAAATGTAAATAATGCTGATTAAACTGAAAAGTATGTCCTTCTTGAATTTTTATTCCATTTTTTTTAGATCTGGTTGTTAAACATTTAGCAGCACATCTCTGGTTTAATCTCTTCCCATAGCCTTAAAAAACAGTATACCTACAACTTCGCTTTTGTCTAAATGAGAACAGTATTTGAAGGTAAATTAAGCACTTAACCATACAGCTCATGATGTGTACCACGCCATCATCGATTAAAGTCAACCTGACTTCATTTCCCACTAAAAAAAAGAGGTGATTCAGAAGGAAGGATTAGGTTGAGGTCTTTTTATTATTATTACGCTGTGTATTTTTATGCCTGATTAGTGATGGTGCCTACTGATAGATATTTTGACATGACATGTTGTCAGGAAAGTGAAAAACAGATGCGCTGGAGATGTACTGCAGGTCCACAGAGGTAATTTAGAAGAATAAGGACTGTCACAAGCAATCATACTAACACATGAATCTCTATTAAAGGTTGTCACAAGACAGTCTGAAAAGACCTTTTGGCGGAAAGGAAGTATAAGGCCCTCACAACACGACTCCTGCAGGATAACAATGGTAGACTTTCAGTTGTCACAAACACTAAAGATCCCGGCCACAAAGGAAAATGGAAAGATTTTGCTCCCCTGTGAAAGTTCCTCAATCTGCATCTGTCTGCTCAGATTTACAACCCAATTAGGTGGCATGGATTCAGAAGGGTGCTCAGGAAGATTGGCTGAGAGGGTGTTGGGAGGGGGACAAGGGGATATCAGATGCTTCTGCATTTAAAGATTTAAGAAGGGAAACAGCAAAAGTATAAGTAACTGGAAGGTCAAAAAGACTGTTCTTTTTTTTAATCACCTGATTTGTAGGGGACTATTAATGAGTCTTTTCATTTTGGAATTCACGAATGTGTTGGTGGAATATTTGCACATATCAGGAAAATTGTGATGACCCCATGGTTTAGCATAATATTCTCAGTCTGGTGAAAATGGGATCATGAGAGTTGAAAGGCCGGTCATTAGGGAAACAAACACACATTTAGAAAAAAAAGTTACCAAATCATAGGTTATAACCCAGTCAGAAGCAACTCTCACCCAGGAATGTGACAATAACTCTTTGTTATTGACAAACTCTTTGTTTGAAACAAGAAAAGATAATTTATTAAGAGTGTCCAGGAGAGGTTGTTTCCCTCCTTGCAAACAAGATGTATTGTAGCCTTTAAAGTGAAATTCTGCCTCTTCATTGATGATGGTACATTGGACCAGACTCATGTCAGAACATTTTGAGATAAATGGAAGTATGTTTTCTGGATCAATTTGAGTTTACACAGTCAGGAAACTAACATGAAACAGTAATAATAAGCGTTTACTCTCTTAAAACATCTTCCTTATCCTAAAATGTCTTTGATTAAAATGATAATCAATTTATAATTCACAGTCATGCATCCAATTCTAAATACTGAAAATGCTCTATAGGGGTGGCCAGGTAGCACAGCGAGTAAGAGCACTGGCTTCAGTGTCAGGATGACCTGGGATTGAATCTGGGCTTAGACACTTAGCACCCACCCAGAAACACCTGGCCGTGTAACCTTGAGCAAGTTGCTAAACCCCAATTGCTTAGGGGCAGCCAGGTGGCTCAGTGTGTAAGAGCACTGGCTCCAGTGTTGGGATGACCTAGCGATCAAATCTGGGCTCAGATACTCAGCACCACACCCAGAAATAACTGGCTGTGTAACCTTGAGCAAGTCACTTAACCCTGATTGCTTTAAAAAAAAATAAAGAAAATGCTCTATAAAAATTTCAAACTACCATACACTAGAGTTAGAATAATGCTTGATGGATCAAATCTATTTTGATGTCCTAAGCAAGGTCTAAATATTGCATTCTTCTGTTTTCTCTCCAACAGAGGTTCTGAATTATCATTGCATTATATTCAGTCTTTTTCAAAAGAACTCACTTTTTGCCACAGAGAGACAAATTATTTTAGGAGAAAGAATGTGTATGTACAAAACAATTATATATAATACAGGGAGAGTACAACAATGTATACTTTTAATTATTACTTTAAATATGCAATGAGAATAATCAGGGCATCCCTTCCTTTTGGACTAGAGTACTTCGCATGGAAATGGTCATGTTTTCAGGTTTTTTGCAAAAGAATACCTGTGGTTCAGCAAATGAAAGGATAAATACTCCATTCATATAAATGTGTTTATGTGTGCATGTATGTGTATGTATACAACTATACAGATACATATGTATATGTGTTTGTGTGTAACTGTTTACATTCCTATATGGGAAGAAGATATTTCTAACTCCTAAGAACTTTATCATTATTAGGACAGTTGGAAGGAGTTTGGCATGGTCTTGAATGAGTTATGTTGGGATGATCTCCCAAAAAAGAATGTTGGGATATGACAAGAGGGGTGTACTGGGAGAAGGGGGAAGGGAGAGGTGGAATGGCATAAATTTCCTCACATAAAGGAGGCATACAAAGAAGACCATTTTTAGTTGAAAGAATATTGGGAAGTATGGGCAATGCTTGAACCTCACTCTTATTGGAATTGGTTTAAGAGGTAAAAAAATATATACAAACTGAATTGGGTAGAAAATTCTAACTTACCCAAAAAAGAGAGAGAAGGGGAAGGAGTAAAGAGATATACAGGGAAGACAAGCCATGGGGAGGGCAAATTAAGGGAGGTAGTGGTCACAAACAAGGGAGACTTTTGAAGATGGGGGAAAGAGAGAGAGAGCGAGCGAGAGAGAGATGAAGTTATTGATCATAACTATGAATGTGAATGGGATGAACTAATCCATATAAGGGAAGCAGACAGCAGAATGGATTAGAAACAAGAATCCAACATTATGTTGTATATGAGATTCACACTTAGGATGGAAACACACACAGAAAGTTGAAATGAAGGACTGGAGCAGAGTCTATTATGCTCCAGTTGAAGTAAAGGTGGCAGGGTTGGTAATCTTGATCTCAGACAAAGCAAAAGCAAAATTAGAACTAATTGTAAAAGATGAGGAAATCACATATTGCTAAAATGTACACTCAACAAAGAAGTCAAATTAAAAAAAATTATAGCACATTCTCTGATAAAGGCCTCATTTCTCCAAATTCATAGAGAACTGGGTCAAATTTATAAAAATAAAAGTCATTCCCCAATTGATAAATAATCAAAGGATATAAAAAGGAAGTTTTCAGAAGAAGAAATCAAACATATCCATAGTAAAATTTTAAAGAGCTCTAAATCACTATTTATTACAAAAATGCAAATTAAAACAACTCTGAGGTACCATCTCACATCTATAAAAATGACAAATGCTAGAAGGGATGAGGGTAAACAAGTACATCAATGAAATCTTGGCAGAGTTGTGAACTGGTCTAACTATTCTTAAGAACAATTTTGAACTATGTCTAAAGGGTTATAATACTGTACATATCCTTTGACCCAAAAATACCACTACTGGGTCTATATCACAAAGAGATTAAGAAAAGGGGGAGGGGCTGCACTATATACACAAAAACATTTATAGTACCTCTTTTTGTAATGGCAAAGAGTTGGAAATTGGAGGGATGTTAATCAATTGGGGAATGAATGAAGAAGTTGTGGCATATTATTGTGACTGAATCCTATTGTGATATAAGAAATATTGAGGGATGTGACTTCAGAAAAAATAAATGGCAAGACCTAAATGAACTGATGCAAAGTGAAGTGAGCAGAACAAGGAGATCATTCTACACAATAACAACACAATGTTGTGATGATGATCAATTGAGAAACACTTGGCTACTCTGATCAATAAATACATTGACCCAAGAAAATTCCAAAGCACACATAATACAAAAAATGTTATATCCACCTCCAGACAGAAAATTGGTGAATTGTGAGTTACAAACTGAAGCATAGTTTTCTCACTTTTGTTTTTTTTTCTTTTTTGTAATATGGATAATATAGAAATTTTTGGCATGATTTTACATGTATAATTGATATAATAGTTTGCCTTCCCAGTGGGTGGGAGAAAGTGACAAGGAGAAAAGGAAACAGGAACTCAAAATTTAAAAAAAAGAATTAAAAATAAATCACGTATATTTTTAAAAAGAAAGATAGGAATTGATTTCTGGTTGGATTATGGAAAGATAAGTACACTAAGATATGGTTAATGAAGCCATGATTAGCAAGGCCATTGTGGAAATCAATTAAGAATTATGTCAAAAGAATGGCTAAGATATCCACAAATTTTGGCCCAAAGACTTCACTGTTAAGAACATACCTAAACTAGGTCATTCACAAAATGAAATGCTCCACACATAACAAAATATTTGTAGCAGCACTTTTTGTGTGTGTGTTTGTATAGTGGTAGCAAAAAAAACAGGAAATTAAGTAGATAAGATGGATAGGAGACTATATAAGCAAATTATGGTATGTGAATGAAATGGAAGGTTAACTGTGCTATACGAAATAACAAACATGATATAGGGAGAAGCATGGAAAGATTTACGTGAAGTGATGAAAAATGAAGTAAGCACAGCCAAGAAAGCAATAGGTATAATGACTACAATAATCTCCAATTCCTATTGGACATCTTGAACTCAATGTCCCATAGACCTTTTTTTTGTCTTGTTTTTGTTTTGTTTAGAGAAAATAGGTGTGAAGTGACTTCCCCAGATTCATGTAGCTAGTATGTGTAGTATGCATATTGAACATAGATCCTCCTGACTCCAGGGCCAATGCACTATCTACTGTGACAATTAGCTGCCCCTACATCTTAAAATTCAATATGTTAAAAATTTAACCCATTATCTTTTGACAAAACCTTCCCCTCTTTCTTAACTTCTCTCATGTTGTCAAGGGCATCACCATTCTCCTAGTTACACAGGCCTGTAACCTAGAAGTCATTCTTGACTTCTCCCTTTCCTTGTTCATATCCAATGTGTAACATCTCTCTTGTGTTCCTCCTGTCCTCTGACTGCCAGCAATCTGGTGGGGGTCATCATCATTTACACTTAGGTTATTGCAGCTCTTGTTTTTATTTATTAATTCAATAGTTTTCTTAATTTCAATTTTATTAATCTCTCCTTTTGTTTTCAATATTTCTAATTTAGTATTTAATTGGGGATTTTGAATTTGTTCTTTTTCTAGGTTTTTTAATTGCATGCCCAATTCGTTGAGCTCCCTTTTCTCTAATTTAATCATGTATGCACTCAGGGATATAAAACTTCCCCTAAGAACTGCCTTTAATATATCCCACAAATTTTGGTATGTTGTCTCATTATTATCATTCTCTTGAATGAAATTACTGATTGTTTCTATAATTTCTTGTTTGTCCCACTCATTCTTTAGGATTAAATTGTTTAATTTCCAATTATTTTTTAGTCTGTCTTTCCCTGGCCCTTTATTGCATATAATTTTTATTGCATCATGATCTGAGAAGGACGCATTTAATATTTCTGCCTTACTGCACAGAATTGTGAGGTTTTTATGCCCTAGGACATGGTCAATTTTTGAGTATGTGCCATGAACCACTAAGAAGAAAGTATATCCCTTTTTATACCCATTCAGTTTTTCCAGAGATCTATCATACCTATCCTCTCTAAAATCCTGTTCACCTCCTTAACTTCTTTCTTGTTTATTTTGAGGTTGGATTTATCAAGTTCAGAGAGGGGGAAATGAAGGTTTCCCACTAGTGTAGTTTTGCTATCTATTTCTTCCTCTAATTCCTTTACCTTCTCCTCTAGGAATTTGGATGCTATACCACTTGGTGCATATATGTTAAGTAATGATATTGCTTCATTCTCGATGGTGTCTTTTAACAGGGTATAGTTTCCTTCCTTATCTCTTTTAATTAGGTCAGTTTTTGCTTTTGCTTTATCTGAGATAAGGATTGCTACCCCTGCTTTTTTGTTTTTACTTTAGTTGAGGCATGATATATTTTACTCCAACCTTTTACCTTTACTTTGTGTGTATTTCTGTTTCAGATGTGTTTCTTGTAAACAGCATATTGTAGGATTATGATTGCTAATCTATTCTGCTATCCGTCTCCGTTTTATGGGAGAGTTCATTCCATTCACATTTACAGTTATGATTGTTATCTGTTTCTTTCCCTCCATCCTATTCCCGCCCCTGTTAATGTTCATATTTTTCCCTCCCTTCTCCCTGTTAATAGTTTTCCTTTTGACCACCGCCTCCCTCAGTGTTCCCTTATCAGGCCCCCTCCCTTTTCCTCCCCTTTCCCCTTACTACTTCCCTCCCTACAAACCACTCCCGCACCCCTTTCATAACCCTTTCCCCCTCCTACTTCCTGTAGGATATTTTTATACTTAATGAAGTATGTTATTTCTTCTTCACACCAAGAGTGACAGGAACAAATCTTGTGCAAAGCTCCTCTCCCTCCCCTCTTTCCCTCTAAAATGATACTTTTTGCGTTTCTTCTCCATAGAGTCCCATGCTTAACTGGTTGTTATTCCCTCCTTGTACCAGAACCAACGAGGGAAAAGCTCATATGCTTCCCAACTCCCTCCCTTTTTTCCCTCTGCTATACAGTTTTTATGCCTCTATGTGTGGCATAATTTACCCTTTTCCACTTCATCTATTCCCTTTCTTCCATTGCAGTCCCTTTGTAGCCCTTAATAAGATTTTTTTTAAATCATCATTTTGTGTATTTCATACTCATACCCTCTACTTATCTATTACCAGTTTGCTCTTATCAAACAGCAGGGTGTGTGTGTGTGTTCTTGTTTACCATTCTAAGTCTCTGTTGTATCTGGTAATTGGAGGTTGAATTTTCCATTGAGTTCTGGCTTTTTTATCAAGAAGGTCTGGAACTATGTTATATCATTGAATGACCATCTCTTTGCCTGGAAGAATATGATCAGTCTCGCTGGGTATGTGATCCTTGGTTGTAACCCAAGCTCTTTTGCCTTCCGGAAAATTGTATTCTACTGCCTCCGATCTGTAGTGGCTGCTGAATCCTGTTCAATCCTCACTGTGGACCCTCGATATTTGAATTGTTTCTTTCTGGCCACTTGAAGTATTTTCTCTTTTATCTGGTAGTTCTGGAATTTGGCCACAACATTTTGAGGACTTTTCAGTTTGGGATCTCTTTCAGCAGGTGTCCAGTGGATTCTCTGGATTTCTATTTTACCCTCAGGTTCTAGTATCTCAGGGCAGTTTTCCTTAAGGAGCTCTTGGAGAATGTTGTCCAGGCTCATTTTTTCATCATAGTTTTCTGGTAGGCCTATGATTCTCAGATTATCTCCCCTGGATCTGTTTTCCAGGTCAGTTATTTTTTCTTTGAGGTATTTTACCTCTTTTTCTAATTTTTCATTCTTGTTGTTTTGCTTGACTAATTCTTGGTTCCTCATAGAGTTATTTGTTTCCATTTGGTTAATTCTAGTTTTTAGCAAATCATTTTCCTTGGTTAATTTTTGGAGCTCCTTTTCCATATCATACACTTTTCTTTTTAGAGAGATGTTTTCCTCATTATAATGTTTTTCTAATTCTGCTATTTTGGTTTTGAGAAAATTATTCATTTTGTCTTCTATCTCTCTCATTTTGTTTTCAAAGTTCCTTTTCATCTCATCTGGGAGAGCCTTCTGTGCTTGGGACCCATTCCCTGTTGAAGTTTCAGCTTTGGGTGTAGAGTCCACATTGTCTCCCTCTGAGGTTGTTTTCTCCCTCTGAGGATAGTAGGACTCCAGAGTCTTTGTCTTTGTAGTCTGCTTTCTACCCATTTTGAGGCAGGCCCCTAGCCATGCCCTTCCTCTAGGATCCCAAGCCTTTACCATAAAGGGTTTTTGCCCTGGGGCAAGAGTTCCTATGTTTTCAGGGTTAGAGGGGGACGGGTTTGGAGCAAGTGAGGTTCTCTCTGTCATCCTGGACTTTGGAGGTCCTGAAAGGGGCTGTTTTTTAAATTTCTGGGCTATGAAGTGGTAGCCCCAGGAGTGTTTGCTGTCCAGGACAGGGGCCCTTGTATCTGCTTCTTACCTTGCTCTTTCCAGTCCCAGACCTTTGGTGATAGGCCTGGTAGTGGCCCTTGTGGTTGGTGGGCCTGCCTCTGCTGGCAGCGCCTTCCCGGCCTGCCTCTGCATCTCCCTTCCTATCTTTCTAGTTGCCTTATACCTTACTTCCCTCAATGAAGCCTATTAGCCTGTGACATTGGCCTCCTTGTTATTTCTTATTTATAATATTCCATCTCCCAACTCTGCATTTTCACTGACTTTCCCTCAATCTAGAGTTTTCTCCCTTTTAATCTTCCTCTGCTTTCTGGCTTCCCTTAATCCTCAGCTAAAATTCTACCTTCTGCAAGTCTTTCTTGGTCCCTCTGAATCTTTCTGAGACCATCAGACATTTAATGTGTATGTATATGTGTGTATGTTAGACACAAACACACACATTTTACATATATATACTTAGACCTTATGTTTAAGTGAAATGAAACCTAGACCTCTCAAATATTCTACCACATTTTCTACCAAAAATGATCCACTTTATCAAATCATGTATGTGTGTGTATATGTGTGTGTATAAAATGTAAAATAAATTTTTGTATGCATATATGTATATGTGTATATATGTGTGTATAAATGTATGTATATATTTGAAAATAATTAGCTATATAACATAAATATGTAGGTGTATTGTGCACATATATATGCATGCATGTCTATATATGTGTGTGTATATATATAATTACATATACATACATATATATATAATAGTATAATTATTCTTATCTTGTCTCCACCATTACATTGTAAGATCTTTAAGGATAGGGACTATTTTTGCCTGGGTCTTTTTTTTTTCCACAGAGTTTGGAAAAATGCCTGGAATATAGTAGGCCTTTAATAATTACTTCTTGACTTGACAATGGAAATAGAACTAAAAACAACCACAACTCAACTGAAAGTGGATGCTGCAGAATTATAAAGAACAAGCTTGGCTTCAAAGAAGAGATATAAGAAGATACCTTATCCAATCCCACTCTTTGACAAAATAGAATACAAAAAAAAATAATACTTTACCCTGTTTTGTGGGCCAGAACTATTCTTGTTTTTTTTTAACCAAACTATTGTATTTTTTATTCCATTTTTAAATGATTTTGTTTTTATCTTTTGTCTTTACAGTGCCTAGATTTCTTCCTATATCTTTGTCCCTCTTTCCTCTCACAGAGCTATTCCTTATAATAAATTTTTTCAAGAAAAAAAGAAGGAAAGAAATCACTGAAAGTGATCAATACATTGAAAAAATTAAAAATATATATATGCATTATCCCACATCTATGAACCTTTTACTTTTGAAAAGAGTGGGGTTGTGGAAGGTAACTTCTCTTTCCTCTTTGAGTTCAAACTTGATTATAATTCTGCAGCATTCTTTCAGTTGGGTTGTGCTTTTTTTTTTTTCATTTCCATACTTGAAGCATTAGAACGTCAACTAGAGAAAAGTGGTTTGCTTCAGATATTTCACCTCCTATACATAGTCTTGTCAGTTTTGTCCCGTGGAGATCATGTTTGTCAGGTGTCACATACAAAACCAACCATATGAAGCTTTAAATAAGCATTCTTGGGGAGGATAGGAATATGCCATCAAAGTTGTCAACTGATTAGTAGATTTATATAAATAGAAGCAAATTTGGCCTGTAAGGCACCAAGCTTTACTGGCAAAGCATAGAACAAAAACAGCCACAAGAAATTGGAGAATTAATGTGATTCCTCAAGAATATTTCTTAGTCTTCTTCCTCACTGAGGAAATGGAGGAAACAAAACAAACACAATTCAGTCTTAGTGGCCGAAAAGATGTGTTTTTTTTTACATTGATGTCACCTTGAAGTTTTCATAAATGTGAGAAGTAGCATCTTATACAATTAGCTTCTTTTCATTAATACAAATGTGATACAATCAGGAATTAGGGGTGATATGAAAATGTAGGTTTTGTCATCTTAAATTGATGAGCAAAGTTATTGCTTAAAGAGCAGTTATGACATGTTAATAAATGAGCACAGTCTCCAAGGAATATTAACAAAACTTGTCTGAAACAGATCATAAATCTCCAATGTGTTTTTCAATTGCTTGTGCCTTCAGGACACAGAAACACAAACCACTGGGTTGTAGCCATGTCAGCTTTGCAACAACTACAAATGCTTAAGCAAATATCAAGATAAAATGCAATGCTTAATTAAATGTGTCTGCAGATCGTTTCCAGGTTATGTTTATTTTTGAGGGTAGCTGTGAAGTACATGTGAACCTTTGGAAGTTTCAAAGGTGTCATTTTCCCAAACCCCAATACACAAAGAAGGCCTAAGTACATAAGACCTTATTAAAAAAGAAAATGCCTTCAAAGTGTGCAATATTAAAAACAAATACACCTAATATTTGATTTAAGTAGCCTATCAGGTTTATTGTTTTGACCCAGAAGACTGAATTTCAATGGAAGATTGAAGTTGACAGGTAGAACACAAGAGTGAGCAACATAACTGATCCTCTTAAGAAAATTAGCTATTAACTATTTCATAGGATTTCACATGATCTTGGCTGAAAACAACATCCTCAGCAAGGAATCTAACTTAGACATTGATGGAGCCAGAATGAGAACCCCTTCTCGCTTTCTTCCCTCCTTTCATTCCACAGTTGATTATTTTTCCAGGAGGCTGGAATCTTCAATAAGATTTCTAAGATCAGATACTGTTCTTCTTCCTTCATCAGAACCCATCCCTTCTATTCAATTCAAAAACCACAGCATATTAGGCACCTATGTGGACAAGCTCTGGGGATTCAAAGACCAAAACAGAAAAACTCTGGCCTTGCAGGGTTCACATTTCCTTGTTAAAAAAAAAAATTATTTTTATGTGTTGTACAATCCTTTCATTGCATTTCCTTTTGTTTTCCCATTGTGTGTGTGTGTGTGAGGGGGAGATTCAGGGAGGAAGACAGAAGATTCATATTGAAGTAATTATAATTATTTTTAAAAGCATGATTAAATTTTAATTTGGAAGACATCTACTTTTGTGACTTCCCCATACAGAAAAGGGTCAGGGTGGAAGGAGGTGGGGTAGGGAACAATGCAGTTGGGAGTGGAGCCCGCTGAGGAGGAAGAAATTATAATGTGCTTTAAAAATAATTAGACGGAGAAAACTGTTACATAAATCAGTGAAAAATTGAGTGAGACTATTTATTTTCCGGGTTCAGTGAATATCTAAAATGTACTCTTCCCATCTTCTTGAACTCCCTACTCAATTTTTCCTTCTTTCATTCCTCCTGTAGTGCAATGTTTCTTACATCTTTTCACCATGGAGCTAGTGGGTAATCAAGAGAGCCTATTCAGACACCAAACCTAGTCAGCATCACAGGGAGTGGGATATAATAAGAATCATCAATGTTTTTGTTGTAATATCTAGGTAGCATGTTAGTTTTACATGTGTTATCACATTTGATCCTCACAGCAAGCCTATAAAGTGGGATTATCCCATTGTGTGGATGAGGAAACTGAGGTTGACAGAGTAAGTATCTTGTTCAGTGTTAGGCAACTAGTAAGTGTCCGAGAGCATGTTTGACATTGAATCTCCCGGATTCTACCAGCATTTTATTCTATGTGTTGAATGCCTCTTCTAATCTAACGGATAATACGGATGGGTTTCGCAACAGATGAAAATGACAGGATCTTTCTGTAAACTAAAGCAAATTCCTGTCCATCTTTTCCGTGTTATCCTCACCATGTTTTACCTTGGTCTTTCAAGTAAACATCTATCTGTTTGTTTTGTGGTCACTCCTGAAGACCAAAGAAGCAGTAAAAAGGAGGGGGACTAGAAAGCCTTGATTTTCTGATTTAAAGACCTGCCTTTCCCTTTTATTCTTTGACAGGAGAGAGCCCACCTCAGGGAAGCATCTCCAAGTCTGGTCCCCACTGCTTTTCTGCCCACCATGGGTCACAGAAAAAGGCAGGGAGAACCCCCCTCATTTCTCTAAGCACAGCTGGGCAGCAACACATTAAATTGATAGCACCAGGGCCTCCTCACTCTCCACCAGAGCAGGTTAGGACTTGGCACCATTTACCTGAACTCTTTCTGAACTAGGGCCTGATAGCCTCAATTGGCTGACCTTTGAATGGCCTTTTTCCCTTTTGAAGAGAATATATTAAAAGGGCCAGTGAGGCACATGTGACATCTGAAGCTGGAAGGTTCTAGTTCAAATCTGGGAGTTTTGCACATCTGCAGATTAATCTTTTCAAAAATGCACTTCGTTTTCAATGAGGCCACTTCTGCTTGAATTCAAACCCTGATGGGCTAGTAAGAAAATTGTGTGTGCTGAACAAGGATCACGGATAGTTATTGGAGCCAAAGTGGTGCGTTAGCACAGGCTAGTCATTATCTTCTCAGATCATTTAAAATTAATATTCAGCCTAAATACCTTTCACAGAGGTCTCAAAGCAGTACCCACAATGCCTCTGTGATTCTGCTTTCCCCAAGCAGTCTTGGCAGTCATCCTAGCCCAACAGAGCTCTTGGTAATGTTTATTTGAAAATCAACAACCCCATCAAGTCAGTACTTGCCTCAGCTGTAGTTCCAGGGAACATGAGTGCTAAAGGGGAGGTGCCCCTGGACCAGCAGCCAAGAAAGGTTTCTGCCCTTGGTACTTTATTGAGTTTAGAAGGAACAGCTTCTGAGGAATCTGTTTCAGCATTTGATGAGACAGAACCAGTATACTCACAGCTGGAAAGATACTTAGAAATCACCTTCTATCGCCTCATTTTGCAGGTTAGGAACTTGAAGACTGGAGGGTTACCTAAGGCTTTGTTATTGTTGAGTGGGTTTCAGTTGTATCTTATTCTTTATGACTCCATTTGGGGTTTTCTTGGCAAAGATAGCAGAGTGGTTTGCCATTTCCTTCTCCAGCTCATTTTTGAGATGAGGAAACTGAGGCAAACAAGGTTAGGTGATATGTCCAGGGTCATACAGCAAGTAAGTATTTTAATCTGGATTTGAACTCATAAAGATAAGTCTTCATGAATCCAAGCCCAGTGCTATATCCACTGCACCACCTATATAAGCATATATTTATTTGCATGTTGTCTCTCCCATTTGAATGATAGGTTGTTTTTTTTTTTTCTAGGACAGGGACCATATTTTTGCCTCTCTTGCATCCCATGCCTTTAACACAGTACCAGGCACCTAGTGTTTAATAAAAATGCTTGCCTACTCACTGGGTATGGGGGAAAGGTAATAGTGGAGAAAAAAAAGATAATGACACATCAAAGCCCCAGAGATAATGAGAGGGAAGACTAACCAGCGGCTCAAGTAGAGGGGCTGGCTTTGGCAAAGAAACATCTTTCCTTTCTTCTATATCTAAAGTCTTCTCCATGGAAATTTCAGTTATTCTCACATCCTCAACTAGTATTTGTAAAGACACCAGCAAAAGACATTCAAGTCTGAGTTCCTGAAAGGAGACGGGGAAAGGCTATCTGATTTTTGAATCTTCTCTCTAACTTGTCAACTCTTTTGATTATCATAGAACAGAGAAGGATGGTGGGAAGAAATTGGTAGTCTCCTCATCAAGATTTCACTAAGATCCTTTTCCCTTTAAGAAATCTAGTTTTCAGAATACTTGACACAAACTGCAGGATTTGGTGTGTGTATGATTAAAAATTAAGATGGGCTATGGATTACACATATTCTAAGAACTAAGAAGGTAAATCAGAATTCAACTAAAGTGTCAGATGAAACAATAGAGGAGAAAGCAGACACAGTTTATCCTGGGTATCTATTGCTTTCTGGCACAGCCTAAGGAGAGATAATTCATAAGGACTACATACATGGAAGAGCCCCTCCCTACCATTTATCCCTTACTAAAAAGGGGGGATGGGAGTGGAGGTGGGGGTGGGGCAGACTTACTTAAAAAAAATAACTTGGGTAAGTAATTATTTCTTCCTTTTCTCCCTGCCAAATAATACTTTTTTAATGAAAAATTAAACCTTCAGTCCTCTGGACTCATGGTTTTTCATTGCACCAATTAAAGTTCTAATGTCTTTCAAAGTTGTTTAATTAAGTAATGTTGTCATTATATAGATTGCCATCCTAATTTTGTTCACTTCACTCTGCAGCAGTCTATAGAAGGCTTCCTAGTTTCAACTGAAATTGCCTAGTTCATCATTTCTTATGGCACAAAAATATTCCATTCCATTCATATACCCTAATTTATTTATTCATTCTTCCGTAAACAGGCACCTACTTTTTGGGGGGTTTTTGGAACTATGAAAATATCTGAATATGTAGATATAGATACATATGGATATATTCTTGTATGGATATAATTATATGAATGTAAGAATAGATGTGAATATGCCTATAGGTATACATATGTGTATATGTTAGTTTGTGTGTGTGTATATATATATTTACTTGCATCTATATGTATATATATGTATACATATAGCTTAAATATAGATCTATATTTATATGCAGCTAGGTAGTTCAGTGGATAAAGTGCTAGCCCCAGGGTCAAGAGGAGGAGAGTCCAAATCCAGTCTCAGAAATGTATACATTGGCTAATCCTGAGCTTAAAAATAAAATCACTCAACTGTTTGCCTCAGTTTCCTCATCTGTGAAAAGAGCTGACAAAGGAAATGGCAAGCCACTCTAGTATCTTTGTCAAGAAAAGCCCAAATGGGGTCACAACTTTATGTTTTTATCAAAGCAGCTGAATGATACAGTGGAGAAAGTACCAGACCTGAATCCATGAATGCTCATCTTCCTCAGTTCAAATCTGCACATAGACACTTGCTGGCTATGGGACCTTGAACAAGTGATTTACCCTGTTTCTTGCCTCAGTTTCTTCATCTGTAAAATGAGCTGGAAAAGGAAATGGAAAAATATCCCATTATTTTTAACAAGAAATCCCCAAATGGGGTCACAAATAGTCTCATACATGATTGAAGCAAATGAGCAATGACAAAATATGTATATTGTGAATATATGTGTACATGGACTTGTTTATGTGTTAGCATATGTGTATATATATATATATATATACACACATACATATAGGTCCTATCCTTGTTTCTATCATCTTTGATAAATAGATGGGGAGAGGCACAGTGACCCATCACAAACACAAATTGATGGTGGCCTAACAGATTATAGCCAGGGAATGAATAAGAAGTAGAAGAGGCTACGTAAAGTACCTCAGACTTTCCATGTAGGGAACAGGCTTACTAATCACAATATCCCTCAGGGATAAAGATACCTTTGAAAATAGTTGGATAACTAAAGAGCAGCCTAGGAAGAGAAATTGTGTCCAGTGAAGAGCGCTCTCCAACAGAGAGAGGTAAGACAACATCAGCAGATTTCAGCATTTTGGTAGCACTAGAGTTGTCCAGTTGTGTTCTGGCAACATGTGTTCTCCACGTGTGAATGATCTATGTGATCCCAAAACATTCTCACTCTTCCAACTATGGATATGTGTTTGTAATACCAAATTTCAAGGGTTTTGGGAAATGTTCTATTTTAACTTTTGTTAAATTCTTTTTCATGATTTTTTTTTTGTCACTGCCTTTTCTTTTTCCAATTTTTCCTTTACTTCTCTTATTTGATTTTTAAAATCCTTGTTGAGTTCTGCCATGAACTCTTTTTAAGCCTGGGAACAATTCACTTTTTACTTTGAGCCTTTGGATGTAGCATTTGTGTTTTGGTCTTTCGGGTCACCATAGTAACTCACTATGGTCAGGATCTTTTGTTGCTGTTATTGTTTGCTTATTTTTCTTGCCTATTTCTTGATTTTTAAATTTATATTAAAATTGGACTCTACTTTCAGGGTGGAGTGGACACTGTCACGAGCCTCAGGTTATTTTGTGCAGCTAGTTCTGGGGGTCTATCAGCTTTCAGTTATTCCAAGGTAGTGTGATCTAAGGAGATGTTTGTCTACTATTCTTCTTCTGGCCTGGGCTCTGGTCTGTGAGTGACCAAAACATTCTTTCCTTTCCTTCCTTTCCTTCCTTTCCTTCCTTCCTTCCTTCCTTCCTTCCTTCCTTCCTTCCTTCCTTC
>NW_027185777.1:29522033-29563329 GCF_028583685.1 Petaurus breviceps papuanus
CCCTTCCCTTCCCTTCCCTTCCCTTCCCTTCCCTTCCCTTCCCTTCCTTTCCTTTCCTTTCCTTTCCTTTCCTTTCCTTTCCTTTCCTTTCCTTTTGTATTTTGGAGGGGGGAGGGCAGGGCAATTGGGGTTGACTTGCCCAAGGTCATATGGCTAGTGAGTATTAAGTATCTGATGCTGGATTTGAACCAAAGCATTCTTTTCTGACCTGGAAGTGTGACCAGAGTCCTGGATACCTGGGGGCCACAAGCTTTTGTGTGCTAGTGCTCCTTGTCACCCTAGGATTGCAACAGAGTCCTGCACCCAGTGCCACAGCAGGGATCCCTGTAATCTCCTTCTGACCAGTTGTCCAACTCCCTTACCTTCTGTGAGCTAAGATCTCTCCAAGCAGCCACTGCAGCCTTTGGTCCAGTAGCCCCCAAAGCTTCCTGCTGCTTTGCTGAAACCTGGCCTGCACTGGTACAGCCTGCACTCTACTCTCACACTAGTGTAACAGACCTTTCCTACAGACTTTCTGAGTTGTCTTGGACTAGAAAACTATTTCACCTCGTCCTTTTGTGGTTTTCTGTTGCTCCAGGATTTGTTCTGAGTCATCATTTAAAGTTGTTTGGCGGGGAATTGGGGAGATCTCAGGTGAGCCCCTACCTTTTCTCCACCATCTTGGCTACGCTGCCCCTCTCCCAAGTCAGGCACAGGTAAGCAAAGAATCCAAGAAAAAGGGAAAGAACACTGCATTGACTTACTTTTCCAACTCCAGAGCTAAAAGATAAATGAGACTCATGATGGATACTATAGTAACAATAACTTCCCAGAGAGCCATTTCCCTTCATGAGATCCCATTCTCTGCTCAAAGGGAGGCACGAGTCAATGTCATTGGTTTTTGCTCTGATTCTTCATAAAATTCTTTTGCCTTGAAATAAAAATGAATAACTGACTAAAGTAAACATATACATGAGGGAACATGGATTTTTGTTTAGAGAGGATTTAGACCAACAATGTACCTAGAAGTTGTGGTGAATTTCTAGGGACACACCACTCAGAGGGGAACTGGATATTGCTTGCTTCCACGCCCTTACCACTCACCTAAACTCAAGTCCATATTTCTATCTTATTTTCATTCTTCTTATCTCCTGAAATTTGTAAGGTACAAAACAAAATTTCTCTCTCCATTCAAAAAATGTCCCACTGCAAATTTCCTATTTAAAATTAACAGTACAAAAAAATCTCTCACCTAGGTTCAACACTTTTAAACCATCTTTTATTCTACTTCACCCATTACAATTAGTCAACACATCCTGTTGATTGTTTTTTTCATACATTACATTTATCTTTTGTTTTTCCCATTTCTGCTACCCTGATTGAAACCCTCCTTTTTTTCTGTACTACTGCCAATACTTCATAATTATTCTTTCTGCGTTCATTGTCTCCATCTTATAATCCACTCTGCATTCTGCTGCCCATGTTAATCTTTCTCAAACACTACATACATCAAAAGTCTAAAATAGCTCCCAATTTCCTATATAAAAAAGACATAGAATTCAGAATCTTAGAGGTAAAAATAATCTTTAGAGGTCAAGTCCAACTCACACCTGAGCAAAACTTCCCCTTGCAACATCCTCAAAAAGTGATCATCCAGTGGCTAGGTGATCTGAGTCCAAGGTTTAAAGAACAAATCCTTTTATAAGGGGAATTTGTTCTGTGAAATTTGACCTCAATCAAAAGGCTACGCCTGAGGACCTAGAGGGCCACATGTGTCCTCAAAACTGCAGGTTACCCACCTCTGACTAGCCTCTGCTTGAAATCATCTAGAAATATGAGATTCACCTACTTCTGAGGCAAACATTCCACCTTCAGCTCTAATTTTTGGAAGCTTTTTCCTTCCATATCAAGTCCAAATTTATGTCTCTATAACTTTTATTCATTTCTCCCAGTTCTTCCCTCTGGGGCCAAGAAAAATAACTGTAACCCTCACTCTCATATGATGGATTTTTAGGTATTCAAAAACAGCTACCATATCAGTTCTATGTCTTTTTTTTCTTCTCCAGGTGGAAAATTCTCAGTTCCTCTAAATGAAACTCATATGTCATAGTTTTGAGTTCACTCACCCTCCTCTAAATATACTCTAGCCTTTCTATGAGGTTCCTAAAATGTAGCAATCAAAGACAATCATAATACAGCGAATAAAATCTAACCACCAAAATGTAACCTCACTCTGGATTGCTTTTTGTTGTTTATTGTCTAGTGGTTGTGGTTTGGGTTGTTGTTCAGCTGCTGTGGTGCTGGTGTGGACATCATTGTTTTAATGCAATCAAAGGTTACATTAGATGTTGGCTATAGCACACTGTCAATTTATATAGAGCTAACAGTCCATTAAAAACTTCACATGATCATATTAATTATTGCTTTATGCCTCTCATCATCTACTTGTGAATTTATTTTTTAATCCAAGTACAGATATCATTTTTTTCTAATAAATTTCATTTTCTTATATTTGAGGTACCATTATAGCCTGTGAAAGGTTTGGGCTGTAGGTCTCCCAGGTTCTCATAATTCACAACCTATGCAATGACAAAAAAAATGTAATCTACCTCTCCCAGGTCATTGATATTTTTTAACTTTAAATAATAGATGTAAGAGTAATGGGACTTTGCATTAGAGAACTTCTTGTAACTTAACATCAAGCTATTCATTAGCACTGAATCAGTCTGAACAATTTTAAATCCACTTAATGTGGATCTTTTAATAATATCCAAAAGGACATTTTAAACATGAATACCATGAGAAGCTGTGTCAAAGGCCTTGATGAAACCCAAAGATAATATGTCCAATGCCCATGTCTCAAAAAGGAAATGAATCATCTTATTTATATGAAATCATGGTACCCCATACTGATCACCACATTTTTTTTTCTGAGAGAATAGCTGTGAAGCTTCCTCCTGACATAATGGTCTCACTTTACCTTCCCCTTATCTCTCACAGTTAATGCTGATCCCTATCCATTGCATGTTCATTTCTGGGATAGCTTCTTTAATAATGTTTCTTTGGTCCATAATACCCTGAACCATCTCCCCACCTTTCCAAATCCAACCATCCTTTTCAAGTCTTACTGCTTCCATGAATCAATCCAAAATTGCCCCATGCTCACCTCTTTTTATCATCCCTATGGTATCACTTCTCATTTGTGTTTTATATTTCAAGTTTGTCATTTGAAAGTGTAGAGATAAACACTAAAAGGGTGCCAACTAACTTAGCTCCTCTCTTGCGCACTCAACATCCTCAGGAATGCAAAAGTAAAATCAAGACAAAAAAGGAAAATGATAAATGTAGGAGAAGAGGTGATAAAATTGGAATGCTAATGCATTGTTGGTGGAGTTGTGAACTGATCCAACCATTCTGAAGAGCAATTTGGAACTATGCCCAAAAGGAGCAATACCACTTCTAGGTCTACATTCCCAAAGAGATCATTAAAACAGGAAAATGACCCACACATACAAAAATATTTAT
Source organism: Petaurus breviceps papuanus (assembly GCF_028583685.1). Lineage (NCBI taxonomy): Eukaryota > Metazoa > Chordata > Mammalia > Diprotodontia > Petauridae > Petaurus > Petaurus breviceps. The sequence continues at coordinate 29,525,538 of NW_027185777.1, forward strand.
AGCAGCTCTTCTTGTAGTGGCAAAGAATTGTAAATTGAGGGGAGACCAAAGAAGAGCAGTGTTGAACAAGGTGTGGTGTGTGAATGTAATGGAACATTATTGTGCTACAAGACGTGATGGGCGAGCAGACTTCAGAAAACACCTGGAAAGACTCACATGAACTGACGCTGAGCAAAGTGAGCAGAACCCGGAGAACATTGTACATAGTAAGGGCAATATTGTGCAATGATCAACTTTGAGAATTTCCCAGCAATCAAATGATCTAAGGCAATTCCAAAAAATTCTTGATGGAATATGCTATCCAAATCCAGAGAAAGAACTATGGAGTCTGAATGAAGATCAAAACACATTATTTTTCATTTCTTTTCTTTCACATGGTTTTTCCCTTTTGTTATGATTCTTCTTTCACAACATGACTAATATGGAAATATGTTTAATACAATTGTACATGTATAACCTATATCAGATTGTTTGCCCTCTTGGGAATGTGGGGGGGGGGAGAGAGAGAGTAAAAAATTGAAATTGCAGCACAGTCCTGCATGGGCCGTACCAGCACAGAATGGTGGCACACACCTGGCCAGACCAAACCTCAGGGGACTGGATCACTGGCAGCTATGGTGGTTTCCATACTTATGAACCCACAAATACCAAAGAGAAAGTAAAAGGTCAGTTGGGAAACTTTATTGGACTCTGATGAGAGAAGAGCACAGTCTAGCCCTGGATCCCAGGGCAGCAGAGGTGGCAGCTTTGTTGGCAGCAGCAGCAGCGGCAATGGCAACTGCTTCAGGAGCTCCAGGCCCCCAGATGGTGGGGGGACCAAGTGGTTGATCAGAGGGCAATTGCAGGAATCTCTTTGCTGGTGCTGAGGCAGAATTCTCTTGCTTTGCCCTTCTTGGATCTGGGTCACAGTCTTGGGTGGCAATCTTGGAGTGAGGAGGAGTGCTGGCATGGCAGAACTTGTGGTGGCTGTGGAGAGGGAATCCTCACAGTTCTGAGGCAGGTGCCTATAAGTAGCTCTGACAACAGCTATGCAAGTAACAGGCTGGGAAAGTGAGTAAACAGAGTAAAAGAAATCAGATTATAGAATTGTTCTTTGGTGGCAAAGAAGATCAAAACACAGAAGGAGAAGAAGATGACAAAGTTAAAATTCCTGCATCAAAAGCCTCCGAGAAAAATATGAATTAGTTATAGGTAATGGAGGAGCTCAAAAAGGATTTTGAAAATCAAGTAAGAGGAGAAGGGAAAAAATTGGGAAGAGAAATGAGGATGATGCAAGAAAATCATGAAGAATAAGTCAACAGCTTACTAAAGGGGACCCCAAAATACTGAAGGAAATAATGCCTTAAAAATAGACTAACTCAAATATCAAAAATGGTCCAAAAAGCCAAGGAGGAGAAGAATGCCTGAAAAAGCAAAATTGGCCAGATGGAAAAGGAAGTTCAAAAGCTCACCAAAGAAAATAATTCCTTCAAAATTAGAATGGAATAAATGAAAGCTAATGACTTTATGAGAAACCAAGATATCATAAAACAGATCCAAAAGAAAGAAAAAAATAGAAGGAAATGTGAAATATCTCACTGAAAAAGCCACTGACCTGGAAAATAGATCCAGGAGATAAGATTTAAAAATGATTGGACTATCTGAAAGCCATGATCAAAAAAAGAGCCTAGGCATCATCTTTCAAGAAATTATAAAGGAAAACTGCCATGCCCTTCTAGAACCAGAGGGTAAAACAGAAATTGAAATAATACATCAATTGCCTCTTGAAAAAGATCCCCAAAAGAAAACTCCTAGAAATATTATAGCCAAATTCCAGAGTTCCCAGGTCAAGCAGAAAATATTACAAGCAGTCAGGAAGAAATAATTTTATTATTGTGGAAACACAATCAGGATAACATAAGATTTAGCAGTTTCTAAATTAAGGGATCAATGGGCTTGGAATATGATATTCCAGAGGTCAAAGGAGCTAGGATTTAAACCAAGAATCACCTACCCAGCAAAACTGAGTATAATGCTTCAGGGTAAAACATGGAAATTCAATGAAATGGAGGACATTCAAGCATTTTTGAGGAAAATACTAGAGCTGAATAGAAAATGTGACCTTCAAATACAAGAAGCTAGAGAAACATGAAAAGGTAAACAAGAAAGAAAAATCATAAAGAACTTATTAAAGTTGAAGTATTTACATTCCTACATGTAAAGATTATATTTGTAACTCATGAGACTTTTCTCAGTATTAGGATAGTTGATGGGAATACATATTTATGTGTGTGTATGTATAGGGGTATATATAAATTGTATGTCTATATGTGTGTATATGTATACATAGATGGCACAGGGTGAGTTGAATATGAAGGGATGAAGTCTAAAATTAAAATTAAGAGGTGAGAAAGGAATATATTTGGAGAAGGAGAAAGGGAGAGATAGAATAGGGTAAATTATTTCACATAAAAGAGGTAAGAGGAAGCTGTTACAATGGAGGGGAAGATCAGGGAGATGAAAGGAAATGAGTCAAACTTATTCTCATTGAACTTGGCTTAAGGAGGGGATAACATGCACACACAATTGGATATCTTACCCTACAGGAAAGCAGGGAGAGGGGAAGGAGATAAGAGGTGGGGGTAATAGAAGGGAGGGCAGATTGGGAGAGGGGGTAGTCAGAAGCAAACTTTTGAAAAGGGACAGGGTAGGATGAAGGGAAATATAGTTAGTTTTTCACAATATAACTAATATGAAAATGTTTTGCATAACTACACATGTATAACCTATACTGAATTGCTTGTCTTCTCAATGGGGAAGGTTGAGGAGGGAAGAAGGGAGAGAATCTGGCACTCAAAGTTTTAAAAAATAAATGTTAAAAAAATTGTTGTTACATGCAACTAGGAAATAAGATGTACAGGTAATGGGGTATAGATCCATCTTGCCCTACAAGAAAGTAAAGGTGAAGGGGTAAGGGCAGGGATAGGGAGGGATATAAGAAAGGGCTGACTGGGGGAAGTGGTGATCACTATGCTTACCATCTTGGTGTGAGGAGTAGGGGAGAGATGGGAAGAAAATTTGGAACTCAAAATGTTGTGGAAATGAATGTTGAAAACTAAAAATACATAAATAAATTCTGAAAAAAATTGTGAATTCAAAATCTTATAAAAGTGAATGTTGAAATCTATCTTTACATGTAACTGGAAACATAAAATGCTATTAAATGAGGGGAAAAAGGAAAATAGGATAGAATTTGCCTTGTTTTCAATACTTCCAAGAAAGTAATTCAAAAATAAATAAGTCTCACCTTAGTATTAAAATTATATATATCACATCATCTGTCACTTATGCATCCCAACTGTATTAAGAAAGCTGTCCAACATAGCAATCTAATGTATCTCTAATAGACAGCTGTAAACTGCAAATTGAAATTATGGCTTTAGGAGGATAATATATAATCATCCAGGAGTGCTTAGTCCCTACATAAATCTATTCGTCTTCAAAGAGCTTTACAAATATTAACTAATTAATCCTCACAACACTGCCCCATGATTAGGCATTCATCACCTTTATATTGTGCTCCAGTAAAGAATAATTTAGCGTGAGAACCATTACACTCTCAGATCATGGGGGAAAAATACAATTTAACATGAGAAGCTTTAAAATGATAATTCTGAGTTAAGGACAGAATACAAACAAAGGCATGGCAGTCTCTGGTTGAACTCACTGCAATAGTCCATTTGGAAGCTATCAAGATGGGAACGAATGAGCCTAGTTCAGTTCAACATCAGATAAGAAAAACTTCAATCCATGCACCAAGTGCAACCCCATATAATTGCTGTTAGTCACTCCCCAGGGAATCATGCTTTTCAGTATGAAGGCCTGCCCTGGATCAAAGTACTCTTAATGATCCTGAATCTCAGAGGCAATCAGCAAAGAAAGCCTCTCAATGGCAGAAACTGAGGTTGCTTTTGCTTTGTTCCCTTGTTTTGGAACACACACAAACACATGCAAACACATACATATACATATATGCATATATGTATAATGTGTACACATATGAATGTGTGTGAGATATATAGCTTGGGTCCCTTTACCTTCTATGGCATGTATCTATACTATATTTTTAAAAGTACATTTTTATTGATGCTGTGTGTTTTTATAACACGGTTGCTTCAAAATATATCTACCCACCCCCAGCACTAAATGATTCCTTATAGCAAAGGGGGAGAAAGTTTAAGAAAAAATAACAAAAAGTTTCTTCATCTGACAGTATATGTAATAAACTACTCCCATAGTCCAATTTTTGGCTGAGAGCAAAAAGGGACACATCATTATCTTTTCTCCAGATCCAAGATAAGTTAGAATTCAGCTTTATTTTAGTAATTTTTTCTCTATATCACTGTACTTGTTAATTGTATGCGTGTGTGTGTGTGTGTATTCTACTGTCTATGTAACTGTTCATAAAGCTCTGGTTTTTGGAATTCTTCATATTTGACAGTTCTTCCTGCATAATAACATTCCATTATATGTGTGGTAGCAAAGAACAACAATAGCAAAAACAACTTTGAAAGGCTCAAGGACTCTGATCAATGCGATGTCCAAGCACAATTGCAGCAGACTCATTACAATGCTACCTACCTCCTGAAAGAGAGGGGAGGGCCTCAAGATACACAAGGAGACACTAATTTTTGGACATGGCCAACATGGGAAATTCTTTTGCTTGACTAAGATGAGTTTTGTTTCATTTGTTTTCTTTATCAATGAAGAGGGAAAGGAGAAAAAATAAATGTTTGTTGAATGAAAAAAAAATTTAAAACCATTTAAAAATTCCATTATATTTATATAACACAGTTTGTCCAATCATTTGCAACTTTGTTTCCCATTTTCTGCTACCACAAAAAAGTACTACTATAAATATTTTGGTAGACCATAAGTTCATAGGCAAGATCTCTTACACTGAAAAGGACCTCAAATGCCATCTAGCCTAACTCACCTCATTTTTTTTTACAGATGATGACATTGAGGATCAAGGAAGTTAAGTGAATTGCCCTAGTTCTTTTGACTTCAGATGGGTTCTTTTTTTTCTACCTAAGTCCAGTGGTGATATTGTTGGGCCTGCAGAAACCTATGCAGGGACTGTGACATTGTGATTCTGTGTAGCAGGAAAGAGATGTAAGTGTCTAGTGATTCCAGTCAGTGTCAAAGTTATGGGTGCTCTCAAGCTATATTGGGTTGGATGGCATTAAAAGCAAGAGAGGATGGGGACTTGGAGTTTAGCAGTCTCATGTGATTCTTTTAGTAGGGGCTACTAGTTCTATTCTGCTTCCCTTAAAATCAGCCCCTTGCCCATTTAAAATGAACATAGTAGAGATCCTTGTGTAATTGCAGACTAATTACTTTCCTATGAGTTCTTACAACCTTCCTTATGCTCAATGAATTCAGTTCAGAAGACATTTGTTAAGGATCCATTAATCATGTACAAGACACTGTACTAGACATTGAGAAAACACAGATCAAAAAGAATATAGTTCCAGCCCTCATAGATCTTATAGATTAATGGAATGGGAGTTGGGAGAGGTGCTAGATCATACACACAAATAAGTGTGATACAAGATAGAAGGTGATATAGATTAATACCTTCAATGGGAGAAAATAAGACCTCTAGGAGAAAAATGAGGATGGCAAAATCACTTCATTTGAGGGGACTAGGGGAAGTTTCACAAATAGTTTTACCTGAGCTGTTTTTAAAGAAAGAGAAGGACTTCAGAAGATGGAAGAGAAACAGTGCATCCTGGGAGGGGAAAATGGTCTGCAAAAATTCAGAGAAGTTAGAGAATGCAGTACAAGCAGAGGAATCAACTGAGTTTACCTAGAATCTGAAGTATATGACAGGAAATGGGAAACATCTTCAAAGACTATTTGTAACTATACTGAGGAGGACCTAAAACGTCAGGCTCAAGAATTTGTATATTATCTGGGAAGAGACTGAAAATAGATGAATTAAGAGGTGAGAGGTAATGAAGATCTGCTGTGGGGTGTTGCTTGGCAATAAGGGGTGAATATGACAAACATAAAACAAGTAAAGTTGACAGGAGACAGAAAAAGGGGACTTGACAACTGATTGGATTTGTCAAAGATGATCCAAATATTTTTAACTCTTCTCAATTAAGAGCACTGTTGTCATTATTACCATTTTATGGATGAGAGTTCAGAAACCCAGTGAGTGTATGATGATGACCTTGATTTCCAAGGTCAAAAATAAATTACATAGCTAGTATTAGAACATAGGTCTTAAACTGAATCTTAATCCAGGTATAGGTCAAGTTTAAAATTCCAAGTGCAGCAGGAACAGAGAAAAACAATCTGGTTCACCTTTCAAATACAGCAAGGAAATAAAAACATGGAATTAAAATGTTAATTCTTGGAAGTCCAAAGGTTAACAGAGAAACATACATTTTTCTCTTGAAAACTAAGCACAATATAAATAAATCACTTGCTATTAACAGAGCTCCTATCCATCATAATAGCTCAGAATCATAGTTCAGGGTCAAAAATAATGATATTATTAAACTATAATGATACACCATACTTGGAATGAAATCCTCTATGGTTGACCTGGGTACTTCAAAGTTGATGGGTTCTATCTGACCTACAAGAAACTAATGGTTTCCATTATTCTATGCCAGCAATAGCCAATAGAAGAGGCTTTATTTGACTGCCAAATTCTCCATAGCTTGGCACCTGGTTACTATTCATACTAATTAGTTACTCTGAAACCATGGAAATAATTAGAATCAGTGTTTTAGGAAAACACACACATTTAAATGTTTATCCTCTCATGTGCAATTATATGTATTGTTCAAATGAAGGCCTGAAGGAATCCCAGACTTGGAATTTCCCTACAACATTAACCAATAGTCATAATTCTTTGAGATTTAAGTTTTATTGCATATGAAATAAGCATAATAAAGCTAGCTTGTTTTGCCAGTCAAATGATAGTAAATTATTGTCTAATTCAATTACTAAATTACTGATTATTCAATTACTAAGTGCTGACCATGTGCAAAGTGTGCACACCACAAGAGTTCAAATACTCAAATGGATCTGTGATTGGATGAAGACATTCCTCCCCATGCGGCAGATCATAACTCATCTACAGTTACTTATTCTGTGTGATTGTTATTCACATCTACATATCAGTACAGCCCTGGAGGTCTTCCCAACATTTAAGGGCCTCACTTGCTCAATGTTATATCTAATGTTTGATTTTGCCATAGCCAGTCCATGTTCTTTCTTGCTCATATAGTTCTATGATGATATCCCTTACACTGCTTCTCAATTCCTAGATTATAATTTAGTGTGTCCTGCTCAGATTCAATATTCAACACTCCACTGTCCTTTGGGTGATTTTCATTTTAGGTTCTTCAATCTAGAGTGTTCTATGATCCCCAGTCCTACAGTAACTATGATGATAATGTAAAGAAAGTAAATAGAAAGAAGAACTCATAGAAGGACCAATGCAGGAAATTGTCTTATTTAGTTATGATGGTTTTTACATAGGTTTTCAATAAGGGGAGAAGGAGAGAGGGAGCAAAAAAGATTTTTGTTGTTTTTTTAATGAAATGAAATAACAAAAATTAACTCCTGGAAATAATAATTCACTATAGAAATAAAGTAACCTAAAATTCATTGGCTCCATTTAGTCAGATATTTAGTGTAAAATCATTCCCAGTGATCATGAATAATGGGATAGTTCCTTTGTAAACCACTAAATTAGACACTGGAATGAAGATATTTTGTAGAAAATAAATCAGCATTTGATGGGCCAGATCTCTTTCTTCCTCTGTCTGTACGAATCAGCCAACAATGATTTTGAGCACTTGCAATGAATTGAATGTTATCCCTTTACTTGGAAGCTTATAATTATTTGAAGATATATGATGAAAACATATGAAATAAATGATGAACAGTTAAATGCTTAGTTGTGTTGAACAAATAAAGTGTAATGGCAATGTCAGCAAAAGAGATCATTGATCAGAGTGACTTCATAAATGGTGCAGAATCTGAGTAGGAATTTAATCTGAGGTTATATACATCATTTTCAGTGGACTTTTAGGATTATTTCTACTGGAATGAACTTTGGACCTAGAAAGAAACCAATTTTATATTTTACCACACTTATGATAGAACCCAGTAGTTCAACTGGCTCTTAATAGGTAGCACATTTCCTCTCACCATGTCAGGTTCATAATGCTTGACACTTAAAAAATATTTGAGTTAATTAATGGATAAATGGAATTGTGACACTGGATAAGTCAGTTTACATTTCTCTGAATCTATTTCTCAATACATGAAAAGCAATTAATCACAAAATTTCATTGTAATTGATATGATTTATATTAAACTCCAGGGAAGTATGAGAGGCAGCTATAGGTCTCTGGACCACTGTGGGCAACAGGAAAAAGAATATTAGTATACAAGAATACTAGTATACTTCTTTTTTGTTTGTTTGGTTTTTTGGGGAAGGCAGTTGGGGTTAAGTGACTTGCCCAAGGTCACATGACTAGTTTTTTTGTGTTAAATGTCTGAGGCCAGATTTGAACTCAGGACCTCCTGACTCCAGGGCCAGCACTCTATTCACTGTGCCACCTAGCTGCCTCATTAGTATACTTCTAATGAAGAAATCACTTAAGGGAATGCAAAGATAAACACTATGTATCTATCTGGTTAATATACAACATCTGAATATCCTTATTATTGAATACACTATTATCATAATACTTTGAAATGACAGTAATTCATATCCATGTGAAGTTCCAACTTTCATTAGTCATCACAATTAAAATAGTAATTGGAATAAGATGTTTGGACCATCAGAAATAGATTGTCCATTAATGTAAATCATCTTCCTCTTTTATGAGATTGTGTAGAAAGTATAGCCGTAAATTTTGCTCTTTGAATTCTGTTTCGGTGCAATCAATGGACGAATTTATGAACATGGTGGATAAAGTGAGATAAATGTAATTGCATCTAATCAGATAAGAAAAGATTGGAGGAAAAAAGGAAGTTGGAATTGGGAAATGACTAAGGCAGATATGTGGGATATGGGAGGGTAACATGATGATTCATACATAGTCTGGCCAAACTTTCTGCTTAGGAAGCCCTTGTGTTCAACCCTGTCAAAAGATTCTCATAGAAGCCAGGTTTATAAAGGAGACCATAACATCACATAAAGGTTAGCTGAAATCCATCTTCTTTATACTTCTGGATCTGACAAAGGTGAGTGGACCAGAACGAGACAGTTATTAGTATATAGGGTGAATTCCCCCAGTTGTTAAAAGAGAAAGAAGCACTCTCCAGTGTAATGACCGATTATGCTTAGATTTGAAAGTTGAATGCATCCTTACATATTTTAACCTCCACTCTATTCTATATAGATCTCCAAGGTTGTCTTTGGGTTGCTGAAACCAATTGTGTAATTTGTATTTGGCATCTGACAGAGACTGAGTGGGTGACTCTCAAATCACTGACTAAGAATAGGATCTCCTACTGTTAGCATGTCTGAAAATGACTGCAAGCAACAGGTATCCTAGTTTATTTTCAGAAAAACACCAGATTGTTACCACAGTCACAGGCATAATTTCAAGAGAAATGCTCAGGGTTGATTTAACATGCCAAAATGGAGCAATTTGACATGGAAGTCATACCAAAAATGAGTGTTGCCAATTGGAATACACAAAAGCCATTAACTTCTTGACCAAATGGTTCTCTCTCTGAGTCATCATACCATTCTTGGAACTAGTGTCCAAAATAAAGAATTTGGTAAAAGCAGCTGATTGTGCCTCATTAAGTAAAAAATATAATCCTTTCTTTGCATGAAAAAAAAATCTACTTGAAAGTTTTCATACTAGTAGGACAAAATTCTCTACCCATAATACAACTTTGGCCATTTTGATTACACTGATTAATTTGTTTGGTGGACTCATGATGTGGATAGATATTAGTCCAATCCAATCTCCCTTCTGCCTATTTGCAGGGCTTTTTTATACTATAAGTTTAGGGAGCATTTCCTGAGCAGCTGGGTAAATTCAGATGATTTGAGAGAAGGATCTAAGAGACAGAAGTCAAGCAAATTTGCTCTTCCTTGTTACCCAGAGACCATGTATAGCCTGACCCAAGAAGAAGAAATAGATTCAATATTTTCATTATATACTATACCACGCAGATAGCAGTCACCCTAATTACAAATTACTAATCTTGCACAAGTGTGTTCTGTAAATTTTGCACTAAATCTGTCCATTGTATGTAGGACTCAAGAGACACACATATCCAAAATTAGATCTCTCAGCTGCTGAATATTCTATTGCTTCCTGCCTCTGTTAATGATTTTCATCTTCCATTAATGGGCATAGGCCATTATCCTTGGATAATTTTCTAATGCTCAGCTGTGCTTATCATGCATACCAAACTCTTGTCCTAAAATCTTTAGTGGTGCTGCTTTTTGTGCAGTCATATCTGTCTTCCTCTTTCTCAGGTTTTAGCTTATAGATGACCTCTTTCCCACAAACCACTTCACACCATCTCTAGCTGACATAGGCAGCAACACTTTCCTCAAGGATGGAAGCTAGAGGTCAATTGGAAAAGCAGTAAATACCATTTAGCAAGACATTTACATTTCCCTCAGCTGCCTATCTCCCTACACAAACAGATGCTGCTAGAATTACATTCCTGAAGGATGAAATGATTGCTCAACCTAGCTCTCCAAAGTATATGGACGGATTCCTGCCAGACAATCTGTGGTGTGTGGAAGAAATGGCTCATTTTCCAGGGTGTTGATATCCTTGCTCAAAACTTCCAAGACTGCTTTATTCTTCAACTAATATAATCTCCATGTGCTTTATGCTCCAGAAAAAAAATGTAATCCTTGCCATATTCCAAAAACTTTACTTCTATGCTTGCCTTTGGGCATTCTTTGGCTTAGTCCGGTGCCTGTCCCGGGAATATCTTCTTCCATCTCTGCCTGCTGAAATGTTCCAATGGCAAAGTCAAATCAGACTTCCTCCATGACAATCATCTAATCGACACTTCCTCTCTCCCCCATACTCTCTCTCTTCTCTGAATGATCTTTCTTTCTACCGTATTTATGCAGGTATCTGTATACTGCTTTTGCTCCATGGTTGTATTACAGACATTTCTTTGTTCCTCTATTACACTGTAAGCACCTTATGGTCAGGAGCCATGTCTTTTTCATCATTGTATCCCATATAAAAGAATATCATACATACTACAATTCCTATAACTACTTGAATAAAAAATGAATTTTTAAGTATTTTTAACCTAACTTTTTAGAGGTCTTCTTGTTATTCAATCATTTTTAGTTATTTCTATTGCCTTGTGACCACATTTGGGCTTTTCCTAGCAAAGATGCTGGAGTGGTTTGCTATTTCCTTCTCCAAATCATTTTATAGGTGAGAAAACTGAGGCCAGCAGGGTAAAGTGACTTGCCCAGGGTCACATAGCTAGTAAGTATCTGAGGTCAGATTTGAACTCAGAAAGCTGACTCCAGGCGCAGCACTCTATCCACTGTGCCACCTAGCTACTTCATTTTAAAGGTAGCATAGCAAAGTGGAAGACAGTGTGAGATAGTCTTGAATTTGGGAAAAACTGAATTAAAGTACCACTTTTTACCCAAATGTACATGACTCTCTATGTCACTTAATTCCTTAGTGCATACAAGTGAGTAAGAAGATATGTGGAACAGCTTCCAAGCTGTGTTCAGGGGGAAAATGTTGTTTTTATAAAAAAAAAAAAAAAAATATATATATATATATATATATATATATTAAAAAAAACTCTTTTTTGGGGGTTGATCCATTTAAAAATAAGAATATTTGTATAGTACTTTAAGTTTGCCAACCATTCTCCATGGACCATTTTATCTGATCTTCAGGAAACCTTTGAGGTAGGTGTTATTAATAATTCCATTTCATAGATGAGAAAATTGAACCTCAGTATAAATGGGATTTATATAGCTTAAAAATGTCTAAAGCAAGATTGGAATTCAGAATTCCTGACTCCAAAAGAGTATGGTATCTATACACTATAACACATATATAAGACAAATGTTAATGGAATATAGATTCTATTATCAAAATGGAGTGTGTGTGTGATTAGAGAACTAGCTGGAATAAATTTGGAGAAACTTACAAGCAAACTAATCTTAGTAGCCCATGAAGATTGGCTACAGGTTATAAAGGAGTTATGGAAGTACTTCCTTCCTCTCCAGGCTTTACTGGAAGCTTGCTCTACCTCCCTCTAGTTCTTTATCTTGAAGCTTCACTCTAGCCTTGGAATTCACATATGGGAAGTATCTTCAATTTCTGTGGCCTTTCACTCTCATTGGCTTGCATCTCCTAGAACCTCCATTTATTGAGGGCTCCCAAACAAACCACATTTCATTTTTTGTCATAATGTGCTCCAGTCTTCCTCTACCCTGCTCCATACTAGGTACCTCCTCTTTAATGGCCCTCACCCACACTTTTCAGCTTCCCTTTATGTGATGTCCTCCCCCATTAGTATATAAGTTTTTTTTTAAGGGAGGCACTCTTTCACTTCCCATGTATTTGTACTCTAAAGGATAGGACAGTGCTTAACGCAGAATAAGAACTTAGTAAATGCTTGCTGATTGACTACCAGATAGCCAAAAGTATCCATTCTTGAAATGGTAAAGAAAAAAAAATTCTCTTTTGACATCATTGGAGCATAGTCAAAGCTGAAGGACTTAACTTTTTGAAAGCAAAAATTTAAAAAAAATAGTTCTTAGAACTAACTTTTATCAATTTCCTTGAACACAGATTCATTAAACTGCCTAGTGAGATACATTTCTCATAAAGTCATGCTGTATGAATCGTTTGTATATTTCAGAGCCTAATTTATGCCATCATTTTGCTCTTAATGCTCAAATTATTTATCATTCTCAGGATATAGAAAATTGCTTTTCTTACTTAGCAAAGGAAATGGTTTCTAAAGAGTTCTAAATAGCATTGAGTCTGTGTACAGTCATTCTTATCCTTGAAATATTTAATAGGGTTTGAGATTTTGGTCATCGTACATGGTCCAGTCACTTGAAGTTTTCTACTGTTTTAATTTTGACTGTCAGAAGTATGCAGTAGAAATCCTAGAAAGAGGATAAGGCAAAATGTATTTTCAGTCATTAAAACCCTTTTGAATAAGAGTCATTTGAAGTCTTGGGTATTTGATACAGACTGTAGACTTTAGAAGGAAATAGTTCCAAAATGAGAAAGGAACAGTTACCAAATTGAATTTAACATTGATTTTATGGAAATGGGCCATTTGATACTTTTCAGGGAGCATTTGCATTCAATATATGAAGACCAGGAAGTTGTTGCAGAAACATCAATGCAGCAGGAAACAAAAGCATTCTGATTCATAGGAGTCTCCAAGGATTTTACCTAGAAAATATTAGTTCAATTTCTTTCTCTAGCAGATTTCTTGTAACTCTTTTATGAAGTACATATTTTAAGGAGAACATGTGACACATATTTCTCCTACCAAGCACAGTTAAAGTTTTCCCTCAAAAAAGGCAATCCAATGTATGTGATGTATGCGTGATGGTGATGATGATGATGATGATGACAGTATAGGAAGTAAGAAAATTTAGCTTGCTGTAATTAATGGATATAAGCCACAAAACTAAGATTTATTTATCTTCTTAAGGGGAAATGAAGAAAGATAGATTAATTATTCTACTAAATTTCTATTTTGATAAATAGACTTGCTCTGTGTACATGTAAGTATGAAAAATAAATTCATAAAAACCTGAAAAGATGTCATAGCATTTGACTCTGAACAAATGGATGCAGTATTCTTCCTGTTTTACTAGTCTGTATCCACCAAGCTGGCATAGACTGATAAAACACCACCATTCCAGACTTCTGACCACTCCTATGTAGCTGACCAGAGTAGACCTGTTATAGAGGTGAAAGTACTATGCACTAATGCTACATAACTGGTTATTGAGAGTCTCAAGTTCCAACACAGTAGAACCCTCAAGTCTCTTGAGAATATATATTCCCTCACAGGTGATAAAATTTCCCATCATGCTTTTCATTTTTGGTGACTAGAATGTGGAAGTAGTACTAGGTCAAGTACCCTAGAGGTCTTCTCCATTTCCCCTATTCAGAGTCGGTTTTAGACCCAGTCAATTGGATGCTTCTGTTTGAATATCAACTTATGAAAAAAACCTAAATAAAAATAGATTTCATAAGCTTAACCTAACCTAAGATTTTTGACAGTTTGTTTGGGAACCAATATAACAAATTTTGCACAATCAGTTGACATCAATTATTGTTCTGATTTGAAACTATTTCTGGTGTAGGATCATCATTTTCAGAGGAGTCTAAAGGGTTAAAAATAGTTATAGTATTGTATAGTGTCAATATAAAGTAAGGAGATGATATATACCTTCACCAGTATAACTAAATTTATATTTTAAAAATTCAGTTAAATGATTTGGTTTTATGTTTTTTTTTCTCTTTTAAAAAAGTTGATTTACCTTTACCTTTAGGTGTGTTGGGAGTAGGGAAGACAGAAGTGCATACTCTATTTACTTTTAAACACAATAAGATAAGAAGTACAATTTTAATCAATTTATCAAACAAACATTTATTCCTATGTGTTTACTGAGTGACTTATTTTAGAGTTGTGTAAACTCAGGAGCCATGATTGCATGCTTCAGCAAATCCTGTAATAATTAGTGATCCTTTAACATGCTGTAATGAAGCATGAGGATTAAGGGGTGGGACACATTTAGGGTCATTTCCTTTCTTACTGAAGTAATATTCTTTCTTTTATAAGGACAATATGATTTTCATCCAGTTGTATTAAGATGCCCCATTTGTCCTTCTGTGACAGTGTGGCATTAGTGAACACACTTCGGTTTATGCATATTAAATGCCCGAGCTTTAGAGATCATGGCATGAATTCATGCCCAGAAGAATGACTACTGCTAGGTAGATCTGACATCTTTGAAGGTGAGGAAAGAATAGGAGAAGAGATGTCTCTTTGTTCTATAGGCAAATTACAGTATGCTCATTTGATATATTTAAATTGACCCTATTGCAAGGCAAATGCACAACAATTAATATTCAAGACTCCTTAGATGGTTTCTTGCAGTTTTTTTAAAACCTAGTTTTCTGTTACCTTTTATCTGCCTCAAAGATGGGAACTCATGCAATTAGGTTTAATAGTATTTTTAGTAGTTAGAATTTATGGGACTCATATCTATTTGCAAAGGATTTCCAGTGGTTTGGGTATATAATTTTTCTGCAGAATGAATGGGTTAAATGTCTTTCTGAATCATTTAGGATGCTATTACTAGTGCCTGTAGTACCAGAGTATATTCTAATAGTACCTTTGTTGAATAATAAATGAACTTTGTTAATCTAATCCTAGGTAATTCAGGAAATAGAATGTCTCCCCTTTAATGTCTTTTTCTGATAATAATGGAGATTTATATTGATAAAACTGCTCACACTGAAGATGAAGTACTTTGGATAGCTGCTTTCAGTCAACTGCAGAGACCAGAGGAGCTTGTTAGGATTAGCTTTGGTTGAATAAAACAGGGAGCAGAGTACAGTCAAGAGAAGGAAACTGCTGGTTGGGAGTAAGGTGGTTTTAACGGAAATCAAACAGTATGGCCTTTGGAGAATGGACCTGCTCTGCATGGCAAACCAAAAAGTAGGCTGTGCACTAATGGAAAAGAAGACATAAAGGGGAAAGGAGCAAGACTTTGGTATCCTAGAGGGAACAGAAGAATGAAGGCAGGCTTAAGAGGAGTCACCAAGAATGAAAACTGCTGTGGAGTAGGGCTGTATACCCTCTGGGTGCTCATTGATTACAAAGAGATACCAAACA
This sequence comes from Petaurus breviceps papuanus, assembly GCF_028583685.1. Taxonomy (NCBI): domain Eukaryota; kingdom Metazoa; phylum Chordata; class Mammalia; order Diprotodontia; family Petauridae; genus Petaurus; species Petaurus breviceps. The sequence goes on from NW_027185777.1 coordinate 29,541,456, forward strand.
GTGTTCACAAGAACCTACTCTATTTAAGGACATTACAAGGCAGGAGGCAATGGACTGAAATGAAAGTAAAAAGGATTTAACTCACATGTGAAGAAGACTTTTGACTGTAATGATAGTTAAAAAAAATGGAACATGTTCCCAAATTTAATGTCACTCTGAATGTTTTCTTTTTAAATAAAGGATAGACAAATTTCCATTCTGATTTGAGTGTCATTCTCCTGAAAAAGTACAGCCATCTACAGACAACAGTTTCCAGACAGGAACTTTGGATGAAGTCTGTGGCCCGTTAAAGCATATATGCTCAAAGGAAAGCATGTGAATAACTATGCATTAAGTAATATAATGCTCTAGATTGAGCCTAAATGTCTGAAAAAGACCAAGGTTTCTTTACTAGTCTGCAGCAAGGAAACATCATAGATCAATTGTCACCACTAATATAAAATTCACTGCTTTTATACTGACCATTTAGGAAGAATAGGGTAGTTCTTTTGAACAGACATTTACCCAATTTATATGATAGGGTGGGTTTAAGGCAACATGAAGTACCATCCTACCAAAAATATCATCCCAGTTCCCTAATATAATGTATAGGATAATTAATAAATAAAAAGAATAAATAATAAAGTCTCACATTTGGGTTCAAAAGCTGAACTTCACAAAATGAGAAGGCATGACTACATGTCTATGGAGAAAAAAATAACAACAAATATTACTTCTTAACTGATGGCAATTTCAATACAATTTAAAAGCACAACAGTAAAATAAACAAATGGATTTGTCATGTAACTAATTAGAAAGTTTACTAAAATATGAAAATCATAACACATCTGTGTCTGTCCATCCAGTGTGATTCTTGCCTCTATCTTATGCTTTTGTCCCAAGAGGTCCATCCAATGGACTAGAGACCTTCCCTGTTTTCTATTTATCACAAAAGTGCTAGTGAAACACCTTGATTATCCATCTGTAATTCTTTCTTTTCACAGGATTAGTCAAAATTCTCTTTCCATCATAAAATTCATCTGTGACCTATTTTACTTCTATTTTTCAGGGTTCCTCATTGGATATATGAAGTATTCTGATTATACCTGGAAAGAGCCAATCCATTGTCCCCTATATGAAGATGATTGCATTCCACTTCTCAGTGTCATAGAGTAACACTGGTAGAATACTGGTTTTAAAGAGACAGACCTTAGATTTCAATGGGAAACTTGGGTCATCAAAAACCCTTATTTAAAGGTGAGCCAAAGAGCATAATGTGGCAACTATGTCACATGCAAGCTTAGAGTGTATTCAAAAGAAGAAGACCAAGATGAGGTAATGTGAGAGGGCCATTCTACCTTGTGCAGGTCAGATCATATCTACAAAAGTGTTTCAAGTCTTGGTACCAAATTTTAGGAAAACACGGATAAACTAGTGTTATGGGAATGGGAATCTGAAGATCTTCCCTGCCCCTAGGCCCTTTGATAGGCTTAAGTGACTCTAAGAACCTTCCTTGATTTGAAAATATTCTCTGCCCCCTAATAGATTGAAGGTGGTCACATGGAGCCTGTGGTAGGAGGCTTGTTTTTCAGGAATGCCCACACCTTGATGCTTTGTGATTGGGCAAGAGGGTTGTGACTTTCTCTGAGCCAGGACAAGGCTATATATACCCTGATGTGAGGCTTTGCTTTGGGGCTCACTTTGAGAAAAGTTGTGTGATTTAACCAGACAAGAATCTGGGCAGATGTTGAGCCCCCCACCTTTGAAAACCCAGATCTTGGTGCTTCCCTCTCTAGTAACTGACTAGGTATGGATGTAAAGGTCAGGCAGTTGGAAGCCTGTCTGCTGATCTATTTCTCTGTCTGCATTTGTTTGCTTGTAATCTGGTTGTATTCACTGAAGTTCAAGGTGCTGACCTTTTCCCCCTGAACTAGGTAAATGACATATGTTTGATGAAAGTAAGATTGTTAACACGTTTTGAGTTGCTTTCCTTTAGAAAAGCATATATAAGAACCTGTGTTGACAGCCACCATGGGTATGCTAGGGTGCTTGCTGCTACAACTACAATCAATTGAAAAGAAATCATCTAAAATGTTATATGGCTGTGAAATCATGACTTACAAGAATCAAATGAAGGAGCTAGGACATTACTGGAGAAGATTTGTATGTAGCACAAAATTTATCTCTAATAAAGGGGCTGGGGGATGGAGCCAAGATGGCAGATGACTTCTAGCACAAACTTGGCATGGGCTCCAGCTTCAACCATCTCCAATACCTGTAACAAAAATGACTGTAAACAAATTTTAAAGCTATAGAACCCACAAAGAGACAGAGAGAACCAAATGTCCCACTGAAGGCAGCCTAGCAGGCTGACAGTAAAAGTCTATTGCAGCACACTCGGAGCTGAGTGCAGTCCCCAGTGAGACACAGTTCTGGCCTCAGGGCAGCCCTGACCACCACTCAGACTGGCCAGAGCAGACTTCAGGAGAGTAAATCACTAGAAGCTGTGGTAGTTTCCAGAATCCTCAACCCATAAATGCTAAAGGAAAAGGAAAAGGTCAGTGGGGAACTCTGTTGTAAGGGTGAAGGAACAGAGTGGTCCCACCCCTGCCCCTGGGGTTACAAGAGGTGGGAGGCACAATGGTGATGAGTGGATGCTTTCAGAGCTTCTGGCATGCAGATACTAGGGGGACCAAGCCACCACTCAGAAGGTAATCACTCTTGCTTTGACCTGCCTGGATATGGATTGCAGTCATGGGTGGTAGTCCTGGGGTGTGTTGCCAGCATGACAGAGTTTGTGGGGGCTATAGAGAGGGCACCCAACTAATAGCTCTGGCAGCTGCAAAATCCCTGTGATTTGGGACAAAGCTCTCTCCATTCTGGAAGCAAAGTTCTACCATAGCAAAGAGCTCAAAAGTCAAGTAATTGTCAAGATAAGGAAACACAATGAGATCATACAATCCTTTTGGGGGGACAAAAAGGATCAAAGCATGGAACTGGAGGAGGACAATGAAGTCAGAACTCCTACATCAAAAGCTTCCAAGAAAAATATGAATTGTTCGCAGGCCATGGAGGAGCTCTAGAAGGATTTTGAAAATAAAGTAAGGGAAATGGAGGAAAAACTGGAATGAGAAATGAGAATGATGGAAGAAAATCATGAAAAGTGAGTCAACAGCCTGCTAAAGGAGTCCCAAAAAAATTCTGAAGAAAATAACACCTTAAAAAGTAGACTAACTCAAATAGCCTTATAAAAGAGGTCCAAAAAGCCAACGAGGATAAGAATGTCTTAAAAAGCCAAATTTGCCAAATGGAAAAGGAATTTCAAAACTCACTGAAGAGAATAACTCCTTCAAAATTATATTGGAACAATTGGAATCTAATGACTTTATGAGAAATCAAGATACTATAAAACAGATCCAAAAAATGACAAAGTAGAAGGCAAAGTGAAATATTTCATTAGAAAAACCCCTGACCTTGAAAATAGATCCAGGAAAGATGATTTTAAAATTATTGGAATAACTGAAATCCATAATCAGAAAAAGAACCTAGAAATCATTCTTCAGGAAATTGTCAAGCAAAATTGCCGTGATATTCTAGAACCAAAGGGCAAAATAGAAATTGAAAGAATTCACCAATCACCTCTTGAAAAAGATCCCAAAAAGAAAACTGCTAGGGATATCATCGCCAAATTCCAGAGTTCCCCGGGCCAAGGAGAAAATATTACAAGCATCCCTTTTTACTATTTTACTATTGTGGAAATACTATCGCAATAACACAAGATCTAACAGCTTCTACATTAAGAAACTGAAGGACTTGGAATATGATATTCCAGATCTCAAAGGAGCTAGGATTTAATCCAAGAATCACCTTCCCAGCAAAACTGAGTATAATGCTTCAGGGGAACATGTGGTCATTCAATGACATAGAGGACTTTCAGGCATTCTTGATGAAAAATCCAGAGCTGAAAACCAAATTTGAGTTTCAATTACAAGAAGCAAGAAAATCATGAGAAGGTAAACAGGAAAAAGAAATCATAAGGAATTTATTAAAATTGAACTATTTTTATTCCTAAATGGAAAAACAATAATTGTTAACTCATGAGACTTTTGTTAATATGAGGACAGTTAAAGGGAATATATATATATGTATACATACATATATGTATGTATAGGAACATGTGTGTATAAATATAAATATATATGTGAGTGTGGGCATGTGTGTACATGTATGCCTAGACAAAGGGCACAGGATGGGTTGAATATGAAGGGATGAGATCTTAAAAATAAAATTAACAGGTGAGAGAGGAATGTACTAGGAGAAGGAGAAAAGGAGCTATAGTTTAGGGTAAATTAACTCATATAAAAGAGGTAAAAGAACACTGTTACAATGGAGGGGAAGAGCAGGAAGGTGGAAGGGAATGTGTCAACCTTACTCTCATTGAATTGGCTTAAGGAGAGGATAACATATACATTCAACTGGGTATCTTATCCTACAGGAAAGCAGGGGGGAAGGGATAAGAGGTGGGGGTGGGGGGTGATAGAAGGGAGAACAGATTCAAGGAAAGGGTAGTTAGAAGCAAACTATTTTGAAAAGAGACAGGGTCAAAGTAGAAAATAGAATAAGTGGGGGGCAGGATAGGATGAAAGGAAATATAGTTAGTCTTTCACAATATAACTACTATAGAAATGTTTTACGTAATTACACATGTACAATCTATGTTGAATTGCTTGTCTTCCCAGTGGGTTTGGGTGATGATGGAAAAAGGGAAAGACTCTGGAGGTCAAACTTTCAAAAAAAAACCCAAAACAAATGTTAATGCATGTTACATGCAACTGGGAAATAAGATATACAGGTACTGGGGTACAAAAATCCATCTTGCCCTACTAGAAAGTTGGGGGGGGTTCAGGAGGATATAAAAGAGAACAGATTTGGGGAAAGGGAATTCCATAGGCTCGTTATTTTTGGGTGGGGGTACGGGAGAGACGGGGGGGAAAAATTTTGTAACTCAAAATCTTGTGGAAATGAATATTAAAAATTAAAATTAAATAAATAAAGTTTGTATGTGGGTGGCAGCCGGTTGGGCAGAAAAAAAAAAAAGAAAGTGGCAGCTAGGACGTACAATGTATAGAGTGCTAGCCCTGGAGTGAGGAGGACCTGAGTTCAAATCCACCCTATGACACTATCTTCATGACCTTGGGCCAGTCATTTAACTGTTTGCCTTAGTACCTCATCTGTAAAATGAGTTGGAGAAGGAAATGGCAAACTACTCCAGTATCTTTGCCAAGAGAACACCCAGTAGGGTCATAGAGAGTTGAATATGACTGAAACAGTACAACAACAATAGCAAATAATTGAAGAAGGATTATATTTGTTTTTATTGAACCAGACACCATAGCCAGCAATGACATATAAAAATTTAAAAGAATTTAGATTTGACATGAGGAAGAACTTCCTGATAATAAGAGATATACTGAAATGTAATGGGTTGCCACAGAATATAATAGTTTTCCCTTCAATGGAAGTCTTCAAGCAAAGTCTAAATGATTATTTTTTGACTGTAGTCAAAGAAATTCTTACATATATATACATATATATGGTAAAGTTGATGGCCTCTGGAGTCCCTGACTAAACTGGGATTCTGGGAAGCAAAAAAAATACCATTAGAGTAAAAAAGGATTTCTGATTTTCCTCATCTTTTATCTTTTTTTTAATTTTTTTTGCTTTTTGGAGGGCAATTGGGGTTAAGTGATTTTCCCAAAGTCACAAGGCTAGTAAGTATGTCAAGTGTTTGAGGCCGGATTTGAACTCAGATCCTCCTGACTGCAGTGCTGTGTCAGGATTCGCTGTGCCAACTAGCTGCCCCAGGATTTTTGATTTTCAAAAGCCCCCATTTAAAATACTAATGACTTTGAGAAGGGGAATGTCTTGAGCATAATGTTCTTATTAGCTGCCACCAAAAGGAAGGGAACTGAAAAGGACTCCATGGATTAGCTGGTCCAACCTCCTCATTTTACCAATGGGAAAACTGAGGTTCAGACATTTTACTAGTTAATTTCACTAAGGATTAAAACCTATATCCTCTCATTCTTAATTCATAGAGGCTCAGGGTGAGTAATCATAACAAAAATAATACCTACTATTTATTTTCAAATTTGAAAATCATTTTACAAATTTTTATCTCAATCATATTCATAGCAATCCTGGAAAGAAGGTGCTTCTTCATTTTATAGAGAGTTGGACAATAACGAGGAAATTAAGAATGCACAAAAGCTAAACTTTGCCTACTTCAGAGATTGCATAGATTGGTTCAAATCCCTAACTTTCTATCTCTCAATCATGTGACATTAACCAAGTTGCTTAACCTTTCTGAAACCCAATTTTCTCTTCTAAAAATGGAGCTGGTGAAGGGAAGATAGTCTAAATAGCCTCAAGGATCTTTGTAAACTCTAAATCTCTGATTCTGTAAGAGGCTATCACTCCCACCTATCCCCGTCCCTCCTCAGTTTGAATTGAATAGTGGGCCCTTTCACAGATTTGGGACAGACTACACTGCCCTATCTCTCCTTCTTTTCCTCCCCTCACATAGAGATGAGGAGAGTATCATTTCTCAGATTAGGTACAGATGGTCCTGCCCTGTTTATCAGAGTGGAAGCATAATATCAGTGAAAAAAATCATGTAGCCTCTAGTCTAGATTTCTAAAAGTTTGCTGAAAGGGTTAAAAACCACTGGTTAATAGAAAAAAAAATGGAGAGGTAGATACTGCAAAAAGTACCGAATAATGAACTACACTTGAGCAGCTGCATAGCACAGCAACTCAACTCTTGAACCAAAAATATTTCTATCAGAGAACACTACACATTCTACATCTGTTGCTCTATGATCTGCCTCTGGCTACCTATTAACATCTGGGTGCAATTAAAGCTGTTGATTTTATTCAAAAACTCTTTATGCAGCATTGTTCCTTATTACCTTGGAGGTTACCTCTCCCTAGTCTCTCTCCATGATTCCTTGCTTTCTTAGAAAATCCACATCAGAAATTAGAATAGTTCTAAGACAAAGGAAAACTTTACCTTGCCCTAAGCACCAGATGTATTTTAGTGAACTTTTATTGTCATCCCCATAGATAGTTCTGACTTAATGATGAGAGGATCTGACTGGAAGACCTACTTTTTATGGTCCATGGGGTCAATTAGTGCCCACTAGAGATTTTGTTACTGGTATTTGAGTAAATCTGCAGCTATTGGGGGCACTTAAAACAAGAAGCAATTGGATGCAGAAGCTGAGATGACGAATACTGAAAAATGTGGTCTTGCTGTGTCTTTGTGAAATCACTATATACAACAGTGCAGCATTATGAAAAGTGTTCTGCGAGTCTGAAATAGAGCAGTAACTAAGAATAACATTGAAGCAGGTTTGGATTAGGTGGTCTCTAAGCTACATGCCAACTCTAATCCATTTTGATCAGGCCAACCTGCTCCTCAGCTTTAATTCACAAGCATCATTTTGTTTTACTCATTAGATGCTGAAATGGTGGAGTCCAAATGGAGTTGTTTTCATTGCCATTAATTATAACAATAGATTGCTAGAGAAATGGAAGCAGATCATATTACATTTCATATCTAATTCTCCTTCCAATTTTATATTTTCAGGACATTATTATTTAGTTGGGTCCTACACCAAGCTTTTGGCAAGCTTTTTCACCTTTCAGTGATTTTCACTGTTTTGTGAGGCAATACTTTTCAAAATCTACCATCATTATCCTCTGCAATATTTTTCAAATGAGCTTCTATTCCAAAATGAGTTTCCTATTGCATGGGAAGGAAAAAAAGTGTTTAATGCCTAACATGGTTTCTGGCTTTTTTGGATTCTTCTTTATGGTATTTGGTTATCATTAGCTAAAATTTTATAAGAAGTGTTAGTAATTCAAGTCCAAGTCTTTATTTCATCAGTTTCACACTTTTAAAAAAGCATCTTGTTGAAATAGACAGGATTGTAGATTTTTAAGGATAGGTGGAATTGTCCTATATTTATTGTTTCTTCTATGTTGGCATTTTTTTAATCTTACTCTAATCAAGAAATTAATTGACTTAGAGATATATAGCTAATTCTGAAACAATTCCCAGGCAACTATGCAGTTATAGAAGCCTAGTACAGTAGATTGTGTGTGTGTGTGTGTGTGTGTGTGTGATATGTTGTTTAGCAATCATTATGCCAAGGGATTTCCAATTTCATTGTTGAAGAATCTGTTCACAAGTTACAGTCTTCTGATGAATCTATGAGCCTTTGGTAACTTTTAGTATATCAATGCAGGTAAAAAGTATAGGTCTCTGTCATTAGTGACCTGTCCACAAGATGTAAAGAAGTAGAATTAGTCAATTATACAGCCTTATCAATGATTCTCTATATGATGCACCAAAGCTAAAATACACAATTATTAATTTGATCCCCTTTAATAAAGTTAGTTTATCTATCACACTCAAAAGATATAAAATACCATAATCTTCTTCAACAAGTTTTGCTGAACATTATCAACAACAAGTTGAAAGCAAAAGAAAATGGTTTTGTGCAACTTAGGTTTTTTCTGGCATGAAATGAATAAGATTTTAAAATGTAGCATGAAAAAATTTAGAATAATAAAATGTTAGAACCATTAAACATTTCCTAGTCTGAGCAGCTAGGTGGCATGGTGAGTAAAGTGTGGCCTTGGAGTCAGGAGGATCTGAATTCAGTTCCAGCCTCAGACACTTAACACCACACCCACCCACACAGACACACACAAAAACTAGCCATGTAAGGTTGGGCAAATTACTTAACCCCAACTGCTCTCCCCCCCCAAAAAAAAAGCAAAAATAAAAATCCCCTAGTCTAAATCCCTTATTTTGATATGAAGAAATTGAGACCCAGAATGGTATAGTAACTTAAAGGTGTTCATATTGGAACTCAGACTAGGCCTCTACTCCCATTCCAGTGTTCTCCTTTCATGCCACTACAATTTACTTAAAAGAGATTGTCTATAAGGTAGAGCCAAGTTGGCAGAGAAGAGGCAGAACTCATGTGAGGTCTCCTAAATTCTCCTCTAAGCAACTTTAATGTCTAAAAAAAATTCTGGAGTGGCAGAACCCAAAACAGGATGAGGTGAAACAATTTTCCCACCCAAGATAGCCTTCAAAGTGGCAGGAAAGGTCTGTAGCACTGGGGTGAGAGTGATACAGATCAGCTCAGGCTGTTCCAGAGGAGACTATGCCACAACAAATAAACAGTAGCCCTTGGGGGCAACTGAATTGCCCAGCAGTGGCTTCTGGATTTCAGCTCAAATGGGGTCTTACAACTGGTCAGAAGGAGAGTACAGGGGTCCCTTTGCTGGCATTGGGTAAAGGACTCTGCTCTTGGGCCCACATCCAGGTCACAGTCTCAAAATAAGGAGGAACATTAGGACAAGGCTTGTGGCTACAGGAGAGCAAGGATTGTGGTTACAGTTCCAGGGTGGAAAAGAATGTTTATCATCACTCACAGACAAGAGCACAGACCAGAAGAGTAGGAAACACACCTCTTTTTAGATAATACCACTTGAAGAACTGAAAATTTACAGACCCCTAGATCTAGCTTTGAAAACAGCTATACACAAAACCTGAAGTTTGGGACAGTGTCCTAACCATCCTAAGACCAGTGTCTAATTTAAAATAAAATTAAATCAAGAGATAAGCTGGAAAACTGCGTAAATAACAACAGAAAAAAAAACCTAACCATAGGAAGTTATTATGGAAACAAGAAAAATAAAAACAAACTGAGAAGAAGAAAACAAAGTCAAACTGCTATATCCAAAGCCTTTAAGAAAATGAAAATTGGTCCCATGCCCAAAAAAAGAATCCCTAGAAGATTTCAAGAAGTACTTTAAAAATGAAATAAGAGAGATGGAGGAAAAATTGGGAAAATAAATGACAGTGATACAAAAAAATCATTAAAATAAAAGCTTGGTAAAGGAGGCACAAAACATTGCTAAAGAAAATAACACCTTTAAAAAAAAAAACAGTACAGACCAAACAGTGAAATAGGCATAAGAATCCATTGCAGTGTAGGGAGGGGTATCTCATTAAAAAGTAGAATCAGCCAGATGGAAAAGAATGTAGAAAATCTCACTAAAGAAGTTTATTTCTTAAAAATCAGAATCAGGAGGGTGGCCAAGTAGCACAGCGAGTAAGAGCACCAACCCCAGAGTCAGGATGACCTGGGATCAAATCTGGGCTCAGACACTTAGAACCCACCCAGAAACACCTGGCCATGTAACCTTGAGGAAGTTACTTAACTCCAATTGCTTTAAAAAAAAAAAAAGAAAAAAATCAGAATCAGGGGAGTCAAGATGGTGGAGTAGAAACAGCACTTCCATGCGGCTCCGGCTCTCAACACCTCCAATCCATGTAAAAGGGGATTCTGAACAAACTTTGGAGCTACAGAACCCACAAAATGACACAGAGAAGCTAACCTCCCACTGAGGACAGCCCAGCAGGCCAGTAGGAATGGGCCAACACAGCGCTCTGGGAGCCCAGCCCAGCTCCACACTGAGGTTTTAGTCCCAGGGCAGGCCTGACTGGTCAATCAGCAGCTGTGGACATCCAGAATTGGATTATCAGCACATAGATACTAAGGACAAAGTGAGAGGTCAGGGCAGTGTGGACTTAGGGACCCAGCAGTTGGGAGTGTGTTGGCTTTTGCCTCTGTGGCAAGAAGCCACTGAGGAGCTTCAGCTCCTGGCCAGCAGAGTGTAGGGGGACCAAGCGACCAGTCTAAGGGGTAATCACTCTTGCTTTAAGCTGCTTGGATCTGAATTGCGGTCTAGGGTGGAAGTCCTGGGGTGTGTGACCAGCTTGCCAGAGCGTGTGGAGGCTTCAGAGACAGCACCCAACTAATACATCTGGCAAATGAGAAAACCCCAGCATTTGGGATGGAAGCTCCCGTGTCTGGTAGCAGAGCCCTACTGTGGCAAAAAGCCCCAAAGTCAAGTAATTGAGTGGTAATATGACCAGGCAAAGGAAGCAAAACAAACAGAAGAATCCAACATCAGACTCCTATTTTGGGGACAAAAAGGATCAAAGCATGGAACAGGAGGAAAACAGTGAAATCAGAACTCCTGCACCAAAAGCTTCAAAGGAAAATATGAGCTGGTTATAGGCCATAGAGGACCTTAAGAAGCAGATAAGAGAAGTGGAGGAAAAAATGGGAAGAGAAATAAAAAAGATGCAAGACAATTATGAAATGAGAGTCAACAGCCTGACTGAGGAAAATAACACCTTAAAAAATAGAATAACTCAAATGGCAAAAAGGCTCAAAAAGGCAATGAGGAGAAGAATGCCTTAAAAATCCAAATTTCCCAGAGGGAAAAAGAATCTCAAAAGCTCAATGAGGAGAATCATTGCTTCAGAATTAGATTGGAACAAATGGAAGCTAATGACTTTATGAGAAAACAAGATTCTTTTAAACAGATCCAGACAAATGAAAGAATAGAAGGCAATGTGAAATATCTCATGGGAAAAACCACTGACCTGGAAAATAGATCCAGGGGAGATAATTTAAAAATTATTGAACTACCTGAAAGCCATGATCAAAGAAAGAACCTACAAATCATCCTTCAAGAAATTCTCAAGGAAAACTGCCCTGATGTTTTACAACCAGAGGGCAAATTAGAGGTTGAAAGAATGCACAAATACCTCCTGAAAAAGATTGAAAAAAGAAAATTCCTAGGAATATTATAGCCAGGTTCTGGAATTCCTAGATCAAGGAGAAAATATTACAAGCATCCAGGAAGAAACAATTTCAATATTGTGGAAACACAGTCAGGATAACACAGGATCTGGCAGCTTCTATACTGAGGGATTGAAGGTCCTGGAATATGATATTCCAGATGTCAAAGGAGCTGGGATTAAAACCAAGAATCCCCTATCCAGCAAAACTGAGTATCATATTTCAGGGGAAAATATGGTCGTTCGGTGGAATAGAGGACTTCCAAGAATTCTTGCTGAAAAAACTAGAGTTGAATAGAAAATTTGACATTGAGATACAAGAAGCAAGAGAAGCATGAAAAGGTAAACAAGGAAAAGAAATCATAAGAAAATTATCAAAGTTGAACTATTAACATTCCTACATGGAAAAACAAAAATTGTAACTGATGAAACTTTTCTCAGTATGAAAATAGTTGAAGGGAATACACACATACACACACACACATATGTCTATATTGGAGGGTGTATGGGCTTATGAATACATATATGAATGTGTGTGTATATATATATATATATATATATATTTACAGGTATACATAGATAGAGGGCACACGACCAATTTAATAGGAAAGAATGGTACTTAAAAGGTGAAATTAGGAGGTGAGAGAGGAATATAATGAGAGGAGATGGGGAGAGACAGAATGGGGTAAACTATCCCATATAGAAGAGGCAAGGGAAAATGGTTACAATGGAGGGGGAAAATAGGAAGGCAAAAGGGAATGGATCAACCTCATTCTCATTGAATATGGCTTGGAGAGGGAATAAAATACACACTAAATAGGGTATCTCACCATACAGGAGAGTAGGGGGGAAGGGGATGAGAGAGGGTGTAATGTAATGCCAAGCAAAGGCAACTTCCCAAGGTTCAAAATACCAGCATAGGTGCTCTCCATTTTATTAAGTGACAAATTAAGAACAGAGAAGATCAAAATATTACATCATTCAAAATACAGCATTTACTAAGTGTGATTAAATAATCTCCAAGTACTACCCCACCCCAGGACCTTACATTAATTCAATCAATTACAAAGTCCCTGTTCTAAATACTACTCCACCCCTAGACTGTACCTTCATTTAGTCCATCACAAAGCCCCTCTTCTCAAATGGAGATTAATTTCCAATCATAAGTAAAGTACATTCATTTGTTCAATCATAGAACACAAAAAGGTCAAAAGTTCCCCAGCCCTGGATTACTATTGAATCTACCCTAGAGTTACAACAAGTTTAAGCACGGCACTTAATACCCAAATGGAGGTCTTTTCTTCATCTTCCTGGGGAGACAAAGCTTAGCAAGGCCACAAGATACATTGCCAGTCCCTTCATTAATTCATCCTCTGTCTGCAGAACAGTCCTAGGACCCCTGAAAACATTAGTAAAACCCTCTCCCAGGATTTCTGTAAACATACAACAAGAAAATCCTTCTTCAGGGCTTTGGAACCAACAGCAAGGTTCCAAGAATTCTGCAACAACAACACTGTCCTTCACCAGTGGACAGTATTCACTCTCTGTCTGCAGAACAGTTTCAGGAGCTCAAACAACAGCCAGGTCCCAGGACTTCTTCAACAACAGGACTGTCTTTCACCAGTGGACAAATCTGGCAAAACAACATCAAAACAGACAGACAAAGTACCAGCAAATAGCCATGTCTCCTCAGTCCTTGGCAGCTCCGGGGGCAGGTCTCAAAAGTCCAGGGCAATTCAAAGTGGCCCTCAGCAATCCTCTCAGTCTCTCTCTGCCTCCAAAAGTGCTGCTTCCAACAAGTTCTTCTGCCTCTCTCTTGTGTCTCTCCAAATCTAAGTCACCATCTCCTCCCAGTTCAGCACTCTTTTTTTACATCAACAAGTTCATCCCACAAGTGGGATTAACAAGCTCTGGGTTTTAACACAATCAAACCAAAAACCAAGCCAATACAGGGGAATCTTTAAATGCCATTACTATTACAGAGGGGTGTTGGAAGGGAGGGCAGTCCAGGGAGGGAAGTTGGAAGCACCCACTTTTGAAAAGGGATGGGATCAAAGTAGAGAATAGAACAAGTGGGAGGTGGGATAGGAGGGAGGGAAATATAGTCAGTCTTTTACAATATATCTACTATTTTAATGTTTTGCATTAGTTACACATGTACAACCTATATTGAAACGCTCATCTTCCCAGTAAAAGTGGGTGACAAGGGAGGAAAGGGATGAATCTGTAATCCAAAGTTTTAAAATCAAATATATATATATACTATTATTAATACTATTTTACATGTATTTGGGAAATAAGATATACAGGCACTGGGGCATAGATATTCACCATGCCCTATGGGAAAAGTCAAAGGGGATATGGGAGAAGATATGGGAGAGAGCAGATTGGAAGGAGAGGATATCCTGTGGGACTGCTATTTTGGGGTAGTGTGGAGGGAAAAAACGGAGAGAATATTTGCAACTCAAAATACGGTGGAAATGAATGATGTAAATCAGAAGCAAATAAATTATTTGAAAAATGAAAAAAAAATCTGAATCAGGCAAGAAGAAATTAATGATTGCATGAGACATCAAGAAACAATGAAATAAAATCAAAAGAATGAAAAAAAAGAATAAAATGAGAAATATCTCATTGGAAAAACAAAAATAGTTTAAGAAGAGGTAATTTTGAAATTATTGGACTACCTTAAAGACATGCTCAAAAAGGAGGCTAAACATCAATCTTTCAAAAAATTGCCCAAAAAAACTGTGCCCATATTCTAGAACCCAAGGGTAAAATAGAAGTTGAAACAATCAAGTTATCACCTCCTGAAAGAGTTCCCAAAATGAAAACTATCAGGAATATCATAGCCAAATTCCAGAGCTCCCAGACCAAGAAGAAAATATTGCAAACAATCACACAGAAATAAGTCAAATATTGTGGAGCCACAGTAAAATAATACAAAATTTAGCAGTTTCTATATTAAAGGAGTAGAAGGCTTGAAATATAATATTTTAGACAGCAAAAATACTAAGATTACAACTAAGAATCACCAACCAAGCAAAACTGAGCATAATAATATAGGGGGAGAAATGGATATGCAATGGAATAGAGAACTTTCTAGCACTCCTGATAAACAGACAAGAGCTGAATTAAAAAAAAAATGACTTTCGATACAAGATTCAAGAGGAGCATAAAAAGGAAAGAGAAAACATAAGAGATTCAATGAGGTTAAACTTTTTACATTCCTACATGAGAAGATGATACTTGTAACTCTTAAGAACTTTTTCCTTATTTGAGCTGGGCTGTTAAAAACAGTATACATAAACAGAGGGCTTAGTTTTAAGTTGAATATAATGTGAGATGATATCTAAAAAACAAGGGAGAAGGGGGGAAAGAGATGTAGAATGATATAAATTATCTCAAATAAAAAGGAGGGAAAGAGTTTTTAAAGTGGTGGAGAAGATAAGAGAGCTAAAGGGGAACATATGTACAAAAATATTTTTATCAACTCTTTTTGTGGTGGCTAAGAATTAGAAATTAAGGGGATGTCCATCAATTGGGGAACGGCTGAACAAGTTGTGGTATGATCATGATGGAATATTATCGTGCTATAAAACATGAAAAGCAGGATGCTCTCAGAAAAATCAATTTGATTCACTGAAGGAAAAAGCAAGGAAGGGAGAGATCAGAAAATGGGAAAGCTGAGTCATACCATTCTGTTTCTTCTTTTTTAAGGACTTTGGATACAAGGAGTTTATTCTAATCTGTTTGATATTACTGGAAAAAAAAGAATAGAAAAGCATAATGAAGGTTAATGTTTGATATCACTTGGGACATGCAATTTAATTTGTTGCCTACAGTACTATTCCAGTGGAAAAGGAAAATGCCTGATAAATGTGGTTTCTTTGAGCTTCTTATGGGGCTGAGCATATCACAGGACCTACACAGAGCCCTACAGTCTCTGCTTATTTATTAATAACAATTTAAACAGAACCAAGAAAACTTATGAGAATTCTATGTTGTTGGGTGAAACAGGAAAGGAACAAAAGTCTCTTTAGGGCTCTCTGGTAAGTCTCTCCTCCTAACCAGATGTGAGTAATCATTGCACTAGGTAATGAGCATAAAATGTTAAAAATAAAAGAGTCTCTGCCCTCAAAGTGCATGACACATTCTACTGGGGAAAGACTGTGTACACATGGAAGTACAAACCAAAAAATATAAAAATAAAGCACAAGGAAATTTCAGTGGAAAGAGTAAGTGGTAGAATAAAGAAAAGCCACATATAGGAGGTGATCCTAGAGGTGAAGTTTGATACAGTTCAGGAGGTTTCATTCAAGGGAGTTAATAAGTGGTTCTTTCAAACCTCTAATCTCCCCAAGTTGGTGGCAGGATAATTCAGGATTAGGTGGATAGACCTATGACTTCGAAAACTGACTTATCCCAGCTAAGTGATACAGTGTATAGAATGCTGGATCTGGAGCCAAGGAAAACTCATCTTCCAGAGTTCAAATAAGGCCTCAGACACTTACTAGCTGTGTGACCCTGGGCAAGTCACTTAACCTGAATTTCCTTGCTTTCATTGTCTGTAAAATGAACTGGAGAAGGAAAAGGCAATATTTTTGCTGAGAAAAGCCCAAAAGTGGTAATGAAAAATATATAAAACAACTAAACAGCAATAAATGGTCTTGTCCAGAATACATATTTGCAAATTTGAAATGATTTGAGAGGTTTCCAACTATAACAATCACAACAACATAAAACCCATTGCTTTATCAAAGCTCTACTTAAGGACCACCCTCTATATAAGGCCTTCTCTGATTCCACACTTACTAGACCCTCCTCCCTGATATTACCTTGCATTTGCTTCTTATATATTTTTTCTCTTTATATATGTATATATTCCTTTCCCCAAAAAGAAGGTGCCTTGCTCTTTGGAGAGCAGAGATTCTTCTGTTCTGATTTTATATGCCCAGGACATAATGCAGTGGCTGGCACATGGTAAGAGCATGAAAAATGACTGACTGATTGATAGATTGATTATTCCAGTGTCTGAAATAATCTAACAGTACTACCAATATGAAAATTATTTGAATGAACTAGGAAGTATAAAGTTTAGTTTCAAGAGGAGAAGAACTGGAATGAGTTGGAGAGTTAATAAAGCTCTTTAACTCTTTGATTTTCAGTCTTAGAGAATTGTCTGGGAACAATGGGAAGTCAAGCACCCAGCCCTAGATCACCCAGTCAGGATGTGTCAGAGAGAAAGGTTGAATTTACTCAAGCCTTCCTGACTCTGAGACCTTTCTATCTACCATGACACAGTCTCTCTAAAGTCACTACATTTTTTTTAACGTAGTTCTTGCTAGCTAGATCCTCGGGTGGCTGAGAAGCCAGGATTTCAAAAGCCAAGGCAAAGATAATAAAGAAAAGTAGAGGCCAGATCAATGTGAAGAATTCTGGTAATTCCGAGGTAAAGTCAGGTATCATAAGCAATCTGGAGAATTCACACTCCAGAACTAAGATGAAGGAAAGGCAGTGGTATACGACTAAGATGAAAAGAAATAAACACTAAACAGGCATTTGAATTCTCCTCAATAAAGAGACTCAAAAGCAAGCTTTGAAACAACCTCAGAGAGGGTGACCTTGAAACAGACCACTCAAGTCCAGGTCAAGTCTTACTTCAATGATGCATGTTTCCCAACTGCCCTGCTTTTACCACAGACAAGGCAAATGGAGATCTCTGTGTAACCTCAGTCAAAAATAACAAGGCATCTATTTGTCCTTTTAGAATACTCTATCCTGATTTTTATACCCTTATATTGTATACCCTTATACCCTGCCCAAAAGCACATGGGTGCTCCACACCCATTAAATTTAATTTTTGCTAGATTTGGTTAAATATTCCAACCTGTCCAGATCATTTGGGGCTTTTATTATGTTATTTACTATATTAGCTATCTTGCCCAGCTTTATAACACCTGGCAATTTAGTAAATATAACTGCTATGTTGATACCTTCATCTGAGTTCATAAAAATGATCACAATAGGATCAAGTCAGCACCTTATGGTATACCACTAGAAATATTCTAGTCTTATATTAAAATATTAATTTTTGGTTCTGCTGTTCCTTCAATTCTTAATCTACCTAATCTACCATTCAGTCCAGAACTCCCTTTAGTCCACAAGGATATCAGGAATGGATTAATAAAAAATTTTGATGAAATGTCCCAATACCATACAATGAAAATTATCAAGTACTTACAACCTATGCAAGGTGATGGCTGGACCAAAGAAAAATAGAAATAGTCACTACCTCCAAAGAAATTTATCTTCATACATGGATGAATCAAAATTAGGCAAATGAGATTTTAAAAGAAACCGGTGAGGCAAAATCCAGAGGGACTAGGATACCCTTCACATAGAAGGTTCAGTACCCTCTGCTGAGCAATTATAGAAGCTGGGGCTTCTACAAGACTGGGTGTAAGAGTGAGAATGTTTCTGATCTGGGTAATAGTTTGTACAAACACCTAGAAATGGGAAATGCAAAATTGAGTTTGGAGAACACCTAGTGGACTTGTTTGGCAGGAATAGAGAGTACATCAGAAGTAAGATAAACTACATATGGTAAAGTGGGTGAGAGCCAGAATAGTAAGAGCTTTAAGTGGAAGATTGAGGAAGTTTGTATTTTAGCCCACAGGTGAGAGACAGTCCTTGTGAGTTCTTGTTGTTGTTGTCATTGTTGCTGCTATTGCTGCTGCTGTTGTTGTTTGTGGTCTGTGTGTGACATGGTCAGATGTCTGCTTTAAGAATATTAACTTGTCAGATGTGGGAAAGGATGATTTAAAAAGAGGCAAAATGGAATAATGGATGCCAATTAGAAGGCTAATATAATAGTCTGGGAGCAAGATGAAAGTGACATGAAGTAGAGTATTGGCCAAATGAATGAAAAAATGCAACATCTTTGAGAGATATTATGGAGGCAGAATCCAAATTACTTGGAAAAAATGATTGTCTGTTGGATGTGAAGAAGGAAGACTCAAGAACAACTCCAAGTATAACCTTGATGACTGGAAGGACGATGCTTCCTAACACTGGAATAAATAAGAGTGGAGGAGGTATATATTTAGGGGAGAAAGATTAAAAATACTGTTTTGGACATGTTGAGTTTCACATAAAGATGGAACACTCAGTGGAGGGTCTAGCAAGCAGTTGGTGAGGTAGGACTTGGGTTGGGGAGACAGAAGATTAAAGCTAGCTATATAGATGTGGGGGTCATTTGCCTAGAGATGATATATGGAATAATAAAAGTAATTAGGATCCCTAACAAAAGCTGTAGAGACTGAAAATGGCCCAGGACTTAGTGAATGAGAGATGGATGACAATTGCATGCACACACACACATACATACACATACATGACTGAGGAAGAGTGATTCTATATTTGCCAAATTAGTCAAAACTATACCACTAGAATAGCCTAACACATACTAATTCATAGTGATCACCTCTTCCATTTCTAAGTATTGATAAGGTATCTTTTTAATAATCCAATCTAGAATTTTACCAGAGAAAAATGCCAAGCTCACCAATCTCTATTTGAAGCAACCATATTTTTTCAGTTTTGAAAATCAGGATCATATTTGTCCATCCCCAGTACTACTTAGGACACCTCTCTTATTCTCTGAAATATTTCATGATCTGATCTACATAAAAAGGCATGTCTGCATTTTAAACTAGTATGTGAAGCCTACCTATATTCATATCCACTTCAACCCAACAAGAAGTCACCCCTGCCAGAAAGGTAGCAAAGTCTATTGTTATTGGTTATGTTACTTTATTTTTTATAAAAGAGATTACAAATTCTAATTTCATTTATAATTACGGGTCATGGGAAGTGGGGAAAAGAATATAATAAATTGTTTCTCTCCTATCTAAGAAAGGAATGACTCTAAAAAGTTGGTATTCAGCCAGGCATTTTATTGTCCTAAAATGCAACCAATCAATTGATCTATCTCCTTGTCAATACCTATAGAGGCAAAAAGTTGGCTTTGATGAAAACTCTTTTTCGGGTCCCAATGTCCTCCCCTGAACTACTCTTATGCTGTCTTCTGCATGTCTAGGAAGCATACTGTGCAGGACTTCAATGATCTGGACAGCCAGAACGCTGCAGTTCCAATCTCCTTCCTCCATAAAAAGTTAAATATTCCACATTGATTTGTTTCAGCACTTGATTATCTATGGGAAAATGGAAGATAATGACTAATGTGTTAGTCAACCAACTTTAACCCCTGAACGTCATATCTCAGTTAAAAAGAGGCATGTGCAGAGGGATATTAATGCTAGAGACCACAAAGAATTTTTTCTTCCCCAAAACAGGAGGGGTAAGGAGGGAGACTGTGCTAATGGTTAGAGTGGCATTCAGGGAACTCATAGATCAAATCATCCCACATTAATAAATTGAGCTATCCTTGTGTTTTTTAGGATCACACATCACAGTAACATTTATTATTTACCTCATTGATATTATAAGGTAGAGAGCAAGGAATTTACCCAAGCAATGTCTCAATAAAGCTATTTTCTTCTTCCTCCTGGAAATCCTTCCTCCATGCCAACCTTGACAGATCAGTGACACATGCTTTCATTTAAGCACAGATGTTCACATTTGGGGACTTAAAAATAGCCTGTTTTTATGGCAAAGGAAAAGAAGACATACCTCTAAGAGCTTCTCAGCTGCTAAAAAGGAGCCTCCACTCTGGAATTGTTATCTGACAAATATTTCAGGACTGATCCCTTCAGTAAATCCAAAGTGTAAATGATGAAGGAGGGTGATGCTGCTAGATGAAGTCTAACAGGCAGTCATTTTAAAATAAAATGCTTGTCCAATTACTACTCTAACCCAGGCACAGAAGCTCATTTGGAGAGAGGGTGAGTGAACATCTAAAGGCCAGGGAGAACCTGGAGCCTCAGGAAAGCAAATGAAACCAAAACCCTAATTTAATCTTATTATATCAATATCTGGATTATGTTTGCCTCTAAAACCATTTGTTGATACTTACTTGATAGCTTTTATTCAAATCCCATAAATGATTTTTTTATCCCTAGCGTTTGATCTTAGTCTCCCTTCTGGGTCTTTTTTTTTTTTTGAGCCTTCAGTTTACTTATCTCAAATGTCTGTGTAGGTGATGGCTCCTTGGAGTGACCTTCATCTTCTCTCCGTACTTTGCAGACAGGGTTGAAACAGACCCCTTACTCTGAACAGGATGGATCCAGGTGCACAATTCATCCTTGCATGTCATAATGTGTTCACAATCATCAATAAGGAGTTATAATAGACTACTGAGAAACAAATCCTCATTTTACAGATGAGGAAACTGAGACTGAGCAAGGGTAAGTGATTTGTCCAGAGAACTTCTACGTAATTAACAAAAAACAGGGTAGGCAAAATTTCTTTGGTTTGTGCTTTGTCTTGGATGAGGATGTCCTAAACGGATTTATAATTCATGTTCTTACTGATATACAACACTTGAACAGAGGCCTGAATATCATGGAGTAGAATGAAGAGGACCTATACCTTTTTACATAACACAAGAAGGCACAAGACCTATTTGTAATTTTTTAATAAAGGGAGAATGAAGGAAATGATATATTTTGATCCTTTTTAGTAGATATTCTGTTTCTTTTGAATACTGAAGTTTAGTTTAATGCTTCACTTAGTACTTGGTCCTACACTGATACCTCCTCTTAGTTTAGAGTGAAAAGGAATTTCCAAAGCTATGATAATGAAGTTTAAGCATCAGCAGGTCCTACTAAGAGTGATGGGACCGGATTCAGAAAGACCGAAGTTCAAGTCCAGCCTCAGAAAATTACTAGCTGCATTCCCTGGACCAATCATTTCACTTCTCTTTGCCTCAGTTTCCTCAACTGTAAAATGTAGATAATAGCACCTACTCCACGGGATAACTGTGAAGACCAAATGAGACTCTATATGTAAGTGCTTAGTACAGTGCCTAGTACATAGCAGGTATTATATAAATGCTTATTCCCTTCCCTTCTCCTCTCCCATGTACTTTCCAGGATAGTTGTGAGGATAAAATGAAATAACAATTGAAAAACACTTGGAAAAGTACTATATAAAAGTAAGCTCTAATAGTGCTAGAAAGTTGGCTGGGGTAACAAGT